>NW_027328742.1:19335249-20030249 GCF_048564905.1 Vicugna pacos | reverse complement strand
CACCTCCTTCTCCTCCACCACCTCCTCCACCTCCTCCTCCTCCTCCACCTCCTCCTCCACCTCCTCCTCCTCCACCTCCTCCTCCTCCTCCTCCACCTCCTCCTCCTCCACCTCCTCCTCCACCTCCACCTCCTCCACCTCCTCCTCCTCCTCCTCCACCTCCTCCTCCACATCCTCCTCCTCCACATGCTCCTCCACATACTCCTCCTCCTCCACCTCCTCCTTCACCTCCTCCACCTCCTCCTCCTACTCCACCTCCTCCTACTCCTCCACATTCCTTTTTAGGTAGAGAAAGGAGTACTGCTCTTCCTGGTCCTAGAAACCAGCAAGGAACTGAGCGTACTTTGAGATTCCATCGAAAGACTGATTCTGGCTCTTTTCATTAGAGGCTAAATGCTGCACCAGTGTTAAATCTACTTCCAGCTTGATTTATCCAGCTAATTCTCCATAATTCATTGTTGAACTCCTTGCAAGCTATCTGCAAGACTGGCAGCAATTACTTTCTTTCTTAATAGTTGTGTATGAAGTAGCTTTAATTCAATATTATTTTGGAAATTAGAAACAATCTTGAGGATTATTTTAATAATCCTCCTCCTCCTCCACCTCCTCCTCCACCTCCTCCTCCTCCACCTCCTTCTCCTCCACCACCTCCTCCACCTCCTCCTCCTCCTCCACCTCCTCCTCCACCTCCTCCTCCTCCACCTCCTCCTCCTCCTCCTCCACCTCCTCCTCCTCCACCTCCTCCTCCACCTCCTCCTCCTCCACCTCCTCCTCCTCCTCCTCCACCTCCTCCTCCACATCCTCCTCCTCCACATGCTCCTCCACATACTCCTCCTCCTCCACCTCCTCCTTCACCTCCTCCACCTCCTCCTCCTACTCCACCTCCTCCTACTCCTCCACATTCCTTTTTAGGTAGAGAAAGGAGTACTGCTCTTCCTGGTCCTAGAAACCAGCAAGGAACTGAGCGTACTTTGAGATTCCATCGAAAGACTGATTCTGGCTCTTTTCATTAGAGGCTAAATGCTGCACCAGTGTTAAATCTACTTCCAGCTTGATTTATCCAGCTAATTCTCCATAATTCATTGTTGAACTCCTTGCAAGCTATCTGCAAGACTGGCAGCAATTACTTTCTTTCTTAATAGTTGTGTATGAAGTAGCTTTAATTCAATATTATTTTGGAAATTAGAAACAATCTTGAGGATTATTTTAATAATCCTCCTCCTCCTCCTCTTCCACCACCTCCTCCTCCTCCACCTCCTCCTCCTCCACCTCCTCTTTCACCTCCTCCTCCGCCTCCTTCACCTCCTCCTCCTTCACATCCTCCTCCTCCTCCACATCCTCCTCCTCCACATCCTCCTTCTCCTCCACATCCTCCTCCTCCACATCCTCCTCCTCCACATCCTCCTCCTCCACATCCTCCTTTTCCACATGCTCCTCCACATCCTCCTCCTCCTCCACATCCTCCTCCTCCTTCACCTCCTCCACCTCCTCCTCCTACTCCACCTCCTCCTCCTCCTTCACATCCTCCTCCTCCTCCACATCCTCCTCCTCCACATCCTCCACATCCTCCTCCTCCACATCCTCCTCCTCCACATCCTCCTCCTCCACATCCTCCTTCTCCACATGCTCCTCCACATCCTCCTCCTCCTCCACATCCTCCTCCTCCTTCACCTCCTCCACCTCCTCCTCCTACTCCACCTCCTCTCCTACTCCACCTCCTCCTACTCCTCCACATTCCTTTTTAGGTAGAGAAAGGAGTACTGCTCTTCCTGGTCCTAGAAACCAGCAAGGAACTGAGCGTACTTTGAGATTCCATCGAAAGATTGCTTCTGGCTCTTTTCATTAGAGGCTAAATGCTGCACTAGTGTTAAATCTACTTCCAGCTTGATTTATCCAGCTAATTCTCCATAATTCATTGTTGAACTCCTTGCAAGCTATCTGCAAGACTGGCAGCAATTACTTTCTTTCTTAATAGTTGCGTATGAAGTAGCTTTAATTCAATATTATTTTGGAAATTAGAAACAATCTTGAGGATTATTTTAATAATCCTCCTCCTCCTCCACCTCCTCCTCCTCCTCCACCACCTCCTCCTCCACCACCTCCTCCTCCACCACCTCCTCCACCTCCTCCTCCTCCAACTCCTCCTCCTCCACCTCCTCCTCCTCCACATCCTCCTCCTCCTCCACATCCTCCTCCACCTCCACCTCCTCCTCCTCCACCTCCTCCACCTCCCCCACCTCCTCCTCCTCCACCTCCTCCTCCTCCACCTCCTCCACCTCCTCCTCCACCTCCTCCACCTCCTCCTCCACCTCCTCCTCCACCTCCTCCACCTCCTCCTCCTCCTCCACATCCTCCTCCTCCACCTCCTCCTCCTACTCCACCTCCTCCTACTCCTCCACATTCCTTTTTAGGTAGAGAAAGGAGTACTGCTCTTCCTGGTCCTAGAAACCAGCAAGGAACTGAGCGTACTTTGAGATTCCATCGAAAGACTGATTCTGGCTCTTGTTATTAGAGGCTAAATGCTGCACCAGTGTTAAATCTACTTCCAGCTTGATTTATCCAGCTAATTCTCCATAATTCATTGTTGAACTCCTTGCAAGCTATCTGGAAGACTGGCAGCAATTACTTTCTTTCTTAATAGTTGCGTATGAAGTAGCTTTAATTCAATATTATTTTGGAAATTAGAAACAATCTTGAGGATTATTTTATTAATCCTCCTCCTCCTCCTCCTCCACCACCTCCTCCTCCTCTACCTCCTCCTCCTCCACCTCCTCTTTCACCTCCTCCTCCTCCTCCACATCCTCCTCCTCCTCCACATCCTCCTCCTCCACATCCTCCTCCTCCACATGCTCCTCCACATACTCCTCCTCCTCCACATCCTCCTCCTCCTTCACCTCCTCCACCTCCTCCTCCTACTCCACCTCCTCCAATTCCACATCCACCTCCTCCTCCACCTCCTCCTCCTCCACTACCTCCTCCTCCACCACCTCCTCCTCCACCACCACCTCCTCCTCCTCCTCCTCCACCTCCTCCTCCTCCACATACTCCTCCACCTCCTCTTCCTCCTCCACCTCCTCCTCCTCCTCCACCTCCTCCTACTCCTCCACATTCCTTTTTAGGTAGAGAAAGGTAGTACTGCTCTTCCTGGTCCTAGAAACCAGGAAAGAACTGAGCGTACTTTGAGATTCCATCGAAAGACTGCTTCTGGCTCTTTTCATTAGAGGCTAAATGCTGCACCAGCGGTAAATCTACTTTCAGATTGATTTATCCAGTTAATTCTCCATAATTCAATTCTGGAACTCCTTGCAGGCTATCTGGAAGACTGGCAGCAATTACTTTCTTTGTTAATAGTTGCGTATGAATTAGCTTTAATTAAGTATTATTTTGGAAATTAGAAACAATCTTGAGGATTATTTTAATAATCCTCCTCCTCCTCCACCTCCTCCTCCACCACCTCCTCCACCTCCTCCTCCTCATACTCCACCTCCTCCTTCACCTCCTCCACCTCCTCCTCCTCCTCCACCTCCTCCTCCACATTCTCCTCCACATCCTCCTCCTCCTCCACATCCTCCTCCTCCTCCACATCCTCTTCCTCCACATCCTGTTCCTCCTCCACCTCCTCCTCCTCCACCACCTCCTCATCCTCCTCCTCCTTCACCTCCTCCTCCACCACCTCCTCCACCTCCTCCTCCACCACCTCCTCCACCTCCTCCTCCTGCACATCCTCCTCCTCGTCCACATTCTCCTCCTCCTCGTCCACATTCTCCCCCTCCTCATCCACATTCTCCCCCTCCTCGTCCACATTCTCCCCCTCCTCGTCCACATTCTACTCCTCCTCGTCCACATTCTCCCCCTCCTCCTCCAAATCCTCCCCTCCTCCTCCTCCTCCACCAGCTCCTCCTCCACTACCTCCTCCTCCACCACCACCTTCTCCTCCACCACCACCTTCTCCTCCACCACCACCTCCTCCATCACCTCCTTCTCCTCCTCCATGTCTTCCTCTCCGTTGTTCGTTCACAGCGATGCCAGCAGTGCGCTGGGGGCCGCCGCTGCCGCCGCCGCCCGCTGCCGCCGCCTCCCGCCTGCCGCCCGCCTCCCACCGCTGTCTCCCGCCTCCCGCCACCGCCCGCCTCCCGCCGCCGCCTGCCGCCTCCCGCAGCCCGCCGCGCTCCAGCTCCGCGCGGCGGGAACCGGGCCCTTGATCGTTCACAGCGATGCCAGCAGCATGCTGGGTGCCGCCGCCGCCGCCGCCGCCCGCCTCCAGCCGCCTTCTCCCGCCTCCCGCCGCCGCCCGCCGCCGCCGCCGCCCGCCGCCGCTGCCTCCCGCCGCCGCCTCCCGCCGCCCGCAGCCCTTCCGCTCCGCGCGGCGGGAACCGGGCCCTTGTTCATTCACAGCGATGCCAGCAGCGTGCTGGGTGCCGCCGCCGCCGCCCGCCGCCGCTGCCTCCCGCCACCGTCCGCCTCCCGCCGCCGTCTCCCGCATCCCGCCGCCGCCCGCCGCCGCCTCCCGCTGCTGCCCGCAGCCCTCCGCGCTCCCACTCCGCGCGGCGGGAACCGGGCCCTTGTTCGTTCACAGCGATGCCAGCAGTGTGCTGGGTGCCGCCGCGCCGCCGACGCCTCCCGCCGCCGCCCGCCGCCGCCCGCCGCCGCCGCCGCCGGCCGCCGCCGCTGTCTCCCGCCACCGCCCGCCTCCCGCCGCCGCCTCCCGCCTCCCACAGCCCGCCGCGCTCCCGCTCCGGTAGCGGGAACCGGGCCCTTGTTCGTTAACAGAGATGCCAGCAGCGTGCTGGGTGCCGCCGCCGCCGCCGCCCGCCTCCCGCCGCCGCCGCCGCCGCCCGCCGCCCCCCGCCCGCCGCCGCCGCCGCCGCTGCTTCGTGGAGCCGTTCGCGGGGCCTACCTTTTCGAAGAGTACCTATGCCCTCGATGGCTCCAACACCCCTTGTCTCTTGACTCCGCGTCCATGGGGCCCCAGGAGCCACTCCACGTTCGCGGAGAGGCCTGGAGGACACACAGCGCTCACCGCTCCGCTCCCCTTCGGCGTACATCCTCTCTGGAAGCAACTGGAACAAGGCAGGGCCCGCCCCAGGAAGGGGGCGTGGCCACGGCGCCCGCTCCAAGGACCCCGGGTCAGGCTGCCCTCCGCGCCGCCTGAAAAAACGCAGCCCCACTGTGATTGGATGAGGCAATGCACTATAATAAATGAATGAATAAAAGCTATATAAATATGAGGCACACATTAAAGAAGAGACATGTTTACCACCAAGAATTGTGGAGTATTTCTTTACAAGAACATTTCAAGGCACAAATAAAAATACTTCAGGAAATATATACTAAATCTTTTAATTCAAATAGTAGTATAGAATCCTTCTCAGAAAGATTATTGTACATTATATCTCTTATTTTACAATAATAGAAAATAAAATTAGTAATACAAATATTTAAAGCCAATCATCAGAATTAAATTAATATTTATTTATATAAACAATGTAAGTAAGTAAAAATCATCAGTTCCATTTAATATATATATATATATTTGTACATACACACACACACAGATATATATATCTGAATCATTATGCTGCATACCAGACACTTCAAAAGCCACTTGGTGAGGGCCAGATGCATCATTTAATCAGCCTTACAATATCATATTACTTTCAGGTGTACAACATAGTGATTCAATATTTTTTTACAGATTACACACCATGCAAAGTGATTATAAAATACTGACTATATTCCTTGTGATGTATGTGACATCCCAGTGACTTACTTGTTTTACAATTGGTACTTTGTAGCTCTTAAGCCCCTTCACCTATTTTGCCCCTACCCCTGCCTCTCTCCCTGTGTTAACCACTAGTTGTTCTCTGTATCTGTGAGCTTGTTCCTGTTTTGTTATGCTTGTTCATTTGCTTTGCTTTTTAGATTCCACATATAGGTGAAAACATACAGTTTTGACTTTCTCTGGCTTATTTCACTAAGCATAATGCTCTCCAGGTCCATCCATGCTGTTGTAGATTGTAAGATTTCATTCTTCGTGTGACTCAGTAATACTCCATTGTATGTATTTGCCACCACTTCATCTATATATCTGCCGATGGGCACTTGGTTTTCTTCCATATCTTGCCTATTGTAAATAATGCTGCTATGAACATTGGGGTGTATATATCTTTTTGATCTAGTGTTTTTGTTTTCTTTGAATAAATATCCAGGAGTGAAAATGTTGGATTGTGTGGCAGTTCTATTTTTAATTTTTTGAGGAAACTCCATACTGTTTTCCAGATTAGCTATACCAATTTACATTCCCACCAACAGTGTGCTAGGTTTCCTTTTTCTCCACATCCTTGCCAACACTTATTATTTCTTGCCTTTTTGATGATAGACATTCTGATATGTGTAAGGTGATCTCTCTTTGTGGCTTTGATTTGCATTTCCCTGATAATTAGAATGTTGAGCATCTTTCCATGTACCATTGGACATCTGTAAGTCTTCTATGGAGCAAGGCCTACTCAGGTCCTGAGAGGGAGAATTGTATGTTTTAGAGTAAAGATAAGTTATGGGAGTGAGTGATTTTACTCATTGTCTCTGTCCTAATGTAGACTGAGAATTTTCTCTCACATGGGAGTTGGGGGTTCAACTCTAACTGTGCAAGGCATCGTGCTTAACTTTGGGGGAATAAAAATAGGAATAAGGCTAATTCCTTGAATTTAAACATAGGTGCTTAGATCCTATAAATGTCAAAAAAAAAAAAAGAATAAATGGAGAACCAAAACAGAAACTAAGTGTGGAAAATTGAAGGGACAATAAACATAGAAATGGTCATCTTTCAGCTGGCCACTGAAGGGTGGGATCAACTTTATCCGCTTGACATCTGGATTGAGGCACACTGACCTGTGGCATTAATCATTTTTTACTGCACTGAGATTTGAGTAAAAGTCTCAAAATTATACAAAGGATAATTATGAAAATAACTATATGAAATATGACATTGAGTCTATTGTAGAGTGTTGCCAATGACTTTGCTCTTTATAGCATAGGATCCTGAGAGAAACTGCTGTCTAGTCTTAGTTTCAGTAATATTTCTCTTTAATCATTGGTTCATTGTATGGACTCTCTAAATTGTGTAAATGACCAGGTTTTAATTTTAACACAGTCTGTTTGAAATGAAATGCTTGGCCCAGCCACGTTCTGGTTTCATTTGCTAGTCCTAGTCTTGTTCTCCTTTATTCTTTTGCCCCATTCTTAGGTCTGCTTATTACATTTTGTATATCTTGCCTTTCATCTTTTCTACATGAAGTAGGGTAAACATGGCTTAAGAAAAAAAACAAAACTTAAAATGGTGAAAATATAGTTACGAAGTATAGTCAGAATGTGAACGGAGGTAACCAGAACGTGAAGGGAGATGTGGCTTGTCTGAAGGTGTCATACCCTTTCAAACATAACGTTTCTATAGAAACTCCATTAAAAAATAAATAAATAATAAATAAACCTAATTACCTCCCCCCTCCGAAAAAAAGAACAATAAAGATGACTTACAGGATTTTACAGACAACCTCTGAATTCAGAATTTTTGGCTACCTCTATGCTAAAACCTTCAGTGACTATACATTCCCTACTTTTTTTTTTTCCAGGTCCACTCTAATTCAGTATGATCTCATCTTAACTTGATTATATCTACAAAGACTCTATTTCCAAATAAGGTCACATTTATAAGCACTGGGGGTTAGGCCTTGAATTTGAACATTTCTTTTTGGAAACATAATTCAACCCACAGCAAACAGTAGTGATACAGCAAAAATTATACTACAAGCCAGGTTTTGCTCTTGCTCTCCATTGAGTCTTGTTACAAACTCCCTACTTCTCATCTCAAGTAGCTGTACAAGTTCATAGTTCCACACTCATCTCGCAATATTTCCACTCTCAGTGATTGCTGCTCTGCCTCTGCTTTTGTATATGAATTCTCCCTCATTGGATAGTCCCTTTTGTTGAATGAGTCATTGGCTGAGATAACCAGATGATTATTTCAGTTGTTATATGATTCCTCCTTCCAGATGACCCAATCTGGACTCCAGTGAGCAAGTGATAACCACATTTCCTCATGGATTCATGTCCTGGAATGTTGATGCCACCACTTGTCTCGGACAGAGGATCCCACACAAGGCTTAATCCAAGTAAGGGGTCTTCGCTGACCCCTTCCCTGTATGTAACAGTTACCAACATAACATGCATGGAATTTGGAACTGGATCGAGATGAGTTCAACCTCTGATTTTGAAAATACTGGGACGGACTGCTGTACCTGGTCTCGGAGAGGCTCAACCACGTGTAAAACTGAGTCCCAGCTTCCCTGACACTCCAAAGACTAAAGTGGAACAACTGTGAGTTCCATTAGTCGCATAGGAAACATACTAGGTCATCAAAAGAGATAAATCATGTTCACATACAACTGCACAGTAATTGAACAAAAAATACATTCTGGTTTTGCAACCTCCTGAAGTGCATGAATTCACACATTAATTCAACCCTTAAAATGTGTTCATGTTAAAAATGAAGGAAAAAACACCTCACAGTTTGGTTGTGAGAAATGAAGAAAATATTAAAATTTTTGTCACTGTTCCAGCACACAATAGATGCTCAATGAATGTTAGTTCCCACTCTTCCCACATAAACAGCAATAGAGCTCACAGTGTCATCAGTATCATTCTATTATGCTCTGCTTCAGGACAGGTTTTCAGGGCATGTTTACATTTATTTTGTAAAATATTTATGCCCATGATATTCCTAGGAATTTCCTTTAATTTCTTTCAGTAATAAATATTTGTTTACATAGTTATTTTTTCTCCTCTACCCAAAAATCATTCACCAGAGTTCACACAGGTTTTGCAAGCCAGATCCCTGAGACTAACCTTTTCCAACCTAGCTAACCCAACATTTTTCAAATTAACAGATTGAGGCGGTGCATAGAATTACAGTAGGCATTTTCCTCTTCTCTTAATTTTTAGGTCCCCAAAGGCTACCTGAACACCTAGTGTGAAACCTGGAGGCAGAACATCATTATTTAAAATATGAAAAATCTCTCCAGTTGTTGGCCAAACCTCCTTTCCAGATACAGGACAAAAGCAGCAAGGCCACAACAAAATGCAAGAAAATTTATCTGAAAACTTCAATTAAAGAAACACGATTTTTTTTCAGACATTATCAAAGGTTGACAATGCAATTCAGATTGCATACTAATTTCAAAAATTGTCATATCCAAGTGATTATCAATATGGCTCTTTTGTTTGTAATTTATAAATAATGATAACATATTTGCAATAAAGTAGTTAGCTTGTTTTTTTAATAAGACCAAATATCCATTCATTCACATTTGAAAGCAGATAATCTACCAGAACTCATTTTGAAGTTGGTGGAGGAAGTTGAGAAGAGAAAAGAAAACTTTTCAGAATAGGGATCAGTTAAACATTGCTACATTATTTAGATAAACAATGTAACTGACAATAAAAGGAAAATGACATACCAGTAAATGTTTATTTCCTTATAATTTACCCTCCCTAATGGATATCAATCTTAACCTGCCATAAACTAAATTTAGTACCCAAGTAAGAATGCTACAACTCTCTTTATATTATCAGTAACACAAGCATGATTGCAGAATTTGTATATCTTGAAGTTTATAATATTTCCTGCTTTGTGAAATCAGGATAAAAATCTGCTTTCATTAGTAAGTTTGGGGTTTTAGGGTCAAGGCAAGTGGAGACTCAGAGTGACAGCTTTTGAAGAGTTAAATTTGTATGTTTCTTTAAAACGTCTAATCTAGGCTTGTGTGCTTGGGAAACATTGGAAAATGTCATTGTAATATTGATGTATGCTTCCCTAACATGTAGCATATTTTTAGTAACCTCCTCAAAAATATTTTCCGTAATTGTATTATTTCTATTTTCTGTCTTGCTGTTTTATTCAAATAAGTATCAGTCTAGTTTCTTATTATTTTATGAAACTGTGCTACATTTTGCACACGTGAAGTCTGCACATCTACACATACTTTTTTTCCCTTTTACTTTTAAATGCTTCTGGGAGTATTTCCTAAGAATAAGAATATTCTTTCATGACCACTGTATAGTTAAAATTTTAGAGATTTTTATATTGATTCACTATGTTTTCTGCTCTACATATTCCAATTTTGTCAATAACATTCTTTATGGCAACTTTTCCCTCTACAGTCCAAGATCCAGTCCAAAATCACACATTGTGTGTAGTTTCCTTCTGAATCTGGAACACTCTTCAGCTGTTAACTTTCATGACAGAAACAGTTTGGAAGATTACAGACCCTCTCTTTTTCTTTTTCGTAATGTGTTTTAAGGGGTTTGTCAAATTTCCTCACATTAGTTTCACATTTAGATACATATCCTGGCTCTCATTGCTATATAAAACATACCATGCCCTATTTAAGGTACCATATTAAGAAGTTCACATATGTCTGTCTGTCCCTCAATGTTTTATAATTCATTACTCTCCCTGTTTAATTATCTTGTTCCAGTCTTGGTTAGCGGCATCTCCTTCAGATGATGGTGTCCTTTTAACAAGTCATCATTTCTTTTTACATATTTTTACTTTCTGGCATAAAAAAATTAGTCCAGACTCAACTTACCCGGTTCTGGACCATGAATTGGTAAATTACCTGAGGATTCCTGTTCAATTTTTCATGGAGAGCGTTAACAGAGATGTGTGGGTTCTACATACGCTCATTGCCACTGAAGTTTCTTATTGACGCTTGTAACAGAGAGTAGTAGTATTTATAACATAAATTCATACTGATACATCCAACTGTAATCCATCTCAACGCTATTCTTCCTTCCCTCATGCCTTGCTGCCATTTTATATATTCCTTCATCTATAATGAGGACCTTGGCTCCCAGCAATATTAATATACTTATTTTCTTAAACCTATAAATCCTCTGTAATAACCTGAGAATTGTTTCATCCATACTACTACAAAAAAGGAATTCTACATAAAGAGCTCAAGATTTCTTTGCATTTCTCTCCAAATCTCCATATCCCACCCCTGGACTGAGGGTATAAAGTCACATACTGTGTTCTAGGTTGCTGTGATTAAATTTTGTTTTGTTCGGCTTTTTATCTCTTTGATGCAATATTGAAATAGTTGAGTTCATTTGTTTCAGTTTTAGTTTTTTTATTCTCACTGTTGTTGACTTATTTTAAATTTTTGAACGTGTAAAACATTAACATGCTTCCAAGAGTCAAAACTATGTGAAAAGGTACACTCATAAAGTGGAACTCCTTCTTTTTTCCCTTCTCCTTTCCACTCATACCTGGCCTGTAATAATTTCATAGTTTTCTGGTTCATCTTTCTTATATTTTCCTGTGAAAAACAGATATATGCATGCTTTCTTTATATATATATATTTTTTTCTTTTGCCTTTTTTTTTTTAATTTAACAATTTATCCTTAGGGGAGAAAGTGGGAAAACTTTTAAAGAGAGAATGAATTTTGTGGCATTCACATCCTAAAACACACATTTAGAACTCAATGCCTTCCATGCCTTAGTTGCAGAAATGACAAAATTTGCCCTTTTGTGTAGAGCTTTCTAAAGTCTGGTTTTGATAATTTGCAGACATGTAAACTAAGAAATACTTTTTGCTGCCATTTCTAATCCTATTTGAGTTTTCTAGTGGATTCTGAGAATCATATAAAATTTTTACATAAGCAAACAATGCAGTAAATCATTGCATATATATATGTGTGTGTGTGTGTGTGTGTGTGTGTGTGTGTGTGTGTGTGTGTATACAATTCCCTAACCCTAGTAAACAAATTATTCCTATGGCATCAATATGAATTATATTATTCTAAGTAGAACAAGCCACTCAGGGAGCAGTTTTACTCAACACTATTGCTTCTGGATGAACTGTAAAAATGTCACTGCAACCTTTTCCAGACTATCTCAAGTTTATAAAATAATAAGAAAAAACGGTTTTTAAATAGATGTTACAAATTATTTTTCCTTGATGTTTCTTGATATTTACTGCCTAAATGTCCTGTTGAGAATTAAAAACTGAAAATACCATTCTGTGAGGGTTACGTTACATTAAACAAAAATTTTTAATATAGATTTTCCTTATAAAATCATGATTGTCATAATAAAAGAGATGACACTACAAACACATGCTTCCCCTTCTGAAGAAAATAAATACATTCAAGCTTCCTAGGATTGTTTCTCTGTTCAAGAAAGAGAGTTAAATGCTAGTTGATTTAGAGTATTTGCCAAGGGGTTTTTTGAAACTCTATGATTTACATTAAAGAAATTTGCCCAGCAGAATATGGTTTAACAGAGGCTAAATTAGAGAAAATTCAATTCACAAATCAAGTTTTCTTTCACTCAAGCTCTTAGATCTTGCTAACAAGCATCCAAGTCCTGACAGTTCAAAATAAGGGCTTTTCTTATCAACAGTACTGCTCTTCTGTGCCTTGTGATGATTTTTTTAAAAAGGAGGTGAAGACAGTGCTCTATCATCAAACTCTATTATTCTATATAAAAACTTAGTCAAACACATTTTCTTCTCTCCTTTGAGAAAAATATTTTTGCTGAGCCATTTCAAACTGTATGTTAGTTTTGTTTATAGACATACTTTTAATTACATCATATTAATGATAGTCAATCACAGCTCTACAAACTATATAAAGGTATTCAATAAAGACCTGATATGGTTTTGTGAATTAAGTTTCTGTGATAAGCTTACAAATAGAAATACTGCTCCACGGCATGCTGATTCTGTATAATAGGCCATCCCTCTACCAAAACCACACAGCAATTAACACCAAGCTTTGCCACGTTCCCTGAATTTCTGCTATTAAAATGTTTTAATTTAACCATTTATTGACGACACATATTCTAATTCTGAGGTGGATCAAATTAGGATTCTATCCCTAAATAATAAGCAGACTGGTTATGAAATCAGATCTGTTTCAGTCATTATATAAGAATTAAATGGTAGAGATTATGATTCTGCTAGTAAAAATTCTTTAATTGCTTTTTTTTCCTACTATGGAATAGAATGCAGTTATGTATTTGAACGAGGAACAGGGGAACCAAAATCAAAGACAGAAAATTCTTCTTCTTACAATGAAAGTGATGGAGCAAGGGGTTTTGTTCTGAGCATTTTCTTACTTTTCAATTTTATATATACAGCCTACTTTTGTAAAGCCAGGAGTGAGGATCTTCTTGTATCTGCCTCATGCTTTAATCTTCTGTGCTCTAATATTTCATGTCAAGAGTGAAACATTTTAAAGCAAAGTGGGTGCTGCCAAAAAAGTTTCTGACTGCCCATTCAGGATAATAGTTATTATGAGATATATTAAGAGGAAAAAAATCTTTAGCTTTAATATGAACGTGCATGCCAATACTTAAATGTTCATACATCAAATTAAGCTTCTCATTTCTTTGAGAAATGGCCTAGAGCACATATAAAGTTAAATTACAGAACAGAGCTCTAAAGAAATGTGTGCATTAACAATTACCATTTGTCTTGGATCTACCTAATAGGAAATATACCATATGGCCTTAATTGTAATGAATTTTTTAAAAAACCTGTGTAGCTAACTATATCATTATTAATTAGCAAGAATGTTTGAATTTAGACATCTTAAGTATATGCAAATTTCTTTAAGACAAATGTAGGATTTCCAGTTTCTGGTTCAGCACATAAGTTGCTTAGAAGCTGCTATTCCACACTAACAGAAGTAAAAAACTGAAAAACCTGAAAAATCAACAAGTCTTTTTGGTTCCTTAAAAAAAGTGATGTCAAAAATTAAAGAGACAGGCAGATACAAAGAATCAGAACTTACCAGAGTAAACACGTACGAGCAGAAGACTTTGTAGGAACTGGTACCTCACTAGGAAAACCTGAACTGTGACTGCTGAATGCTGAAGGCTCGGTCTAGGAGGTTTCTGGGAGGAAACCCCAGAAACACCCAGTCACAGGGGGGGATCCCATGATTTGGGGAGCTTTACTTCCAGAATCTCTACCATGTCCTTAGAATAAATGTTGGAGAGAAGTCTCCTCATGCTTCCAGTCAGGGTAAGGGGGAATTAGCCATTTTGACATATATTTTGACATAGAGGAAAGGAATTGAAACAATATTTGAAGCAATAATGACTGAGAATTTCACCTAAATTAATATCAGATACCAAACCACACATCCAGAAAATTCAGAGAACATGAAGCAAGATAAACATCCACCCCCTCAAAAAAATATTCGTAGGTGTATCATATTCAAACTGCAGAAGATCAAAGAAAAATCTTGAAAGAAGCCAGAGGGGAAAAAAACCTTTTCTATAGATGAGCAAAGAATTACATTAGACTTACAGGGAGCTGGCTCGCTCACCGAGGCTGAGAAGTCCCATGATCTGCAGTCAGCAAGCTAGAGACTCAGGAGAGCCACTGGTGCAGTTTTGATTCACTTCTGAGTTTGAGTCCAAGGCAGGAGAAGAGAATCCCAGCTGGAAGACAGTAAGGCAGAGAGAAAGCAAATTCTGCATTACTCAGGCTTTTTGCTCTACTTATGCCTCTAGTGTTTGTATGAGAGCCACCTACCTGGGTAGAGCAATCTGCTTTCCTCCGTCTACCAAATCAAATGTTAATCTCTTCTAGAAACATCTCAATAGATACACTCAGAATAATGTAACCAAATTTCAAGGCATCCTGTGGCCTAGTCAGGTTATACATAAAATTGGCCATTACAGTTCCCCCTTTTGTCAACTTGGCATCCATATGCATCTCCTTAAACCAGATTTAATCTCCACATAAAAGTAACAGCAGGGTCATAATTTTACCTAAAATGATACAACTATCATGCATACAACTGAAAACACACTAACCCCTTCCCCAGAAGAGAAAGTAAAGTCCTTGCATGATGTTTACCCTTTTCCATGATATTATGTAATTAAAATACTATGATGTAAAATTAAAAATACTATGATTTAAAGTCAATGAAACTTATGTTACATGATAAGGGAATAAGAGAGAGAAGAAAACAAAGATACTTTCTTACTGTCTATGTGCATTTAAGTATATAGATATGTATTTTATATATATTCATAGATATATACACATACATATTTATAACAAAATAAAGAGAAAATACTTATTGAAGTTACAGTCCTTATTTCTGTAACTGGTTACATGGTTGTAGCTGGTATTTATAACTACCTTCTTCCACTGCCGTGTATTCCCTTTGCATGCAGCAAGCAACTCGCTGGTCCTGGTTCTTAATCTGGTGGATTGATCTAAACTTTCATTCTCGAAGAGCCTGGACAATTAGTAGTCCTGCTTGGACAGGGTTATTTTAGTTTTCTTTTGACCTTAATCACAGGGCGTGGTAACACTAAGAGACACCTAAGGGATATCTTATTTTCCCCTGCTTCACTGGAGAGTAGCAGTCCAATTTCCACTTGCTGGTCAGGATCGATCAGTACAGCCAGCACAGTAACTACCTTTTTTGCCTAATTATTCAGTGGCATGCAGAGTCCAAAGTGGCCAGCTGGCAGTCTTCATTTCCAGTTCAATGGCATCATTGTGTGTCTCCTTAGGGAAGTATTTCTCTCCGGGGAATTAAGACCACTGGGTCAGCAGAGCATAAGATTGTAGGACCTAGAAGCAAAAATTTTGCTAGGGGGTCATTAGGGGTAAAAGTGAGTGATGTCACTCCCATTTCCACTCCTTGATTCCTGGACCAGTGAACCTTGGCTATAGGACAGACAGGATCATATATTGGATGCTGATTCAGAACACATACAGCCTTCTGGAGAACCTTGCTCATGACTTGCAAGATATTACCACTTAACTGGTGCTGTAACTGAGTCTTTTCTTAATGCATTTTTTTTATTGAACTATAGTCAGTTTACAGTGTTGTGTTAATTTCTGGTGCACAGCATAATGCTTCAGTCATACATGAACACATATATTTGTTTTCATATTCTTTTTCACCATAAGTTACTACAAGATATTGAATATAGTCCCCTGTGCTATACAGTATGAACTTGTTCATGTATTTTATATACAGTAGTTAGTATCTGCAAATTTCAAACTCCCAATTTATCCCTTCTTACTGTCTTTTCCCCTGGTAACCATAAGTTTGTTTTCTATGTCTGTGAGTCTGTTTCTGATTTGTAAATAAGTTTGCCTTTTTTTTTTCAGATTCCACATATAAATGATATCATATGGTATTTTTCTCCATAAGACTATTCCAACACTCTGAAAAAGCCAGCTTCTTCAGGATGGTGTGGAACATAGTAAGACCAAGAAATTCCATGAGCATCAGCCCTTTGCCACATTTCTTTTGCTGTAAAATAAGTTTCTTGATCAGAAGCAATGTTGTGTGGAATACTATGACAGTGAATAAGCATTCTGTATACCCATATTTGGTAGATTTTGGCAGAAACATTGAGTACAGAGGAGGAAAATCCATATTCAGAGTGTATTCCTGTAAGAACAAAAATCTGTGCCTTCCATGATGGAAGGGGTCCAGTGTAATCAATCTACCACCAGGTAGCTTGTTGATCACCTTGGGAATGGTGCCATATTGGGGACTGTGTGTTGGTCTCTACTGCTAGCCAACTGGATATTCAACAGTGGCTATAAAACCAGGTCAGCTTTGGTGAGTTACTTGTCCATGTCACTGAGCCCATATACAATTTTTATCCCTGCCACCATGGCCACTTTGCTCATGAGCCACCTGGGCAGTGACAGGGGGACTAGAAAGAGATGCTGACTAGTACCCACAAAATGGGTTATTCTATCCACTTGATTATTAAAGTCTGACTAAGCTGAGATCACCCTTTGCTAAAACATTTATATGTATGCAACTATTTTTACATTTTTTCCCACACAGAGATGTCTATCAACATACCTCTTTCCCAAATTTCCTCATCACCAGTTTTCCACTTGTGTTCCTTCCAAGTCCCTGACCATCCAGCCAAAGCATTGGCCACAGTCCATCAATTGGTACATAATTGCACATCTGGTTAATTCTCTTTCCAAGCAAAGTGAGCAACCAGGTGCATTGCTTGAAGTTCTGCCAGTTGGAAGAATTTCCCTTCACCGTGGTCCTTCAGGGGACCAGACAGAGGCTGTAGCATAAAGAGGTCCTCTTTTAGGTGGTACCAGCATTTGGTGTAGAACCATCTGTAAACCAGGCCTGAGCCCTCTCTTTCTCTGTCATTTAATTATAGGGAATTCCCCACAAGGCCAAAAGTGCAGGCTGGGAGAGAGAAGGCAATGTAGCAGGAGTTACAACTCTGGGCATTTGGGCCACTTCTTCATGTAACTAACTTGTGCCTTTAGGGCCTGTTCAGCCCAATCAAGATCCACTTCCACTTTCTGATGGAGGGTAGCTGTGCACACACGACTTTATCTAGCTTGGGGGATCAGATCACACTTGGTTCTGCTGGGCATCTCAGGTCACATGGTAACTTGGTGGCTCATGGTTAAATGTTCATTCTCTTCTATGGCCCAGTAGTAGGCCAAGAGCTGTTTCTCAAAGGGAGTAGTTAACTACAGTGATGGCCGGGTTTTGCTTTAAAATCCTAAGGGCCTGCACTGTGATCCATATATAGGGGCTTCCCAAAAGCTCCAAACAGCATTCTTATCTGACACTGACACTGCAGGCACCACTGATCTGCTGGATCCCGGGGACCAAGGAGCAGACCTGCTCACAGAGCAGCCTGAGCCTGTTGCAGACCCTTCTTCTACTCTAAGCCCCACTTAAAATGAGCAGCTTTTTGGGTCACTTGGTAAACGAGTTGGGGTAAAACACCCAAAGGAGTATGTTGCCTTCAACATCCAAAGGGGCTCACTAGGCACTGTGGTTCTTTTTTGGTTGTAGAAAGGGCTAAATGCAACAGCTTATCCTTTATCAACATACATCCTTCACACCACTGAACCCCTAGGAAGTTTACTGAGACAGAAAGCCCCTGAGTTTATGTGGGATTCATTTCCCCAACTCTGACGTGCAAATTTCTTACAGTAAGTCTAGAATAGCTAATATTTCATCTCCCGAAGTGTCATAAGCATGGCATCAATGTAGTAAGCCAGTGTGGTATCTTGCAGAAGGAAAAGGCAGTCAAGATGCCCGTGAACTAAATTAAGATGTTGGGCTGGGGAGCTGATATATCCCTGAGGTAGGATAACAAAGGTGAATTGCCAGAATTGCTGGAAGCAAACTGCCTCTGGTGAGCCTTATTGACAGGGATAAAGAAAAATGCATTTGCTGGGGCCTGCTACCTGGGAGCACATCACTGGATGAAATTATGTTTATAAAAACACTTAGAACTTAGTCCTGAAGGTGAAGAAAAGGAGTATAGCTGAGAAGTTCTCATCTTTTGAGAAAATAAGTGTAAATCTACCAAAGAAAGAGTAGATTTGTCCCCTCCCTAGACGCTCCCTCCCTTGATGATGAGAGAACATCATTCAAGAACGTCAATTTCAATTAAACTACTAATGAGCAGCTACTACATCTTAGATCATGCTTGAAGCCCTGTGGAGAGTACATTTGTGGTGGGGGGGCTAGCAAGAAAAAGACTAATTGGTAGGCAATCAACCTACCAATTAGTGATATGTGCCAAGAGTATGATACAGAAGAGGTGATGTGAACGGGAGAAGAATTTACAGTGGACATTCTTGATCAGGTAATGGAAGCAGAAGTCAGATTGCTATGGATTGAGAATGTAATATTTTCCAAAAAACTAAACCACAAGAACAACTTGAGGTTGAAAGACATTCCTCTGTGGCACATTGATGCTCATACAGTTAGAAGTTGGCAGAGATCTCATGATTCCGGTCCAGAAATCTTTCCATTGCATTACCTGCCTCGGCTTCTGCCTATACAAGGAAAATATTCTCTTTGAAGGAGAAAACAAAAAGTGAATTATGGAATGGTTTATGACCAAACACTTCTGTGACCAGAGGCTATATGGAAGAATGCTATTTGATACAGTGTTTTCCCTCTCAGCCAGGGGTTTTTAGCTAATCGGATGTTGGTCTACTTGATCACTGTTAGACATCCCCTGAATTCATGTTTATTTCTTGACCAGGTCATATGCAGGTTATCACTTACTATCACCCAAGACAATAGTTTCCCTCTTATCTCTGTTACCCAAACCCTTAGGTACCCTGCCATTGCCTCTTATACAAAAATAAATATATAAAGTACCCATATGTTTTGTTTTACTTTGTTATTCTTATTCACTTCATTAAAGCATCTTCTCATTCTTTCAGTTAACAAATATTGTTAATGGCCTATGTGATAATTGTTATGAGTTTTCAAAAATATTCTGATATTATTCTCCTGCTAGGTATGGTGGAATTGCACTGCTCTGACCATTTTGAAGTTAGGTGAGGCTATATGATTTGCTTTTGCTAATGAAATGTGAGCAAAAGTGATCCATCTCATTTCCAGAAAGATACTTGAAGAGCCAGGCAGCAAGTCCCCTCCAAGTTTCTTCTTCCTGCCACAACGATCACAGAAGCAGGTGCAAAGATAAAGCCTAATTCTGCCTAGGTCAAGTGAGACCTGGGTTGGGTTTGTGGTCTGACTAAATGGTAAACTTGAGAGTCTGGAGCTATTTATTATTAAAAATACAGAATTTTGTACTTTGAGGTGCAGTGCTAATGTAACAAAAACCTAAAATGTATGGCATTGTTCATAATGCTCAATTGGTGAGAAAAAAGATATGTGTGTGAGTGTGTGTATATATATATGAAGGTAGAAAACGGAAGATCAGTGTTTTGAAATAATAAAAGATTTGATAAAGCTGTCTTCGACTATAACCTAGAAAGATCAGGAGACCAACCTATTTCAGAAGCTTGTAGTTCTAGAATAAGTCTGAAAATAGAATACCTGCATTTCACAATAGGTTCAAAGAAAGAGAAGCATGGAAAAGATTTGATCAGCTTGAGAAGGAATTAAAGAAACATAAAGAGTCCATGAAGTCAGGATCTTTCAGGATTGAAGGAGGCAACGGCTTCTCAAGTGAACAAAAATGAGAATATTGACCAAAAAAGGCCTGTTAGAATTCAGCATTGCACATGAATTAAATCAAGGGAAAGGCCAATATACTTAGTTACTGGTAAATCTTCTGTTTTGGTTATGATATCCCAGAAAAAGATTGCAGGATGAGATATTGAGCAAATACTTTCAATTAGAAAAGAAAAAAAATGCTCTAAGAACATTGACAAAGTACTTGGTTTTCCCTCTGAAAAACGCCAGGTTCGAGGTACCCTTTAGTAAGTCTAGGGAGAGATGACAGGGTTAAGAAAGCAAAGAGACATCACAAATTAAGATTAACATCTAGAAAAGAATGCTGCTGATAGAAGAACTGTTAGCATGGATTTTGACACATGAAGGTCACCGGAATCAACTAGGTAAGAATATTGGAAAGGTTGTGGGAGAGTTGTCATGCCAAAAGAACCAGCCTGGACAAAAAGAGACTGATTATTTACACATTAAAGTGGCCTGTGGGGCCCCATCCAATGACCAGGAAGGAGTGGGCTGAGAAATAGCTCAGGACCCAGGATGGGCACATTCCTTAATGCCTATTTCGGTTACAGCCAGGAAGATGGTGGAAAAGGCAGTGTCCTAGTAGGTAAAGCAAAGAGCTGTGGAGAAGCCCAGACAAAGGGAGCATGACTAGGAGTGGACTCGGGGCTGACTCAAGGTATTCTCCATCCAGAGGATGGGGCCCGTCATATCTCACCCTCGGGACATCAAAATTGCTGCTGTTACTGCCTGCAGTATGTCTCCCTTTCCTGCCCTTCCTGAATGGCGATGCTTACTTTGGTTATTTCTTCTTTTGTTATATGTTTCAATCAAGTGCAATCTTTATTAGGCTATTAAATCTGTCTGCCTACTGCATGTCTTTACCTAAACACTTAATACCAGGGTGGGAGTGGGGGTGGGGAACAAATCTGCTGACTGAGCTAACCTTGAATTCAAAGTTACAAGTTTCAATAGAATTGAATCAACGATGCATGAACATACTCTCTTCCTTAGCATGCTCAATTTTGCACTCTGTGCAAATCATTATTCTTTCTCTTGCTCACCTCAAACACTCCATCCCCCTCCAGCTCCTCACTGTCACCTGGTGAGGAAAAAAAACACACAAACAGGAGGAAACTCCTCTATCCTCCCATCACAAAATCCAGCTGAACAGCATTTTTCCCATTCTCTCTTATTACTGTTATTACTGGTGAATTTTCCTTCCTCCCATCAAAGGCCAGGACCCCACTGTGCACACCCTCCCCCTCTCTCTTACATCAGAAATTTATCTCCTTCTCCTGAACCACTCATATAAGACTTGAAAGATCCAAAATCATCCTTATTTATGATCTAGTATTTCCCTGCCACACATTTTTCAATGACTATTAATAGTGAACGTGTTGGAGAGTGGTCTATAATTCCTCTACTTGCTTATTGTACACACTTGCCTTAACCCAGTCCATTCAGGCCTCCTTTTCTCCACTCTGCAGAGATGGCTCCTGTTAAGGTGACCAATAAGCAACCAAAATTCTGTGGTCACTATTTTGCTTTTTCTTAGCTGAAATCTCAGCCTCACTCAACCCAGCTTACCACTACTCCTTTCTTGTAACTTTTCTTCTCCTGGCCTCTGAGGCATCCCCCTGCCTCCATGGCACCCCTTCTAAGTCTCCTCTTGCTCAATTCTGCTGCTCTGCTTGGTCACTAAGGGCTGGGGACCCTCTGGCTTCAGTCTTGGGCCTCCTTCTTGCCTATTTCCCTACTCCCCTCGATGCTCTCACCCAATCCCATAGCTTTAAATAACACTGATGCACCGACAGCTCCCACATCTGTACCTCTAACCCAGACACTTCCCACCATCTCCAGACTGATACATTCTACTAACGACTTGATTTTTCCACATGTGTATCTAACAAGTATTTGAAACTTCAGGTTAATAAACCAATTCCTCTGTGAGATCTTTTCTGAAGATCCTAACATAGCCCTAACGTGGTAATCTCCATCACATAAAAATGTTGTTTTAAAATTTCTCTTTTTTTTTAAATAATTTTTTTGGGGGGGGTAATTAGGTTTATTTATTTATTCACTTTTTTGATGGAGGTATTGGAGGTTGAACCCACGACCTCGTGCATACTGAGCAGGCACTCTACCACTGAGCTATACCCTCCCCCCAAACATGTTATTTTTGATATTTTTTTCACTAAAATGATCTCTTTCATTTATTTCCTCATGTTTGATCTAACTCTACACTTGAATGTAAGTTCCAAAAGGTCAAAGACTTCAACCTTTTTCACCAAATTTCTTTAGTGTCTATGTAGTTTGGATTTTATTTTAGGTGCATATTTTTAATATTTTCATTTATTTCCTCAAGTTTGATCTAACTCTACACTTGAATGTAAGTTCCAAAAGGTCAAAGACTTCAACCTTTTTCACCAAATTTCTTTAGTGTCTATGTAGTTTGGATTTTATTTTAGGTGCATATTTTTAATATTTACTTGGTTTTCAGACATTCAATAATCTGATCTGTCTCAGCCCTTAGATTTCTCACAATTACCAGCCTTTATCTGTGTCACTGACTCTTTCCTAAACGTCCATGTCGCCCTTAGTCTTCTCATTCTACTTTTGCTAACTGCTCATCCCTGCATGAAAGCGCTTTTCGCTAAGTATCAACTAAAACCATCATGTGGGTTGTTCCTATCATTTAAAACTTGCGAGAAAAATAGGATCTGATTCCAGTCATTTTCAAGTGTTACCTTTATTTTCACTTATGCAGCAAATGAGAGAGAGAACCAAGAAGGAAAATGTAGGAATTACTTTACAAAAAAAGCAAACTAGAAAGAAGTTCAGAAAAAATAATTTAAAAAGCCTTGAAAAAATATTTTTATGAGTTTGTTTTAAATTCAGATACTGTGTTTTATTCATAGCACTTTTCGGTCAGTGTTTCTGAATCATTAGATCATTATTCTTTTACCTCCATAAAGTCAAGAATTAAAAAATATATTTTCAATTCTGTTTTCATGATTAAAATATATAAGTATATGAAAATGTAAAAGCACAAAAGCACATGGAGAAATTACTTAAACATGACCACTTAAAAACTAACATATCCACAAGAAAATGGCATGTACATCATGTATCTTTAATTTCCAAACATACAGATATTTAGCCAGGCCTGTGTTTACATCAGGAAAATATTCCTAATAGCATAGTTAATCTTACTTTTTTAGTCTTATTTTTTTCCCACCTGCACAACAAACAAGGTAATATAGTGGGACTAGATGTAGTTCCACTGTAAATACATCCTCATCTAAAAGTAGCTTTAGGATACATGTTTTGAATTAAACTGGCAGCCCTGTTTTGATGTCTGAAGCAAACTACTTCCACATTAGCCTTGTGAGCAATACAAAGACTCCAGCACAACTGTTAAGTTAGCCTCAGGAATGCTTATGTGAAAAAAAATATTTTCATTAAATGCTCAATTTTGGCCAACAAAGGTGCACCAGCTTATTTCCTTATGGAGCATCTGTCCTTTTCAAATTTCTTTTGGTTCCTTGACCAAATCAAGGACATCCTGGCCCAGAGCAGCAGCTCACAGCTGTGTTTACAGGCGTTGTTGACAAGAGAAAATGTATCCCATGCACCAGGACTGAGAGCTGATATACAGAGAGAGCAGGACATGTGATGAACGTCAGTACTAAGATATTTTACTTTAGCATTTGTTACTTCAGGTTTTTATTTTTTTTTAAGATATTAGAAAAGAGTTAGCCTTACCATATCAAAGCTAATTATTTAGAAAGTACTTTTCAAATTGCAGTATAGTCCATTTACAATGTTGTGTTAATTTCTGGTGTATAGCACAGTGATTCAATTATATATAATATGTATATTCCTTTTCATACTCATTTTCATTACAGGCCATTACAAGGTAGCAAGTTCCCTGTGCTACACAGTAGGACTTTGTTGTTTCTGTGTTTTATATAGAGTACTTAGTATCTGCAAATCCCAGACTCCCAATTTATCCCTCCCCTGCTTTCACCTCTGGTAACCATAAGTTTATTTTCTATGTGAGACTGTCTCTGTTTCATAACTAAGTTTATTTGTGTCCTTTTTTCTTTAGATTTCACATGTAAGTGATATACTATATTTTTCTTTCTCTTTCTGGCTTACTTCACTTAGTATGATGATCTCCAGGTCCATCCATATTGCTGCAAATGGCATTATTTTATTCTTTTTCATGACTGAGTAGTATTTCATTGTGTGTATGTGTGTGTGTGTGTATGTTTTTAATTTGGATAGTGTTACTGAAAAAAAAGTCAACATTGTCTGAAAACATTGAATAAGGAAGGGGCCAAGTATTAAATTCTGAGAAGAAATATAAGAAATAAAATAAAATAAAGGTGCAATATTAAATTACTGGACTATTGAAAATAATTATGTCAATATTTGTAAGGAAGAGAGATGATACATATTTATACATATAGTAAATGTTTCAGGTAATTAATTATATCAGATAGATATAAGGAAATGAAGGTACAAATGAGACTATCATATTTTTCCCCCAAAGTGTTACTGATAATTTTCCTAGATTTTAGAAAGAACTAATTAAACATCAAAAATTCAAAAATTGGAAAAAGGAACACTGATTCTAAATCTGAAATAAAATGGGAATGGTCTAATGTTGGACATAGTCGTTCAACTTGAGATTGAGGTTGGGGAGTGAGGGAGAGCAAACTGAGATCAACAATAGTGAAAGTGAGGTTTCAAAGGTTCTTTAAAGAAGGTTGTGTGTTATCTGGATGCACAATTGATGGAAAATCTAAACTGGTACATTTTCGGAAGATCATTTGGCAATAGGTATTGGGAGACGTAAAGCTGAGCATTTTTTATTTTGCAAAAAAGAAAACCATCCAAAATATTTTCACAAAGTAATTTTCTCCCCAACACAATATTTTCATCTTTGAGATGACAAGTCTGACTGCAGTCATGATTCATCTAGAGTATTAAAAATATCACCAGGCTTCCTAGCTGCCCAAAAGGGATGCAGAGAAAAATAAGCATTCCTTTAAAAATTTCCCCTTTTACTACAATGCATCTTCCCCTGTAAAAACTATAGAAGACCATTACCACACAGAATGTGCTTTGTCTTTTGCAGACAAAAGAGAGAGGCCAGGGAAGGACTAGCTCGCCATAGGCTATCGGGAAGAATGAATAAAGAGGCATCTCTTCCTTCTGAACTCTATTTTCTTTTAAACTGTATTGTCCCCTAGCCTCCTCTGAACTGGCTAGCCCAAATCTAAATTGGACTGAATTTCTGTGGTGGAAATATAAGCTTAGTCAATAGTCCAAATAAATGATATCTCCCATGCTTCTTCTGCTCTGTCCACAGAAATGTACGAAACCACTGCATTTGCCACTATCTTCCTGGATAAAAAACATGACAAGATAAGACCTGAAAAGGAATAAATTCCTAAATGTCAGTGCCACATTTCCTGCATCTGGAGCTTGCTTTTTGCATTTATTCCTTCTCTCTCCTCTATCAAAACCACGATATCATATAGAAATGGGCAAACATTTGCAATTTTTATCCCTTCATAATGTATTTCTCAGCATAAAGTAGGAATTTGATGGAATAAAAGTGGTTGACAAGAAAGTTTTAGAACAGATAATATTTAAATTAAGAGAATAAAAAAGTAAGGTAGCATACTGAAGAAGCAGGTCTTCTAGGGCAGAAAGCCCATACTATTTATTTTTTAAGTTAATTAGTGCTTTTTTAAAAAGACAAATATTTATTGAGTAACAACGAGGTGCTAGGAACTCTAATGGGAAAATATGCTTTTTTGTTGTTGAGTAGGTATGGATGGCCAGGTTACAGAGTACCTGAAAACTAGTTGTAGAACTATGGACTTAAATAGGCAGAATGAAGATTTTAAAAATTCCTGAGAAAGAGAGAAGATAACCAAAGTATTGTATTTGGCATTACAAGTGAATTCTTCAAACCACAGTCTATGGGCCTAATCTGGCCTTCTCAAGCTAAGACATTTTTATGTAGTTTTAAATAGTTCTTAAAAAGAAAAAGAATATTTAGTGATATGAAAATTTATGAAGTTGAAATTTCAGTCTTCATAAATAAAGGGTTTTTTTTGGGAACACAGCAACACAGTTCTTTGATTATATATTGTCCATGGCTGTGTTCCTGCTCTGATGCTAAAGTTGAGTAGGTAAGAAGTTGTGGTTTGAGTTGCTTACCAAGAAGTAGGACCAATTTCTCCCTCAAGTTCTAGGCAAGTTAAAAAGAGTAAATTAAAGGACATAAAAATATAGCTCTACCCAACAGGAGCCAGGAGAGATCTATGCTTGCGAGGCAATACAAGACCTCAGGTACCCGTTTAAAAAAAAAAAAAATGATATCATGTCGTGGTGATTACAAATGTTTAACCATGCCTTTTAAGTCTTTTTGTCATTACAGACTGCCAAACTGTTGTTTCGAAGGTGCTTCATCTTTAAGAAAATTCATCCGAAGTCCATGGAAACAGTGGGTTACAGCAGCCCCACACCCTCAGCCCTTGGATGCAAAAACAAAAGGCTGTCCTGCCTCTGGGGCCCCTAGATTAGGCACTGAGAGATTTTTACTCCCTGATAGGCAGGGTCAACGCCCCTACTCAGCCTGGAAGCAGTTTCAGAAGATAGACCTTTGCCCCTCTGTAACCCCATAAGATTATGGGAGTAAAATCTCTGAGGGGGGAATGAGACAGGATGGAATGGGGCAAGGCACAGCCATTCAAGGAATGCCACAGCAATTAACATCAAAATGGTGAAAGATTCAAACCCCAGTAGGCCTTGAGGCTCAGGATGAAGAGATTTAACTTCTAGCACATCTTGAGCTTCATTATATGCCCACTGTAATATTAACATGGTGAATAACACGCCCACAGGCACCGTGGCAGTCCCAAGCCTAGCCACAAAAGGTCAAAGGATGGGAAATGGCCAACTTCTTGGGAATCCCAGCCCTTTCCCCTTAGACTGGTCCTTCTACTTATTAGCATGTGAAGCCACCAAGCCCATAAAAACCAGCAAAACGGAGCCTAGTGGCTACCCCTCTCTCTCCCTCTGGAGACAGCCCACATTCTGTCTGTGGAGTGTGTACCTACTTTTAATCTCAGCACCCAATCCCCACACTTCGTGGCTTTTCTCTTGCCTTTCAATGTATCTCTCTGAATAAATCTACCTTCACTCAAAAAATATATATATACATATATAGCTCTACTAACTAATTAAGCTAATATTGGAAAGCAAGTTTTATATATGTGGGCTAAGGGACCTCTTAATAGTGACTATCATTATAGAAAGATTCACTTATTAAATCAAAAGAAGTACTGAGCTCCTGTGTGTGGGGCAGGCTCTTTTCACCAGATGACATAGGACAGAACAGGGTACATATTCTCTACAGGCATTTACCTCCTGAAGAGAAAGATAGGAGGAGTTAGAGGAGTTTCTTACGACAAAGCCACCAGTCAGACTATGAACTCATTCACAAAACAGAAACAGACTCGCAGACACAGTAAACAATCTTATGGTTACTGGGGAAAGGGGTTGGGAAGGGAAAAATTTGGGAGTTTGAGATTTGCAAATGTTAGCCACTATATATAAAAATAGATTGAAAAAAACCAAGTTTCTTCTGTATAGCACAGGGAACTATATTCAATATCTCATAATAATCTTTAATGAAAAAGAATATGAAAATGAATATATCCATGTATACGCATGACTGGGACATTGTGCTGTACACCAGAAATTGACACATTATAACTGGCTGTACTTCAATAAAAACAAATAAATAAAATAAAAATCTAAACAAACAAACAAAAAAATCCAAAAAAACAAAACCAAAAAAACACCTCACCAGTCAGGTTAATAAATCTTGCTCTTCAGAGAAGTAATCATAGTCGGTAGAGAGAGGCCATTTGTGTTTTCTTCTT
This sequence comes from Vicugna pacos, assembly GCF_048564905.1. NCBI lineage: Eukaryota > Metazoa > Chordata > Mammalia > Artiodactyla > Camelidae > Vicugna > Vicugna pacos. The sequence continues at coordinate 20,002,232 of NW_027328742.1, read as the reverse complement.
GTGGAAATGAAAGGACTGGTAAATAGATGTTCCACCCACTCGTCCCCAATATTTTGATTATCTTAACCCTCTGGCCTTAAACAGTAAGTCAAGGCAAGTTACAATGATCTCTTCAGGGAGAGCATCAGACCGCTGGCAGCCTTGTCTTCAGCTTCCCTGAATACAAGCCACTGATCCCTTCTGGTTTCTCTTGGGATGGTTGCACCTAGAAGGCCCTAAAATACTTCAGGACAGTATATAAATAAAAGTAACTCCAAATCCACTCTGTAACCAAAGCAGTACTTCCAGTTCCCACACTATTTCTCATCCAAAAGTTTCAAACCAAGTTCACTGTTACAGCTTATCTGAGCTTCCATAAACAATGCAATTAAAGACACGTTATAATGTGAAGGAAAAGCCGGGCTGGGCTAACTGGTAAATCTAAGTTAATAAGTGTCGGTTTGCTGATTCCCTGCTCATGTTTTTTGCTAGCCAGCTGGATTTTCAGAGAGACATATCTGGCCTTGAAATGTTGGTTTGCTGCCTCCCTGCCTCTACTTTTGTGATAATGATGCTGCTAAAGCTGTACCATGCCTATTGTCCGAATACCCCAAGCTTGTAATTAACCCTATAAAACCTCATGCACACGTCTTGGAGGTGCTCAGAGCTTCAGAGCAGAAGCCCCTCTGAGCCCGCTGGCGTAATAAATCTGAGTACTTCAACCCTCCGAGTGGTGCTTGTTTCTTGGCTGGCCTGTCGTTTCCGAAACAATAATACTTCCATAATAAAAGGAATACCAAAACTCCAATAATAAATTGCCAACACTAAGAAGGTATGCTAAACTTGAGTACAAGTCTTCTCCTCCCATTATCAAATTCCCAGAATTTTAGGTAAAACTTAAATTCTGAACTTACTATTCCTCACAAGTTAAAGTCTACACAAATCAAAGTGCCTGTTTTTCAAATTCTGCAAAGCAATATCCCTTCCACCTTCTGTCTGCTTTTCTTTCTGAGTTCTATATTTCAGTTATTACTCCCACTTACACACTTACACTCTGGTCTCTCATACTGGAAACTGGAAAGTGATCTCCGTCATCTACCACACATCCTGCAAATATGTGATTGACAAGTCCTAGTAATTCGGTCTCCTAAATCAGCCTTACTTGTGTCTAGCTCTTGTATTTCAGTTTACATTTGCTGAGAGCAAATTTGTATCACCTTTTAAGTGGACTATTTTGAAAGCATCTTACAGGTCTCTTGCCACCAGTCACCCTCTCCTCCACCCATCCTCCCATCTATATTAAACAGAAATTAATTCATAATTAATCGATTCAGTTATACCTGTTGACATAGAATGTTAAACAAAAATCATCACATTATATGAAAAGAAAAATGCATCAGCCCACTAATGAGTAATAAGAAAGGGAACAATCTATATGTAAGTATGCATGCATATAAATGGATAACAGAACCTTGTAAGTATTTGGAAACATCAAATGTTCAGCAGTGATTATCTCTGGGGAAAAAAAGACAGGAAGACTGATTTGGGGGGAGTGAACATAAAGGTATAATGTTATATTTTATCCCACATAATTCTATATTATTTATTCTAATAACATAGACTATCACTCCTTATCATTTGTGCTATTTGAAAAGAGTAAAATAATGTCTGGAAATATAGAAAACAACAACAGTATAATAAGAATGTGGTATCTTTGTTATACAATGTAAAAGCCAATCACAGAGACTAGTCAGTGGATTTTCCATTGCTCTGAGTCTGAGGTGGTACACTTCTTGGTAGGAAGGCAGCAATGGATAAAGGGACAGGATATCAGAGAAAAGGGTGCAAAACCAAAACACATTTGGAGTGGGGAAAAAAATCCAAATAAGTCACACAGCCTAGCAGATAAAAGAGAATTAAATATCAAAGGTAACTTCAAGGTTTTCGTCTTGACAGTTGTGATGATTTACAACTGAAATGAATGGTTTATACAGGAAGGTGACATGCTTTTTCAGATGATATTTTAATTTCCATCTTAACAGGCTAAGTTTGGGGTGATAATAAGACAATCAGGTGGAGGTGCTGTCTTTGCAGTCAGAGCTGTAGGCTTAACAGCAAAACTTAAGGTGAGAGATTTGCTTGTTTCATTATCATGAGTATAAAGGTAGTAGCTGGATGGGTGAGTCCTTGTGGGGAAGGGCTGGAATGAAAGAGGACCAAAAGGCTGAGCACAAACCTTGAAGCTGTCATGAAAGGAACAGAAAGGTAGCAATGAGAATAGAATATATGAAGAATGTCGAATGCACAAGGGACTCAAAGAAGAAAACATCCCAAGCAGTACTCGGGCATCAGTGACCTCAGACTTCACAGTGATATCAAGGGTGAATGTGTATGAGAAAAGCCCCCTGAATTTGATCAGAAATAATGAGTGACCTTGTAAAGAAAAGGTTCTGGAAATATACCTTTCACCTTTTAGGAGAAAAAAATGTATGTATATTAAAATATGCTATATGTACTGTATGAGTAAATATACCACACCATATTAGCCATACATTCAGTGAGAAGAAGCTAACATGGGCAAATGATATGAACAGATGATAAACAGTTAAGCACAAATAGCTATCAAGTATATGAAGAGACCCTCAAGCTCACTTGTAATCAGAGAAATGCAAATTAAAGTAAAACAATTTACCGCTTTACAGCCATCTGATTGGCAGAAACTAGAAAGCTGAATAGTGGTAACTATTAGGGGGGATGTGGAGAAACCAGATGAGCTTAATCTTGCTCAAGAGCACTCCAGCAATGCTTATTCAGACTTAAAACGGCATACATCCTAGGTCCCAATGTTCCTATTTCTGGTTACACAGCCCCCAGATATTCTCACACAGGACTAGGAAGGGTCTCTAGGATGACTGTATCAGTCAGGAGAGATTAGATGGATTACGCTGTGGTAAGCTCCAAGCCCCAAGCCCCTGACTTGCAGTAACGTAGGCTTATTTTGGTTCACGCTGCAAGTCCGTCACAGATTGGCAGGCTACCTACCTCTACTCGTGGCACTCACGCAGACCGAGGATGTAGCCACTCATCTCAAACACTGTCGGCCACTGGGAAGAGGGAAAGATGAACTCTGGAGATCCCGCGTCAGCAATTCAGTAGTCTAGGCTCGGAGGGATAGCTGTCACACCTGTCCATACTTATCGGCCAGAATTACATATGAAAATGATCAGAGCGTACAAATCTCCCATGTATTCAGTACAATTCTCCTCCCATGTAAGAACCAGGAATATCTGTAAACAATGCCAATAACTTTCAAAAAAAAGTCAGTGCTTCCGTGTGGTAGCAGGTAGTCAAGTTAGGTGTCCATTTCAAGAGGATTTTTGGAGAAGCAAAATATTCTGTAGGTTTTGTGTGGAATATTATGCGGCACTTAGAAGCAAGGAGCTAGAATATGCACAGAAAAGCAGACAATCAAACTAAATTCTAACTGGAGAAAGAAATAAGATAATGATGTTGTTGGCACAATGACATTTATATAAATCAAACACGTACACCTACACTAGAAAACCAGGGGAAGATATAGGCAAATTTGAGGCTACATACCAGGCTCATTTAATTTATTTGACCACAGGGGAGAGGAAGGAGTTTGACAGTAGGCAAAGAGTAAAGAAAGTTATCAATTAAATAAATTAGGCACAAGGACATTTCACACTGACTGCGGATGGTGGGCTGCATAATGGAGAAATATGATCACTTTGGTGCTTCACATGAGGTTGCAAATAGGAGTAAGCAACTTACCTATGATAGAAGACACAATAGAACTAGAGAGTGTATCTGAAAGAGACTGGGGAAATTCAGAACCCAATAAGATGTCGAAACACATTCAAGAAAGTACCACTTGCCTATTGAGAATTAGAGAGAAGATGCGGAATGTTGTAAGACTATGGCAACTATGGTGTGGTAAAACGGACCCATCAAGTATTATACGTTCATAAGAGAAGGAAAAAAGGTAGAGTTGAAAAAGGAGTCAAATCAACCAGGGTTTGAGGAAACGTGCCTTTTTGTCACCTTTTTTAGAGACCACTTAGAAATAATGTTAAGAATGATAGCTCAGGATAAAGCAAATTATTAGCAACTGCTCATTAGAAATTTTAAATCAATAAAAAGTACTGAATGGCTGTTCACTTTTAAAAGCAGCTATGCTTGCAGACAGATGTGAAAGCTTAGCATACATCACACGTGCTCTCTACCAGGTGGCAGTAAAATCCGCTTTCAGACCCCATCTTTGCTTATTGCTGAGCCTCTCTGCCTTCTTAGATTTCTGATATTTCTCCTCCAGATAAGCCACATTGTCCGTGATTTGATTCCTGTCAGCATTGGCCCCTCTACTTCCCTCTCCCACCAGAAGTGAATAATTCTGTGGAGCTGCTTGATGAGTTTCAGGCTGAAACAGGCTAGAAATGCCCACCTTGTAACGATTTGATAGCTACCTCTCACTGCCTCTTAACCCTTTCATTTTTCAACACACACAGGCAGCATATATTAACAAGATGCCTAGTGATCTTGTTTCTCCTCTTCCTTTGTTACACGTCCAAGTCGGAAGCTGAGATGAACACGGATGCCAGGCTGGTGGACCGCCAGGAATCCATAGCCTTATCTTTAGAGAACCTACTGGTAAAGATTTGTGCTTTTATTATCTTACTTTTCCTTAATACCAAGCCATTTTCTAAAAAGTGCTTTTGCATTTGTATGCGGGATCTTCCTGAATTTCCTGATCAAATGAAAGAAAGCTAAAATTAGTAAGCTGACAAAACTGGAGCATTGAAAAGGCTGGAAGTGATTTTTGTGGTTAGTCAAAGTTTCACAGTTCTCTCTTGGGGAAAACATGACCTCTATTTTATAGATCTGGAACTTGATGCCACATTGGAAACAAATTCAGACAAAGAAGAGAAATAGTAATGAGAGGAAGAAGGGCAAAAGGACAGAGTTAAATTTGTGGGCTTCTTGTAAAGCAGCCTAATATTTACTTAAATATTTAATAATTCCACATTGTACTAAATGTTTGAAATAAAACTGAGATGAGTTAATTCTAATATTCATGTAAACTTAATGATAATTTCTTAACCCTTGCTTCTATTCAGAACTCAAAATAATATTGACATCAGAAGGTATGTTATTAGCTGGAGATGCATATGGCTTACCGAGATTATAGTAAACAAACATTGATTTTTGCTGAGGTGAAGATCAAGGTAAGAATCCATCGATATTTTTCCATTTCAACAAAATCTTAAAATGACTAGCACCAAAATCCAACGGCTCGTGTTGTTCACTTTTTCTTAAAAAAGCATACGGGGAATTGCAGCATCCCCTAAAGAAGTAGGGAAACAGTTTCTCTGTCACCTTCTCGTGTCCCTCTTTGGCCACCTTCCTGCCTCCAGTTGTGTCCAGACTTGTCCAGATTCCTTAGCCAGGAATGAAATGACCAGGCAACAGGAGACAGATGCCTCTTCTTTAAATGCTTCCTGTTTCAAATTAGATAAATTGCCATCCTCTTAAATATTTTGAAAAAAAGGGATTAAAAAAATAATAAAATGGAAACAGAGAACTATTGAATGAGTAACAAAGAGCAAGTCAATCATATTTTCATATACTCCCTTCAGATCCTACAGAATTTTTAACATGTATGTACATGTACAGTTTTATCTAAAAAGATTTAAGAATAAACTATACAAAAGTTGACAAATTTTATTCCCACCATCACTATGGCAATAACATTTAATTCTGAAACTTTAAATTTTTACAGTGATATTTTGTATATCTCTGATATACAGATTGAGGATTGCCCCTACCCTCATTAGATAACTAACTTAAAAATCAAACACATTTTTTCCTGTTCTTTAATTTCTCTTCTTTAATACTTCCATCTATAAAATCACTCGCATTTCCTGGAAAAATATTATTGAATTGAACATATACAAATGCACACACATACGCACGCACAAATGCACCCACAGTCTAAACAATGGATGTTGCGATGAAAAGACTACAAGTGTCTTACCATGTGAAACTTGTTTTTCCTTCCTCCCCTGTCCCTTCTCACCCCATTTTGGAAAAAAGAAAGATTAAACAATTGATTGTGAAGGCAGATGCTGTGACCAGGTGTTTCCTGCTGTATTAACATAAGAGAGGAATCAGATCACAAAATGCCAGAGCTGGAAATTTCCTTATATACCAGTTCCACTTGCTCATTTTCTAGATAGGGAAATTATCTATAAAGGTTACTACAGCCAAAAAGGAGATGGCAGAGCTGGGAGTAGAAAGGAGTTTTCTGATATGCAGCTTATACAAATAAAATCTCCAGCATTTATTTCACATACTTTTCCAAACATGAGACTGAAGCTTGAGAAGGATATATGTTTCTATGAAAGGGACGTTTGAAAATGTGGAGAAACTTTAAGAAAGGAGGAAGAAAAAAGAAGTGGGAAAGAGTTGCTAAATCCTGATTAGAATTAAACTTTCTAAAATAGAAAAACACTGCTCATAGTTTAATATACACTGACACAACTGCTCAGTCCCTGTCTCCATTTTTTTCTCCAGATTATTACTGCATACTTCTTGTTCTTAACTTTAGCTTCCCTCCACACTTCTTCTCTTCATTTTTTGAATTTGGCAAAGGATTTGAAGTGGCTGACACAACCCTGGGCTGCCATTAACCCCAGGCAGCCTTTGCTAATAAGTAGGAAACTGGAAATTCCCTCCTCAGTGTTTACTTTGGCTCCAGAAAGTTATAACATGAAACTGCTGTGAAAGAACCAAGTTCAAACCACACACTCCCCTGAACTGCCTTACAAGCTCAGTCTAGTTCAATTAAGAAACAGTGCCCCAAATCAAACACGTCTGTTTGATTCACACTGAAATTAACAAACACAGGTCTCTCCTGGCAGGACAGGGAGCAACACCAGTTGCTGATTTGGATGAATTAGCCTTAAGTTTCCCACTTGTAAAATTCTGGAATTTGGAATATGGTACCTTTTCTCTCCTTTAGATGGTTAGTTTTGTTATCCTCTCTTCCCATTTATACCTGTTAGAATTCTAAAGAAGTCACTGTTTATATGATACAGTCATTCATATTAAGCCACCACTTACTGAATATACTTTTCTATATGCTATTTTCCAGAGACTTAATTATTAACATCGATCATTGTTCCCACCCCAATAGAAGATGGAACCGAGACAGGGCAGTGTTATCTATTACTGATAAATGGAATCCAAAACCAAGTTTGGCCAACAGCATCTCCACACTGATCTTTTCTACTGTGTTTCTCTATCCCAGGCTCTGCCCTGATTTAGCAGACTTATGTATTCACTGCCTGTCTGACATCTTTGTTTGGATGTCTGATGGGAATCTCAAAATTCATATAGCTACAAAAGTGAATCTCTTAATACCACACTCTTTCTTCAACCCCTATTTCTACTTAGAGATCGACATGTGAATCTTGCCTTTCTTTTAATCTTACTAAGCATATCTAATTAACCAGGAAGTCTGATCGGTTTTACCTTCAAAATAAATATCTCATATCTAACTGTTTCCATGTTCACATTTCTCCCTAGAAACCAAGATATCACAACATTTATCCAGAACTTTTGCATTCTAATTAGTCTCCCTCCGTTTAGTCTTACAATAAGTAGTTTTTAGCAAAACAGTTAAAAAGTATAAATCAACTGATAGCACTTCTCTGCTTAAAGTGATTTTTCCATTCTTCTTTAAAATCCAAGTTTAATTAAGCCTTTAAATCTGCATGATCTAGCTTCTTCCCTCATCACAAACACTCTTCTCTTTCTCTGTGCTATATTTCCATGAACATTCTTTTGATTCTTTTAATACCAAAAATATATTTTCAACTCTAGGTCTTTGCACGAACCTCTTTCAGGTATCTCCCCACAGCTCTTTTCAGCCTAATTATTCTCATTTCTCAAGACTGGGTACCAAAAAATGTCTTCTCAAAGAAGTCTTCCCTGACCATCCTACATAAAGTAGCACGGATTGTTATACTTTACCAAAACTATTCTGTTTTACTTCCTTCCTTTTATCACAATCTGTCATTAATTTATCTTTTTGTACATATTTGCTATTTCCTTCCAATGGAACATAAATTTCACGTAGTCAAAACGTCTTCAGTCTTATTTACTGATGTATTAATAATGCTTAGCTTAGTAGCTGGAACATAATTGCCACTCAGTAAACAGTTACTAATTGAATGACTAGAAAACCCACAATCTTTCACTAACCCTGCTGCTGCATCATTAGAAGTAGAGGAATCAGAAACCTGGGGGTGTCTGCCGACCCAGTAAGCAATATATTTTAACTAAGGGCTAGAATACATAAGCTATTGGACTAAATCTTACTTCTGCTCATTTCTGAGCTACTTATAAATGTAATGAATGGAGATGTAATTATTCAGTGTCTTGGTTTATCTATAATCTATGAAAAGCTTTTGTTACCTGCAATCCTAAAGCAGAAAATTACTTTCACTAATGAGGTCCATTTTTCTTGATTAAGATAGGTAATTAGATAGATAAATAGATACAGATAGAAAAATAAAATAAAGCATGGAAGCATATAAGAAAGTTAGGGATCAAAACTTGGGAGTGTATCAGTGAGGAATACAAAGTGCTGAACAAGGATCTGAAAACAGGACCCTAATGATAACCTGATCCTTTTCTAATTTATTTCTTAGGGTGATTGGTATGATTATCTTTCTGTTTCTTTCTTTCTTTTGTTAACCTTCATCCTTTACCATTCCCTTTACTAAATAAAACAATGTCAATGTACCACCTTTAATTTCTATTTTGGAACAAGACTGAGTGTAAAATCATCCATTCTTACAGCAATACTTGAGTTTTAATTTGCTGACTTTTTAATGGATTATATTACAATTTTCAGTAAGGGAGTACTTTATTGAACAATCATTTGTTGCAGGCCTGTCATACATCAGGCCCTGAAATTGCTAGATCCTGAAATTATAGGAATGAATGGGACATACACTACTCAGAAGTTTTTTGTCTGGAGTATGTGGGCTAGATGTAAAAGTATTAGCAGGTAAGATACAGTGCAATATAGCATTATTGCAAGTAAACAAATCCTGTGATTATTATGGCGACAAAAAAAAAATAAACATTGCTTAGAGAGGCTGCAATATATACATGATACTGTCGGGAGTTAACAATCATTTTTTAGAAACTGCCACTCCCACTTCCCTAGGAGTTATGAAGTTCTTAAAATGGTATACCTAACCAGAGTTGATTAGTCCAAAGGGAGTGCTTGATCTAAACTAGACCAAGGACAGTACCCAATACCCTGACCATATATGGTTATTTCAGAGGTAGGCAACCAATCCAAATGAGGTTGTCCTACAGAGGGAAGGAAAGCCAAGAAATGGTCTTGGAGACTACTGATTTTCACCATTTCTGTGTTATAGCAGCATCCATGTCTCCCAATAATCTTTTCTCAATGTTTCTGTGGATTTCATGGAACAGTACCTACACTTTGTGTTTAAGCTTGTTCAATTTGAGTTTTAACCAAATGCATCCTGACAAATAGACTTCAGGAAAAAAAAATTGGAATTGAGAAAGGTATGGTGGACAGACTCCAAGGTGATCCCCCACCCCCACAATGATTTCTGGCCTCTTTGTTGTTCACACCTTTGTGTAATTTCCTACACAGAAGTTGGGTAAAACCTATGACTAGCTTCTAACTATATATGATGGAATATGACTCCTTTCATTTGGTTACTTTATATGACAAAGGACACTTTGCAGATGTATTTAAAGTCCCAAATCAGTAGGGTTTTGAGTAATTCTAAAGGGAGAATACCAGCTGGGTGGGGCTGACTTCATCAGGCAGAGGACTTTACAGGAGGATCAGAGACTGCATTGCTAGTTTTGAAGAAGTAAGCTGCCATGTTGAGAGAGGATCTATATAAAGGGCCATGTGGCAAAAACAGTGGGCAGCAACTGGGAGCTAAGAACAGACTCAGCAGATAGGCAGCAAGAGAGCAGGGACGTCCACAGCACATCTAGAAAGACGACCTATGCCAAGCCCTGAAGGAGTGTGGAGATGGACTGTTTACTGGACAAGCCTCCAGTGAGATGTAAGTCTCAGCCCACATCTGATTGCATCTTTGTGAGACTGAGCATAGGACACAGCTAAGTTGTAATGAGATTTCTTACCTGAAGAACCTGTGAGATGATAAATGTGTCCTGTGTGAAGATGTGAAATTTGTGGCAATTTGTTACACAGTAGTAGAAATCTAATATGAAAGAATTTACCTCATGCTCCATTTGGAAGGATAAGTTGTAGTTGCTCATACAATGAAAAGAGGTGAGTAAATATTATGTGAAGGCACAAAATGAGTATGTTAAGAAAGGGCACGCCATATTTGCAGAATGGAGGAAATTTCATTTTGGTCAGAGTTTAGGATGTTGACCTGCTTTTTAAAAGAAATACTATTTTTAATTTTTTCCTACACCCTCTTGTCTATTTCTCAGATTTATTAGACAAAAATGATATCCAAATCTTTATTTATAATTTTGAAACGGAGACCTAGAAAAGATAACTAACTTGTTCAAAGGTAGAGTAGGGTCTTGTGGTATCTGAGGCTTATACAAGGAGAGATTTCTTTAAGAGAAGAAAAATAACGTTATGAATACAACATTAAGTACCTATGAAGAATGAGAAAAAATGTGGGAAATTGGAAATTTTAAATACTGCAAATATTGGGAAAGTCAGAAAAGTAAAATAATGTTATGTAGTTAATTGGCTGACACACTGGCAGCTCTGTGCCACCATCTCAGATGTGTCAACACAGTGGTGGGAAGAGTTTTTCTGAAAGTCATTCCATCCTGGGCTACCTACCTCACTATTTACAAAAATGACTGCAAATCCCATAAATATATCCCATATTACCCAAACTCATTCTGTCCTCAACTCAACTTCCTCTTGCCAGATCCAAAACTGTTTTTATACAACCAGGGCACCACCTAGTAAGAGAGAAAGTCTAATATAAGGAAATGTAGAGTGGAAAGAAACTGTATCATTAGTCATTTATCATTAAAATATCTATTGCAAATCTTACAAAGGCATACACAATCATATGACCACATCAATAAGGTGTCTTGCAGTAACATGAAAGAAGCCTATGCAAGTGATGGGTGTGGACACTTGACCGTAATTAGTTTCACAGTAATCTGCCTAGGACTTGTCCACAGTCACACCATTAGTGTGGCAGGACCTGGACTAAAGCCACATCTTCTTGATACACAATCTCATTTGCATACAAATGTCATACAGTGAAAAGGCTAGTGGTACAGGTACATGTGCTTGTGTGTGAGTTTCCAGCTATGTAATGAATCTTTTGACAGAGCCAGTTTAATGTTTTTTAATCCTAAAAAAATGTGGCAGTTAGCTAAAGTGTGCAAAGGTAGTTTATATTCATTAGAAAAAGTACTTAATGGGTTATGAATAAAAAAGCTGTAACTGGGTATTACATTAGGGTTACATTGAGAAAGAAGGTTGGAACTTTTTTTTTTTGTAAATTAATTTGGCAAGGATATATTCCTTGGGAAACCGGGCATGTTTCGGAATAGGGCTGAGGCTATGAATCATAGTTTGTTGACAAAATATCCAAAATGTGGAATCAACTTGTTAACAGAGTCATGTACAGACAAGTATAGATGTTCCTTTTCTATCTCCCCTCTTCCAAAACCTTTCACTCCTGCTGCCTCAAATAAAAGAATATCTCATTACTGACAGTAGGTTATGTGGCAATGATGAGAATCCATGAAAAGAGGCCAGGGAAAAACCACAGGAAGTAGGCTGGATCTTGAAATAGGGGTAAGAATAGGAGACCAGGGAGGAGATAAACCCTTTGCCCACATGCAATGGCCTGGAAAGGCTAAAGCAGAATCTTCAGTGTTCTGGGGAACAGGAATGGAAAGATAAGGATTAATCTGAATAATCCTCTAACACAAAAGCTCCCACCTAAAATCATATGCGTGAACAATACAAAGCTCCTTTCCTGGACTAGGTGGGGAGAATTACAGAAATGGACACTGATGAACTTACTTGTTCAGAATACGTTACAGTATCTGTGAAAGAATATAGGCTCTCAAAGAGTATCACTAAACTTTAGAGATGTTACTATAATTAGAGACATGATTTTATACCATTTCTGGGAATTTGAATATTGTTAAATCAGTCTCATTCAGAGTTTTTACAATGTTAAATTGACATCGGAAAAACACCCAAGTAACAGCGGGAGGGTGACTTGGACAACTGAGTTTTATCAAGGATGAAAATTCTGTATTTTCAAGGATAATCAGATCCTATTGGTTGTTGTAATTTTCTATTTATTCTTTCTTGACAATATTCAGAGTATTTTTTGTTATACTGCTACAAACATACAATTAATTCTTGATGTATCCAAAAAGCTTTGATTAAGTGTTTGATGTTAAAAGATATTTCCCATGTCTTACGGTGTTACTTTTTCTTCCTGTCACCTGCACATAGATAGTTTTTCAGTCAAAAAGTATGAAGTATTCTAATTTAAATAAATTATATTAGTGAATGGTAAAGACTCCCATACTTGAAAAAACAGGTTAATCTGTAGATTTTATTTTATCTTTTAAAATTTCTTTCACTCAACAAAGCAGATTATGTAGATTAATTTCTACAGGAATTTTAATGTCATTTCTATTACTAATTTCTAGAGTGCTAATTTTAAAATGATGTACAATGGAATTGCTTTATTTAATCAATTAACATAATTTATAGTTAAGTAAATTAACTATAATAAAGAGGATTTTTTTCTTCTAGTATTTCGTATCAATAAGTTAAATCATAATTGGATTTTTGTTACTTACTTCCTGGTAGTTTTAAAACAAAAGGAAAAGAGAAGTAAAATTAAGCTCAACCCATAGGCAAGAGGCAGTTCATTGTAGGGGAAGGACCACTGGTTTGTGTGTTAGCCAGACCTGCATGCTGTGTTGACAGGCAAGAGGGTTTGGGAATGGCCTCTGCATTTTCTTCTTTGCTTTTAGTGCAGTTTGACCTATTGATACTTAAATGACTAGATTATTTACTTTCAGGGCTGCTTAGTATGTAAAAGAGAGGTGATAAGGGCATGAATCTGTAACAGTGCCAAAAGCAGGCATGCGTTTAAAAGTTTCAGCCCTGAGTGTTGGATTCTTGAACAGAGACAAAGGTATGCAAGTGTTCAGTTGCCTGCAACAAAGCCAGGTCATATGATACTCCAGCAAACACAAGTGAGTGAGAAAATTTCAAAGTTGCCACACTTGTATTGCTGGCATGGATGCCTAGTCAGTCATGTCCTAGAGTGAGAAATAAAGATGATCTGATCTGAAACAAAATCTGGCCAAAATAATAAAAATGAACAACAGCTTGCACAAATGGAAACATCCACTTCTCCCTGACCAGCTGTTCTCTCCTAAACCTTTAGAGCTACAGAAAGATATGAGCACAAATACTGTCCTTAATTCTCCTTAATGAAGATGACTCTCATTACAAGCACGTTAAGTGCTGGGGGCAAAAAAAGCAGAAATGAAAAGAAAATAGTTCTGTTATGTTTCCAGTGTAGTTTGAGTTTATGATCATGACAAAAAGGCTAAAGTTACAAGAGCTATTGGTGGTGATGGATGCAAAAGTAGGAGTAGATTTATGAAATGAGAGATAAAGGAAGTTGTGGATTACTGGTTAATAGATTAACTGTTAAGAGTCAGGAAAATATCTGTATAAAGATCATCTTTGGCATCTATGTATAACTCTAAGTTTACAAGACATTTTGATGTTAGGGAAATGAAGTCCTAGGAAACTGTCCAAGGACAGGTTGAGACTCAAAAGGATGAAATAACTTAGAAATCTCAGTGATGAAACTATAAAAAAGTGCAGATCAGTGTTTTGGGAAGGCAGGATGTCAACTAAGATTCCAGTTTCGGAACACTCAGAGCTATGGACTACATTCAGACACCAGATGGTATACTGGAAGAGTTTAACATTGGAGTTCAAGTATGGGTAGCTTCTTATTCACTGATTTTATTATCAATAAAGAGCTTTGGTTTATTTGGAGATTAAATTGTATGTTCATAATTTATCTTCTTGCCTCCAAGTTGAAAAATAAAAAGAATTTTGTCTTATTCCATGTTCTTTTCCAGCCCCAATAAATTGATGTGTCTGATTTAACCGACTATCATGGAAGAATCCCAGCTGGTATTTAAAGCTGTATTAGTCTCCATGCTTCTTGTAAGTTTCTGTTATTTGAGCAAATACATCATTTCTCTCTTGTGTTATCAATCCTACACAATTCTTTTAAAATTTTGAGATTTTAAGTAAGGCTACATGATTATTGTTTTGAGATTTGAATTAAAGCTATAATTTTTTTTGCAATTATGTTTTTGTTTTCATTATGTAAAAACGTGTCAGTTTTGCTGAATAGAAGTGGTTTGTAAAGCTTGAATCCTCTAGTTTTCTATTTTTATTCCTGCTTCCTGCCTCTAATTTCTCTAATTTATAAAAGCAATGATTATAAAAACCAGAAGAGAATAATTCTAAGTCTCAAAAAACTGTCCACTCTCCCCCAAATATCCTAGTAAGTCTGAACCATTTTAGAATTCACTTTACATCAATATGTTTCCCCGATTCTAAAATCACTTGGGACATTTGTGCAAAATAAAGATTTCCAAGCCCACCACAGATCAATTCCCTATGTAATTCTCTGGATGAGCCAAATTTGGGAAACACTACTTCATACATCATTGTCTTACCCTGTACACAGAGACAAAATAAATTAGGAGGATAACTTTTACATATGCAGACAGTCTTTGCAGAATCTATTTCATCAATAGTGGCATTTGTGGACTTGATTTACCTAGAAAATTTACTCCAGTGATAGACCTTACTGAGAATGAGTTTCAGTGGAATCTATGATATTACTCTATTATCCGCTGGGAACACTTTAATTTAAAATCTTTAGCAACTAGAAGTCTCCAGTATGGTGAGTGATTACAGCTGTGAATTATAGTTGCATCAGCTCAGTATTGAGACAAGAATTGCATGACAATATACAGATAAACTTTTGACAACTTTCATTTAAAGAGATTAATTAGAATGTGGTGCTGAAAAATGCCCTGGTATCTTTTGGCTCGAGTTAGATTAAGAGGTTTAGACATGAAGTATTTTTTTAACCCAAGAGGTTTAAGATGAAAGAATAAGATATGGTATCCCTGTTTATGCGTATATCTCGATGTTTCAGAGGAAAGTGTTACTTCTGAATTAAAAGAATATATTAAAGCTGTCTCTTGAGTTGGATTCAGGTTATATCATCACTGCTTGTATACCCACCTTCCCTCCCCAGATAATCTTAAGGCAATACATATTTGAAATACCCAAGATTTTTTGAGCTGGATCAGAATTTACGCAAATTGCTGACATCGATAAGCTCCCCAAAGCCCATATTCCTACCACTGGTGTTTTTTTCTTTCTCTAGCACTTTCTCACTCCTTACTGCAAACCCGCCCCAAACCCCAACAACTTGAACTTAAATATTTACCAATGCACAAACAAGCAGTGGCATCTCTCAAACATGTCTTTATAACAACTGCTCTAGTGGCCAGGACCACACTGGTGGCACCTGGGGACACTTTCTTCTCATCTAAACCAAAGCAGTGAGCACTAGGGCCGATAAAGACTTAATGGAGGGCAGTGGTAGCAGGAAGTCAAATGAGTGGAAACTAAGACTCCCATAATTTGTTTTGTTTTGGTTTGGTTTTTTGAATTAATTCTTTTTTCTTTTTGTTGAAGTAAGGTCAGTTTACAATGTTGTGTTGATTTCTAAGACTCCCACAATTTAGATATTACCCATCAATCAACATAGACTTTTAGAACTTGATTTTATTCTTTTTAAGTAGTGCTTACTATTGGAGGACACTCTTCGAAGTAGTTAACAAATAATAACATTCAATTCTAAGAACAAGCTCATGCAGAAGGTAACATTACTACCATCCTTACTTTACAAATAAGGCAGAGAGAATTCAGAAAGTTGCCCAGAGTAACAGAGCAACCATGTGAGAGGGCCAGGATTTGAACCCAGGAAAAACAGCTCCAGGTCTGAGCTTTGACAACTACAAATGCTGCCTCTCATGAGATTATTCAGTATCACACAAAGGTAATGGAACAGTTCTGACACCTATACAAAAAGGTGACACTCCACTGGGGCTGGGTGTCCTCAAGGCATCCTCAGGATATTAGGCTACTAGATATAACCTGATGCCCAGCCTCATCCATCCTTTCTAGACAGCAAGATCACCACACACAGACTGCTTGTCATGTTGTAAAGATCCTCCTTCCTCTCATGATCTTTCTGCACAAACTTTTCTTTGAGAAAAATCACATGCTGGAAGAAAAGACTTCAAATCACAAATCAACCAGCTAACCTTTAAGGAAACTGTCATGGGGACTTTATGGCTGTTTTTAGCACACTGAAAAATGACTTGTGATCAGTCTTGTTGGGTTTTGAAAGAAAATTAAGCAGGGGCTTACCAATAGTCAATCTAGTTCCAACTGGAAGAGGCTACGTGCTGCTACTCCTCCTGTCATTCTTATAGATTTAAGTTGACTTGCCACACCCTCGAGAATAAGGTTTCTTTCCATTTTACAGTTGTGACTCTGGGAAACAGATTAAAAGTACAGATCCTTTCTCCAGAAAGATGCATAATAGAGAGAGAGAGCAAAAGTTGTTGCAAAACTTAGAGACACCACTCCCACTTCTCACCATGCCCGGTGATGGAACCCTTGAGGGCCATGAACTTGGAGTTAAGCATCTTCACTCTAGAGGAATTGGGGAATATCCTTTTAAGTTGTGATTGCAATTGAATCATTCTTTTTTGATAACTTTAACTTCTCTTGTACAGTGATCATTGATCACTGGTGAGTCTAGGGATAAACTCTCAATATAGTTGTCTTTGTGCTTTTTTGGGGGAAAGTTAACTTTATTTTTTTTCTATATATATTTATTGTTTCTTTACTCATGATCTATATAAAGTGATAGAATACTATACACAGACAGAAAATTATTTATTTAAGATTGGGTGTAAAATGGCAAAACAGTTAAATCTTTAAGTTGTGGTACTTAAAGAATATAATTATGTTTTAAAAATAGTTGTCAGGGAGCATATATGCTTGCCTAACTGGGGTGTCAGTTTTCACCGCCAACTCAAAATGAAAGGCCTTTTTTCTTTGGAAAGATTAGAATATGAAATATGTGGTCAATTATTAAATGTGGAGAAAATTGGAAACAATTTGGAAATTGGACAGAGAGCTCAGATTAAACCATTCCTTCAATTAAAAAATGTATTTATTAAGCACTTAAGCTATGTACAAACAAGAGCTTCAGTACAAAAAGAAGAGTAGCTATTAGGTTGGATAACTTGCTCTTGTTATGTATTTTCATAACAATGTACTTAGTTTATCACAATATTTATTAACCTTTATTGGTTTTATTGTTTAATTGTCTGACTTTCCTATTAAACTATAAGTTTCAAGGAGATAAGGATCACATATATCATTGTAATGTAAGCATGATCCCAGTTATAATTCTTATTAGGGGATATATACTTTTATTAGTGATAATAAAAAAAATTCTAAGTATGTGCCAAGCACTGTATTAAGTATATTCTTATGTATATCTCCTTTCATTGCAGTAGGCATGACAATGTTTTGGTAATCTGAAGTAATTTCCACATAGAGGATCTAAGTATTAATACATTTTTTGATTAAATATATTAATGCATATTTAAAAATTTATAAAAACTTTACTTAGTAATGCTATAGTAATTTAAATCAACTTAAAGCAATTTTCTGCAATTAGTAATGGGGATACATATATGGACACTATAGAATGAAACAAACATGAAACATACATTAAGTCAAGTAGAATGCAAGAAAAGAAATCCAGATCTGATTAATCTAAGGCAGAGATTATTCCCTTGGTCATATCTTGCTATACAGCATCACCATTTTATTGGTGAGAAGTTGAAAGATTAATCAAATCCCCAGATAACTATCATTTATATAGTTTAGATGAATAATTTTTTGCTTTGGTTAACTCTACCATAAATGATACTCATTTCTCAATCTAAATGTAGGTATATTTGTTCATAACCAGTCTCCCAGTTGTCTTCATGAAATCTCAAGTTAAGACATGCTCTGCGTGTAATTACAAATGGATATTGAAATGGGACATACTCTTCTTAATTTTTGCATTCAGTTTCTGGGCCCCAAATTAATAAAGGTGAGTAACACTTCCAAGAAGGTTGTCTTAGATATGCTTATTTCAGCTTTTCTGTACCTTATAATTCAAGACCTAGATGACGCATAGAATGTCCTTGTATCCAGAAAAAGCCAACAAACAGCTTTCAGTTGTTTCAGTCATCATGGAAATTCAAATCTGCTAACTTGCTTTATTTCCTCTTTTCACATCAGAAGCTACTGGGAGACATAATTTGCTCAGACAATTATCTTTTGCTTGCAGACCTACCAATTCTTTTACTTTGGACTTTAAATACAAGATAAATCTGATTAAGTATCCTCCAAATAATTCTTTTAATTAATATGAAATATGAATGTCATGGTGAGACCTTTCCACCTTTATCACTCAGTTCTAACTCAAACTAAACTCTTCTGATACAACAATGACATTCTGTTCAGTTGCTCCACCTCCCCTGCCTCTACTCCTCTGACTACTTTTTTGTCTTTGGAAAAGCTGAGTATGTGATGGAGTACAGCATTCTCTCCAATCACTGAGAACAAGGCATCACAGTTCCAAATCCCCTCCATGATGTTGAGCTAGGGAAGAGAAAAGAGACAGCCATCCATATTACAGAGACAAAATTGACTTCTGAGATCAATAGAAATGATAATTGAGCTGTGGATATTTATCCCTGTTAAAGCCTTCCATTTCTCAAATATTTAAATGATGACTTTGCAGTACGACTTTCACTTCATCAGCAACTCCGCGGAAATTGGAAATTACGGTATGTGATACAATTAAAATGTATATCCACAACCACTCAGAATAATCATGGCTAATTAGAAATTATGAATCATTAGAATGACATGGTTTTCTGTCAGTATGTGTGCACAGCACATTCATGTCTTCTAACTTCCCAATCCAATCTCGGTAAATCTAAGGAGGTACATTTGTTTCAATATTTCTATTAAGCCCCTCCATTAAGTAAATTACCATTACAGCCAAAGTTTAAAGGTTATCTGAGCTAGCAAACTACTCAACATAGCTAACACATATAATTAGCTGTGGTGAGATTCCACATTAAACTTTTCCACTGCTATTTAGTGAATACGAATCATTTATGTCAGCTTCTCAAGATTGCTACAGTCTTCCTAATGGAATTCAGAATATCTTTATCAAAATAAAATCCTAATTTCTATTTTCTTCCTGTATCCATCGTTAATTTTCAGATTGACTAAAAGGAAAAACAACTATTTGCTTCAGTATTTCTAAAACAATGTCTGGGATGTTCTATGAGGAGAGTGGAAATCCAAGAAAACAAAAGGGAAGGAAAACAAATAAAGATGAATTAAAACTATGATTTTTTTTGAAAATTCAAAAACGTTGAGTTTTTTTTTTAACAAAAAGTTCATAATAAATTTAAAGGAAAAAATGCCTCCCTAAAAATTATTTCTGTTCAAACAGGCTAGAGTCAAGCAACAGTCTCAGCTGACACTCTGAATTCATAATCCAAACAAAAGCTTCAGACCTGATTTTTTAAAAACTGTATGGCCTGGGCATTTTTATTCACCCTTCAGCCTCCCTTCTTTCTTAATTCTGTGTAACAACCTGTGGGGTACACCAAGAGTCACAGGTGCAGAGACTGGGACTGAGAGAGGTTGAGTTAACTGCACAAAGTCTGACATGACAGCCAGCAAGTGCTGGCACTGGGCATCAATCTCCAGCCACTGTCTCCAGCACGTGGCTCCCAACCCCACCCCAGCCCCTGAGGCCTTTCCATTCTCCTTCAGGAAACAGCAGAGGTGCCCCACAGGGGCAGGGCGAAAGAATGCCCTGGAGATGCCCCTCCCCTCTCCCCCCCCCCCCGCAGTGGTCCTGCCACTTCCAGGGAGGCCTGGGGCCCACAGGTGCTACCCTAATTCTTCCTCACAAGTTTGTACAGTAAGTGGAATCAGCTCCATTTGATAAATGACGCGCCTGAAGCTCACAGGTGGAGTCACTTCCCAGTGCCACCCAGCAAATGGCAGAGCCACGACTCCAACCCACATCTTGGGCTCCAAGTTTCCTGGATTTTGCCGCCGTAGTAAAAGGTCCCCGAGTGGGCGCCCTGCGGCGTGGCAGGGCCGATGCCCCACACCTGTGCGGTCAGACTCCAGACAGGCTCCAGGGTCAAGAGCCCGGGTGTGCATCCTGACTCTGGGTCCCGGGGAAGTTCCTGAGCCTCCTTGGGCGGGAGTCCCTCATTTCTCAAGGGAGGCAGAGCCGCCACCTGCCGGGGTCGTTGCGAAGCCCTGAGATGACAGCCCCCGCCCGAGGGCGCAGGGTCGGGGTGCTCAGGGGGACCCGGGGTGCGTTCCCAGCAGCAGCCGCGAGCCCCGGCCTGCGCGAGGCGCGAGGGGGCAGCCGGCGGCCGCGCTCACCTGCACGGGGCGGCCCCGGGGCGGCTCCGCCAAGGGGCGGGCGCCGGCGGGAGGCTCGCAGGCAGCAGCCGCCCCTCTCGGCGAGGGGAGACGGCGAGGGCGCCAGAGCCGAGCTGACTCGGGACACAGGGGCTGGGGAAGGTAGCCAGCCGTCGCTCGGGGCCCACTTATCCAGCAGTCAAAGCCCTGGCGACCTCTCAGGTCCCTGTCAACCCTGCACTGCCCTCCGAGGCCTTCCGGGTTTGCGTTCTCTCTCCAGGCGGCCAAATTAAGCGCGGCCCGAGGGGGCTACGGTGGCCTCCGGGGGCCGCTTCTAGCAAGCGCCCTGGAAATCCCGGACGCCTAGAGACGCTGCAGGCTTGGGTGTGCAGCAGAGAGGCGTCATCGAGCAGGAGAGACCCAGCAACATAAAGCAGGAGCCCAGGGCACATCCAATTAAACCTCCTACATTAACAGGTGAAGAAACCAGGGCTGGGAGAGGGAGGGACGGAGTAAACATCACACAGCTATAGGGTGGCCCAGCTCGTGCCTGAGCCCCCAGCCCAGCCTCGCCACCAGGCCTCCTCCCCTTCACCAGGTTGCCTCTTTGGTGCTTAGATCCCGCCTTTGGCAGAAGCCTATTCCCCTCCACCCACCTGGAAACCACTGCCAGATTTGCCTTCACAAAGACTAGCTTTTACCCTCTCATCCTCTGCCCACCACTTCCAACGGCTCTCCCATGAGCTACTCAGTAAAGAACACAATGCCCAAGCCAGCATTCAGGGGTCTCCTTTGGTGCAGCTTGACGCAGCCTTTCTTGTGTTTTGCATGCTTCTATTCGCTCATTCATGCATTTGGTTATTCCGCCCATATCTCCTAAGTACCAAATTGAACCAGGCACCAAGGATAAAGTCATCAAGAACAAAACACTTCCTGTCCTTCAAAAGCTCCTAACTTAGTATAAGAAACAGCCACATACACACAAAAATTACCATCTAATGTATTAACGGCAGGGAAACAGATACTTGCAGCTACGTGAACCTAGAAAAGGAATCCAATCTGAAGAGGGAGGTTACAGATAGGAGAGTCTTCCAGGAAGAAAGATGCCCAAGTTGAATTTGAAAGGTCACAGGGAAGGACCAGAGGGGCACCACAAGACGGTGCAGCCTAAGCAAGAGAAAGGCACAGAGTCAGAATGTAAAGTCCACAGCACATTCTTTTTCATCACTGCACTGTTGGTGACTCACAATCTAAGGGAAAAGGTTCTCTGTAAATGGTCACCAGATGAATGGATGATGTCTGTGAGGAACTCTAGGAAGGTCCATGCTGTTGTGACACCAAAGACATGAGTACAGGTATTGCCAGGATGGGGGGGGTCACAGATCAGGCCATGGAGGGCCATGTGTTTTGTTCAAAAAGGCTTAAACTTGATTGTGCAGGTCAAGGATTCTGGGAGCCTGGTCTTCAGAAAGGTCCACCATCCTGTCCCCCTGAAGCTGTCAGTACAGTTTTCTGCATGGATTCAGCTTTCATCAGATTTTTAAAGGGATTCATGACCAAAAACGTGCAAAGGGTAACTGGGTTAAGGGTTGAAGCAAGTTAGAAGGTTGTAAGCCAGAGAGGACCAGTGTGATTTATTATTGATGTGGATCCCGCTGATGTGTAAAGAGAGGGTCTTCGTCTTTTTCACCATTGCATCCCTAGTACCTGTGCCTGGTGCATGATCGGTGTTCAGTGGGGAGAGAGTGACAACTGTGTGGAGGACGGGTTTGAGGGGACAAGCCCAGAGGCAAGGACTCTGTCAGGAGGCTGCTGGAGTGAGCCTGAATGGGGAGAAGGGGAAAGAATGGTTATTGGTACAGAGGAGATGTGACATATTTGAGAAATGTTTTGGAAGTAAAATTAATAAGACCTGATGGTTTACTGAATTTGGGGGGATAAAGGAAAAAGAGAAGTCAGTGATGACCCCCCCCCGACACACACACACACACACACACACACACACAGACGCCATGCCGCCAAGCTCCATGGCCCTTGGGGAGAGACAAGGGTTCCTACAAGGGGTCTCCAGACATGAGGTGACCCATTCAGATAGCAAGGAGGAGGATTTCTTGTGACATTTGCAAGATCTCAAAAAACAGAGAGAAATAATACCCACAAATTCTCTTTTGTCTTATAAAGTGGAAAGATGCATGTGCATGTGGAACCAAGTCCTACAACTTGCTTCTTGCCAAAACACCTCATAGAACGGGGGTGCTGGTAAAGAGAAAGATAGGGAGGGGGATCCCTAGTGTCGGCAGATTAGGGAAATCTGAGTTCAAGCTACAGCTAAAATGCAAGTGTGTTATCTGAGAAAAGCTAATGCATTAGGCTATCATCATTTATTAACAGTTGAGTGTAAATTAGCTGGTGAGATTAGCTGTTCACAAATCAAAGATTCAAGGAGGACCAGCAAGAGAGAGGGAGGATGATGGGAGACTGGGAAGAGCCAGGACAATCCTAAATCGAGAACTGGGAGAAGGCAGGGACCCAGGGTTGCAAGAATGTGAGGTCAAAATACCCTAAACATAATCACACAGGCCACAGGGCAGTTTGACATTCTGTACCTCATGTGCCCCTCACAATCCAGGACAGTGAGAGTTATAATCATCCTCCAAGGGCAGCACAACGTGGCAGACCCAGGCTGGGGCTCAAAGCCCAGCTCTGCCACTCAGCAAGCTGTGTTACTGGGGCAACTTACTTACCCTCTCTGTGTCTCCTACTCCTTATCCTAAATATGGAACTAGTTATAATGCCAACCTTGTAGGGCTGCTGTAAAAATTAGAGGAGCTCAGTCATGAGACTCTTAAAACACACTTGCCACATACTAAATCCTTGGTAAATATTAACCATTATTTACAAATAAGGATACAAGGCACCATGAGGTGAAGCTATTTCGTCAAGGTCACCAGCAACAAAATAGCAAAACCTAGATTAGGAGGTGTCAGCTTTCCTGGAAAAGGAATCATCTGGGTACCTCTAGGTACAAGAGGCAGATTCCTCAGATTCCCAGGCCCCGTCCTGGAGATTCTGACTGGGTGGGGCAGGTTGGCTGTGTCATAGGAGGGCAAGGATCTGCACTTACTTAGACCTGGTACTGCCCTGGTGATTTTGCTAGAGGGGGACAGCAGAGGACACTGCTGCAAGTGCTCTGGGGAGCACTTGCTTGGACTCAGACTTCTCCCACTGCACGTCCCACCGTCCCAATGACCATCGTGCCTAGGGGGACCTCCTTCACCCAACCCCGTGACCAACAGCCAGCCAGCCCCACTGCTCCTGACTTACTGTGCATTTTTCTTTCTCCAGTTTCTAAGGGGAGAAGTGCTATCTGACCATTGTCAGAGAGAGAGAGTTTTCTCCCAAGACCAAGAGCTTTAAAAACCAAGCTCCACTTCAGAGTGGATTTTACCACCGGGTTCTGTAATGGAAATGCTGAGATAATCTTAATTATGAGAGAGAATTTCTCTCGGATGGAAATGCGGTGACCTAGAAGACTCCATTTGCAAGTCCTCCTGACCTGTAAGAGAAGATGCCTGATGGACTATTTTGGGTAATATATTATGCATCTACTTATCCTATGATTCCCATCTGTGGGCTTAGCAAGGCAGTATTTTGAAGAAAAGGGAGAAAAAAAATGAACACCAGGCTTGAGAACACTCGCCTGGATCACAGACCAGGGTGAGCTTTCTACGCTGCAGTGTTTTGCATTTCATATGAAGTGAAATCTATTTCAGGTGCTGCTGAAAATGCAGGAAAAGTACCAGTGACTAGAGCCCTAGGAATTAAACTGGCCTCAGTTCAGAGACACGGACTGGTCTCATACCATCCTTTCTGCATATTCATAATTCGCCAGTGTGAAGAGGTCTTCGTTACCAAAAAAAAAAAAAAAAAAGAAAAAGAAAGAAAAAAAGAGAAAAGAAAAGGAAAGAAAAAGTTCCTTGGGAAGTACCATCTCATACGAAGGAGGTGGCCCCCTCACCCCAGCCCCCCGGGGCGCCCGCATGTTATCACCGTCTGTCCTCTAGCATTTGACTTTGTGCTAGTCCTGCCAGGCACTTCCTTGCCAAGACAGGCATGGTGTGGGCTGCAGGGTGAATACATTACTCAGAAAGCAAGGCTGCTTCTCCCGAGCGCGGGGCAGTATTTGGGTATTTGGCTCATGGCTTGAACAACCCCTGAGCAAGAATGGATCGACTCTGTGACTATTTCTTAGCAGAGTGTAAACCCATGAAGCCACGCCCTCCTAAGAGAGTGGCATATCCAGCAGGCATCTGGGGTTACAACTGCCTGTAAGCCTCTATCTACATTGTCCAAGTAGTATTAAGTCACCGCAAGATACTCTTTTTAAGCATACAGTTCAGTGAATTGGGGCAAATCTATACATTCACGTAACAATGCCCCAGTTAGGATGGAGAAGGTTCCATCAGCCCAGACGGTCCCCTCGTGCCACTTTTCCGTCAGCCTCCTCCTCTCCAGAGGCACCCCCGCTGTGATTTCTTTCCCCGGGGATGCGTTTTGCATGTTCTAGAGCAGTGATGCCAGTGGAATCTTGTCGCCTGTGCCCTTTGCTTGGCTTCTCTCCCTCACCACGACGTTCCGCAGATTCACCGTGCCGCGGCGTGTCAGCGATCCGCTCTGGACCCCTTTCTAAATGTTGGGAGCTCAGGCAACCGTCCCACTGCCCACAGAGGCACCCGTGTTCCCAAGCCAACAAAGCCTGGGCTGCCCAGGAGCTCCGGGATGGCAGCGGCAGTTCTTCTGGCTCCTGGGGGTCCTAGGGGCCCCAGTTTTCGGGGGTCCCTTAACTTCCTGCCTCTTCTCCATCCTTGCCCCTGGCTGACGTGGAGCAGGGATTTCCCCGCGGCTCCTTCCAATCCCCAAACAGTGCATGATCTTGACCCCATGAGTGAGGTGGGCGGGAGGGTCCGGAGGCGCTGACAGTGGAAGGTTTTATTAGCTGCGGTAAGAAGCCCGCCATGGGGAGCAGGAAGGGCGTGCTTTCCGAGGCCTCCAGAGTCGGCTAATTTATCTTTCCTCCCCAATTGCCTCCAAACTTCGGTAATAAGCACGCTCGTAGTTCACTGATGAAATATATTCTTCCAAAGCAATTTTAAAATAATCATTGTGTATGTGAAACCCTAAAAAAAAGAAAAGGAAGAAAGAAAGAGAAAACCCTGCAGCCAAGTCATCCTAGACTGAGCGGCGACGACAGAATTTCATAATTAGGAAATGCAGTGTCATTTCTGAACGTTACTGCACCTTTGAAAACTGGTATCAAACTGAGGCCTGCATATTTGATATCCGATTGATTTCAGATTTCAAGTCAACTGCAGCAAAATAATGAGCTGCCTCTGTCGTGAGCAGCTCAGCTCTAGCTCGGAGGTCCTGGGAGGGAAGGCTTGAGGGGTACGGAGCCTCGGGACCCCGAGGCCTCCAAAACAAAGCTGAGGGGCCACTGGGCTGGTGGGCATGCAGGATGCCCACCCCCACCCCGCCCCCATCCCTCCGCTGCCTCCTGCATTAATGTTTTTTGCCCAAGGGGCTGATTTTGAACTCCTCGATTGTGCTTCAATTTCACTCCCCAGCGCTGATACTGGGAATCAATCAGTGATCAAAGCCCTGGCCTGCAGTTCCCCTGCCTCTTATCCAGGGCTGGCCCCGCCCAGGGAGCATGGGGGACAGTGTGTGCAGGGTGATGTCACACACCTCCAACCTTCTCTGTCGCCACCAGCCAGGCTCCTCACCCACTACCTGGAGATCCATGGGCCATTAGAATTTCATTCATAAGATTAGAGCACCTTGGACCTGGAAGGGGACAGCATGCCATTCTTCTCCCCACTCCACTGGGAGCCAGCACGCCTCCACCGCACTTCCCAGATCTGGCCCCTCGGGGCTTGCTGCTGGGGTTGCGCTGTCTTGTGATGTCACCAACTCACGGAGCTACACCTGTTAGAAAGGCACAGATGGGCTTCCTGTCATTCTCACCCACATCCCAGCCCTTCAAACATTGGAGGGCAGTTCTGCGGCCTGTCCCACATGTGTTGGTACCACTCCCATAGAGCCTTCCCACTACTGGTGTCCCATCTCTGTGAGGGGCTCTCTCTGAAGCCCTGGGCGCAGCCCTCGGTCAACGACAGATCCCCTGGAGCCCTCACCCCTTGAGGGCATCACTGAGCTGTGTCCTCTGTGCCATCTCCCAGAGTTTCTCTGCAGCAGTAAGCCCTGGGTACCCACAGGGGAAGCTGGCTGGATAACACCCTCTACTGGCGGCCTTCCCATCACTGTCTTCCTTCCCCACTGCCCTTCCCAGGTTTTTGTACTTCCCAGATAAAGCACATGGACCTGATCCTTGTCTCACCGTCTGTTCCCAGGGAACCCAACTAAGATGATGCTCTATTTAAGTTCTCTTCCTCAAGCCAAATATCTGCCACACCTTCTGTTCCTCATGTGATGTCATTCCCAGACCTACAGCCACCCTGCCATAGCTTCTCTCTCGTCATTTCACTTGCTAAATTCTCTCCTACAGTGCAAATCTTGGATGGGACACGATGCTCACAACACATTGGCCCAGTGCAGTGCAAGTCCTGGGGTTTCTCTTGGTCTGGGCACACACATGTCTTCTGTCTTTCCTGATATCACACTCATGGTTTTAATCTCCTCCTTGTTGACGTGGAACTCCCAGCCTTCTGACCTGACCTGCTAATGCACCCGGCCTTATTTCGCTTTGGACTGGATAACCATGCTCTCTCTCTATGTCTTTACGCAAAGATGTGATGTAAATGTCAGCTGGGACCGGCTCAAAGGCACGGCCCCACAGGACGGTGGCGATGCATTCATCAAATTCCCGCGGGGACAGGTGATCAGCCCGCGACGCATTTATCTGATTTTTACCATCAAGTTCACATTTTCACTATTAGAGCCATTATTAGGATGTCACAAGAGACTTTGCAAAGGTCCTACTGAAAGCCAGGTGCAGAGCCAAGAAGACTAAATCCCAGAATGTCCCACCATGCCCCTTGTCCTGTCCCCACTGCTCGCCCCACGCCCCATGGCTTCACCTCCCTCAAGCTACGCCAATCTCAAAAACACTTTCTAGATTTGGGTCCCCAGGTTCTTACATGTTTTCACAAATGTCCTCTGGTAGGACAGTAACTGTTAACACAGGAGTCCCAGAAGAACTGACCAGGAGGCTGGAGAACAGCGGCCAGCCCACTTCTTCTGTAAAGGGCCCGATAGTCAATATTTTCAGCTCTGAGGGTCACACAGTCTGTCACAACCCCTCAGTTCTGCTTGTCTGGCCCAAAAGCAGCCATAGACAATGTAGAAACAAAGGGCATGGCTGTGTGCCAACAAAACTTTATTTATGGGCACCAAAATTTGAATTTCATATCCTTTTCACATGTTGCAAAATATAAAAATTTTTTTGTTTTTCCCAACTATTTAAAAAATCCATTCTTAGCTCCCAGAACATGCAAAAATAGCTGGGGGTGGTGGTGCTGGACTCAGCACATGGCTGTGGTTGGCCAGCCCTGCTGTGGAGTAAGCGAGAGCACGAGCTGTACCAATGTCCTGGGGCCACTATTTCCAGCTGGGGGGACTCGGGCTCTGACTGCGCCCTTGCCCTCTGACTGTGCTCAGCTCCCAGGAAGGATGCGGAAGGGAAGGAATGAAGGCAACCTGGCACCCAGGGTTAAAGTGTGGGTACATGTACACAGGCACCTAACAGCTCTCAAACCTAAGACCCCAGGCTGGCTCCTCCCTCTGCAACCTTTTATTTCTAAATGCTCTGAAGTTAGAGTCTGAGCATCTTGCGTTGTAATTCCTTTTATAAATTGGCCAGCAATTTATATCCAGTATGTTCCCTGAGTGAAAAACCAAGTACCAGTCTGCACCCTCCTCATCCCCTCTGGCTCCCTGAGGTCGCTCTGAATTCCCAGCAGGAGTCACCCATCACATCTCCAGGAAGTCCCGGCACCCTGAGCTGGGACTGGTCTCCGCCTCCAGACTGGTAGGTTTCAGGGTGCGTGGGTCTCTTCTATCTTCGGCCTCTGATCTCTCTTATACACTTAAGCTTTACCTACTCCAGGTTGGAGATACGTCTCCTCGGTAAAGAAAGAAGACTAGTGACCCGCACCCCACTATAGTTGGTGCCCACTACACCACTTTTCAGTGTCCCCACGTGGTATCGAGGAGGCCCTTCAGCCATTTCCCACAGTAGTCTTCCTAGGATTCACCCTGTGGCTTGGCGGTGTTCTCGGATTGGCGCTTGGCTGTCCGTTCCTCGCGATGGTTGCTCTTGTGTCAGGGGCTAGGCTGTGGTGCCCCGCTGTTGGGTCGAACACCAGTCTGGATGTTGCTGGAAAAGCATTTTTAGAGTAATATTTACATCAGTAAACTCTGAGTAAAGCAGACTCCCCTCCATAATGCATGTGGGCCTCAACTAATGAGCTGAAAACCCCAAGGGCAAAGACTGAGGTTTCCCACAGTGGAAGGAATTCTCCTCAAAACTGCAACATAGGGACCCTGCCTGAGGTTCCAGCCTGCTGCCCTGCAGAGTTTGGACTCAAGACTGCAAAATCAACTCCTTACTGAACTTCCAATCTGCCGACTTGCCCCGTGGATTTCAGACTTCCAAGCCTCCACAATCACGTGAACCCATTTCCTGAAAGAATTACGTGTGTCTGCGTGCACCCCGTCTGTCCTGCTTGGGGAACCCTGACTAATACACCCCGCTGCCTCTTTTGGGTGGCTGTTCTGGTGTCTTCATGAGCCTGCTCCACCTCTCCACCTTCCTTCCTGGGTCACATGGCTGCACAGGCAGAATGGCACTGAAAAGTCTCCCGTCCTCATCACCAGGATTGTCTGTTAAGGTCTGGGGGGAAGACTCACCCTCCTCTCTCTGACCCCTTTGCACTGGGTCCTGCTTGCGCATGGATGACGTGCCCCACTCTGTTCTTGGCCTCTCTTCCCTCCTAGGCTGGGACCACAGTCTCCTGGGTTCTTCTCCTGCTCCAAATAGATTCCTTCTGGTCCCAATTACCAGTTTTCCTCTTTGCTTTCTCTCCCTTTGGAGATGAAATTTTCAGCAAGGCAAGACAAGACGTTATCTGTTTTTAGCTGCCTGAAACTCCGGCTGATGCCCAGATGGTTGAAGTCTTCCTTCACTCCTGGATCCTGCCTCCGTGACAGCTTTGTGTTAGACCTTTTAAAAAAAAAGTATTATCTGTGAGCTTCTAAGATAGGACCCCTGGTGCCCTGTCCCCCAGCACCCTCCCAGGGAGGGATTCGCACTCCAGTGAAAATTTGCTATATTCCCACCCCGCCTCAATGATCTCTGGTTCTATCATTGCTAAACACACTATATGATGTTCTTTCTCAGGAATATAATCCATCGCTGAGTCCCAGGATCAGAGAACTTTAGGGTTAGAAGGAGGATCACAGTCACCAGACCCCAAGATCCCATCTTCTTGATAAAAACCCCATCAAGAGGTTGAGCACCTTCAGCAACTAGAAACTCACTCCCTCCCACCCTACAGAGCCCATTCCCCCCTTTTTTTCAAATGGCTTTTTCTGACCAGGGCTGGACAACAGTGGCACAGCCTGGGAGGAGGGCAGACGGGGTGCTCACAGCTGGAACAGTCAAGCCTCATTTTCCAAAATTAATCTTTTCAAACTGAAGGTTGAATAGAGAAGATAAGAAAAGAATGGAGGGTTTTTTGCATGAACTTCCCCCATAACAAAATCTGGCCAACTTCTACTTGGCAACGCCTATGAAATTTACGTTCCTCCTTTGTTACATTTTTTTCACTTTGTCACTCAGTCCGTATTTACTGGTATCTCTGAGGTCCTACAGATTTTTTCCTCCTTTTCTGCAGCATTAATTTAAATTTAAGAATCTGGGCAAAGGATTTAGCAAAGATGGTACCATCATAGAAAAATCTAAGAAAGAGAGAAAACTGAAACAAATTAACAGATTTTACCAAATCAAAATGAAAACTTCACTTAAAAAGTAAAAAATATAGTAAAATAAATTATAATGTTCAAAATATTTATATGTCTTATACAATAAGATCTGTAATAAATTTATAATGAAAGTACTTGATAGAAATTTGGTAGATGATATGAATAGAAAAGGAAATTTAAATGGCCAATAGACAAGTGAGAAAATGCTTGAATTCATATCAAAAAGATGATCAAAAACAGTATGGAGGTTCCTTAAAAAACTAAAAGTAGAATTGCCATATGATCCAGAAATCCCACTCCTGGGCATATACCAGGAAAAGATGAACACTCTCATTTGAAAAGATATATGCACCCCAATGTTCATAGCAGCACTATTTACAATAGCCAAGACATGGAAACAACCCAAGTGTCCATCAACAGACAATTGCCTTAAGAGGATGTGAGATTATATGCATATATATGTATATAATGGGATATCATTCAACTGTAAAAAAAATAATAGTGCCATTTGCAGCAACACGGATGGACGTAGAGAATATTCTGCTTAGTGAAGTAAGTCAGACAGAGAAAGACAAATATGTGATATCACTTATACGTGGAATCTAAAAAATAATACAGATGAATCTATATACAAAACTGAAATAGACTCACAGACATAGAAAACAAACTTACAATTACTAAAGGGACAGAGGGAGGGGTAAATTAGGAGTATGGGATTAACAGACACAAACTAGTACACATAAAATAGATAAACAACAAAGACTGACTAGCATAAGGAACTATAATCAATATCTTATAATAACCTATAATGGAAAACAGTCTGAACATATATATACATATATATGAATCACTTGGCTGTACACCTGAAACTAACACAATACCATTTTTTAAATATATTTTTGTTGGAGTATAGTCAGTTTACAAGGTTGTGTCAATTTCTGGTGTACAGCACAATGCTTCAGTCATATAGGAACGTACATATATTCGTTTTCATATTCTAACTACAAGATTTTGAATATAGTTCCCTGTGCTATACAGTATGAACTTGTTGTTTACCTATTTTATATACAGTAGTTAGCAACTGCAAATCTCGAACTCCCAACTGATCCCTTCCCACCCTCTAAGACAATATTGTAAATCAACTACATTTCAGTTCAAAAAAAGATGATCACTGAAATGCATATTCTACAAAATACCACTTTTCACTCATAAGTCAAGCAAAATTTCTTCTTGCAAATGATAACATCCAGTAATGGCATGGTCATGGAGAAACAGAATTGGAAATATAAATTGGTACCATTTTTCAGATGTTACTTTGCAGTATTTATGAAGATCAAAATGTAGATGAATTCTGGTCCAGACACCCCCACTTATAAGAATGTACTCAACAAAAAGATTTGCACACATATATAAAGATATGTAAAACGTGTTTAATGAGGCATTGTAATAGCAAAATGACAATAATAATAATACCAGAAACAACTACATTACCGATAAGAGACAGGTAAAAACATTGTGTTGCATTCACACACTGGAATGCTAAACAGAAGTTAAAGAACCAAACAGATCAATATCCAACGATCTGGAAAGATGTCTATATATGCTAAAAGCAGAACAAAACCAAACAAAAACAGTTGCAGACCAAATGGATGCTGGTAAAGACATGTCTGTTACTGACATAAACGCA
This sequence comes from Vicugna pacos, assembly GCF_048564905.1. Lineage (NCBI taxonomy): Eukaryota > Metazoa > Chordata > Mammalia > Artiodactyla > Camelidae > Vicugna > Vicugna pacos. The sequence goes on along the minus strand of NW_027328742.1, from coordinate 19,969,848 downwards.
TCTGCATGACGTGGGGTAAGTCTGGAAGGATGAGTCCCAAACCACTACCTGTGGTCCCTTTGGACCATGAGACTGGATGGCGCAGGTGAAGCAGAGGAACTCTCCTATCTTAACTTCCCAGAATCATACCCACTGCCCCAGAATAGCTGGGGATTACAGGACATTTTCAATCTTTGTGTTTTTCTGTATTTTTCAAATAAATGTTAAAAAAATCTTACCACACTACTTGATACAAAGCAGGTGTTCAAAAGAGAGTGGCCATTATTTTGACATACTGTGCTGACTTCATTCTTCTGCACATTCACATGGCCAGTTGCTCCTTTCTAAACACTCTTCTCTTCTCGGAAGCAGAGGTGAATTTCCCATCTCTCCCCAAAGATGCTCAGTCTCTGACTTACAACTTTACTTCCCTGTCTCCATCCCCCACCACCCTTAGAGTTGGAGTCCACGTATCAGAAGAAATGGGAAACAACTGTTGGGATCAATGACTCTGGTAGGGTCTTCCTGCTGTGCGGGGGACAGTCTTAGGAAGACAGCTGAACTCCAGACCACGCCGCCACTCCTCACCTTCGGGCAGCCAACCACCCACCACTCTGGGCTCTTGCTTCCAAGCATCATTGAGCAGCACAGTGACCAACACATTCCAGTCTGCCCAAGACTTTCCCCCTTTTAGCTCTGAAGTTCCCCAACTGGGGCGCCGCTTCCATCCCTGCAAACCTCGATATGTGTGGCCATCCTTTGGGACACTGGTTACATCTGGCTCCGTGCTACGCATGGGAGGTGGCTACAAAGATGAACAATCCCAAACTGCCAGGTCCCCTGACTGTGCAAATGAGGACAGTCTGGTGAACAACCCCCCTGCCCTGATGGGATTCACCCAGTGGAGGCACACGGGACGTGCCCTGGAGAGAAACCACAGAGAGGCTAACTCTGTGGTTAGCCTCTAAATCTGAACTTACGTTCGCCATGCCACGGGAAGGTTCTTGTGCTGGTGGCACAATTCCAAAGCTCAGATTCTCTTGCCCTGGTCTCTCCTGTGCCATGGTCTTGCCTCCCTCCCACCATTACCTCTTTCTCTTGCTGGCTCAGCTCCCAGGACCTTCTTCCAATGGCACCTCGCGGACCTTGGAGAACAGCTCCTCCAGCCAAGCCAGCCTGTTAGGGGAAAAAAAAAAAGGACCGGGCCCCAGGGGTCACTGCAATAGTCCCACATTTCTAGGTCTCTTCTGAACTCAGTCCCTTTGAGGGCCACCCTAGGGACGATGCCTTGGTAAATTGGTCCCTGGGCTCCAGAATCTCAGCTGGCCGAACCACACCCTACTCTCTCCCTGGAAGCACAATTAATTCATTTGCATCACCTCCCAGGGCTCAAGACTTCCTTTAGTAGGCACCATCACCCCTTGGAGGCAGTCTTCCCAACGCACCCTTCACCTCTTCCCCTGTGTTTGCTGCCCCTCCCCCTCCCCCACTCATTAGCAGGGGTTCTCAACCCTGGGTGCCCGTGCAGTCAGTCACACGGCGAGTATTTTAAATACACCAACACTCCTCACCCTCCCGACCAGACCAATTAAATCCAAATCTCGGGAAAGGGGCTCAGGTTTCGGTATGGTTGCAAAGCCCCCCAGGTGATTTTAATGTTCAACCAGGGCCGAACTCACTGGCCTAAAGCTGTTCTGCTTTGTTAAAGGCCAAGCCGCCCAGGTGTGGTACCTGTAATGCTGCAGGGCAGCAGGATGCACCTTGGCTCCTCCTGCCTGTTAACTAGACGACTTTGAATGCTGTGTCTCCTCCTCTGTAAAATGTGGTGAATGCCAGCATTTGCCACGAAGGGTGGCTGGGCGTATTAAATGAAATAATGGAGGCAAAAATACCTAACACAGCACCTGCCTTACTCAGCACTTACTCCTTAGTATGAGTCGGTGTTTCCAGCAGGTGGCTTCCCAGCAGGTGGCCTGGAAAGGGGCAGGAGAGTGAGGAACCTGTGTGTCTTGGGGACAGAGCGTCCCAACCAGGGAAAAGGGGAGGGAAGGACTGGAGCCCAGCTTTGCTGATGTCACAGGTTTGGCTCAAGGATGTCACTGGCACTGATTTGCTTTGTCACCTTTCGGGTCACCTTCCCTCTCTGGTTGTAAGGAACACTACCAACAGGGCTGTGTTTGCGGGGGCTTCTCATTTCTGGTGTGCGAGGTCATTCTCATGGACAAAGAGAAGAAGCCAGACCTTGGCCTGCCAGAGCCCTGGAGGCACCAGGCCAGTTCTGAGCTCAGCTTAATTTCACCAGCCACGAAGCTTTTTCAATGTCGCCAACACATTACAAGCACCTGATAAATATTAAACAATAACAACAACAAATCACTGTCTTCCACCTGCAGAGCCCCCTTTCAGCACCAAAGCCAGAGCGCGGTCGAGCATTTTGGGAAGAAAATCCTGCTTATCTCCTTGTCCTCCCAGCCAGCACCCTGCCCAGGGGCAGAGAGCTCCCCGGTCACAGTGATTACAGACCACAGACTTGGTCCACACGGCGCAGGGTCCAGCCCCTGCAGAAATGGGGGGTGGGCACCCAGGGAGGCAGGAGAAAGAGGCACAGCAATGGCCCCAGGGGCTGCTGCCCATGACCAGAGCCTCTTTTTCCTGCAGTCAGTCTTCGAACCCAGCATCATCAGCCAGAACGCCTCACTCTGCCCAGCCGCCGTTTTGCCCTGGCTTCCCCAAACCCCAGGATGGCCCATTCATTTCACCTCACCTGTCAAGTTCTGATCCATCAATCACAGTTGCCTAGAGAACTGAATCGACAAAGCCTTCAGAAGAACTTGGTGCTGGTGACTTCCTGGGGGAGGGGAACCAGGTGGCTTGGGAAGCCAGGAGGTCGGAAGACCTTCTTCCCACCATGCCCTTCTGCATCTCGCCATGTGCACATATTACCTGTCAAAAGAGCTGAATTTCAAACACTCTAAAGGAAGGATGGCGAAGGTGCCTTTAAGGGATATGGGACGAAGAACCGTGATCTATTACAAATCGTGGGCTACCCACTGTGGGGGAGGAGCAGGAGTGCAGAGATCTGCTGAATTTTATCTTTTTCTTAATGGTTAACCTGGGAAAAACTCCTGGTTGGCTTACAGATGGCAACGTGTGTTTTATCTTAGCTCCCACCCCCTCTGTGTGCAGACTTTCAAACCCATCGCTAATGAAAGTACCCCCCCCTGCCCTGTGTATCTGTTTCTCCCTCCGTGCTCAGGAAGATAAAGGATAGAAAAAATAATGCAAGAAGGGAGATTAAAAAATAAAAGGTTCAGAAGAGGCAGGAAGTGAGCGAAACCAATGTTGAGAGTTTAAGAAATGGAAGAACGTGTCACAAAGAAGCAAAGCAAAAGAAAAAAATAAAGCCCAGCGCCCTGAGGCATCCGCTGCACGGAGTGAATTCACTTCTCTCCTCTGCCCCCGGGATAGTCCTAGCTGTGAACGATCCTGGGCAGACTGAGAAAACTGTCACTCAGACCATTTTCTGTGTTCTGTGGTTCCCACGAGGAACCCCGGTGGAGAAGGGCTGCTGGAGAACCACCAAATGAGCAAACGGGGCTCATCCACAGAAGACGAACCCGGCAGAGCCCGGGACAGAATTATTACCACTCAAATCATGTATATAGTTTTAGGTTTCCTCTGTGTCCCCACTAGACTAGAAGCTCCGTGGAGAATTGGCCTCGTTCACTCCAGTTCCCCAGCCCCCAGCCCAGCACAGGAAACAGAGGACATGCAAGGACATACTCGTCCACAGTGGCGAATGGTGGCCCGGCATCAGCAAATCTGAGGAACACAGGGATGGCTGGGTTGCTTACCTGAGGGGCCCAGAGAATCCCCTTTTACAGATGTGAAAACCAGGCCAGACGTAAAGCTCTCTCTCCCCCAGTCACCCTGTGTGTGCCTTGTAACTCAGTGACGCATCTCGGTCATGACTGCTTCCCCTACACCCAGCCGGACCAGCATCAGCCCATGTCAGGGGACCTGCAGGACACGGGGGTTGGGGAGAAATCCAGGGCAAGGGACGCGGCTGGGGTCCTCACCGCGAGCTCGGAGGGAGGGGACTGATGGAACCGCAGGCAGCACAGCCAACGGCGGGGCAGAGGGGTCAGAGGAATTTCAGGCCCCCTTGGCCTTGCCGTGAGACCCACCCATTTCCCTTCACGCAGACCTTGAGTTGCAGGCGCTGTAGAAAATGTGACTTGGGCTGGGCGTGGGTGGGACAGGCCCCATGCTAAGGGGCTTCTCCCCACCATGCCAATGCTGCCCCGTTACCTAGAGGCCAGCGCGGGAAACTGAGGAGCCTATGGGTTTGGTTGGAGGGAAGGGCGTCCAGGAAGGCAAGGCCCCACAGGGCCCCCAGAGTGAGGGAGCAGGACATGGAGGGAGGGGGGCGGGGGAGGCAGCCTGTGGGAGGGAGAAGTTCGCTGAGACCAGAGCGGGGCAACCTCACAGCTGACCTGGACTTGGCTCCTGAAACACGTGCCCTGGCTGAGGGATGAGGATGGAGAACTCGGACACGGCCGAGCGCTCTCACCTGGGGACGCTCAGAGACGGAGGCAGGCAGGAGGCGGCGGGAGGGCCTGGCGGGGCACTGCAGACGGGCCAGGCCCCCGGGAGAAGCCTTGCTTCAAGGATCCCGGCAGGCCGGACACACCAGCTGGACTCACGGACGCCGGCCAAGCCCAGTGCAGGAGGCGGCAGGGCTGTTTTTCTCCCTGTTTTACAGACTCGAAGACTGAGGCCCTGCAGGGTGAGATAATCTGCTGAGGCCGCCTGGCCACCGGAGTAAGCAGGACCTCAGGCCTGGGGTCCTGGACCTGGTCCTCCTGCGGGGTCTCCCTGGGCCCCTGGGCCTCAGTCTCCTCACCCCCTGCCCACCTCTCACCAGCTGCCCGCTGGTGCCTGGCACCCCTGCCCACAGGGTCACCCAGTGCCCATCAGCTGCCGCAGGCTGAGCTTAGGGCAGCAGGAATTCCAGTGGATCTTGGCTCATAGTCCTTTGGAGCCGCCCTGATGGGAGCTGTCCCACCCTCTGCCAAAAGCCTGGGGCCCCCTACTCCGGACCCAGGGAACTCAGGCTCCTCCCACACAGCTTCAGCAACAGAGGCGGAAGCACCCGGGGCAGGCGCGGCTCCGGGAAACTCCGGCTCACCAGCGCAGACAGCGCCCTCTCGGGGGCGCCTTTGCCCAAGGGCACCAGCGTGGACCTGTGTCCTGATTACCTGACCTGGGGCTCTCCCAGAAAGAGGAGCTTAGACGGCTCCCGACACTCTCCAACCCTGTTGACAAAGGAAGGGTCCTTCTGTGTCTCTGAAGGTCACACCCCCCTTTAAGGGACTGCAGATTCTGACACAGAAGCCAGGCCTCAGGAGGACGCAGGGTCCCCGTCAGGCCGCCCAACCAGAGGCCAGGGCCCCAGCCTGTGTCCCTCACCCTCACCCCTTGCCCAGTTGGCCAGAGCGATGGGTTCATCTCTGAGCTCATCTGTCACCACATACCATGTCTCCTCAGCCCTCCCAGCGCCCCGAACGGAAGCTCTGTGTCCCGTTCGCCTCTCGTCCCCACCTTAGCTGGTCCACAGGCATGTGAGGATGCCTGTTAAAGGGGCCACGGGAAGTTTCAGTCGACAAAGGGGAAGGAAGAACAGGAAAGGCAAGGTGTCCCCGAGTCCCTCCCACGTGCGTGGTGAGAAGCCCTTGACACCAGCTCATTTGTCCCGACAACAACTTACCGATGCACTGCTGTTATCCACGTATCGGGATGAGCGAGCCGCGGGGCCGACACACACATGGAAGAGCCCGGGCCGGGATTCACAGCCAGGCAGCCCAGCCCCGGCTCCCAGGCTTGGCCGCACCCCACGGCCCTGCTTTCCCCACCAAATCAAGGATGGATTCCCTGGGGTCTGACTTTTGCTAAAAATAAACCCGACTCTGATTCATTTTAATTTGCCTGGCACACAGTAGGTGTCCTTTGAAAAATCTATAAAAGATTAATAAATGAATGACATAAACACGAAAGCAAATCCTGGAGCAGGAAAGAGGCTAAATATATCCCGTCCCTATTCTGAAACTTCAGCAGCAACACCTGCCCCGTTTCTTGCTGTGTGTGTGTTTTACACGTGTGTGTCTCATGCACAAACACACACAAGCATGCACACACGTCTGCGATCTCAAATTTGAGAAAATGAATATTAACCACGTCCACGAAAAATGTTAGAGGCGCCCCCGTCCCTCCAGTTGTCCTTGAAACACGTTCCCGCGTTGAAATGCAACATTGCTTCTGCTAAGCTTGCTAAGGGGACGAGAGCTTAGGGCGCCGACCCTCCGCAGTCTTTGTACCGCGGCATCCAGGGCTCGGCAGGACGGCAGGAGGCGAAAGCTCACAGCTTCTTTGGGGACGTTCATGGCATCTGTCAGGCTCCCGCCCGCTCCACCTGCCTGTGGGAGCTTGGTAAGGCCCTCGGCGCCCAGACCGTGGCTCATCCCTGCTCTGCGACGCTCACAGCAGGTGCGCAGTAAATGCCCGTTCAGGTCTAGAAGCCTCTATGCCCCCATTGTGCGTGTGTGCAGTGCCCGCACGTCCCAGGGAGTCCAAATCAGTCCACATTTAAATATCCTCTCACCGTTCCCCTATACACGGCCCGGCATGTCAGGAACAATGGTCCAAATGTGGGGTTCAGAAATGGATTGTTGCCCCACTGGACTGTGCATTATCCCCCACCAATTCATACATACTTAAGCCATCCCTTTAATAAATAATGAGTTTTAAAATGGGGACAGGCAATGTACAAAAGCAGAGCCCAGGGCAGAAAGTTCCGACGGAGGGGGAAGGCAGCAGTTTTGGAATTCCCAGAGGTGCCCAGGGACAGCGCGCTCAGCCTCCTCCAGGTCACGGGCCAGCGGGGGGGGGGGTGGGTCTGACTCGGCCACTCGGAGCTCCTTCCAAGGGCCCCTTCTACTGCTTCAGAATCAAGCACCCTTCTCCTCACTACCTCCAACACCTGCGTTCTGGAAGCAGAGATCTTTCTGCTCCCTTTTTAGGAGATTTATAAATGTGAAGTCCATGTCGCTCCGAACAAACTCCCAGCTGCTCCATTTTGCTTCCTGGGACTGGAGCCGAGATTCCCGTCCTGAGACAGAAAGGCAAGAAGCTTAAGTCACTCCGCCACCCTGTGGCCACCAGGAGAACTGCATTTTCCACATGGGTCAGAAGCCGCCTCCAGAACAACGAAGTCTCAAAGCTGAAAACAATTTTTTGATGTATCAGAGATGAGCACCTCCTAAAAGTCCCCACGGTAGTTATTAATTGGGCTGGAAATTGCCTGTTTCCTTACAATTTTCCATAAATATTCTTGTGTTCAAAGGGACCGGTTCGTCTATTCCTGAGTGCTTTGTTCTGCAGAATGGTCTAGTTAGAAGCCACCTCCAGGGTTTGTCCAGTTCATTCTCCTGCGTCAAGGAAGGACGCCCTTCAACCTGTCCAGGAAAAAGACATCACTGCCACTTTCTGAAGAGTATCTGGAGGGGATGTCACAATCTCCTCATAACACACACCCACGTGAAGTTCAGCCAGGGAGCCAGAGGTTTCCTCTGAAGTCAAACCCGAATGTGAACAATCCCTTTTGAATCAGATTATGCAAGTTCAAGTCGGAGTGTCAGCCCTGACTTGCCCGCCCTGAGCCTTGTTCTTCTCATCTGTGAAGGGCGAGGGATGACAGTCACGCCTGATGGGTGCAGAAGTATCAGAGGACATGCGTGCAGAAGTGCGTTGTGAAGCACAAAGCGCAGGGGAAATGAGGCTCCTGGTCCTTCTCATCAAATGTTTCAAAGTGGCAGAAATGGTTCGTCCAGGGGCAGGTTGCTCCAGATGAGGTCCTCAAACACAGAGCCGGAAGAAACAGAGTGGGCTAGACATTCTGCATATCCTGCGTACAGAGCATCCTGGGTTGGGGGGGGCACCTGTGAACCAGCGACCTGCTAATTAGAGTTTTAAGTCAGGAATAATCACCTTCAGCCATAAAATGATAAGGCGGGGGCAACACTGACAGGGGGCAGGGAGACCCAGGGGCTCTGGGACAGAGAGCTTGCCCTGATCAGGGAAAACATATGTTCTGGATTTTCTGGAGTGCTGCTTTCAAGTATTCCAGTCTATTGCTCCCATAAGGACATATGTGTTTGGAGGGTCCTGGCAACTGGGGTGCAGGAAATACAGTCCCCAAAGCCCTGGGGTCTGTCATAATTCATCCCTGCAGTGCCCTTTTGAAGCAGAGACTGACAAGATGGAAAATGAAAAACTCTTCATTGGGGTTTCTGAAATCCCAGTCCTGAAGTGTACGGCTCTCACAGTCCCTACCCTCTCCTGAGAATCGGAGGATCACCTTTTGAGAGGATCCCTGAACCACAGGCTGGACCCAGAATCCGCGCCAGTCTGTAGCTGGCCCCCTTGGTCTCCTGGGACCGGCATCAGAAAAGAACCTTAGTTGGGAGCACCAGCACAACTGGTACCCGCGCGCCCTCTAGTGGAAGCCAAGGGAAAGACAGGCTGGAGAGATGCAAAATGAAGGCAAGCCAAGGGAGTTTTTCTCCCGGATTTTCTTTCCTCTGCTACGGAATTTCCAGCACACATCTGCTTCCACGTTGACGGGCGGGCAGACTCCGCTGCCTCCTGCAATCCAGTCCAGGGGACGACCTTCAATTCATAACAAATCACAGAAACCTTGGAAATTTTTCTGAACAGCAGCTCTTTCCACCTCCAAGAAAAACAATGAAGTTGGGTTTTGGGGAAGCCTGACTCCCTTGATGTGTTTCACACATGGTTCTCCTGGTTTAGGGAACTTTCAAGTCTGGGCATCAAATCCAGGATCAACCCTTTCAAATAGGAGGTCTGAAAACCGAGACAAATAGTGGCTGTTCTTTTTTAAAACGCATCATTTCATTCGCAAAGCATTTTGGTCTTTTTATTAGTCTCTTTAAAGCACAAAACCCACTCTGCAGCGCACACCCATTGCTGTGAAATAGGTTCCAGTAATGCTTCAAGCAGACTCAGTCTTCCTGCTCTGCGAGCCTGCACAGAGGTGGGCCTACGTTTTCATGTAAACTGAAAAGTGTCATTAAAATGGAATCATTGAGCAGTATATAAAGGTTATAATCTTTCTTTATGATATGCTTTTGCAGTTAATTTTGGCATGGTTTTCAATACTGATGCAACCTACTAAATGGAATAAGGGTATTTGAATATGGACGTTTAACAGGAGGAATATTGGGTCAACTTACAAAATCAAAGATCACTAGCATTTAATTATTATCTATCTTTTACTTGATTCCTCCCAGCATCGAGCACCATGCCAGACGCGTTATAGACATAATCTTGTTTAATCTTAAAAACACCTCCATGGAGCAGGTAGTACGACCTCCATTTCATTGTTAAGGACACTAAACAGAGCCACTAAATGGCTGTTTGGGACTCACACTTATCTGGTGGAAGAGCTTAGAATCTCTCCACTCTGCTTTGCTGTCTCCTGTGTAAATGCCACCAATGCTGGTGCGGACAACCTACTTCCAAAGCAAACCAGAGAAAGCTGGCTGAATTAAAAATATTTTTTAAGACAAACAGAATTTCAAATCAGGAAATTCAGATTAAAGTAAACGCTTAAAAGGATGTAATAGAAACACTCGGCAAAAAGTTTTCATACAAAGAAGTCTTTAGAAAAGAAACGTCCTAAATAGTGTCTCCAATCCAAATTACGTGAATACGCTTGGAACCTTGAAGACCAAAATCAAACTGCGCACAAAACAGTGGTACGTATTCCCAGGAGGACACAGCATCCAGGTTTACTGACAGCACAGCCTTCGAATAATGGATCTGAAAACACAAACAGATGCTCCTTGCAAAATAGGACACTTTGGCTTCTCTTTGGAGCACTTGCTAAACCATTATAAGTAATGTAAAAAATAACTTAAAATGATTAATTAATCTTAAATTTCACCTTTCCTAAAATTAAGTGCCTCCAGTCTAAGGGCCTGGCTGCTTGGTCTGGAAGGAATTTAGTTAGCATTTATAAACTGTCAGTGTAAATATCTTTACAAGAGACACATACGACTGTTTTAATTCAAGAAGCCAATTCAGCATTTATAAAAGGTAACTAAATCCGTCAGCATGCCTGTCCATTTTCTCTTTGCATTAATAAGACTGTGCTTCCTAATTTAATTCTGAAGTATACAATTCAAGTGTGTTTCAATTAATAATAATTATGCATATATTAATACATAAGTTTATGGCAACAGAGTTAAAAGCGGGAAAGTTTATTCTCAAAATTTTAAGAGCAATGAAAATTATAAAGTTTCATTAGACCTGATGGTTTCTTCCTTACCTTGGTGCCTCCCTAGGTCACACGGCCCAGATAAGCAGAGACCGGTCACTCCTGCATCTCCAGCCCACCCAGTGTTTGACGCACGGTAGGTGCTCACTGATTGTTTAACTGGTCTATGCTAACAACATCTGGGTTGCTGATGTGATCCCTAAAAAGGTCTCTAAACGTCACCAGCGACAAACGTACCTGCCATTCTTTGGAAGAACTCCAAGCTTATTTCAACCACGGCTGCTTCCTCCTGGGTCAAACCACTCAACCCACTAGCGGGCTAGCAGGGCTGTTAGAACCAACCTGTTCAGTTCCCAGGGAACAGACAGGCTCAGAGAGGCGAGGGCAGCCCTGAGACCCCTACTGGGGCCTTCCCACTGCAAACCGGTGCTCATCTCTGTGCAGCTGGGGCCGCAGGGGGTGATCACATCATGAAAGAGCAGCATCTTCGAGGTAAATCCCAGTCTCTCCTCCCCGTCCACCACGGCCGGCCAGCCGTCGCACTCTCCGGGCAGGGTAGTCTGGGCAAACACAACCAGCAGGGAGACGGGCCTTGCTTGATTGGTGTGAAGGTCGGTGAGTGCAGAGGCTCTTCTCCTTGGCAGCTGAGAGCTAGGACAGGGGGCAAATGAAATAGGGAATTCGAGGGAAGAGAAGTGAAAATCAAAAAGTGGAATCAAATGCAGCTCGTGGAGATTTGTCGGAGCCACCTGTGCAGTGTTGGAGCTCCCGTTGGATTGTTAGCCCCGTGAAGACAAGAGCATTCTGGAAACAGTGGACACACAGCATCTCTGGATGATGCTAAAGTACTCCACACACTGCCATCACAGGAAGAGTAGAAGACAAAGCGAGCTTCCTCAGAGAGCAAATGAGGGGAAGATTAGCTGTCTCCAGGAGGCCACATTATCCGTGTTCATCTCTGTGTTGACGAAGAAGTTGAATCAAAAGCAAATGTTTCTTGAAGCAACAAGCTGATGGCCCAGAGCCCTGGTTTCTTAATTAATTAATCAGATCAGCCCCAAGATATGTCTGTTTCAAATATGTGGGTTCTGCTTTAGGAGAGAGAGATTTCCAACAGAAACATTTCATCGGAGGCTAAATGAGATTCGCTCAGGGCTGGGCTGCCAACACACATGCCAAACGAGTGCCCGCACGCGGGCAGGAGCTTTCTGAATTCGAACCAGATTCCCGTTGGGCTGTCCTAGACCCAGACACCTTTTCTTACCCAGAAAACCACCTTAGCCTGGATTGCTGAAGTAATTCAAGCCAGGCTTCTGCTCTATCAATGAAATTAAAAAGTTAGGCAGAGCTAATTAAGAGTGTAAAAATATCATGTAAATTATCTTTCAAGTGGTCTCAATTACCTTAGCAGCAGCAATTGACAATCACTCGGTCTATGAGATATGAATCAACTTCATCTAATTCATTACAGCGGGGCCCCCCAGAGCCCTGGCCACACCGCACTTTGCTAGCCTAGTTTAAGTGACTGGGCCATCTGTACCTGAAAGTAAAGGAACTGACTTTCCTTCACAATTCCCTTCCTCGTAGTCTGACTTTGTTTATTTTTACTACACTTGATAGCATTTCTGTCTTCAAGGGAACAAACGCCTGCCTTGGGTGTGGTAGCAGGGCCTCTGACTTCCTTTCCATGCTCTCCTGGGTGGCTCTGCCTCCCCTGGGCCTGCGTTCACTGCTCTGTAAGAAGAGGAGAGGCCTCATCTCCCAGGGTCATGGTTCCCACATCAGACCAGCCACGTTGCTGGGAGACCCTCAAACATCAGAAGTCTCTAATGTCAAAATCTCAAAATGGCAGAAATCTCCTAGGCAAATCAGTTTCTCCAGAGAAAAAGAACATTCGTTTTTCCCGTCTGGGGTTGTGAGCCCGACTGCCAGGGTTTGGGGAGCCTGAGGGAGGAAGAGGAAGCGGGGGTAGGGGTGTCAGGGGTGGGGGTCCACTATCGCTGGTCCAGGTGTCAGAAACTCTCAGGGTCAGTTTCTCCTGAGCACTGTCTCACCCATCACACCCCTCCTTCCTCCCACCTGCCTCCTTTAAAGTCCAGAGAAAGGAGGTTAGCTGGCTGCGAGGGGCTAGGGAGGAGAGGTGGGGATCCAATTATTCCTTCTGAGACGTTCAGTGAATTCTCCCTTGTTCAGTTCCAGCCCAAACATGGCCTTCTTCACTCTCTAAGGCTGCCCCGTGTTCCTCTCAGCAAAATCAGCTACATTCTGGCATCTCCTCAACCCCTACCAGACCATCTAAGTGTCAGCTCTAACCAGTTTGCTCAGCTGATTAGGGTCCAATTTGTCGTATCTCCATCGCTGTCCTCCCCTTGGAGGTCTGTGCCTTCTTCTTTCCTTTGCTGTTGTCTGGGTGGGAGAGGCGGGAGGGCAGACACACTTGTGGTTCCGTCTTGCTTTGCTAAGCAGACAGCCCCAGCGTGGGACCCGCCGTGTATTTGACCCTCCCCCCTCCCCCCTGCTTTCCCTCCTGGACATCTGCCAAGACCCAGGCTTCCTTCAACATCCGCTGTCTCCCCCACAGCCTCCTCTCTCACCAGGAGCCCTCCTTGCACGTCAGTCCTTTCGTCGGAGAGTGTGTGGGGCTCTGGCCCAAAAGCCCTTCCGCATTAGGGCTCACTTCAGCCAGGGATGAGGGCATCCACCTTCCCCAGCTGTGCTAACACGGTTCTTCAGTCCAAATAACACCACGGCCACCAGGCCACGCTTTTCTTCTCTCTCCTTCCCTCCTCCCTCCCTCCCTTCCCTTCTTTTGAATGTGGAATGTTTTGTATACATAGAGTGTGAAAAATAATCTTAAAAACACTTACATCCTTACCACCTGGGTTGAACAAATATCATTTGGCCTTTCTCCTAACAATGCTTCTCTTCCACTTGTGGTGAACAAATCACTCAGCTGCACCTGAAGCCCATTCCTCTCCTGCCCCATTCCTTCTCTCCCCCTTGCCAGAGAGAATCCCTGCCCTGAAGCTGACATGTGCCATTTTCATGTGCCTTGAATTTCTTGTAGCTTGTTCTTTTCACTATTTTTTTTTTAGGTTATGTGTGTATGTATACAGAGAGCAAGGGTTCATTTTTCAACGCTGCTAGTTTACTATTCCTTCTGCGTGTGTTCAGTCTACTGCTGAGAGCTGTTTTCCCCACTTTTGTTGTTAAGTGTTGCAGTGGACGTCCTAGTATATTTCCTTCTTTTCTCTTTTCTTGTCCCAGAGTGTCTCTAGGCTGGATCTCGCGAGTGGAACTCCTGTTTTGTTTTGTATCCACGTGTTCGCCCGTGGTGGCCACTGCCAAACTGCTCTCTAAAGTGATTTTACATCCCGTCAGTAAGGTTGCCCTCGGCACATGTCTCCGTATCCCGGGAGACATCAGTTCTCAAACTTTTTTTTTTTTTGGCCAATCTGTCCGATGTGAAAGGGCATCTCATTGTTTCAATTTGCATGTTCCTGATTACTGTTCAGATTTACTTCCCTGTGAACTGTCTGTGCATGACCTTTGCCCATTTTTCTAGTGGCTTGTTTTCTTTTTCTTAGTGAGGTGAAAGAATTCATCATCGATTCTCAGTGATAACCCCCAGTCAGTTATGCTGGTTGCAAATATTCCCTCCTGGTTTGTGTCTTGTCATTTAACTTTTTGATGGTCATTTCTCTCTCACAGAAAACTCCTGGTTCTCAAAGACCATAAAGATGTTCTCCTGTATTTTTGTCCCTAAGTTTTAAAGCACTGCTTTGTGTTTAGCTCTTTACTATACCTGGTATTTATTTTAGTATGTGGCTTGAAGAAGAAGTCCAATTTTGTTTTTTGCCGTATGAATAAATCAACCTCCCAAGCAATATTTATTGATCTATTTTTGCTGATTGAGAAGGATTTTGAAGTGAAATTCACATTAACAACCATTTTAAAATGTGCAATCCAGTGGCATTTAGAAGTTCACGAAGTTGCACAACTGTAAGCAGACAGTGTAAGCAGACAGGGCAGGAGTTCCTGGGAGGAAAAGAACCAGATAGAGCTTTTTGCCATTAAGGGAAGCCATTTTTGCCTAAAGCATTTGGGGATTTGGCCACAATGCTTGACCTTGAACAGGTCTCTGGAATAGTGATCTGAAGGGAACAAAAGAACAAATGCCTGTTATCAGGCAATGGAAGTAACAATAGCAAAGGTAACAAAGCAGTTGTAAAGACTCCCAGTTCTGTTTCTTGAGCTCTTTTGCAGAATTTAAACCCCCCTCCAGCACTCAAACACCAGAGCAGCTAGAGCTTGCGGGATGATGGTTCTGACCTTTGCTGACTCTCAGGACTGACTCCAACTAAAGCTCGGATTCTGTCAACCTTTGCCCCAGCTCCATGCTGAACTCTCCTCTGCCCAAGCCCCTTCACGAATACGCATGTGTCTTTAGTTAAAACTTACTCAGTTTTGCTGTTTGGGAGATAATGCTTCGGAAGGTATCGCCGATGTTCTTACTTGCTGCAAGTAATAAATCCTTCCTTCTGACTTTTGGCTTGGTTGTGTCCTTTGGCTTGACACCCAACAAGAGGCGAACCCAGTTTTTGGATAACACAAGCACAACCTCTCTAGTTTCACAGCTTTTCTTATCACCGCAGAACAACACCCCGCACCCCAGTAATCACCCCATTTCCCCCTCCCCTAGCAGCCACTGATCTGCCTTCTGTCTCTGTGGATGTGCCTGTTCTGGATATTTCACATAAAAGGAAAAATACAGAATGTATGTGACCTCCTGTGTCTGGCTTCGGTCACTTACTCCATCTCACAGCGTGTATCAGTACTGCGTTCCTTTTTGCGGCTGCACATACTTCACTGTATGCGTACACCGCAATGTGTTTGTCCATTCAGCCCCTGATAGACACTTGGGTTGTTTCCACCCTTGGCTGTGATGAGCAATGCTGCTGTGCTTGACTGAACTTTAATGCCGCCTTTGAGGATGACCGAATTAGAACATGTAAAACACCTAGAACAGTGCCTGGAACTTAAATAGTAAGAACCATACAGGTTTTATTTACTATTCTTATCAATATATTACATATTTCCACATACGCATAGGTCTGTTATTAGCCTATTTTGCTTCATTTATTTATCTCTTTCTCCAAAAATATTACATTCTTTTAATTACTATGGTTTTTTAGTAAGCTTTAAAATCTGAAAGAACAAAACACGGCTTCTACTTTATCTTATTCCTCAAATTGATTTGATAATCCTTAGCCTTTGGCTCTTCCGTGTGGATGTTCTGGAACCGCATTTCAAGTTGCACACAAAAATTAATGGAATCTTGATTATAACTGCAATGGATTTATATAGATGAGTTTGAACGTTACTCTTTAATGAGTCTCAACTATCCATAAACATTGTACAACTTTCCATTTAAGAAAACTTAAACTTTCAGTAGAGTTTTATCATTTTTTTCCATAAATGTCCTGCAAAGTTTTGATAGGCTTATTTTTATGCATTTTCGTTATTTAAAATGGTATTTAAAGTCTGCCAATTTCTTTGTTCCCACTGCTTCTTATATTTTATTCCTTCTTTCTGGGTTCAACTTCCTTTTTCCTGAAGGTCATCCTTCAGAAGTATTTACAGAAAAGATTCTGAAAGTAGAAAACTTTTTTCCACCTGAAAATGGGGTTATTTAGCCTTCACTCTTGAACAATACTTTAGCTGATTGACTAGGCAGACAGTTGGTTTTCTCTCAACAACTTGCAGACATGCCGTTGACCCCGGAGTACTACTGTTGGGAGTTCTGATAATCGTTGATCCTTTGTCAGTAATCTGTTTTTTTTCTGGTTGTTTTCCGGTGTTTCTCTCTGTATTTGCACTGCTACAGTCTCCAGCCAATGTGTGCAGGTTTGAATTTACTTTTATTCGTCCTGCGCTGGGCTCACTTTGTTTCCTGCATTCATCAAATCAAATCTTTCTTAAATTCTGAAAACATCAACCATTTCTCTAGTCTCTCCTTCTAGGACTTAGATGAGAAATATTGGATTTTCTCAGTCTGTCCTCTGTCTTGCTTAACTTCTGTTTTATATTTTCCGTCTCTTTTTCTCTGCTGCGTTCTAGGAATTGTATTGAGTCAGTTCTGTTTTCCAGTTCACCTATTCTTACTTTAGCTTTGTTTAATTTACTGTTGTGGCTGTCCAATGACTTTTTTTCAATGATACTTGTCATTTCTAGAAGATCTATTTGGTGCTCACTCTAATTTGCCTTTTCGCTTTTTTTTTTTTAATAGTATCTTGTTTTCTAATCCTTTTTAAGCATATCCACTGATTTTTTTTGGATTTTTTTTCCTGATTTCTTAGTAATTTTATCCTACCGGTTTGGTGATTTGGTAAATTAACCCATGCAAATCAATCCACATGGGTAGTATTTGCAATCCTTTATCCAAAGCAAGGACTCCAGCAAAGTTTCAGATGACAGGGCTGACCAGCAGGGTACTCTTCTGAATGGGTGGCTGTCTTAGTCCATCTGGGTTGCTAAAACAAAAATACCATAAACTTACAAGCAACAAACTATTTCTCATAGTTCTGGAGTCTGGGAAGTCCAAGGCCATGGGGTCAGTAGATCTGCTGTCTGGTGAACGCCCACTTCTTAACAGACAAGATGGCATCCCTCACTGTGTCCTCACCTGGTGGAAGAGGGCAAGGGATCTCTTGGAGTCTCTTTCATAAGGTCACTAGTCTCATTCATGAAGACCCCAAGCTCATAATTACCTTCCAAAGGCCCCAACCCCTACTACCATTACCTTGGGGAGTACAATTTTAACATCTGAATTTTGGAGATGGAACATAAACGTTCAGTCCAGTGCAGTGGTACCTTATGGAGAGCCTAGGTTGGCCTGGTGTGAGCAGTGACTGCATCACGCAGCCTGGATCCCCAGACAATAAAAGGCACTGCTAAGGGGGTGCATCTGAGAAGTAAACTCAGGACTCCATTTTCACAGCACAGCCTGGCTCCACATGAGGCCACTGCTCTTCACAGGCCATCCGAAGGCTCCCTTTCAGCACTCTCCACGGGCTAGAAACACCACCTCACCCTTCCTCTTCTTCTTCTAATAAAGGCTTTGTGGTTTAAAACCAAACCAAATCAAACCTTCATTAGTCATTAAAAATGTATACTTAATGTCTATGGGGATATTGTGGGAAAGAGGGAATAAGAATTCCTTCAAGTAACACATCTCACACATCACACTAATGATAAAATCCACCACTTGGTCAGTATCTGTAAAATTCATACGGGTCACAAAAAGGCAGATCTGGTCCAGAGGTCTTACTTTCCAATGAAGAAACTGAGGCTGAGAGAGGTAAAGGGATTTTTTTTTCCCCAGAGTCTTGATTTTTACAGTACCACACAAATTCCCTCTTACTTTTTGTAAAAGTGATAAAAGGGCTAACTCAACAATATTCTTGGGTAAGTAAAAGTGACAAGATCAATACATTATAATCATGAGGAACAGTAGCACAATAATGGGGATATTTTATTTTATAAAAGTAATTAATAGGTTGGGATACTTACCACTATTAGAAAGGAAGTAGAAAATATGGGATTGCCCAAGTGGCCCCTTCTCCCTAAGTTGTCTCTGGCCACATTCATCCAGATCAGGTACCACATCTGGAAGAGGCATGGATGAACGGTTGCACTTAAGGGAAGGGCCAAGATTATAGGATGACCTGAACTTATATGTCTAATCAGGGATGGTTTAGGCAGAAAAAGATGAGAACATAAAGACTTACATGCTTTATTGGATAAATGGCAGGACCTGAGGCCAGCCTTCAATTCTACTGCTTGGTGCTTCCATATACGGGCTCTCACTGACATAAAGTCGTTATTTTAAGAGAATCATTTATTAAAGGTTGGATGGCTTTATTCAAGGTCAAGAAGATGGTATATGTAATTTCTTCTAGACTCCATGATTCCATCACAAAAGGCTTACACTATCTGTGACAGAAGGGACTTCCAAATTCTCTTAACATATAAACTAAGTTACTGGGTAGACTCGGTATCCAGTATTTAAATTAAAGCCACTGGATTTATAGCTAGAATGAGGGCTTTCATTTACACAATTGAAGGGTTTCACCTATTTATGCGTGACTAGAGAGCGTTAAATCATTTGCAAGTCTTCAACTGGAAAAGCAAAAGTTCCCAGTTTAACAGGCATTTTCTCCTGGAAAACAAAACCTGTGCTTCTCCTCCCTGAACTGTGAACACATGCGTGCTGCTGCGGGGGGTGCGTCTCACAAGGATAACAGCCAGGAAAGGAAAGAGCAGTCATAACTGGGCTTTATCCATATATAAAGTCATTCTTATTCTGACGGCCCAAAGGATTGGGACTGAGTTCAATAGATTTATGCTTAATATAAGGATCTTCCAACCATAGTCTATTACAATTCTACGAATTTAAGTACAACTAAAACCAAGGAGCCCAAGTGAATTATTTTCTCCAAAAACTGAGTGACAACTCTAACTGAAAATTAATCCATTTTACATAAAAGTAAGCATTATTGGTGCTTCCAAAAGAGCTGCTTTATAATTCAACATTCATTGACTGAGTCATTAACTTCAAATAGAATGGGCAATATATTCTTATGCACCAGTCTAAGTCATGGATAATCAGTCTTTATGGCCCTTACAAAACAATGTTTTCAATAGTACCCATTCACCATCTGGACTGCGGTAAGAGTCAGGCAAGATTCCCACCCTGTTCATTTGGGGTCAGCTCCAAAGGAGCATTTTCTAGGTCTCTAAACTTTAACCGCAGGAGGCTTTTACATGGGCAAGTAGTTGTTTCCTGCAAAGTATTTACAGTCAATAATTCCAGATATATTAAAATGTCACACTGACATTACAACTATCCCAGAATCTCTCAGGTATATGATTTCCTTATTTGGGCTTTAAGAGGCAAAACAAAACAAAACAAACAAACAAAAACTACTACTTCCATTATGTGGCTACTGATCAACAAATGGCAGGCAGAGTCCAGAAAGTCTTTAAGGAAAAAGTTAACTCTGTTAATCCTCTAGTTCATGCCCCCTCCTCCCTTTCTCCCCCCACTACTTTGGAAAGTGTGAATCACCCTGAATTGAATGAAGTAAGGAAGATTTGATGAGAAATGTCATAGTAGGTTAAGAATCTGACAGCACTCCACAGGAAAGGGAGGGGGCCCTGCTCAAGTGTGGCTTCTCAGTTTAAGGCACCAATAAGTCCTTGCCTAGCTCATTTGCAGCAGCTCCCTCTGCTGAAGCCTAAATGTTACAGCTTCCACTCAAATTGTGGTCTTTGAACACTGCTCATTTGTTACATTATTAGTCTACAATATGACCTACTGGGCTGAAGAAATATAATTTCTTCTGGTGAGCCCTAGCTAGATGTGATACAGTATGTACCTTGGGCATTTTATTTTTCATAGTTCTCACATCAGTAGAACTTTCTAATGACTTGATTATGGTAGAACACCACAATCGTGTATTTGATTCTTTGTTCTGGTTGTGCATTAGAAATAGAGAAAAGTTTTATGTCCTACCCCAAAATTTTATTTCTTGATTTCTACACCTCAGAAGCTATGGTTGCTAGCAAACTGACAATAACATTAGATCATATGTAAGAATTCTCTAGAGAAAAAAAAAATTGAGGCCAACGGCCTGAGACACTTAGATGTCAAGTGTTCCTATGGGAAGTGATTGTGCCACTGTCAGACCTAAAACATAGAGGAGGAGAAAATACATAGATCATTTGAGGATAAGGGTATAAGGTTCTAAAAGAAATCCAAGAAGCCAACGCTGGCCGTGTGCATTCAAAATAACTATTGTTTCTAGGAAGAAAGAAGAAGAGGATGTACAGACAAGAAAGAGAAGCTCGTAAGTGTCAGATTCTAATTGCTGATCCCACCTCACCACAGGATCTTGGGCAAATCATTTAGTGTCTTGTTTGGTCCCATCTGTGAGATTAATTATATAGTGTAATATAGAGGTTGATGAACTTGTTCTGTAAAGGTTCAGAGAGCAAAAACTTTAGGCTTTGCTGGCCATTCCTGCCTCTGTCAGCACTGCCCATCTCTGCCACTGCAGGGTGAGAGCGGCACTGCCGATGCAGCTGAGTGGGTGTAGCTGTGTACCCATAAAACTTTATTTGTAAGAACAAATTATCTGGTGCATAAGCTGCAGTGTGCCCAACGTGGCACAGTATCTACTTACAGAGAATTCAAAAATATTTAGAGAGGTGCCATTAAAAAGAAAAGATAAAAAAGACAATCTATAAAAAAGGAAGGCTTAAAAGAAGGTGCCGAAGGAGCAGAGCAGTTTGTCTGGCAGAAAAGCTGGTATAAGGTAAATGTGTTCTACAACACACACAATAAAACTCAGAAACCAAGATGTGAAATCTATTTTGATGAAAATTATTTATCATGGAATTTAAACCACCACTAGGAAACTTCGAGCATTATAGCCAATCTCTGGAAAAGTCACTTGGTCATTCTTCAAGTTAAAAATAATACTAAAGAAGTAAATCCTCTTTGGAAAGTGTTCACTATTGTTTGAGTGGATACTATCAACCTAGAAAATCACGCTGGCTTATTTCATTACCATTCTAATTATTTTCACACTGGAGGTCAATTCTAAAAACTTTCCACCCACCAGATATTTACTCAATCAAAATACAAGGGGACAGAAATCAATTTTTCTCTGGAGTTGTCATAAATCTCTATGATGCACCATCATACAGCAACATTTCAGTCTCTGATGTGTTGATGTCAATTACTTTGAAAACATTATCAAAACGATTTGTCAGCATAACTGAAGTGAAACAGTGGCACAGTCTGAAGAGGGAAGGAAATTCTGTTGTTCTTCATGGCTTCTCTGACAGTTTATGATGTTTCTAAAATTCAGAGGCAACTTAATAAATTGATAATTTTGAGGATAGACAGATCTACAATTTCTTATCTGAAACCCTGGGTCCAGGCATACAGAATTTTTCAAACTTTAGAAAGGCAATACGGTTCATATACCACATGGCTGGTACACCTCCAGTAAAGTCTGGAGCAGCATCTTATGATCAAAGATATTAATTCTGCTACAGCCAAACTCGTTTACACAAATAGAATAAAAACCACAAATAGCCTCATGTCAGTTCAGTTCAGATTTTGCTGTTAAATGTCTTTGCTTCAAACCTATAAAAAACCTTTTGGTTTTCTGAGCATTTTGAATTTTTGAATTTTAGTAAGGGACTAAGGCCTGCAATATGTAAAAACAAAACAAAGAGTTCTTCTGAAGGCTTTTTCAGTTCAAAGAGACCCTTGATGTTGAGTATTTGAACGATACAGTCTTGTAACTGAAACACAAATTCACAAACAATAAGTCTAAATTCTACCATAGGCACAATCACTAAGAGAAACGCGCCCCCTCTGTTGCAGGGAGTCTCAATTTCTTTTCAAAGTCAACATACACACAGCACAGAACCCGCTTTCATGAGGATTAGCCATCCTTCTCCCCGTGATTCTCAGTCAAAAGGCCTTGTCCCTCAAGAGTAGATCATTTTGATAAAGGTAATCTCCTACCCCTTAAATATCTTCAGTAAAAAGATGATTCTCCCAGCGCTGGCAGTAACCGGAACTCTGTAATTTAACTGGCATTGATATTTCAGAGCTCTTCAAGAGTCTGACTACTTTAAAGCCAGAGCATTAATTTTTCAGTCCAAGCTGCACCTTAGAAATACACGTGGAGCCCTGTTAAAAACGCAGATATCCACGCAGCACCAGATCAATGCACTTAGAGGCCCAGAGCACTGAAAAGGAGACCGCGTCCTCTGTTATACATAACTCAAAATAAAAACAATACCAAACCGTGAAATACACGCAAAGAAGTCCACCCTGGATCAGATTTTTCTTGAGGATCTTTGGTGTACTCTTCCTTCAATCTTTCGATCGTTTTTTATTTCGCTATTTTCCTCACCGTGAGCCTGCTCTTCCTACTGGATAACCCAGTACTGGGAGAGCCTTCAGATTTGTGGTCGAGCTTCCAGGGGGAGCACGCAGGGTGGGAAACAAAACTGGGCAGACAGAGACAGAGTCAGGTTGGGCGGAAGCCTCCCAGGCTGTGGTGCAGTTTGAGAAAGGTTCTGCACAGCTACCGAAGAGTCTCGGAGCCAGTCAGCTGTCAGAGGAGCTCCCTGTCTCCCAGGAGTGGGCCTGACCCAGCATTCCTGCCATAGGTCGCTGACTGATAGAAAGCATGGGAGGCACAGCCTCAGTGCAAACGCAGTGGTAATTTCACAGTGTGGCAGCTGGGCCCAGGGTCACATCTGTTCTCTGTGTCCTCCCAGTGCCGCAGATCTGTGCCACAGACCTCCAGTGTGGTAAAGGGGCCCACATGCCCAGGAAAGCTGTCTCCTGCCTATTACCTTTTAGAGCTCTCCATAGCTATTAATCTAAGGTCTCACTGTTACGGGATGGAAGAAGAAACACAAAACACATAAAACGTAAAAGCATCTGAAAAAAAAAAAGTCAAAGCAAATGTTATTGAGTATTTAACACAAGCCCACAAAGTTTTCACACCTGTAAACAATACACCAAATGTTTTATTTCTCTCAGTAGCTCATATGCAAGCAATTGACTCTCAAAGCATTTTTAAATAACACAGAAGACATTATTATACTTTACTAATGAATTCCTTCTGTCCCAGGGGATTAAATCAAACGAAAATAGCACAAATATTTGGAAGTTTATTTCTAAGCCAACTGAGATAATGAATTTATAGGTTTCTATGAATTAATTTATTTAGTTCAATGTTTTGTACATGCCATCAGTATAATAAAATTTCTTAAAAATTAAGGACCTTGTCAATAGCTGTGATTCATATGAAAAATATAATCAGATGCCTTAAATTCCTGATTAGATCAGTTTTTAAAGCCACAAAATATTACTACACTTGAATAAACTTCAATTAACCACCGACACAGAAGTTCTGCTTAAATTAGAAGTTTTGTATATGATACTTTTCTTCAGAGAAAAACAAAGTGATTTTGAAAAGGTAAAGACCACCGTACGGTATCAAATATTTGGGGCATTAGCTACTCCACTTTCTTTTTTGGAGTCAACAGTAAATAATAACTAGAAAAATATTTTTAAGTTTTAAGGCCAGTCTTAAAAAAATATGAATAAAGATAGTAGAAACATAACCACACATCAACAAAAATAGAGCAAAACCAAGTGCATCTATAATTTCATTTCATCATTAATTTGGTGATTTGAGGTAAATACCATGTTAAAAACCATGAGCAAATTTAAAGATTCAGCCAAAGAAATTAAGTATTTTTGAGCACTTTCCCCCAAAAACTTTAATAGGCAGTATATCTCTGACCAGAATAAATGAGACGCAGAAAAGGTCAAAAGTAAGTGTCCTGAACTGATTCTCAGAGGCCTGCCCTCAGAGGACACAGCTACCAATTACGTTCCACAGTGTTGGTAGATGCCTTATTTTATTTATATATAAAGCAACTAGAGGTTTTTTTCATTGTTCCTGCTAAGTATTTAAAATACATTTGTAGCTATACGCTAAAATTAAGTCTTGGCTTACGATGCCCTTAAAAATCTTTCATCTTATTAAAAACAACTTCTGGAAATAAAAAAATATTGAACCTTTCATATTTCTGAGTCTTGAAAAACTTAAAAGTGCAACATTTTCATGCATCAGCACATTATAATTGTGCCATGTAAGTTCATCTCAAAAGAGCAAGTAAACAAGTTCCAAAACTTCGAGAGGACAGAGCGTAGATATTTTAAGGTTTGATTTTCCACATCTTGAAGGAGGAAAAATAAGTACCTAAGCAAAACATGTTTTTATCAGGAGGAAATAATGTTTTCATGAAAAGAAAACAGGAAACATGTCATTTCTCCCTTCAGTGGTTTCTCTTAGGTCAATTACCTGGTTTACCAAAAATGTTATATCATTTCAATTACCGAACAAGTTACCCTTAAACAAAATAGCCAACATTTGCCCAAAGACTGGTCTGAAACGTCTCAGGAAACACTCGTCTTCTAAGCTCCTTTCTTATTCTTCAGTAAGGACTGTAATTAAAAAGAAGCCTACTGCCTTTGTTTTGCGATTTTGACATTAATCGAAGTTTCACTCTGAGTTTGAAGTGGTACTTCTTTAAGAGTCTGACCTATCCCGGTAGCAGGATCAAAGGGGACTGCTCACATACACACAGCTACAAAATCAGAGTCAAAACTAAAGGGGAATAAAGAAAATCCAACACTAACTACTCTGGAAAAGAACTCTAAAACTAAAGGATTCCTTGAAAAATTCTCTTTAGCTGAAGATAGCAAGATAAAGAAGAGTGGTTTACAGACAAGACCGTGATGGGTTTCACGCCCAGCAGCAGCCCCCTGGGACCCGTGATTAAGATGGCATCTGGGGCCTGAGAGGTTTCAGTGATGACCGCTTCATCAGTTTTTGCTGCTGTCTCATTGACTGCGCATCCTCAATGGCATGACACGCTCTCTGGAAAACAAAATGTTTGCCATGAACGGTAACGACAAGGACAGGCTCATGTACAGGAAGAGAAAGGTACAAAGTCAAGAACGTGAGCGCTGCACACAGGTCCAGAGAATACACAGTCAATACATGTCATGCTAAGACCCTTCTGCCCGATTTAAGCCCACGGCCTATTAGTTTAAGCTTAGATATCCATCCAAAGTTCTAAGTGGAAGGTCTTTTGGAAAAATAATGGGTTTTATTAATTATGTCAGATTTTTTTTTTTCATCTTTCAGCTAAACAACTGAGGGGACGTTCTTTAAAGTAAATTGTTTACCTCTGCCGTGATGGTATCCTGCAGGTAAATTTTCTGAACATAGCCTTGATTGGCACTGTCTTTTTTGTGGAACAGACCCTGTTTCTGTTTCAAAAGAAACAGTGAGAGAAAAAAAAATTATCACTGGGAAGAAAAAAAAATTATAACCTTTAATTGAATGCTTAAATGTCAACTCTATTTTATAACCAGCAGACTAACCAAATACACATACTCAGATAAGATAAGAAATATATCATTTTGGTACAAGGATAGTGGTTCCATGTGCGAGCTGTTAAAATTTATGAAATTGGATGAGTATATATCTATCTGCATAAAATAATGGCTTTCTGCAGGAGATGATAAACAGCCTACAGAAATACCACTTGATAACTCATCACATCTGACAAATCAAAAAACCCTTCCTTCATTTCCTTGGCTGATAGATAAAATTCTTACATAATGTAAAATACATGGAGTCAACTCTCACCACTGATGTGAAAGAAAAGTGATAACTGAGGAATCTGTAATACATATGCACAGTGACACAGTCTTTCATAGTCTGAAAACTGTGTTTCCCACACCGAGGCACTCTTTAAATTTTGATGCTCTACAAGGAGGCAAGGCTGAAATGCAAGATGACATAGTTTCATCATAGTTGCTTTTATTTGTAAACTTACATAAAAATAAAAGTAAATGTAAGTTAAAGGACAATAGTAGTTACATCTCTAACTATTAATTTTCATTTTTAAATTTATTTTTAATGACGTTTACAATGTTGTGTCGGTTTCTGGTGTACAGCACAATGCTTCAGTGATATCGGAATGTACATATATTCATTTTCATACTCTTTTAAACCATAATTACTGCAAGATATTGAATATAGTTCCCTGTGCTCTACAGTATGAACTTGTTGTTTTTTATGATAAATGTTTTTCAGACAGTTTTCAATGTTAGAGATAACGTCATTATTGTTTAGGAAGAAATGTATTATGGAAATTATCATCTTTGGAATAATTACATTTTTTAAAGGGGAGAAATTTAATTTATGTTATATATAATAAAAACTACACATTTCAAAGAAAAATGAGTCTGAGAACCAAGCAAAAGATGGGATATCATTTTTGCTAATTACTTTTTATGTAATTAAAAAGTTCTTCCTTAGAAAATGATGGAGAGGAAAGACATGAAAACATATTATATATTATAGAATGTAAAAGAATTCTATAAATGCCAAATATTATTAAACATGAATGTTTCAGACATAATATTTATAATAGCCTCTTTAAAAGTCTAAAAAAGGGAATCTTTTTAGAAGTATCTAAGATTATAGCAAAATAGTATCCATATGAAAATTTAGAAACCCTTCTATTTACTAATGCTTTGTTCTACCAAAAAGGAAGCATCAGTGGACAGAGTTGATATTTCACTCAACACAAAGACTGTCAGAAAATAAAGTACACAAACAAATATCTTTTCTTACATTGCAGCATATAATAATAATAATAATCCTTCAAATATTTTGTAGAGTTAAGTGTACAACAGAGTCATAAGGTATTCATTTCCATTCATTTAACAAATTCTTGGCTCTAAAGATGTGAGCCACGTTTTCTTACCTCAACTGAAATTTTGAGCAGATTTCCATCGACACTAGGAGAACGCACAAAATCCTCAAATGGGTATTGCCAGTCTACGGACGTGTGGCCTAGGATTTCAACTTCCTTTATGCACAACACTCGCCTATTTTACAAAACAAAAACATGCAGGTTGTGACAGGGAGTTAATTATTCTAATTATTTCTCTCTGCTGGACGACATAGGTATTGCTCGGTAAGCAATGTAACCTAGCACTAACAAAGAGTATGCTTCACATAAATTAAAAAAAAAAGCCTAGATAAGTCAAATAAAGAGCAAACATGGCACCTACCAACTAACAAAGAGACTGCCAAAGACTCCTCTTCTGCCAGTCTTGCAAAATTCAGAGAAGTGTCATGTTTTCTTTTTAAACTGACCAGAAAACTGAAATCATTTTCTTTAAAACACATAAGGAACAGGCTGTACTCTCACCTTGAAAGCAGTAAAGGCAGTAACCCCTGAAAATGTTTACTTGGAAAATTATTAATTGCTCTTTACTGTCAAACATGTACACCTTCTAATCAAGAAAGAGTGTGCAGGAAATGTCACAGACCTCAAATGTCACGTCAGACTCACTAACAAATATCAGGTCTGAACACTGTAACACTGTATCACAGAGTATCCCATTTTACTCAATAGCAATTAAAAAAAAATCACAGAACCCTTAAAGGGCATCCACATTGATTTTCCAGTGTGGGATCCAGATTAGTTACTGATGTAACTAGACTTCATTCCAAAGTTTCTATTACAGAAAACAAAACTAGGAAAGGAGAATTTTTCATAAGAAACAAAGAAACAGGGTCTCTGCTTGAGAGGTGCTCACAGGCTGGAAGGGGGACAAACTTGTAGATCAATGCTGCTGCAGTCAGGTAAGCACCATGGCAGTGTGTGCAGGAAACTCTTTTGCAGCCCAGGAGAGAGGGGCTGACTGTGCTGCTGAAGTAGGTGGCTTAAGAATTGATTCTTGAAAGGAACAAGGTCTCTAGGTGGGAAAGGGAAGTAACAGTCCAGACAAAGGGAACAGTGCATTAACGTATATAGGGTTATAAAGGGGGAAGATTTATTTCAGGAATGTGGAAGTCTATGGCTGGAGTACCAAATATATACAGAGGTGAGAAAATTAGCTTAGTATCAGATCTTTAAAGGCTTGCCTTTTTTTTTTTTTTGCAGGGGAATGGGGAGCTTTTAAAAAATTTTGACATTAACCTAATCTACAGACAATGGAAGATGACAGGATAAAGTGAGCTGTGGCCAATGGAGGAGTGATGGGCATAGACAATTCAAGGTAGGAAGTGACTGTAACAGTCCAATCAGGAAACAGTGAGAGCCTCAATTAAGGCAGCGGCTGTGAAAAGAAGAGCTAGATTCTAGATGTTTGGAAGGTAGACTTGAATGAACTTGGGACCAGTGGGGTGTGGGGGCTGATACAGACGTCTGGCACTCTATTTATCTGCACCCTGCTGCTGAAACTTTGGGCATGTTTGGGGCTGTGCTGTGCCCTGTAGGAAGTTCAGCGTCCCCATCCCCAGACTACATACTTGCACCCTTACACCTTCCAAACAGCCTCCAGGATGTGGACTCCACTCCCCCCACCTCCTGCCTGGTAGAGAATCAGATGGCAGAGCTGCGAGTTGAAGGTAACTATTACAAATCACTTGTCAAAGGCAATTCACCATTCAGACTGTCTTAAAACTCTGTTCTTTTTTTTTTTTAAATTGAAGTACAGTCAGTTACAATGTGTCAGTTTCTGGTGTACAGCACAATGTCCCAGTCATGCATGTACATGCATATATTCGTTTTCATATTCTTTTTCATTAAAGGTAAAACTCTACTCTTGATTGTTCTAACAGCATTATTGTTCTCCTGCCACCTTACATCTCCTTCATTTTCTTCCTCCTGCACCGTGTTTGCCAGAGCTCAAATCTTGGTCTTCTGTTCAACATACTCTCTCAGGGTGGTGTCTAAGGTCTCAGCTCCAGGTCTTTATCCAAACCCCAATTATCTACACCTATACCTGTCTGTACCTGTATGTCTCCCTGAATAGTGAGGCATCTCTACTCTGATATCTCAAAGCTATGACAAACTAAGTTCAAAACAAAAACAAAACAAATCATCTTTCCCCTGAAATACTCAGGTTAAAAACCAGAAAGTCATCTTGTAGTCCCTTCTCTTCCATATTAAATCACCCACCAGCCGCTGGTCTCTACCCCCTTATATCTGCCCTCATTTTTCATTTAGGCCCTCACCACTGCTACCAGGGTAACTGCCTGTCTCCGTGGTAGACAAATTCTAAGATGGTCCCCAAGATCGCCCGCCCTCTGGTATATAGCCCCATATAATCCCCAGGACTACGAATATGATAGACTTCACATCCAAGATTAGGTTTTGTTATAAGCCACACGTGACTTTAAGAAGAAAGTTTATCTGGGTGGGCCTGACCTAATCTTGTTGGTCAGAGACCTACACCAGAGTTCAGAGTGCAGCTGCTCGTTTGAAGATGGAGAGAGACACATGACCAGGAACGTGAGTGGCTCTAGGAACAGAGGGCAGCCGCCCAGCTGACAGATCAAGGAAGCGGATCTCGGTCCTACAGCCACAACGAACTGAATTCTGCCGACAACATGAAATGAGCTTGGGAGGGGATTCTTCCCAAGATCTTTCAGAAGGAAGCTGACATCTTGATTTCAGCCTTGTGAGACCCTGAACAGAGGACCCAGCCACGCTGTTACCTGACTCCGGACCCACACAGATAATAAGTCTATTGCTTTAAGCTGCTAATTTTATGGTAATTTGTTGTGCAGCAAGAGAAAACTAATATGGTCTCTGACTGGCTCCCCTGCCTCCATTCTGAGCCTCCTCCAATCAAACTGCCTCCAGAGATCTTTCTAAACTACAAACCTCATCATATTACTTCTTGTTTGCAAACCTGGGAAAGGAAAAAGAGAGATGTATGTGTGTATGGTGTGCATATACCCCCGAGTGAAAAGCTGCAATACTGAATAGCAAAATAACAGTCCATACTTCAAAAAAAAAATTAGTGATCTTCCATCACATTAATGATAAAACCTAAACTCTTCAGATGCCATGAGGAGACACCTATGACTCTTGACTCATCTCCCAACACGTCCTCACTAACATTCTACTATCCAACCATTCCAAACTACTCTTACTCTTCAAAGTGCCATTTTATGCCTCATCGTGCCTTTTATTTACCAAGGACATTTCCATTCACTGTAAGACTCAGCTCAAGAACCTCCTCAGCTAGAAAGCCTCCTTAGCTAACACTTTCCCCTGACCTTGGTTGCCACCTCACTAGACTGAGTTTTTCCCCTGTCTTCAGAGTCCGTACATCATTATAACATTATCACACTGGGATGTCATTGATAATTGGCAGGTCTCCCCATTACATGGGGAGGGGACAGAAGACGTAACTTTCAGCTCTGTGTCCCTGTACCTGTCGTACATCTGACGGTGCAGTGCACTGAATGTTTACATCCCCCTCATATTTGTATATTGAATCCTGACCCCAAAGTGATGGTAATGGAGGTGGGGCTTTTGGGAAGTGATTACGTAGAGCCCTCATGAATGGGATTAGTGGCCTTATAAAAGAGGCCAGAGAACATTCCCTTGCCCCTCTGCCATGTGAGTACGCAGCTAGAAGACAGCCATTCATGAATCAGGAAATGTGCCCTCACCAGACACAATCTGCCAGCACCTTGATCCTGGAATCCAGAACTGTGAGAAATTAATGTCTGTTGTGTAAGCCACCTGTCTATGGTACCCTGTTAGAGCAGCCCAAACAGACTAAGACAGATGGTTTAAAAAAAAAAAAAGCCTGCTCAGGGAACAATTTCCTGATGAAGGTTACTACAATAAAATGTCATGTAGGAGGGAGGACTAACTAGTGGAGCCACAGTTTAACAAATTTAGTTCATGAGAGTTTGCATTTCGCTTCTAAAAAATGATTTTAAAAAAAATACTGGGACCAACTATTTTCATCTTTTCAATTATTATCTGTATCAAGGGTGGGCAAACTACGGCCTGCAGACAAATCAAGGCCATGACCTGTGCTGGTAAATAAAATTTGCAGGGAGACAGCCACCCCCATTCACTCGCATACTGTTCACAGCTACCTTCCCACTCAAAGAGCCAAGGGAAGTAGTCAGGAAACAAAGAATGGCCCTGCAAGCCTGAACATTTACTATGTGGCCCTTTAACGTTCTCTTGACTCCTTACCTACAGTATATGTGATGAATAAGCCTAACGTTAGCAATACAAGATTCGAGTTGTTTTTTAAAATACTGATTTTAGAAGAAATGCTATATTTATGTAATCATTAAAGGTCAACCAGATCAGCATAATGGTAACTACCTCGTAACCAAAAAGCAATCCAGTCAGCGCCCACTACAGCTACAAGGGGACTAAGTCACTGTGCAGGTCAGGAATGTTATTTTTCTAACTGCCTCCTGAAAAAACTCTGTTAAGTGATTAGATTTCAAATTACTACGACTTTTCAGTTTACTTGAAGAAAACCAGATGTATAACGTACACATTAATATTCCTACAAAATGCCTAAATCAAACAAGTACTAAAGTGTTAAAGATTACCATCCCCCCAAAAAAACCTAACTGGCTTCCACTGCCGAGTGTTGAATCACATAAAAGGCATACAATTTTAAAATGAACTAATACACTGCCATTGAAGCTAACTACAATACACAATACAGATAAACACTGTTTTTGGTCTAATCCAATGGAGACAACATAAAATTATGGACATAGAAATAAGTGATTGCTTGTCAAATCTGTAAAAACCACATTTTACACTAATTGTTTTGTGATTATTTTTACTTCTTAATTAATGAACAAATCAGAGGACTAAATAATTCTCTCTTTGAAAAAGCTTGTAGGTTTAAGCCTGAATCCTATCATTTTAACCTTCTTTTCTCTCATTCCCATCTAAATATATTTAAGTGCAGTAGTAAGGCATTTAATGCAGATTTTGCCTGCTGAAAGGGCTTGCTTTAGTCCTACAAAAATGCATAAATTAAAATATTTAAAAAATAATCTGTAATTGCCATTTTAGAATAAGTGACGTAAGGTAAATATCAGGAAAATAAACCTAATAAAATAAAGTTAGAATAAGTTCTTTTATTGGGAAAAATTATCTACCACTCCCAAGATACTTGGAAAAAAGTGAAGCACACAGAAATAATACCACCCTTTTAAAAACGTATGCTAATCACCCAAAATAAAGCCGTGAGAAAAAATGATTCATGAATTCACTGTTATAATTCACATATAATGGTAATGCCACTGCACTTACAAAGGCCATTTTAGACTCTGTCTCTCAAAGTTGTGTAATGTGGTTAAGCCCCTGAACTACGCTGAGTCTCATTTTCATATGAGAGGGTCAGAAGAGATGATCTCAAAAGATCTATCTAGTTCTGTATTTTTATGATTCCAAGACAATGAAAATTTTGTAGCTGAAGCATAATTTTATAAATCCTCTGCCATTTTAATCTTTAAAATTCTTATAATCTATATAGTTAGCACTTGAAAAAATGTCACTTAAAGTCAATACCTATTTGTAACCATAAGGCTTGTCTTCCTGCTTCCGGGAACAGCACAGTGGTATCGGTAAGTTTCTCCTTCTAACTTTTTGATATGACTCTGAAAAGAAAACAAGATTCAAGATTTGGGTTGTACATGCATCCATATAGTACTTCCAAAATTCTATATTAGCTAATTAGAATAACAGTGCCAGTTAGGATAAAAATTATTAGAAACAAAAGCGTAGTTCTACACACTGGCACATGAAGCTGGAAAAATATTCATAGTATATTTATAAATTAACTTCCACTGTGCCTTAAAAGACAAATAAGTATTAAATGCTTACTAAGTGATCGTCTAATAAAATACATCCTGTTGTGTGATAACACAGCAATTCAAAATTATCTGCCAGAAATAATCACACATTTTCATTAATATGAATGTACATTAATATAAAATTGGACATTAACATTACAGGGGTCCTTAGCCTGGGGTCCATGAACGGACTTTGAGAGGTCTATGAACTACCATAAAACAAAGTTTTATACTTTGAAAATGTGCTTCTGAACTTTTTTCAAAAGACAGTTCACACTTTTCACCAGATTTTTTTAAGGGGTCTGTGATCCTTCTCAAAGGTTAAGAGTCACCAATTTACAGAGAGGTCGATATACACATAATAAAATTCCAAGATAACTGATATTTAATATTTTTGAATATTTGGTCTCATACATTAAACACGCAGGAGAACTACAAGTATATACTGAATCACATTGCTGGTAGAAAAGAAAAT
This sequence comes from Vicugna pacos, assembly GCF_048564905.1. Taxonomy (NCBI): domain Eukaryota; kingdom Metazoa; phylum Chordata; class Mammalia; order Artiodactyla; family Camelidae; genus Vicugna; species Vicugna pacos. The sequence continues at coordinate 19,936,700 of NW_027328742.1, read as the reverse complement.
GTAATGACAATCTTAACGCAAACACAAAGGATTTCTAAGATTTCAAATAGACGATACAATTTATTCCTAAAGACAATTACAAGCATAAAATAATTCAAGTATAAATAGCAGCACATTAAAATACATTTATTTTTTCCAACTATCTCAAAACTATTGTGACTTCAGTCAATACACAATAAAAATCAGTAAGTTATTTTTTCTAATTAATGCTAATGAAATATTATTAACATTATTTATAATATACAATTTAAAATCAGATGAGATTAAATACAAAAATATAGAACATAAGCATACCTAATAAATATGATATTAACATTTTATAAACAAGAATACAACACTAACATTATCAAAAGGATAATATAGTCAAATAATAATCACAAGCAGAGAAAGTACACTTGTTATTATTTCAGTACTAAAATATACATTTTTTTTATGTTAAAGATCCTTGATTCCCAGTCATTCCTTCACAATTAGGAAAAGCCATGAACAAGGAAGATACATCCCCAAAGGATGGGGTCTCATCTTCAGAATGAACCTCAGAGAGGAGTGGAGTTTAACAGTCACTTGCTCCACATTTTGACATGTAAATAGCTAAATCTTTTAACATTTATACCTTAATCCCTTTAAAGAGAATACGGGAAATGAATATAATAATTTAGCACGTTTATTTTCAGCTTTGAAATTTAAATAGGTTAAAATATTTAGTTTTGAGAAGCAATATACAAGAAACTACCCACTTTCCATCTTATACAGATTTTCATTAGTTATCAGGATTTGTGCTTTAAGTAATTTGAGACTTTTAAAGTATAATTTATCACCATAATACATTATAGAAACCATGTTTTCAGTACTTCTAAAATTCACTACATTCTGAGATCCAGATTAAGATATTTGGTCACTGTGGTAGATTAGTTGATGAAATATTCACTCTCTTTCCAAAAATGCAACTTGAAGAATTTACAATATTTAGCAAAAGCACTCAATTTTTTCAAGTAAATGCTAAAGAAATAATACAAGGTTTGAAAATCAATACATATAACGACGTTTATCACAGCATTATTACTGTTAGTAAAATAACAGAAACAACTTTAATGTCAAGAACTGAGAATGGTCAAATATACAACGTAAGGTTCCCTCAACAGATAGTAAGGCAAAAATTAAGAATGAAGCATTTCTTCTAAAAAAAAAAAAAAGAACGAAGCATTTCTAAGGACATGGAAAAATATAATTAAAATGAAAAAGCAGGAACACCATTTTAAATATCATGTAATCATAACTATGTGAACCAAGATGAATATTAAATAAAAACTGGTTATATACATATATATAAATATCATATATATGTGTGCATAAACGGTAATTATCCTAGGAGAACAGAGGATAAGCAGAATATATCCTATGAAAACATGGTATATGATTTAGTAACTTTCAAAGTAAAGTATTAAATTAAAGAATATAAAGTTATACTCAAGAGAAAAAGAAAATAAGATAAATCAAAAGATTCCCAAATAAATTATTTAGAATGTATCTACATTACAATAAGCACTAGGAGGACACAATCTTACCCTCTAATGCTCCTTAATATTTACACACTTTTGTTACACTTTGTCCCTTAAGGGCAGAAGCCTCATTTCTTTTGTGTATCCAGCACAGTCTAGATAATCAAATACTTTGTACCCAACTAACTGATTACAGCAAGATGTACAAGGGATGAAACAGCCTAAATGTCTTAATTACTCAGGCCTACCCTCGCTACCCATGGGGAAGAATTGCCAAGTCCTCTTGTTAATGTACAATCATTCTATTTCTTTCAGTTCTGAAATCTTAACAAAAACTAATAAATCAGACAAGATGATTATATTTAGCTAAAATAATAAAGTGTCTTGAAGTTTTGTGCTTACTGACATGCAGTTGTAAAAAAGAGAAATCACAAGGAAAAGATTAATAACATAAAGAGCTAAACAAACAAAAAGTAAACAATAAGTAAAGAAACAACCTTTAACAAGTTTTAAGAGTTTCCAAAAGTCAAGTCTCACTAAAATTGCAATGTACCCAGGAAAATCAGAAATCCTTACTTTTACCTAAGAAGGAAGAATAATTATTAGTGACGATTTAAAGACGGCATCTGGAATGAGCTACTGTGCTTGATTCTCACAGAAACTGTACATGCTGTGACATTTTTGCCAACCCTCAATTATCTAGGCACAAGAAAAGTTTGTCAGCTATAGTTTCAGGCTGGTCTTTGGATGTCATTCTTTCTTTTTTAAAGTGCTTGTTTTAAATATGAAGCATTCAATTTATTCTTTTGGAAACTATAGTTTAAACAATCTATAGTCCAACTAAACAGTTGGATATTAACAGCTTCATTCTGTAAGTTTACACTTTGGTTTCAATTTTGGGAGGAAGCATGAAAGTTGCTAGACAAGACACGGCTGAGTCAAAACATTTCTATCTTTAGTAAAAAAAGAGAAATCAAAATATAACTTATTTTGAAAATTAACTATGGGGCTACTAATTTCAAAATAATAATTTACAATTTTTTTGCTTTCATTAAGATAATGAATCCACTCTATGGGGCTTAAAAGCAAAAAGGATTGGTTTTTAAAAATAAAGACATCTATAAATTCAAATGGCACATAAGTAACCTGCTTAATTACATATTCAACTTCTACTTACATTAATTGAAACTAATAATTATGAAATAAGTATAATCAACAAGGAGAGTTAAGTTTTATAAAGTAGAAATGCTAAAGGCTAAGAATATATTTAGAAATTACTAATAATTAGAAAATAATTAGAAAATGGGAGGGAGGGTATAGCTCAAGAGGTAGAGTGCATACTTAGCGTGCATGAGGTCCTGGGTTCAACCCCCAGTAACTCCATTAAGAAATAAAAATAAATAAATGAAACGAATTACCTCCCCTCAAAAAATAATTTTTAAAAAAGAGAAATGATTGTCATTTATCTAGAAGGAGTAGCAAGTTGAAAAAGAAAACAAGATTAAGACCATGTTCTCAAAATTCATGTGCCAACCCTTATTTGAGGTTTAGGGACAGACCCAGAGCAATATTAGAACATTTGTCCCACCGTCCTGTAACTTGAGTAAACTGAGGGTGATTTTGTGAAACACAGTTATATAATCCTATCATCTGTACTCACATACATAAAGAACACACAATAGACTGGACTTCAGCATTGTTCTTTTTTTCCAACTTTACTGGAAATGCACGTGAATACCATAAGAAAAGATGAAATTTTCAAAATGATAGTAAGTGTCCACTTGTGAGGACATAAAGTGTCCCACCAATCAAATGGGAAAGAGCTCATTTCCTGCATCCTTTCTTTTTTTTTATTTATCTCTTATTCCTGCACAGTATCACCAGGAATACTACCATTTTTTATCTGTAGTGAAGCCACTACCAAAAAAAAGTTCAGACAGGCGTGAGAGATGTAAAGAAAACTTCGCTAAAATGGACTCTCATTCTAAATAAACCTGGACAGTCAATTAGTACCACAGTTTGTTCTGACTTTTAAGGATGAAATCAAGTAGCAGTATAGGAAACATTTACTCTTGTATTTCCAGTTCTTGCTGTGCAGGCAGAAAAAGAAAGAAAATCAGGTTAGAAGCATGCGGAAAGATAAAAACGTAATCACATACTATAAAAACCGAAGGCTAAGAACAATGAGGAGTCATTTTATTTTAAAGTCCAAGTAGGAAAGTATTAATAAGTTTATTTTAGAGGAAAGCTAGTCATGGGAGAGTAGCAATTTATACATGTGTGTATTATTTAAATACAGTAAAATTAAAACTAAAATAAAAGCCAAACATATTCTTAAGGCAATTTTTAATGTTTAAAAAGACTGTATTTGTACATAATCTTTTTTTCTCTCCTCCAGCTTCTGTTTACCTAAATAAATCTAGGTTTACAATGTAATCCAGATAAATTAATTTGGCTGGGAGAAAAAGAAGCAGTGAAATTCCAGCGATTGGCTACAAAGCAGGGGACCGAAGTTAACAATGTGAACTAAATGAGCTACCATGCAAATGGTAGTAAAGACTATGACTTCTTCTAACATTACCCTTTCTGCACTAAAAGCTTTGATCCTGTTTCGAAAAAAAAAAAAAACGACCAGCTTTTCCCATTTAACACATTATGCTAATATAATAAAACAAACAACTACAAAATTCTACTCTACAAACCACGTTCCCTAATCTTTAAAAAGTTCATGAATCAGGAACCTTAGGAACTACGCATGAAATCCTGATCCTAGAAATCTTTAAAAGTAAATTTCACTCATGACCGTGAAGAGTAGAATTTATACCTCAAATAAATCATAGCCCTCAGATTCCTGCCTGTTGTAAGGACGAATGATGCCGTCTTCGTGGATCAGGCGGGGAGAACGGAGCCTGGACACTTCCTCGGTTGATTCTGCCACCCTGTGTAAGGCAGCAGAATAAGCACACGTAAGAAAACACATGAGAAGCTTTCAAAATAATACAAATATATACATTGATTAAACCCTGAACTACATAACATAGTATATCAGTATTTGGTAGAGTAATTTCAAGTAACTTGCCAAAAATAACGTGACAAGTGTTCAAATCAAGTCTGTATGACTCCAAATTTTCCCACCTTTTCATAAAGAATAGAAAATGTCAAAGTAATAAAGGCAGGGAGTAGGTGATCCACGCTTTGGATCCGGGGTGTCTAGCACAGTGCCCAGCACATAGCAAAAACCAATAAACATCTGTTGAATCAAAGAGAAACCAAGCTATAAAAAAAAAAAAAGAAGGTCGCTTATCACTCCTTTCTGGAGGCGCTTTACCTTGAGAACTTGTCAAAAGTTTCAATTAGACTTTAAGGTCATTAAAAGCAGGCAAAGTATTTAACCTAGTTATGTATTTGAAGCAACAGTTAGCACACAGACACATATCTTGTGTACTTAATTACCTCTGAATTCCTTGGAAGGTGCTGCTGGCCATATCAATGATTCCACCAGTTGGACGAGCCACCGCACCCACAAGCCCTTTTCCAATTCCTTTGAAGAATCCAGCAGCTCCTTCCTTTTTGGCACCTTCATGAAACCAAAGACAGTGGAAATATAAAGATTTTAAAATAAGCAAATTTGAACTCAACAAAAGCCTCAGCCAATCTCTGAACTGATTTACCCAGGAAGCTTCTAGAATTTGGCTTTCTAAAGAAGTTAAATTTAATCCCAACGTGATAACACAGTGGTTCTCAAAGTGTGTTAAAAATGCAAGTTATTCTTTCAGGCATCCTGGAGCCTGTGGAGGCCTGCTGGATATAGGATTTTTAAAACAACAAAATGTCTAGGAGGCTGTGGTCCAAGGCCATATTTGCTGGCTAAAAGTGGGGTCTCTGGAACCAGAGGGAGCACACAGCTCTTCCTAAAACTGAAGGTATTTATGCCTGAGATGAAACTGAATTCCATCTACGGAAGAGATGTGCTTCTGTGCACAAAGCAAAGAACAACTTAATAACTCCTGGTGGAAAACCAAATAAAACCAGAGTCATCTGGGGAAAGGTAACTCATGCTCATGGAGACAGTGGCGTGGTTTGTGCCATAGTCTGAAGCAACCTTCCTGCCAAAGCCACTGGACACAGAATCCGTGTGATGCTGTACCTCTGAAGGACTTAAGAGTATTGAAAAATAAATAAATAAAAGTGTGGATTTGTTTAAAAACAAAAAGCAAGTTATTAGGCCCCACTCCCAGCCAGCAATCTGTGTCTTAATAAGCCCCCAAGGTAACCCCAAGGCACACTCAAGCTTTACAGCTACTGATCCAGAAGTTCAGTCAGTATCTGTGACTGGAAGGTCTAAGAACTGACCAGAGAATATTTTCTTTTTTTTTGCCAACCATTAGCAGATTCTTCAAGTAGTATGCTTTTTTTAAAATATAAGAACTTTATTGAAATATAATTCACATACCATATAATCCACCCACTAAAGTATACAAATCAAATGTTTTTCAGTACATTCAGAGTTGTGCAACCACTACCACAATTAATTTTAAAAATCTGAATCATCTCAAATAGAAGCCCCATGCCTAATAGTGCTCATTCCCCCCTTCCCCCTCTCAACCCTCCTCTCAACCCTATGCAATTTACCTCTTTCTTCCCACCTTGCAGACCTAGGCAACCACTAATCTACTTTCTATCTGTATGAATTTGCCTATTCTGGTCATTTCCTACAAATGGGATTGTATAATATGTGGTCTTCTGTGACTGGCTTTTTTCACTTAGAATCGTGTTTTCAAGGATCGTCCATCTTGCACTCATAGCAATACTCGACTTCTTCTTATAACTGGATACTATCCCGTCGAGTGGCCATACCACATTTTGTTTATCCATGCACTAGGTGATGGACATTTGGGTTGCTATTACATTCTGGCTATTATGAATAATGTTTCTATAAACACTTATGTACACATTTTTCAGCCAATATATGTTGTCAATTCCCCAGGAGATACATATACGTAGGCATGGAACTCCTGGGCCATATAGGCTCTATGTTTATGTCCAGCTGTCCCAGTGCCATTGTTGAAAAGGCTATTCTTTCTTTATGGAATTATTTTAGCACCCTTGTCAAAGATCAATTGACTATAAATGTAAAAAATGTGTTTCTGAAATCTCAGTTCCATTCCATTGATATACATGTCTGTCTGTACTGCAGTCCCACCTGTCTTAGCTACTTGATAATAAGTTTTTAAGTTGGAAGTGTAAGCCCTTCAACTTTGCTCTTTTTTCCTAAGATTGTTTTGGCTATTTGGGGTACCCCGAATTCCCATAAAAATTTTAGAATCAGCTTGCCAATTTCAGCAAAAAAAGCTAACTGGTATTTTGATAGGGATTGCACTAAATAATGTGTTTTTAATAAGATTTTTTAAATGAGACAATTGCTACTGAGGGTCCCAAGGAATCTGGTGTAACTACGGCCCTGCTGAAGATAGCATTCAGAGTCTGAAATAGAGTCTGCTACTTAACCTCTCCACCTTCGGAGTCTTAAGTAACAATTTAAGACTATGAACATAAAATTAGTCAGAACTTCTCTCAAATACCTAGTAGCAATTACACCTGTTATGTATACCAGGTATCAACTCTTCAGACTTTACACAGGAAGGAAATGTTCTCAACCTACCTTCCACAGGTTTTGTTATTATTCCAGTCACTCCACCAACAACTCCCTGGGAGAGAAATCAATCATAAAGTCAAGCCCCAGTGGAAGCTGTTTAATTTTAAACCAACCACTAGAGGTCTCTACAGACATGCCAGAAGTATCTTTTTTTTAAAACAACTTTTTTCTTTTATAAGGGCTTGCTTAACTTGATAGAGAACAACATGCACACGTAAGTGAGCACTATGATTTTAAAAACATTTTATCGTAGCAAATTTTAAAGAAAGCACCCTGTAGAAGCAAACTTTTATAGTGGAAAGAACAGTAAAGCAGGTGAAAAATTTTCTACATCTGATTCTGACACCAAGCAGCAGAGGATCCAATCTCTTTAAGCCTCAGTTCCCATATCAGTGAAATGAGTTAGAAAATTACAGATCTAATTATAAATTCTAATGAGATTACTTTGCAATTTAGTGAAAGCAGAAAACTGAACACGAAGGGGTCTCTGAAGGATAGCAAATAACCTGATAGATAAAGCACTTCAGAGGAGACAACAGACAACATGCCAAGTCACTCACACCAACACAGCAGGGACAGTCTCCTGAAGTAATGACCAAAATTTTAAAAATAACATGTTTGCACCTTCTTTAAATAACAGTCAAGTAACGGTTATAACTAAAACCACCTGCATATATAAAAACATAGAAAAAGAACTGCAGGATATATACTACACTGAAAAGATTAAATACCGCTCAGAAGAGGTGAGGGTTAACCAGAGAGTACTTTACAGCCTTACCTACGTTTCCATCACTTATTAAAAAAAAACTTGTAAGTTCTTATGATTATTTATAAGGAGAATAATCATACATTACTGTATAATTAAATAGTATTCATATAATACCTATATAATTTTTAAAGTCCTGAACAGGAATGAAGGGCAGTTTCTGGCTTATAACATGATTGTACACCTCCCTTCTATAGAAGGGACCTGAAGACCCCCTTCCCCTTCTAGTTACCACCATTTACCACACTTCTCTGCTTTACTTCCTCCCCTTCCACAGTGATGCTAACCTGCCATCGTTACAGAGTTCTCATTCCAGCCCGAGGGTCAAACTAAGTCTGGGATTTGGGGGATAGATCTGATGGTGACAAAGGGGGAGGAGAACAAAAAAGGAAACAAAGTCCACAATGTACCACCATGGCTACTCTGACAGGCCTTGACTCACAGGCAGTATTTCAAGTTTCAAACAGCCAGTACATATTTCAAAGTGTATATGGAAGTTGGCGTTTCTTGAAGATTCAGCGGGACACTTACACGCAGGAAGCCCTTTCCCCCTCTGGCCAGGCTGTCGCCAAAATCTTTAGGTTGTCGACCCATCTCTTCTCTTCTTTTTTGCTGATATTCTTTATCCATTGTAATTGCTGCCAAACCTTTTCCAACAGAACCGGTGATTCGAGATACAACTCCTGCTGCACCACCTATCAAAAGGCCCAGAGAAGTCAGTCACATTGCTTCTTTAAAGAGCATTACCACAATACACACATGCAGTTGCTTGAACTAACAGGTTAGTTACAATTCTGTCTCATATACAAAAACGCACAAATTTATTTTTCCCATTTTCTGCTTTGCAAGAAGAGGAATAAAACTATTTAAAGCACAATGATTCAACACTACAAAGACATTAAAAAAAAAACCCAGCAGGTCAGTGTCAAATTATTTTACACTTAAGAACAAGGGAACACATCTTTTAAAGGGATTGTTAGAAAAATGATCCCTTGTTTGTTGAACATAATCATTGGTTTTTCATAAACAATGCATTTTATAGTAACTGTAATGAAAAAAATATATACACAGACAAATACATGTACGTACCTACTGTATGTCCAAAGAGACTTCTTACTCCAATTACTAATCCCTCAGCAAATTTTTCAGGGCCTTGAACAGCACCCTGGCCAAAATAAATAAGTAAATAAAATTAAAGTTTGCTACTTAAAATTTAAAGAAATTTGAAGACTTTCAATCTAGTATTTCAGAGTTTCCATGAAGATACAGAATCTGTAAGAATCCATAAACTTTGTGGTGGCACAGTTTTCACTCTCTAGATCCCACTGATGGGGCACCTACTGTGTATGAAGATACTTACAACCCAGTTGTAAGCAAACCCTCAAGATGACAGAGTCGGAGAGGAGGAAACCATGGCTGCAAGCACAGTCTGAAGGTGGCCTCCTGTGCCGAGTTCCATGAGACTGCTGAAGCAAGCCACACTGACAACAGGCCCGAGAGCCCGCACAGGTTTGGCTCTCCTGTCCTCCCACTTACTCTCTTCGCTTTGTCCTTTTAAAACCCTCACGACGCTGGGCCCCTGGATCCTTTAAGCGGCGGTGAACAGGCTAGAGGAAAGCTTGACTATGAAACAAAGTCAGCTTTTAATGCCCCATTAAAGTGCCTGTCCACAGTGATGAAACAGCCTGGAAATGGCCTCAGCCTCCCTAGCACTCTTCCTTATCACTGCATGGAATCCTACAAAACACGGGCCTGCGTTAGCACCCAAACACTAGGGCGTGCTCAGTTAACTCTAAAACAATCTTCTAATGTCATCTCAAGTAATTTTAAATAAAAATAAAAATTAATATATTCAGTATTTGAACATTACTGAGTTCCCAGATACGACTAAAACACAAATATTTTGTCATGAAAAAACAGAACGTCCATGTTTCTATACTATACTTAAAATAAATAAAAGATCAATACCTGGAAGGGTTCATAGAATAAAGCTTCAAATCCTTCAGACAGACCTCTAATCAATCCAAATGGGTTTCCAAGCACATCTAAGCCCAATACAAGGACATACATCTGTTTCAAGAACTACAAGGGAAAAAAAAACGAAGTCCTTTGCAACTGTTGCAAGAAACAACATCATGATGCAATAAGAAAAAAATGTAATGCTGACTAAATTAGGTTGTTAAAGGAAACCTATGCAGAATAACCACCATTATGATCATCAAGTGATCTTCTGCTATACGCCAGGCATTATGCTAGTACTTTACATGGGCCTTTCAAACTGGACAGAACTAGATTTGAGACAAAGTCTGCCATGTAGCAGTCATGTAACCTCAGACAAGTCACTGAGTCCACAGGCCTCGATCTTCTTATCTGTAAAATGGGAGGTCTATTATATTTTCCTTGCATGGCTGAGTATGCATATTAAATGAATTCATATTTCAAAGATCATTACTTATTATTGTTACTTATTATCACTATTGCCATGAAGCTAGGTGTCTAATAATTAATAACCAAAACAAAAACCAAATGAAAATACATCCTTATCTGAACATGTAAAACACGGGTTGTCTATATACACACCATAAGAGAAAGGACCTTCCAGCAGAGGAAGGAAAGGGGACTGTCACCCTGGAGTTCCACAGTATAGCAATGGTACCCTGGTGCCCCAAAACAACCACTCCTCTGTGCATAGAACTCGAACCATGAAGTAACAGGAACAGGGGAGAACCTGGCTTCCTCTCAATTCTACTAGACTATGCTTACAAACTGTAGTCACCGAAGGAATAAAATGTAATGACTCCTAAATCACTGTTTTTTTCCCAAAGAGGTGGAAGTATACTTGCAAAGGGAAGAAACACTAAAGGAAACTTTTAAAAAGGTTTATAAAGGGGGGAAAGAACTAAAGAAATAGGGATTAATCATTCAAGAAAAACTACTAAGTAATAAGATTGAGAACTGCAGTAAATTAGGTAAATAGCACACACTTTGCAATCACATTCAAATGTTTTGCTTTGATATTTCATGAAGGATATTCCTCATGAGTTAACTATGATAGGAAATTACCTGTTCACTGTAATGTCTAACAACGCTCCATATCAGCTGATCTCTGTTGTAAAACTGACAGCGAATTTCATAATAAGCAAGTCTGGAGGAGAAAGAGTCAAAGGAACTAAGATCAGTTTTTGAAAAAAAAAAGAGAGACAAAATTTCAATGATAATCATTGCTAATTCACAATTAGGTTTGTACATCTGTCACATATAATTTACACTTGAGATCTTAAATATTAGGATAACAAAACTATTGTAAAAATAGTGCATTCTCATGCAAGTCTTTCATAAATACATAAAGAGTAAAAAGGTTTACAAAAGTTGACCATAATCCCACCACAAAGTAGATTTTTAAGTTTTTTTCTTCTTCTTATTCTCCACTTTGAATTCTTTCTTTTCTGTGCAATTGAAAACTATTAAAACACTTTGTATGCATTTTTATACTCAACATCGTGGATAAGTATTCCTCTACGTCTTCAAAATTCTATGTTGCCATTTTTAACAGATGCATAGCATTCCATCATGTGGAAGTGTCATGACAAACAATTCTTCCACGGTCAGTCATTTCTAAATTTTGACATAATAATCGAATGTTGCCATGTGTATCCTGAATATAATTTTGGTTGTATTTCAAGATTGATTTTTGGTCTTAGTTCCCCCCAAAATTAATGGATGAAAGACAAGAAAAACATTTAAGGCTCTTGACATAGATCCCCTTTTTACTAACACAAATAGAAAAAAAAAAGCCTGTTTCTTAGCTCCACTTCCTCTAGTACTAGAGTTCTCATATTTTGAAATCTGTGATAATTTGTTTCAATTTACATATATCCTTTGATAAATAATAAAGCTAAACATATCTCATATCTATTTTTGTGAGTAATCTCATACTGTCCCCTGGCAATTATGACACTGGAATTTTTAGGTTAAAAATTAAGACTATCAATCTTTTGTTATACTTGTCATTATATAGTTCTGGTTCTTTGTTTTTAAATTGTTTCCACTGATTTTGTTGTGTCTAATCTTTATGTAGTCAAATCAATTTTGTGTTTTCCATTGGATTTTTCCCATTGCTTTCAAACTTAGAAAGACTTCCTTTATTCAGAGATTTGATAGCAATTAACTTCTCTTTTCCTTGGTCTTTGTCTTTCTATTTGAATTTTATGTTTAAGGCTTCAATTCCTCTGAAGTTTGATGTGTCACAGGTGAGGCGAAAATAATATAAATGAATTTTTTTTCTCCAAGGTAACTACTTATCTCTACACCAGTGCTGAATATTCAATTCAATAAACAGTCACTGAATTTATATGTGTCTGACACATAAATATTCTTATATTAGATGGAGCAAGGAGTTTGCCATATGATTATTTGAAATCTCACCCTATTGCTATATATTTCTAAATATAATTCTGTTTAAAACATGGTCAACTTATAATATACAACTGAAAAATTCAATAATACTCTACATTCATGTAATTACCTAGGTATGGACAACTGAAGAAAATATTAGAGTCTTCACCTTATCTTTATGAGTAAAATAAGTGTACCTAAAGAGCAAATTAGAAAGGGACCCATCTTTTCAAGTATCAGTGGTAAGAATTACCATTTTTCTAAGCTAACATTCTGGCCCAAATGGAGAGAGCGAGTACCCAGAAACACCGCCCTGGCATGGAACCCTCCCACGCCCTGCGGCGTGGCTCTTACTTGAATATGAGGTCGTCCACGTCAGTCAGAGTAGCACCGATACTTTTCAACAGCAGATTGACAGAATAAATTGGAATGATTTCCTGTTTTTCTTTGTCTGACTCTCCACCACCAGAGCCCAAAGACAGACTCAAGTGCAACTGAAAGAAAAATGATGCTCAGTAAATGAAAGCTAAAAACAAAACAAAAAATTCACATACACAGAAACCAGATAGTCCAGATACAAACGCTATATTTTTGAATTTGAGTCCTAAAGAAAGCTATCATTTTTTACACTATACGTTACACAGAATAGCTCACTTAGACCTGATTCTCCTATTTACTTTTTGATGAAATACAAATTAGTCAGTTCCAAAGCTCAAACTATAATTTTATTCAACGTGTATAAAGTATTTATATGGAGGAGCCCAAAACACTTTGTAAAAATAGCATAATCACTTCAAGAAAAAAACATATCAACTGGCTCCCCATAGTCTACTGCTCCAAATAATGGATAATCATTTATCTTCACCCAATAAGAGAAATAACTTATGGTAACAACTAACAATAACAATTATAATTATACATTAATAACAAGTAACAATAACATGACAATTATGGCAATAGTTAGCCAGTTCTTAAAAGAGTTGGAAAGTTTTCGACTTCCACAGACCCTTCACTCAGCCCTTAAACAGGAGGTTTTGCACATTCCCACTTCACTGCTTCCACTTTGTGCTGCATCATCATTAATGCAACAGCGCCAGAGCACACAGGGGGCAGGTAACCCAAACGTGTAAGTAAAGCAGGTGACTGTCCTCCCCATGCTGCCATTCTCTAGGCGTTTTCCCTAACCTACAGAGAGCTCAACAGAGGGGACATGGGAAAGGCCAGGAAAGCCTGGTTGCTGGGTTTTTCTTTGATGTAAAACTTTCATTCATCCGTAGAGTCAGAGTGCTGGGATCCAGGAAAGGAAGCCTTAGTGAAGAGATCTAGCCTTTTCCTGGGGTGAAGTCATCATGGAATAAGAAAATGATTGTGGTTCATGATCTTAAGTATTTAAATTCAAGGCACAATTCCTAGTGTGCCTAAAATTACGTATAGGTAAATAATTCGTCTTTAACACCTCTTTGATTATGAACTCCATGAAGTCATTCTATACCTACCACAGCAACGTTGATAGCAGGCATTCAGTAAATATTTGTTGAAGATATTCTTCAATCTCAAATAACTGATTTTCACTTAATAATGAAAAAGAAACTGTGTACACCACATAAAACAGTATCACTTTTAAACTTAACACTATGGGTGTGTCTGATACTAAACTAACATATCAATATAAAATAATAATTGCATTTTATAAATCCATTCATTTAGCTGAACGGATTGGTGAATGCAATTGAAAATAATGTGCTGTAAAGTTTTTGAGAATGTAAAGGATCATCAATATTTTAAAGTTACTTAATTGTAAATCTGGCCCATTACACAAGTTTAGAGCTTTATGGTTGACAGCATTTGTGAATTCATTAAGCAGTCACCTTTCCCTATAAAAGCTAAAAAGAACAACAAAAGGAGATAAGGAAATGGGTTCATAAAGTACAAAATCAGGCAAGTGAAAGGTATCCAATTTTCCACTCCTTTAATTACAAGCAAATTTTGGAAGGGTGAAAAACACCACATCCACAGTGTAACACCTACTTCAGTGTTTTCACATTGTGGTTAGGGCACCCATTACAGCCTTCTATTCAGACAGTCAGAGTAGTTACAAAGTGCAACCAAAACATTACACGTTGGGGAGCTCTTCTTCGCTTCATTAAGAAATGCTTTTGTCAGCTTCTTCCTTGAATAAAGGGGTTATTAATTCAAGACTAGAGATCACGCTCGGGTGACTTCTCTGTGGGAATCATGGTTGTACATATGTTACAGAGAATGGTCTTAATTCAATTAATCAAACAAAATCCCCACCAAATATTTGATGCAACAAATTAAAACCCACGTTTGTACACAGACTATTTAAAAGTTCTACAATAAGTCTGTCAAATTTTCAAAATAATAATTATAACAAACCTTAATAGGAGAAATATGGAAAAGTTCGAAGAAACTAAGAACAGAATTATCAGTCACCGAGGGCTCCACTAATTCTGTGTTTAGAGCAGCAGAATCTTCCTGAATTAACTCTGTCTGAAAAAAAATTAATCAAGATTTTCTATTTTAAGTTTTTTCCTACCATAATTAGTGCAAAGAATGATTTAAGTTTTTAAATAATTTTCCCAAGAAATAAAAATTATTACCCGTCTTCTTTTGGCTTCAGGGTCAGTTGTTGGAGGAAACAGTGCAGCAATAACTCCTAAAAACCCCTGATCAACTTTTAAGGCCATTTCCTGAATGAGGACCATAAAATACCTAAGGGAAAAAAAATTTTTTAAGTGGAAAAGGATTTTTTAAAGATGGAAAAGGCTTTCTATCAAACCTTGTAATCTTCCACGCTAAAACTTCATTTTGGCCAAAAGCCACAGCAAGATCTTGTTCCTTGATCTCTAAAAAGGTGTTACGTTAACAAGATCAAAATCTACTTACACTGAGTTTTTTTTTTTTTTTTCATTAAAGTGAAGGTTTCACTAGAGGGAATACTGCTGTATTAACACATAGCATTTAAAGTGGCAAATTCCACATTTATCATATTACAGAAGAGACAAAAACAACTAGATGATGTAGCATGTTTTATCTAATTTTTGAAGTCCGCAGCAATTGATTTAAAGAACACACTTCACAAACACACTGATCATTCACATTTCAATGACTGTTTTACGTTCTAACGGGAGCTACAAAAGAGAGAAAGTGGTGAAATGAATTTTACACTGAAAAATCTGCAGAAGATATTATTAAAATAAGTTTCAACATAGAAAATCACTTGACCAAAAGTGGACTGAAATGTTCAGGTGGAAAATAATTTTTATACAAAAGCCACTTACAAAAGAGTAAAATTTATGTTCAAAGTAGACTCTTATTTTAAATTCCTTTTGATAAACAGGCGACTCTTTACTTACTTGAACTGTAAGACTTTGCTGTACTCATTAAATCTTGTGATGACACTGACATCAATGAAAGGTTTGGGCTCTAAAAGGAAGGAAAAAAATACACAAAAAAGGCAATCAAGCTTTCCAGTAGGTCAAAATAATGTCTGCTTAACTCTTATACGTAGAGTATATCTCAACACAATTTTTTCCTTTTTTTTTTACCTGAATCCAAAGCAATAGATTTTGGAGGGGCCACAGGGTGAAAGACAACAGGGAACACTGTACCCAGTAACTGACTATCAACCTGAAAAAAAAAGAAAAAAGAAAAAACTAACTCAGCAGGACTTAGAATAATTTAAACTTTGGTTTCAGAGAAAATATCATAGAAGATGCTACTAATTTCATCGTAATTATGTATCTGAATGTATACGTGCTGCTATTAGAAGTTTCACTTTAAATCTAAATTTCTTATATATCTCACCAAGGGCAAGCTTTTATATAAAGGAATATATAAATATCTTCATGGCTGCATTAATACTGTGCAGCATGAACATCATTAATGGAAATTTTTGTACCTATGGATCACATGAGATTTCAACTCTCTGTAATTTAAATAAAATGCAAATGGAGCCTGGATATGAAATTAGAGGTTATGTACTAAGAAAAAAAAAGACTAAAAATGTCCTAAAAAGTACTAATCGGTAGTTAAAAGGAAGAGAGGGAGGAAGGCAGGAAGGGAGCAGGCAAACACGCAGCCAAAACAACATGCAACAAAGCCCTGCTCGTTCCCACACAGAAAGACAAAGGGAAATCCTATTTAGGGATTCCATGACATTCAAAGGAGTATATAAATAATAGTCACAGCATAAGAAAACACTCTGGCAGGCTAACTGGTCAAGTTAAAGTCTCAAAAGGCACGGGGTCTTTAGACGTGGATGGTAAGTATGCTGAATCCATAGGCTACGTGGGAGGAGAAGAAACATACAAACAAAAGGATACCAATTATGATGCATGATAAAAACTTGTTAAAAAAAATTCATACCCAAGATTCCCAAAGTGATCAGATCTACCTATCGAACAGGACGACAGTGTTACCTGAAGCCAATACAGCCTGGCCCTTAAACTTCTTTGGTGAGGAGATTGCTTAAATTCCACCTGAATTCCTGATAAAAAATCTCTTTTTATAGGGCACCGAGCAGGGAGGCGCATTTCCATTGGGTCTTTACCAAAATTCACCTGAGGAAAAAGCGTATGTATCCGTGATGAACTGGTTATGGCAATGGAGCCCATTTAAAATATCCATTAACTCACAAACTGAAAGGAAGAATGTCTTAATCTCTGGGTCTCACCAGAAGATCTACCTTAAAATGATCTACAGTTGAGATATCTGAAGCAGAATCATCACTTTTCTACCAAAGTTATGAGGAAAACAAGAAAACAACTGAAGAACATTTCAATAACATAAACTATTCTTAAAGAAGGTAAGTCATGCTTTATATTTTTTAAAAAACCTCAGTAATAATGGGTAATTCTAGATAATCCTCAAACTTTGTTTTAACAAGC
This sequence comes from Vicugna pacos, assembly GCF_048564905.1. Classification (NCBI taxonomy): domain Eukaryota; kingdom Metazoa; phylum Chordata; class Mammalia; order Artiodactyla; family Camelidae; genus Vicugna; species Vicugna pacos. The sequence goes on along the minus strand of NW_027328742.1, from coordinate 19,919,474 downwards.
TAAACAACGAATAGTTAATAGCTTATTTATGTCTGACACTAATTGTATAGTGTTTTCTTTTTTTTTTCATTTGCACACAACCAACATTTATAAGGATGAGGGTGGCGGTGGGGAGCATATCTGGTGACAATGCAAACTCAACCATCAGACAGCAAAGACGAGAAACCCAAACTGTATGACTGAACCTGCGGTCAAGCTTCTGCGGTTTTCTTGGAGGAAAAATGACTCCCAGTTTCAGCAGTTTAGGAACCTGTGTAGACTGCCCCTTTATTTGTGGACACTTACTCAGGTCCAACAATCATTCACATTTAATGAATTTAATCAAGCAGGTTTTCTTTAGAGTTTTCATCACTGAGATAAACAGTATTGCACAGCCCTCATTTAGCAATATATTTTGGTATCATTCAAAATATAAGAGGAGGAAAAGTTTCAATAAGCAATCTTAATTTCTCCACAATCTTCCTAAAAACAAATTCCATGAAACTATCTGCTTTGTAAATAGAGGGACTTCTAAAAACACAGATGAGAAACATATTTAATTAATGTTTCATAATATATAATTTAACAACAATATACCTTAATTAAAAATGTACTAATCAACGTTATTAGTCATGCCAATTCTACTAATAAATTAGTTTCTACATATACATTTTTACTTGGATAGTAAAATTCTACTTACTACCACTAGCAACAACAAAATACACATATAAGAAACAAAACAAAAGAATTTTGGTATACCTCAAAATTATCATCTAGTTTAATCCAGCCATGGTCTCTTGATTCTTGGTATTTCTGATAGGACTTTTCCAATAAAATTATCTGCTTTTGACTAAAAGGCTTCCATTTCCATTTTGATTTCATCTCCCAAACAACACCAGAACTAAAAATAATTCACAAAGGAAATTAATTAAATTAAACACATATTTTGGTTGTGGAATTGTCATTAAACTCCAAATTATCGCCACTGTCAACCTCCTATGAAAATCACATGTATATGAGATTTTTTTAAACACCAAAATATATCTGTGTTATAAAAGTGCATATGGAAAAGAGGCAGGAGAGCGTGGTTTTCTATCACAGGATGACATCAATAAACTAAGGGACTAATAGCAAAATTTTTTCGTAAGGGGCCATATGTAGCAAATATTTTAGGCTTTGTGGGTTGAGACAAAATGAAAGCTATTATGTAGCCACTCAAATAACAAGAGAGAAAAAACACTTGCACCAATTTCCTATCAAAATGTAAAAATAACAACTGGGTACAATTTTTAGAAACATGAAGTCTATTAATGAGAAAAATTCCTTTCCTTCCATCCTTCCTTCCTTCCTTCTTCTCCTCTCTCTTTCTTTCTTTCCTTCAGTGGTATAACTGACATATAACATTATTTACTTTCAGATGTATAACATAATGGTTTGATATCTGCATACATTGTAAAATGATCACAATAATAGTTAACATTCGTCGCCATTCATAGTCACACAAAAAATGTTTTTCACAGTTCTTCTGTGGGGTGACAACTTTTCACCAAATTAGGGCTCAAAGTCAGTGTTCCTCATTATTAAAATTGATTGCAATGTTCATTTGTTAATGCTGATCTGTAATAAACACCTTTAAAAACATCCTTTTACACAGACAGCTACTGTCAAACACTGCTATCAATCAAAGAATAGTATTTAATTAAGTATACGTATCACCTGTAATGTATTTGTAAAATTCTATTCTATATGAGAAAATTCTAAATCTAATTCTAAATTCTGTTTCCTACTCTATTAGATTCTTCTCTTGATAGTTGCCTTTTATCATCTGAAAGTATTACAGATCAATCACTTCCAACTGAAAGTTAAACTGAAGCTCTTCCATTAACAGTTAAATGAATCTTAAAATGTGGAGCTTTTCTTTGTATTTGCATTGTTGGTTGTCATCAAAATGACTTTGCTATGTTGCCTTCTGCTTTTAGGTTGAATTCAATATCAATGCTGCAGCAAAAGCTAATTTCCAAAGCCATTCAGTCTTCAATAATAGTGGCTGAGGGTGATTCCTGTCATTTAGAAAAAATTTAACCTTGGCCTGGAACTCAAAAGAGTACAATGTATATCACTGTTACACAGTCAAATTGCTCTGTGTTAAGTCAAGACATTCAGCTTCCATTCCTGACAAAAATTCACTGAACTAATGATGGTTAAATCCATAAGAGTGAATGAAGTTCCTTACTGAACACCACTGGTTTGATAACACATAACTGATGCAAACTTTCTACACAGTACCTGCTGACAAACAACATAATGAAACTATAGGCTTTCAACACTACATTCTGTGAATTTGTCCAACTATGCCTTTTTCTGCTTCAGGCGTATTTTCCCCATCATTAGTTGTAACATATCTTAGAAGATTCTGTTTCATGTACTGAATAATTACTTCTTCAACGTGTTTGAAAATAGTCTCACCTGTAGTTGTTCTGTGTCGACTATTCACAGAGGCTAATTCTTCATTCACTTTCAAACGCAGCACTGGTTTCTCAAATACACAACTGAGTGGAGATGGTAACATCTGTTCACTCATCAAGAGCCAAGGAAAACCGCCCAGAACTATTTGCCTTCTTTTTTCATTAACTATTGATGTTGCTCTGAATGTTCTCAATTCTTCAAGCAACTGTTCTCACCAAAAGGCTAATGGTCCTAAGTTTATTTTCTCTGGACACATTTCTTTAGCTGCTACAATTAGACATGATTCAATGAACTCACCCTAGGTAAAAAGGCTTTCTTTGCGTGGCTAACAAATGAGTCACTCAGAAACTAACTTAGGTTGCAGCTCCATTTTTGGCTTTTTATCTTGTGAAGAAATTCTGCTGCGATTAGACATTTTGTCTTAAATTTTCTAATTTTTCTGGCCATTGCTTTCCTGTGAGCTGGATATATTCTGGTAAGTGCTTAGGTTGGAAATGTCAATCTACTGTATTCTTTTACTACAGCACAGTGTCATGACATCATTCAAAGTCCACTTTTCTTATTTTGACATGATGAGTGTGCATCAGTAATAAAAAATAAATAAAAGTTGCAGTATAGCTACAGGTGTGGCAACCAAACACTAGAGTTACGACTATGTCACTGTCGCTTGCTGTGCACTGAGCAGCACTTCAAAAGCAGCCACAAACATGCAAAAGAATAAGCAAGGCTGTTTTCTAACAAAATTTTGCTTATGGTCAATAAACTTTGAATTTCATATACTTTTTCATGTGTTACAAAATACTATTTTTCTTTTAAATTTTTCAAACACTTAAAAATGTAAAAAAAAAAAAAAAAAAAGATACCCTTAAATCAAGGGCTATAGAAAACAGGCAGCAGACCAGATTTGGCTCTGAGGCCAGACTTTACTGATCCCTGACTAGGGAATGTTTGCATAATGATAAAATCTAACTCCGTAATGTTTTAATTTACATAGCTTGTTGATATTAGTCAACGATAGTGTTAACAATGTCCTCACTACATAACGTGTTTAAGGGACAACAGTCTATGAAGGTAATGAATAAAATACCTACTATAAGTTATAAAAATTCAATAGCAATTCATGATAAAAACTTCAGCAAACTAGGAAGAGAGGGGAACTTCTTCAACCTGATAAAGAACACCTACAAAAAGCCTACAGTTATTACAAGACTCAGTGGCGAGAAACTAAATATTTTTCTCACTAAGATCATGAATAAAACAAATACATATGTTCATGTATAACTGAAAAATTGTGCTGAACACTGGAATTTGACATAACATTGTAAAATGACTATAAATCAATAAAAAATGTTTAAAAAAATGAATAAAACAAAAAGGTCCACTCTCACCACTCCTATTCAACACTGTGCAGGAAATTCTAGATAATGTAATAAGACAAGAGAATAAAATAAAAGGTACACAGACTGAGAAGATATAACGAATGGATGTTTTTGCTCTCAGATGACATGTCTGTCTATGTAGGAAATCCCAAAGAATCAACCAAAAAACTGCAACTAATAAGTTTCAAGACACAAGGTTAATATAAAAAAGTCAATTACTTTCTTATATACCAACAACAAACAATTAGAATTTGAAATTAAAAACACAATAACATTTACATTAGTACCAAAGAAATGAAATACTTAGATACCTGAGGAAAACTGTAAGTTTGATAAAAGAGACCAAAAATCTAATAAATAAATTAAAATACCCATGTATGTGGATGTGACACAATATTGTCAAGATATTGGTTCTTCCTAAGTCAATCTATAGATTCAATGCAATCCCAATCAAAATCCCAGCTAATTATTTTGTGGATGTTGACAAAATGATTCTAAAATTTATATGGAAAAGCAAAAGACTCAAGATAGCCAACACAATATGGAAGAAGAAAAAGATGAAGGACTGACACTACCTGGACTGACACTACGTAACTTCAAGATTACTATAAAACTAGAGAATCAAGACAGTGTGGCATTAATGAAAGAAAAGACAAACAGATCAAGAGAACAGAACTGAGAGCCCAGAAATTGACACAAATACAGTCAACTGATTTTTGAAAAGGAGCAAAGGCAATTCAATGGAGAAAGATCAGCCTTTTCACCAAATGGTGACAAGAACACCTGGACATTCATATGCGAAAAAATGAATCTAGACAAAGAACTTACATATTTCACAAAAAAATAACTCAGAATGGATTGCCTAAAGATCCAACACAGAACTACAAAATTACTGGGAGATTACTTAGGAGAAAATCTAAGAGACTTTGGGTTTGGCAATGACTTTTAAGGTATAACACCAGAACACAATCCATGAAAGAAAACACTGATGTGGGACTTCACTGAAATGGAAGGTTTCTGCTGTGAAAGACACTGTTAAAAGAATAAAAAGACAAGGCACGGGCTGGAGAAAACATTTGCAAAACATACATCGGATAAAAGACTGATACCCCAAATACACAAAGAACTCTTAAAACTCAACAATAAGAAAACAGAAAATCTGAAATTGGGCTAAAGATCTGTACCTCACTAAAGAAGATATTCAAATGACAAGTAAGCATATGAAAAGAGGCTCAGCATCATACGTAACTAGGTAACTGCCCTTAAAACGAGGTATAACTACACACCCATTGTAACAGCCAAACTCCAGACACAGACAGCACCAAGTGCTGACAAGGATGTGGAGCAAAAGAAAGTCTCACGCTTTCCTGGTAGGATTACCAGTTTCTCACAAAACTAAACTTACTCTTGCTGTATGATCCAGTAATCATGTTTGCTGATATTTACCCAAATGTGGTGAAAACTTAGTCTACACCAAAAACCTGCACATGACTGTTTATAGCAGCTTTATTCATAACTACTCGAACTTGGAAACAACTAAGATGTCCTTTAACAGGTGACTGGATAAATAAATTGTGGTACATCTACACATGCAATATTATTCAGTGATTAAAAAAATCAGTTATCAAGCCACAAAAAGACATCAGTAACCTTAAAAGGACACTACTAAGTGAAAGAAGCCAATTAGAAAAGGCTCTATGTACAATTCCAATGTTAGGTATTTTGGAAAAAGCAAAAGTTTGGAGACGGCAGAAAGATGGGTGGTTTTCAGGCGTTCAAGGGGAGGGAGGGAGGGAGGGATGAATAAGTGGAGCATGGGTGATTTTTAGAGAAGTGAAGCTATACTATAGGATCCTGCAATGGCGGATACATGTTATTATACATTTGTCAGAATCCACAGAATTCATAGCACAAAGAGCAAACACAAACATCATAGCCACAGTACACTGTAGAAAACAATGTATCAACATTAGCTCATCGATAGTAACAAATGTACATTATTTCAAGATGTTAAAAACAGGGGAAACTGGGACGATTTATTTTCCTCAGTACACATCCTTACTAAATGTGTACTGAATTTGCAGTGTGTCAGCAAAAGGCAATCAAGTTCTTTTAGATGAAAATGTCCTTACAAATAAAGGCCAATCTAACAAAATATAATACCGTATACAACACTAAAATAAGTTACATCAAAGAACAAGAGAGTGGAGAAAGTTGGATTTATATGGCTTATAAGAGATTTTCATATTTAGTTAAAAATATCCTACAATAATGAAACGTACAGCTGAGAGAATATATTACTCATAAATACATAAATATATTAATTTATATTAATGGTATGTTTAATACCATTTACTGAACCCTTAATCTGTCCGGTGCTGTGCAAAGAACATCACATACATGACCTCTCTATTTACTTAAGTTTATACCTCACTAAACACATGATTATTGACAGATCCTATGCTGGTTATAGCTGGTTGTAGCCATTCTCCCCTACGGCCTCCAAAAAAGAATGAATCTTTTATCAAAGGTAGTGTGACCGAGAAAACCAAAAGAGATCAATTCAAATGTTTTTCTTAGGTAGGTATAAGCAGAACCAGAGAAAATAACTGGTCCCATCACTATTAAAAAGTTCTAAACAACACACCCATTAAAGACTATGTACCCATGTCAAATGCTGCCTCCATTATGAATGCTTTCTTCAATTTATGTGGCCCATCACTGTTGGCTCCCCCGACCCACACCAGTTTCTCTAGCCTCTACAGCGCAAAACGAGTCAGTTGTTTCTACTTCTGTATTTCCACTGCATGTGTATCTACTTCTTTGCAACATTTCTTGGCATTTCTATAATTCATTTTTAGACATACATATAGACAACAAAGAAAGAAACACACGTCCTTCTTCCCCACCAACTGATGAGTACTGCAAGGGCAAAGCCATTACCTTAGCATCTTTCTAAGGGACTTTTCAACTAGCAATGAAAACAGGTGTTTGGTAAGTTTTGTTGAAAGAACGTGAAGTACATCAAATTGAGAACAGGTATTTGTTTACTCTCATTAGACCTGATACAACGCACTCAGTGCCTTTCAAAGAGCTCTGATGCTTCATCTTCCTTCTTCCGTACCTGGTTATCCCGACATATGCGACTTCCTGCTTGTCCTCATTGTTCACCAGCGAAAGCCCAAGGCTATGCAGAGACAGCGTTACTTCATGACGGGCTTGCTCCGCTTCCTCCGCCTGCAGTGCTCTGGAGACCAAGGCCACGTCATCAGTGAAAAACAGAATGATACCCAGTGTATCTGGATGTTGGCATCATACGGAAACTGCCCACATTCATCCTGGGGAAAAGAGAGACAATGTTAACACCACAAACAGTTAGTTTTTATCAGGTCAAGCTGAACTACAGTAACTGAGAAAGCATGGCTACAGGAAACTATCAAAATGACACCAAGTTATAATCTGTTTTGAAATATATGCACCATTTTTTTTTCAAACAACAAAGATTAACAGAGCTTAATAATTTTTAAACTGTAGTTTGAGTTACCCGGTTAGTGCTCGGAGGGCACTTAGCAGGAACAAGAGTATCCTTCGAAGGCACCAAAGTCATCAGACGCTTACTTGCTTCCCAGATGGACAACAGAATGGTTTAGAAGTTTACTGGAAAAGTAACCTCAGGTAAAACTAACCTACTTTATTTTTATGTTTTAATAATTTACAACATTGCAAATACCTATATAAATCACACTGTTAAACAGTCAAACCTGTGATGATCAATTTTTACTAAGTTTCAGTAAGAAGAGCCTTCTTGGCTGGCAGTCTCAAATAGCACTTAAAAATATGAGGCTTGATTTGGTGAGAGTTTTCAGAGATTTAAATAATGATTCTTCTTCATTCTAGATTTAACATAAATATAAAAACAGTTCAACAAGCAGTACAACTATTATGTGCCTTTCATCTCATGCTTTCTTGTAAAACAAAAACAAAAACAAAAAACAAATTAATAAAGGATGTGACCAAGAGCATAGGACTAGTTGATTTCTGTTGTTTAAAATTTACCTATTGCTTTTAGCACATGTCAAAGTAGATTGCCTAACTTTTTTTACCCTAATGTGATCAAACTTCGGAAATGTTTCGGAGACACCTATTAAGAAAATGTTTTGTAAACTACAAAATTTAATATGTATCTTTGTTCAGTCTTACTTATTATTCAAATACTCTCTAATCCTATTTGTTTTTCATCTATTTGATCTGTTAAATATTAAATGAGGTACCTTAAAATATCCTAACGCAATCCATGTTTCAGTTGACTTCCAGCATCTTAAGTTTTACATTTTGATGCAGTATTATTCATTCCATGAAGGTTTATGGCTATCGTGTCTTCTCTGTCACATTATCATATTCTATTTAATGACTTTTGTCTTGAGTTACAGCTGTTCAGAAATTTAAATCATCAACATTTCTTTCGTTTGCCTGTTATATCTTTACTATCTCCTCATGCTTTTAACTTTCTGTGTTAATTCAGTTAAAACAGATCTCCTGTAAGTAGCATATGGTTAGAAACTATTTTTTAGCTTCATCTGAATGTGGTCTTTTTGTAAAACCATCCATTTTTTAATTGAATTATACTTAATTTACAATGTTTGTTAGTTTCCAGTGTACAGCAAAGTGGTTCAGTTTACATATATTATGTATACAAAAATATACATAGTATATTTATTTATAAACATATATAGTATATAATATATAATATATGTAATATGTATATTCTTTTTCAGATTCTTTTCCATTATTGGTTATTATAAGATACTGAATATAGTTCCCTGTGCTGTACAGTAGGTCACTGTTGTTTACCTATTTTATATACAGTAGTGTGCGTGTTAATCCCAAACTCCTAACTTATCACTTATATGTGGAATCTAAAAAAATAATACAAATGAACTTACTTACAAAACAGAATTAGACTCAAAGACACAGAAAACAAACTTACAGCTACCAAAGGGGAAACTGGGGTGGGAAGGAGGGAAAAATTAAGAGTTTGAATGTGGTCTTTCAATAGGAAAATTTAAACCATTTCATTTACTGACATAATTGATGAGAAGCATGGTTTGCTGGGAAAAGTTCATGGATTGCGAAGTCAGACAGACCTGGTTTCAAATTCTAACCAGCGGTTCCAAGTTCCAATCATAAGACTTAGTGATAATAATATGACAAGCATTAACACATGATATATACTCAATGAAAGCCATTTGCCACTTACTACAGACTTCTTTAGGTTTCCTTCTTTTATTATAAAGGGCAAATTTTTCTTTACTTTCATTTTCTCAATTGTTTTAGAATTCTTTTGTCATTGATTTTAGTTCTACTAGGTGGTATCTTTAAAAAAAAACATAATCTTTGATCTACACTTCCTTAATTAAAATTCAGGATTAAATGGTGCCAATATAGTATATTCAGAACATATTGTTTCCCTGCTCCCCTTTCACTTTATTTTGTTGTCTTTGTCTTTTATTTCACCATGCTTTTTTCTATTTCATAGTTGTCGTATCTTTAAAACTTAGCTGAGGATCCCAGGCATACATTCTGAAAATTTTCTCTGGTCCTCCTGCAGTAAAAAAGTTTTCAGAAGCATAATCATCGTCTGAATATTTAGGGAAATGCTACACTTTTCTGTGGAAGTATTTTTTTCATAAAACCCATGATTTTCTTCCTCTTTATTCACACTTACTGAGAAAAGTGTTTTCCAATACTATATGCATTTTCTTTGAAAGCCCTTCTCATGTCCACCTGGGCCTGAGCAGAACTCCCTGCTCAGATCAACCCAGCGGACAAGAAATGGACAACTGGTTGGCTTCTAGCTCGGTTTCATCATCTGGCAGGTTACCGGCTGACTGAGGGGTGATTATCTACTCTTCTTACTGCCTGGTTCTCTTAACACCAATCAGAAGATAAACTTTTAAAGCCACAATCCCGTGCATACACTAGTATCAGGTTCTTTCTGACTCTGCCTCATTATGCAGACTTTGACCATCTCCTGCAGGATGCCATTCCCACGTCTCCCCACTCTCCCTCCAGGGCCTGGACACTACCGTCTGGGAGCTGTGGTTGCTGGGGAGCATTACATGTGAGTGGAACGAAAGTACCGTCAGCACAGACAGACCCCTGGTAGAGCCACTGTATCTCTGAGCCAGAGGGCTAAGAGTATTGGGGAATTTCAGCTTCTATCTAACACTTAAAAACCCTGAGAGCTTTTCTGCTGTAAAAAGTAAAGCACAAGCAGGCAACAGAGCTCCATCAAACTGCCATGTGAAAATCACTTCAAGAATCCCGTAACTATCAGTCTGATTTTTCAAAAGTGGGTAAGTCTGTCTCTCTTATGGGTATTTCAGAGGGAAACAGGAGAGGATAGTTCAGTCACTGTTGGCCAATTACCATTTGAAAGGAGTCAAGAAAGCTCTATTTAACAACTGGCATTATCAGACAATGGAATATGACACAGTATGAATTTCTCATGATAGTTTCATGACAGGATATATTCCTACAGAAACCAGATGACCTACCACTCACGGAGTGGCAATGCCTGTACTAGAGGGAGGCTGGCAGACGGATTCTTAAGCCCTTTCCGAAGTCTAAGACTCTAAGAAATAACATATTTAGTTAATTCAGCTATCTAAACATTGTTCCAATAAATATTTCCTTAAATTTCTTATATGGGGTAATTTGCATACTGTCAGACTCCTTTAATTAACAAAACACATGGCCTTAACAGCGAAATCATGTCTAAAAACCTCACAGCCAGCAGTGGTATGTACATGAAGTTTTTTTTCACTTAGTCTTAAAATTCCTTCCTTTTAAATAAAAGGAAATAAAGAAGCACTTTACTGGTATTTACTTGGGAAAGATGAAGCAGGCCTACTGTTTAAATTGTAAATAAATTATTTTAACTGAAAATTATTTTTCTCTTAGGAGAAAATATTGGTATGGACTATCTGCAATCTAAAGCCCAAAAGCAACTTATTTTGAAATTTTACTTCCACTTTTTAGTTCAGTAAGGACGGAGATGACTTTGTGAAGCTAACGTGTCTACTCCCTTTGCTATGAGGTACCTCATAGCATAATACTCGTTCACATCAAATGATACCTTTAACAGATCATGTTTCCCAGTATTTGCTGCGTAAGTCCATGTAAGTTTTCTGGTACCAGTAGGATCTGCCCAGGCAAAGAGTCAAACCTGTCTTGGCAGCAGTACCATTTCTTCCTGCGACCCCCTGAAACACAAGCAACAGAGGGAAGATTAAAATACCCTGGCCTCGAGAATCCTACAGGACCTGTGGCTTACTGAGGAGGGGATTGAAACAAACATCTTATAGAACTGCCTTTGCTAACAAAACACAACTCTGTCTAAAAATAAGTAACCTAAAATGTCCAATAAGCTAATGATTTTGAAGCTTTAGGGACAAGAATACTGCCCTTTCTGAAGGTATACCCTGAACTGATCCAGACAAGATCACACTAATGGAATTCATTAAGGTGAAGTGAGTGGTACATCAGAGATCACCCACAGAAAAGGCTGTGAATAGTAAATTTTTTAGTAGCTGAAGAACTTCACTTGGAGCTTAAATTTAAGACTTTTGATCAAATGCAATGCATAAGAAATATGAGTCTCGGAGAGAAGAAAAATGGGTCCATACCATTGTAGCATTCTAGGCTTGCTAGAAAGGGCAAAATTGGGGGCCCCAGCTAAAACCTGCTAAATGCGAATCTGCATTTTAACAAGATTTCCAAGAGATCTTCATATTGATCCTTAAGTTTAACAAGTACTGGTTTCAAAAATACAAAAAACTTTCCAGATAACTACAATAAAATAAAAAATAACTCAGTTAGGTTTTAATCCCAATCTATGCTTTTAAATCTCTCAGCAGATTCAAGCCATGAGAGTGAAGAATAGGTAAATCTGCAAAGCATTATTTTTAATATATATATTTATTTCTATGATTATTTATACATATAAATGTATAAAATAATGCCTTGCAGATTTATGATAATAATTCTTTGCAAACACATATCATATATTTTAAGGATTTAAAGCTATCTGTTATATCATTATTTAATGGCATCGTCCAAGCCAAATGATAGCAAGGCAAGAACAAAATCTCTATTAACCTGTACTATACATTCAACACTATTTACTTACTTTAATTTTCTTTAATCTTCTGCTCTCTTACTTAATCTTCTTCTACTACTACTCCCTCAAAAAAATCTAGATATGGATTTATAGGGAGAGGTTCACTGAGCATCACCAGCTTACAAAAGAATGATAATGCTTAAAGAGGTTCACAATTCCTTATACACAATTCAGAAATTGAACAAGCTCCAGAAGTCCAAATATTCTTCTCTAAGTTTGGTGTCAGAAGTCATTTGGCAACAAAACTTGATCTGAGCAGACATGAAACTATTAAGTTTTATTTATTCCACTTGTTATGAATATGCAAAGATTTGCTGCAGAAATATTAACATGTTTGGTTAAAGACTGACTCAAAACCTGCTGGGGGTTTTAGTAATAAATAGCATGTGTTCCCTATTACCTTTCTAAAATCTGAAAACATGTGGAATATGAAACACATCTAGCTCCACGTATTTCCTAGAAGGCACTGTGGACCCGTAAAAGCAAGTCCGATTTTCCAGGAGCCCTTTTTTTCCATACCTCTGTTTGTATGTGAGGACGTCCCATGGTGTGTGGTTTATTATTAGGGCAGGTGCACATCCCTCATGGTAATCAGAAAAGCTTATGATAGTTGAATGCTGAGCAATATCTACATCCACCAAGATACCCCCATTCTATCGTAGAAAAAAAAAAGTATGTTGAAGTATTGGTTTAAACTGCACACGTTACATCTGGAATTTCAATCAGTTGTATAGATTAAAAACATTTGTTTTCTTAAGTTCTTACTGAAATTCACACTGGCTCTGATCTCTTACAAATGTATGTATGGCATTATATATTGACATCCAACTCCTTCAAATAATTATCAGTATGTTTTACAGCATGTTTTAATAAAATATTTTAAAGCAAACTTTAAAAATCAAAGACATTTTATTCTAAAACATGAAAACTTACCAGATCTTCTAAGCTTAATAAAGTGCCATTATCCTGCTGGTTGTAAAAGAATGGCCTGGAGGATCCTTCATAGCCCACCACTCTCACACAAAGTTTGCCCGAAAATTTCTCAGGCCAAAATGGGAGGTACTGAAAATATAGAAGTTAATATCAATCAGTCTTAATACTATGCAAATATATGTATGTAAACGCATGACTGGATATTGTGCCGTACACCAGAAATTGACACATTGTAACTGACTGCAGTTCAGTCAAAACAAAAACAAAAACAAAAACAATACTAGGGTATAAATGAGACAGTGGCTAATAAAATTTTCAATTCTAAATCTGATCACGATTCAATTATTACTAAGTTTCTTAAAATAGTCCCTCCACATCCAAGATTTTTGACAATCTAATAATTGTTTATGAAACCAAAGAAGAATAGATACATTAGTCTTTACTAACTTATGAAATAATTACAATATGAGAAACAAGTGCTATTAAAATGTCTCAAATATCTTGAATATTTAAAAATTATTATCTTAATAACATTTTCTTTTATGTGTATCTCATTTTAATTCCTTAATGCACTATGAATTCTTTCACAGAGTATCTCATTCTAGATAAGCCAGAAAGACAACTGAAGGCAGAGGACATTGCTGTAGTCCTGACACTATCCTCCTACCTGTTTGGCCTTGATCAAATCATACACCTTTTAAAGCCTTGGTTTTCTTATCTGTAAAACTGAGATTTTAGTTCCTAAAACAGAAGTCCCGTCTGCTAGAGAATACGGGGTAAATTCTATTTATTCTATCTATTCTATACTACTGCTGTCAAACTCACATCACAGATAAAAAGATAAGGAGCATTTGTTGCCAAGTCTGTGGAGATCATTCCAAGTGCCTTGGGAAGCCCACGCCTCTTAGAGCTCTTTGTATTGTAACTGGAATCCCTCCTCTTGAGCTTTCTGCTAAGTATTTTTAAAAATAATTTTAGAATCTTTTTTTTTTGAGATGTACAGAAGAATGGTTCTATCCTTAAGTCAGATGGTTTGGTTGAAAACGCGGGCAAATTCAAGTGCTAATGCCTGTCTTTGCACCTGTCCTCTCCCCAATTTTTCCTCATTGTCTTCACCTTACATCTTACTGAGTCTGCAAAGTTTAGTTCAAATGCCAGCTCTACCATGAAACTTTCCCTTTTGATCTAGACCACCACAATGATACCAAGCTGCAAAGACTTAACTGACTTTTGAACAGTATGAGATTCAGTTTTCTTCTCTGTAAAGTGAAGGGCCTGAATTCTTGGAAATTTTCAAGGAAACTTCCAGCTCATCTATTCAGAGATTCCATAACCACCTATAACTTACCATATACTATCTTCTTCTCCATGTACTAATGTGTATGAGTCTTACACCCTCCAACAAGATTAGAAGCTTCTTAAATACAAAGACATTATCTTGACTATTGAGACAATACATAGTGCATTATCTTTATATACTTTTTACAGTCCATGTCCATGTTTATACATACAGGAAGAACTAGAGAATGAGTGTTAACAGTCTAGACTGGTTAGTGGTAAATAATATCAACAATTTCCTTCTTTTTTTAATATATGTTTACAGTATGAAAGAAAAGTTTTAAAGCTGGCTATTATATTTTAAAACACAAATATGGTAACAAAGTAAGTATGACAAAGAGATATATGTAATTGTTATTTACATGTCTGTCTTTATTTATACATTCTAGAAGCCAGTTATATGAAAGGAAAATTTTACCTCTGAAGAAGCAATATAGTTCCACTTATTAGTTGGCATTGAGCCGTCTGATGCAATTTCACCAACTTCCAGTTCCAATGATGACTTGTTCTCAATTGTATAAAAGGGAGTCAAAGTAACTATTCGTGTAAGATTAAAACTGCTCATTTTGATGCTAACACCAACCTGTGGAAAAGAAACAAACAGGCTTACCATTTCCCAGTACTTTATACAGCTCCTTTAAAATACACACACACACACACACACACACACACACCCCATTCACACAAAGACTTCTCACAGTATTTTAAAGTAAGATTTCTTAAATAAAGTAACTACTATAAGACATGGTCCATGACTGATTATCTTCTCACTAAGAAGAAAAATTTTGGTTCCATAGTTTGGTTCCATCAGAAATCAATTCAAGAAATATCAATCAGTTATTTAACTAATGATGACTTGCAATAACAGATTTCATTTTTAAAAATTTGTTATTTTTAACATTCCAAAATAAATTATTTTACAATTAATTTAGAAGCTCAAGTGTTGCTAATTTATTATCTCTGCTGTCAATAAAAATAAAATAAAAATTTCAAAGTTGTAATAAAATAAGTCAACTAACGTCCGATTATTCAAATTTTCAGTCAAATTTAAGAAACATTTGGCAGGGAGTGGTATGGAGTGAGGATTCTAGTATATTCTGAATATTTACCAAGTTGCTTACTTGCCACTCACTGTCTTAAGCTTTGACAAATTTAGGTTTTGCTTTGATACTAGTGGCCACAGAAATTTGAGGAGAGACGTAACAGTCCTCCACATAACACTCAAAATTCACATCTCTGTACCCCTTGGGGTCCAGCTCCTTTACTGAACTGAAGAAAAAGAGAATGAAGTCAATGGTAAACAAGCAAGCAAAATCTTACCAGGTATTCCATGTTGTTGGCAGGACACTTCACACACCCATAATTTCCCACCGTATCCAATGAAAAACAACTGGACCAGGAACTTGTTGAAATTTTTAATTGTACCTACACCAGAGAACACAAACCATCACATAAGAAATCTAAAACACTACATTCATTTTATTTGATGGAAAGTTGCTAGACCATTAGAAATTTATTGAGTACATGAGATACAGGAAAACAATCAAAGTCGTATTGCAAATGGGTAACAACCACAGAAACTCTAAGGGCCAATATAATAAAAGCAGAGCTCCGACCTTCCTATTCACCTCTGCAAAGAGAACAGTGAATTCAAAGACGTTTACCAATGAGATCCTCTGTTAGTTAAACAGGAATTATAACATAAAATGATATTTTCCAGTGTTAGACTTTTGATAGAGAGCTAACAAATTCTTAAAGTTTCAGCACATAGAGAATTTGTGCTTTTAACAGTATTCAGCAAACAGCAGATGAAAAGTGTTGTGATAAGCAGAATGGAAGACACAGTTCCTGTCTCCAACGAGCTTCCGATTAAACAGAGAGACAGGAAATAAATACTAAAACTTATGCAAGACTCAATGTGATAACACCCATATAAGAAGTATAAAATGCTATCAAAAAGTTTATATCTACCTATGGGATTAAATAAGTTTTACAGAAGAGATTTAACTGTGCTCCTGTATTAACCTCCTTGTACCCAACTAGATTCTAAAAAACCTGAGGCCAACCAGAGGTCAGACACATAAACAGGTAATTACAATACCAAGCATTCAGCAACACTCTCGGACGGGGTCCTCAAAGAGTGGTCTCGGGACCAGCATCGTTGGCATCACCTGGCAATCTGTGAGAAGTGCAGATTCTCAGACCCTTCCCAGACCTACTGCATCAACTATGGTGGCACAACCCGGCAATGTGTTTTCAGAGCCCTCTAGGTGATTCTAATGCACCCTGAAATTTGAGAAGCACTGCTCTGAGAGAACATGGATGTGATCTCTAGCCCCATTTTTGCTGGTCAGACAATCCTTCACATGTGTCAGGAAAGAGCAGAATGACAGAGGATGAAGAGCAGACAACCAGAGAACATGAGGCACACAGGGAAAACACAGAGAAGGAGGCAGAGAGCGCAGCTACACAGAGGCCTAGAAGTAAGTACTTGGGAAAGTGTGTGGTTAACCATTCCGAGACAGGAGTCTGAAAGGAAAGAAGGGACCAGAGAACCAACGATCAGGCCTTAGGCACTAGGTTTCTCTCTCAAAGGCCTGTCTCTGTGCTTCACACACAGGAAGGCTCAGTTAAACCAAATTCAGCTGCTCTGTCTTTTGAAATGTTGCTTCATCACTGGTAAACTACATAAAATCAAGCTTTCTCCTTGACACTACTTCAAGGAGAGCAGTAATTCTAGGGGCCCTGGAGGAAAGGGTAACTCGGCCTCGGGAAGCTACTGTTTTTAGTTCCTGACACCCACTCGATGACACACTCCTTAAAAGTCCTCTTGGACCTAATTCATACCAATGGCACCTAGCAAACAGGTAAGTATGGCATTAGGTAAATAATAAATAAGTAATTTGTTGCATCGACAAAAACACACCTTATTTTTACTAAAAATGTTCTTCTTCTTGAAGGAGAATAAAATAATATCCCTAAAATCAGCTGGATGTTTGACATGAATATCTTCTGAACGGTACTGGAGCACCCGAGAAGTCTTGTTGATGAGCCAGTAAGGACTAAAGACGGACAGCTCCATCTGGCTGCCAACGCGCTTGACATGCACTGACAGGTCGACGGTCAGCGCTTCAGCGGAATCAGAAGAAAAACACACAAGAAAGAATTCAGGAAGTGTATCATGTATGCGGAAACATCCACGCCAGTTTTTGCCCTGATATTTCACCAGAAACAGTTCCATTATTTCCCCACTGATTCTTGAATGCAGAACATCGGCAGCACTGCCTTCTGCTAGCTCATGGGTTTCTGCTGTTCCCTAAAAACAAACAGACAAAAACTCAATCTGCTTACTAATTAAAAAAAAAAACCTTTGCAGTAACTTGTAACTTCCATACTTTATACATACAATAATAACTTACCAGATTCAGATTAACTGACAACTGTTCATAGTACCACCATGTTGACATAGTATAAATGCCCATCATTTACTAAGGACTAAAAGGAAAACACTGTATCATAGCCAAAGGCAGAAACTGTCTTTTGGCCACTAGCAGGCCAATGGCTGTAAGTTCTGAGAAAAAGTCGGACCTCTGCCAAGAATCAAAGGCTGGATTCAGGGACACTAGCTGTTTTCCACCGAGAGCTACATCCTTGAACAAACCACTTAACTATCTGGGCTTCAGCTTCTTCCTCTACTCACAAACCATGCCTAGTGGTTCTCATATAAACAGAATAAGGAAAGTGATATCAAACTATTCTGACAAGCTACCTGAGGTGGAACCATCTTAAAAATGAGTAACAGCAGCATAATAAATCAAGCTTCCTTACTGAAAGCTTCTCTTGTATAAATACTACTTAGTTCATCTAACTAACTTTATTCTCCACAACTCAGGGACGGCTTATCATCAGATTAAAAAAAAAAAAAACTAACATAGGTTCCAAGCACTTTTCAGATTTTTGTATTCTGAAATGTTGCAGCATGTAGAAATTTAAAGGTGTTTATCAGACTTCATGACTAGAAAATGTTCCCTAATATTTAAGACAGATAGTAATTATTTTTAAGTCCAAAGAAACTTGAACCAAAAAATCATCACTTTAAAATAAAAATTTTTAAATTAACTTTATAATAAATTCAGATGAAATATTTTCTCACTGGTTTTTCCCATACTTTGGCTAATAGAATTTTACTTAGTCAATAAAGAGATTGTTATAAGTATGAATTTATAGCAGATGCAGCAGAGTTCAGTGGTGGAGAATAAGGGGTCAAATTGCTTAGGTTCAAATCCCAGCTCTACAATCTACTGGGATCTCGGGCTGTCAGCCCCTCTATGACTTAGTTTCCTCATCTTCAGGAGGTTACTGAAAGGATTAAATGTGTTAATATATGCAAAGCACACAAAACAGTGGCTGGCACAGAGTAGATGCTATACTAGTTCTTGCTATTATTAATATTATTAAAGCATTACCATTATGTGATGTAAAACCCTGACCTCAACTAAAAATACCCTAAAAAAAAAACCCTTAGAATTCACTCCATGCAATAATAAAAGTCAAATAACATACCTCAAGTAAATATGTTAGAGCGTATGGGAGAAAATTCCACAAAGTAACAGTGGGATAAAGATGAATGATGTAAGCTGGATCCCAGTCCTCCCCATGTGTGCAAATATAGCTTAATTCATCAGGCAGAGCAACTGTATTGACTATGAGAGGTAAAAAGTTGACTTCTGTTGATGGACACTGCAGCACACATCTGACTTCCTTGCTCTTATGAAGTTCTTCCTTCCAGGAAATGTAGGTGGTGGATTCTTTGTACTGATTCTCCAAGATACCAGCTGGCTGAATAAACAACTGACATCTACAGAAGAAGAAAACAGAAGGGGGGGGAAGTTTTTATTGAGAACTTAAGAAAAAGAATCTCATTAAATCTTCTTGATAACTCTACAAGTTAGGTACTATTATTCCTATTTTTATAGGTGAGAAAAACAAGGTCAAGAAAGGTTAAGAAACATAGCTAACTCATGTAGGAACCTTCTGGGAAAAAAACACTCTGTAAAAAATGACCAAAAAAAAAAAAAGTCATTTCAAATACAAAGCAATTGAGTAAAAATGAGTCTCAAAAAATTCCAAAACATCAAATATACAACAAGAAATTTTCATTCTGGTAAACTCAGTAATATGAATGTATTCCTTTACGTCTTACAAATGGCTTTTTCAGATCTTCAGATAATTAAGAACATGAGATTATTTCTTCCTAGAATATGGACCCTTAAATTACAGAATTAAAATATATATATTATGACCCTTCTATAGCTTAGTACATTCAAGGAAGTACCCACCTATATGAATCTAAAGGGACGTGGAACTCCTCTTCAGGCCTGGCTACTCCAATGCGCTCCAACAGCTTGACATTCTTAACATACTTATAGATGATGAATGAAATAGAGAAATGGTTTTTAATCTGTTGGATAAAAAGACATACAAGTTGTTTTAAAAGATGTAGAAGTTCAGAAGAAAAACGTGAGTTGCACACAATTACTTTTGAATCTAAACATTTTCAACTCCAATAGGGGAAGATATTTTTATGGTAGCTGAAAAATGTTAAGATATTTAAGTGCTATCTATCTACCTACCTATCTAAATATATATGAAACTTGAAACTGTTTAAGTGACAGTTGAAAATTATTAGGATATTCACATGCTTTGTATATTACATACTGAAATTTATTGTTAATTATATTATTTTTCAAATGTGTATTAATTTTTGAGGATTTCAGCCATACTACTATCTTCATTACAACCTTGATTCAGTGTACCATGTGACTAGACAGAAAAGGACAGCAAAGGAAATATGAGGTAAATAAATATAGTGCAACTCTCTTTTCTTGACTACAGTGTAATAGCAAACTATGAGACAACAATGGTCAAAGTTGGAAATCTTTTCATTTTCATCTGATGTTACAGGTAGGAAGAAATGTTCTTTTGCTGACCATATACTGAAATCTAAAATGATGCACAGAAAAAAGAAAAATGGACAATGCCTTAAAGGTAGAAAAAAATATTTACACAGATTAACAAGCTCAAGTTTTTTTTCCCCTCCTCTGGGGAGATCATTCCAATATTCCTTCACACATACTTGAAAAATACAATACAAAGAGATGGAGTGTTATCCTATTTGACAGCCAGCTAGTATTATAATACTCTTTAGTTCTGAATCTTTAAAGGAATAGACAAAAATTCCCATTAATTTTAAACCTAGGAGACAACAAAATGGGAGTGTTTTATCACACTGTAAACCAAATATACTTCAATTTAAAAAACCCAAAAAAACAAAACAAAGCGTGTTTTATCAGCGACTTAAGATGAAGAATATTACAAAAGTATGTTGTAATACAGGAAAGAGCAGTCAGTTCAATCTATTATTTATTTCTGAATAATCAGCATTGACCTAATAAAATTTTACTATATTCCTATATTCAGCCAAATGATTTACTATTTCTTGATATACTAACAGGGCACAATTCACCTTTATGCATTACCTGCAGAGGAGAACGAAGGGTAATTACTTTATTCCCTTCAGCTGCATCAATTTGTACCACGAGTGAGTCAAAATGACTGGCACTGGGATTGTATACATTATACAACCGCCGTCCAGGTCTGGCAACGGGGACTTTTGCAACTTCTGTATATCCATGTGGTGCTAAGTAAGTGAGAAGCATTCCAAATATTAACTTACTTATACTTTTATAAGATACAATCACCAGCAGTACCTCAAAATACCAGAGTGTTCTGCCTCATGACTAGAAATGACGACCACACAAAACGTTTTTCTAAGACACAGGAACTAACAAAGAAAAGAAACTATTATTGTAAAGTTTTTTAACCAAGACAATTTCTCTTGGGGTTTTAAATGTATTAAAACAAACGAAATCCACCTTGTTCCTCATCTTCTCAACTGTATAGCAAAAAAAAAAAAAAAAAAAAGCCCTTTTCTGAGATGGTGATAATTACTGCCAACATTTTAGGACTTGTAAATACAGTTATTTTCTCTTCTCTTTGAGCTCCCATCCTTTCTGAAGCATACTAAATACTGTACTATTTAAGTACAAAGAAATAATCTGGTTTTCTAAAGTAATTCTTAAATTAATCAAGTTAAATTTTCTCAAGTTTAGAGGAAGAAAACAGGTGACAAAAGTTTATCAACTATTTCTTTCAAGCCTTTAGAAATGTTGTCTCTCAAGGTATCTGGAGGAAAATATTTTTCCACACTTTTATCAGAAATAAGCCGACACCAGCAATTCCAAAGGTGCCTTTAAAAATAAAGCAGCATACCAAAGGTCAGAGTGAAGAGGGAGCTTTCTTGACGGCTCAGTATGGACAGTTTCCCTTGATGTGAAGGTTCCATGCTGGCATACTCCAGTTCCAAACTCTGACCAGCATCAAGATCACAAACACCACTTTTCTCAGGGGAGCCCATCACTCTGAGATTATGATGGGGCTGTACCTTAATGGGAACACCTACAGAATTTGTTACTGTAAAAGGCGCCCTGTCTTTTAAAGAGTAGTCAAAAGTAGAAGCAGCGCCCTGTGAAAAACCCTGAAAAGGAACACAACATCACAATAACATTTTTGCAGAGCTCAAATTTTTTTCAAAAATTACACTGTGACTACACTTTATTTAGAAACTAATTTTCAGGACAAAAAAAAATCCACACATCTCAATTCAAAATTCTGTTTGAAATACTGAAAGAAAGAAGCAAACATACCTTTGCTAAATTGTTGAAAACAGTAAGAGAACTTTTGGATACTGTTATATTCATTGTGTCTCCTGAAGAAATACCAACTTCTGTTTGTGGCTCAGGAATTACAATAAAATCATCTCCTGGCATCAAACTTTTATCCTGGACTGGATTGTTCTTTACCTACGGGGATAAACACAAAATAAATGTAACTTATTGGCCAATTAACAATAAAATTAAAATACTCTCAGTAGAGTTAAATGTTCTTAACCTAGTCATTTTATATTAAGACTCCTCAAAAGTCTCATTTTCAAAAATATGCAGTGCTTCACCTTAAATTAGTACAGATCAGCATTCTTTCTTTTGGTGTGTAATCAACACTAGGGAAATGTTCAGAACTGTGCCATGAAACCACTCCAAGTGAGCTAACACATTTATCTCCTGGGCGCTCCCCAGAGAAAGCTACTTTCCCAGTGTCACTTGACTCACGGTCATCATGTGTTGATGAGCACGCTAAGATGACCCTGAAGTCTACACTGATCCTCGCTGGAAATAACATCTGCAATTCCTTTTACTTTTACCAGTAACACCGATAAATAAGTAATACAAGCTTTCAGCCAGCCATCAGATTCCATCCTAGCTTTTGTTCTAATAGCATTTCAAAAGCCTTATAAAATATTCTTTATTAGCCTGCCCGTTCCACAGAGAGGTAGGTCAGAAGTATCACCCCCACTTTACTGAGAGGAAATTGGGACACAGGTTAAATGACTGCTCATCTTTAATATAAGAATCTGCTGAGTCAGCTTCAGTGTCTCTCTCACACCTGAGTCAGGCTGCCCTAGACAGGTGTGCTGTTACAACTTGTAAAGGGTATAATACTTATGTTCCTGTTAATCTAGAGAGACGTGCTTTGGTTTCTAGGATTCTGCAGTACCATAAGGAGATAGCACAGAGAATTCAATTCAAAAATTCTTGAATTTTTTGATGTCTCAAAATGATTGAGTATTCCAAAGAGCTTCATTTACGTGGGTTATATCTATCAGTATGTATCTATGAGAAACTAAACTGAGAACATTTTAAATATTCACTTAAAAACAGTAATTACATGTTAAAACAATATTTTGAAGAGAAGTAAGTGTTAAAAATACACAGTGAGGAGAGGAGCATTTACAAATCTCTTTAGTGGCTGCCTTCAGAGAAGAGAGGGGCACTCTCATTGCTGCTTCTGTATTCATTCCACTGCAAAATGACACAGTCTCTGGAAAACGCCTTCGTATGCTTATGAGAGAATGAGAATGAAAATGATAGATAACGTCTGAATATTATCCTGAAAATAATTTTGATCCCATGATCCTCTGAAAGGGCCTCAAAGATCCTGGACCACATCCTGAGAATCTCTGAACTAGAGAAAATATATAAATGAATGTGCTTAATGTCAGCCTACATAATAATATTTTATGATTTCCTTACAGCAAGCTTTAAATTCCATGGTCTTTTCCCCTCCACTCTTTCAATCAGTGGCTCCCAGACAGCATGGGTCTCATTGTAATAATGAACCTGGAAAGGCACAGAGTTATAATAAGAGAGTCTTTCAAATTTAATTACATATTTCTACATGGAAAATATTAAGCAGTTGTTGCATGTCAATAACAATTTAACAGCACACTTTTGACACAAAGAATATATGTAAAGAGGGTGCATATTCTTTTACTCTCTTACTTTACTGCCATAAACAAATTATTTAGCAAAAGAACCTTAAAAAATGACCAAATAAATAATACTACATAACAACAAATTCTGTTAGAATGTACTATCTATTCTTATATATACTTGCTATGTTCATACAACCAAAAAAAGCTCACTTCTCAATTTTTCAATTGTACTTTTGAGAAGGAGCCGCTGCAAGTACTAAATGATGTGGTCATACCTCTAGTGTCATGTCAGCAGCAGCAGCCATCAGGGAAGTCCAATTCTTAATAGTTCCTGAAAACTTAGACTCCGCCAATAATAAAGGTACAGTTCGATGCCCAAGGCCACATTCTAAGGTAACTTGAACTGACTTCACAACAACAGCACAATTTTCCTCTATCGATGGAGTTTCAATGTCTCTGAAATTCTCTGTTATTTCTGTTGCCATGTCAACACCAAGAAACCAAGAGTTATAATCACTAATGGATTTGATGCCCCAGAGATTTTCTGTTTCCTTAGACACATCTTTGGATTCATCTTCTTTTGCCTTTGGAGACATAGCAGCCATTATTGTCATCACAGTATTAAGAATTATGGGTGAAATCTTCAAAAAAGAAAGCAGGAAAATTTTTAGAATTCTTTCCCAGATGAGAAGAATTAATACATACTACAAAAATTTTTAAGTAACTAATTAAAATTTTAATTACATTAAATTCATAACTAAGGAAAACAAAAGAGAAGAACACACAAAATCATGTGTCAAGTCAACTAACCTCATAACAGTGACCTCTGCCCAGGTTATCTAGAATTAAGTAACTAATGTGTCAACTGTCAAAATCTAAAGTTAATCAATTCAGAGTAAAACAGTGTTACGTGAATAGAAGAATGTAGAAGTGTAATTGAATTTTACATTTTTCACCCAGCTACATTAAACTAAGTGTGTGATCCTCATCAAGATAACACACACGGTATATATGTATGTATGTATGACTAAAACATTATGCTGTACACCAGAAACTGATACAAGATTGTAAACTGACTACACTTTAATAAAAACAAAAAGTAAAAAAATAAAATAGATAAAAAGCGAAGTCCTACTACATACAGCACAGGGAATTATATTCAATACCTTGTAATAGCCTATAATGAAAAAGAATATGAAGAGAATATATACATATGTATAACTGAACCACTCTGCTGTACACCAGAAATTAACACAACATTGCAAACAAACAATACTTCAATAAAAAATTTATAAAAAATGTAAAAAAAGATATACAAACATGGTTTTCATTTTTCTCACTGAAACAGGAAACCTGAGAATCACCACGGACCCCCTTTCACCCTGATTTGCAAATTCTACCTCCTATTATCTCTGGATACTATCTTTGCTCACTTCTTCATTCCAATCATCGTGCCTTAGTTCTACAGCAGTAAAGATTTCTTCTATGTCTGGTCAACACTGTATCAGCCCACCCTCCACATGATTTTCTAAAATTCAAATCTGAGCGTGTCATTCCTATGCTTAAAATCCTCAACAACTTCCCATACCTTCAGGATAAGATTCAAACTCTATTCAGCTTAGGACTCAAAACTTTTTGTGACCTGATGTCCAATCAGTTAGTTACCCATGGTTTTCCAAAGTTTGAGCAATACTGGGTTAAATAAGTTAAGTGGATTCCTTTATTGTTCACTTCTCACAACCCTTCCTCGTTTAGTATGCTAAAATGACACGATTACATCACCAAAAGAAGGATCCAGCATGCACTGCTTCCCAAACTTAACTGAATCCTTTTTCTCCTTGCCTTATTAATGTCACCTATAATTAGTGTTCTGAATCCTACAACTCCACCACGCCATTCTCTCCAGCCATAAGGGATCACCCTCTCAAGTTCTTAAAGGATTTTTCAAACCTTTGCCTTTGGGCATGTTGTCAGTTCTGCTTGGATAACCCTTCCCCTCTTTCTCCATTTAACCTCCCTCAGATTTTCAAAACTCAGTTCAAGAAGCCCCACTTCCTTACAGCTTTCTCTGATGTCCTAGTCTGAGCAGGAGGCTCCTGCCTGTGCTCCCAGCAGCGCCTTGTGCATGCCTCTAGCACTGAAAGCTGTAATCAGTTGACACATTTCTATCTCTCACATATGTCATTAAGTTTTTTGAATGCAGGGAACATGTATCCCTAATGTACAGGACATTTTTTACACACAGCAAAAGCTCAGAAAATGTTTGTTGAATGACTAAAGTGACATATAACGAAACAGAACAATCTCAGCACCTTAACCCATGTCTCAGATAAAGTGCATACAAATTCAAGTTCTTCCCCCCATTTACCACTTTAAGTCTTTAGAAAAGCAAATCTGTTAAAATGCAATCTAAGACTATCTACTATTTAAAATATTGAGAGAAACCTAAGCTGTTATTTACATGGTAATTCAAATGACATTATTTCGAGCCTTCATTTCATCACTACTGGTTATTCACCTATATAATAAAGCTGTTATCAGAATTGCTTTCAATCACCTCAATTTTGTGCCCTTTGGACAGAGAGAGAAATAGACTTTGGAAAGTATTCTGTATCTGTATTGGCCATGAGATCATATTTAAAAACTATGAATGCCACTGAAGAACTGACTGTTTTTTTCAATACTTCAAATGTAACAGAAAAAAAAATCCTAATAATTTATTTCTAGCATATATCTATTATTATAAATATTTTATAAACCAAGTAAAACATTTAATCACATAATTATTAATTCAACCAAATCTTATCTCAAATAAAAACCTAAAAATACATTATTGCAAATAAAATAACAGCAACCTTATTTTCCCATCCTTCCTTCCCATTTCATGTCTGCTCTCCCCTCCAAACCCAAACTCCAACACACATGCAAATATAATAGATAAAAGCTATCCTGATCATTTGTGTACATTTAAAAGTACAGATCACCCTTGAACAACATGGGTTTGAACTGCAGGGATCCACTCATGTATGGATTTCTTCCAATAGTAAATACAATGGTACTACAAGATCTGCAGTTGTTTGGATCCACAAATGCAGATCCTCAGATACGGAGAAATGCAGACACTGAGGAACCGAGTATTCTGAGGGCTCACTACAAAGTTAAACGCACTCCTAATCCCCACATCGTTCAAGGGTCAACTGCACTCTTTCAAAGAAAACAGAAACAAACATTTGCATTAATGAGAATGTTTCTTAATGTTAGAGGTATTTATTCATTACTAAATATGTGAGTAGCATAATGCTATAGATATGACAGACATCAAAAGATAGGAAAAATAATAATTTTCACCCAAATAATACGATAGGCACTAACCTTAATTATAACTTCTTCAACATTAATATCTATATTTTCTTTTCCTGAAGTCCATGCACATTTTTTCATAAATAAAGAACAGGGCTGTAAGATCTAGAAACAAATAAAATTTACTTATGAACATGTCTTACTTAATTTGAGATCTTTAACTATAACCTATTACTAAAATCAAAAAGGCAAATTAAATTATAAGAGACTCTCTTGTGAGGGCTCCTTCAAACTCTAAGTCTATGACCACTGTTAAAGGACTTTAAGCAGTTCTGATCAATTCCTCTAGGCCAAGTTCTTAAGTAATGATGCACATTTACTATTAGAAGCTTAAAATGTTTCCTTTTGCTAAATAAAATTACTTTTAAATGATGCCCTGTGTAAAATACACCTTTAAGATATCTATAAAAGATATGAGCTAAAGACTATGGTAAGATCTTACACTTACAAAAAGGTAAATGAGGAAATGGAACTGGCATTTCATTATAATTTTTATGATCACTAAATCACTCGAAACTGTTAAACAAATAGTTCTGTTAACACCTTTTAAAAATAGACTATATAGTAAAGTAGGTAAATGAATAGTTTCCAGATGATTAACAACATGTCAGTCTTCAATTTCCTCAAAGGTCCTTATCAGAATAAATTTCAAATCTTCAAATTTGATTTATTAAAACCATAAAGCCTATATACTTAAATATCATCAAAGAAATAAATAAAGTAACCTCGCTCTTGAATGCGGGTATTAGTACTGCACAACTTTTCAGTTTTAAAAAAATTAGGATGTGCTTTAAATAGAATGATTAGCATAAGCTTTCTGCTGACATGTCAAAAGAAGATGATCCCAATAAAGAATGTTTCATGATAAAGTATAAACTAAGCTTAGCACTGCATTTCCTTATGCAAGTCACTCTGTCCACAAATTTCTTTTTATTTAAAATAACACTGCAAAAGAGTCACATTAAATAATGATGCTCTTAAACATAAAATTACCAATTTAACATTAAAAATCGGTATGGTAATTAAAATCATATTTTTCAACAATAATGTGAAAGTATAATTGAAGTTAACTTGTAATATAGCAAAACAATCTCTTTCAGTCACATGACTCCAAATGAATTTTTTCATTCATTCATTCATTCATTGGATGTACTGTAGGGAGCAAAAGCAACAGCTGAAGAGGAATGTGGTATTGTACTAAAATTCAAATAGTGTTCGGCGAAAGATGGTATAATGAGAATGAGTTTGGAGGTAGTACACAGTTTTGTCACTAGCAGACATGGCTAAATCAGTTAACATCTTTGCAATTCAACATCCTTTTCCATAAAATCTCAAGCTGGAGTAAATACTCTGAAGTCCTACAGAGCTCTCACATTCTCGATTCTATGAATCAACCATTTCTGCCATCCTTCAATCCAAGCTCAGGATATAAGGTAATTCTTACTGTGGTAATGTTCTTTCCTCTCTTTTCTCTGAGAAAAGGGCAAGCAAGTACTTTAAGGTCTCTCACAGAGGCTTCCATCTTCTGTTCGAGTTGGGATGCTGACAGAGAGAGGTTACACTGGAAGGAGGCTGTCAGAGCAGGAGCATCAGCCTTTGTCAGACTGGCAACAAATACCACTTCTGGATCTGTGATCTTGGCCTTTAAAGTCATATTTGGTCTTACAGAGTCATCTGAAGAAACAAATATAGGAACCATAAACATTCTAGTAAAGTAAACCTTGTCACTTGTGTACATGTTATCTATAATTTGCTAAGTTGCATCTAATATCCTATTATGGATACAGTAAAATTAACAATATTAATAACTGACTGGTTAATATGAATGATAACTGGTTATTAACAAATGCTGGTTATGTGCAATCTGATCCCTGTTGTAAGAGGATCATTCCCACTTTGACCTAACAAAAATAATCTTGTTTTGAAGTTCTTTTTGTCAGAATCAATGTGCATGTATATATATATCTGAATATTACATCACGTTGCAGGAGCAAGGAAGGGGAAATGAGAGGGGAATATCAGGAGGAGGGTAGGAGATCCTGATAAACTAGACAGACCAATATTGTTTGTTTATTTTGATTTCATCCTGAAGTATATACTCCGTGTTGTACAATCTATAGTATAAATACATTAAATGTATATATGAATACAGAGATATCACATGATCACAGTTTAAGAAAGGTAAAAGGAAAAAATAAAATTCTGACCTTCCCAGTAAACAGCAGTTTTCCAATCTTGCTGAGTTGCACATTAGAGAGAAAAATGCCTGACCTTAGACAATTATAATTTAACAGAGAAAATCATTGGTCTATTCGGCAATACTGGAATAAATGGTTTACGGGTCAAGGAGTGGCATCAGCATACATGGAGACCAGACATCTGCAACCCCTCTCCTGACTTGGAAGAGTCTGAGGTGATGTCCAGGGCTGTCACGTTGGGTCCTCCAATACCCTCGCCTTCTGCTTTTATCTGTTTAATTGCTCTTCAATATGCTATAATTCTTCCAAGTATTTTCTTTGAATAAGACTCCCTTTCTATAAAACAGGCTGCCAACCACAGGCTCAGATTATTAACTCCCTCTATTTCTGGATGAGTAAAGAAATGTTAGTGGCAGAGCTGGAACCAGAGCAGAGGTTTCTTGGCCCTGATTCAATATATATACTCCACCTCTCTCTTAAAAATCTATCCTTACTAAAGTTATTCTACTGAATACATTTAAATTCAAAAGAGTAACTTTATATTCTTAAATTATCCAATTCTTTTTTTTTCCTGTGTGTAATTTCTGTTAAAATACATGACAAGTTGTCATCTACAACAGATAAATTCTGCTAACCTTTCTCCATCTTGATTTTTGGCATGACAGTCTGTCGTACTGGAATCTGTGATTCTTTGGCCAGATTTTCTGGACTCTGAGGTACAGCTTTGATAAAGAAATCTGCCACAGTCATCAGAAACTCCACACTGGCACAGACATACAGCTTGTCAAGAACAGCATCAATATGACTTCCATTTTTCCCTTGTTTGTAATTTATGTCAATCATAGAGCTGTTATCTTGGCCATTCTTCTTATCAATCATTCTAAAAAAAAATAAATATACATCCATTATGTTATTCCTGCTAAAACAATTAAAAAGATGAAAAATTTCCTATACATCTTAATAATTCTTCTTTCACCTTTCAGCTTCCAATCTGAACAGAAAACAGATCAGTATTAAGTGGAGTATTAGCTTAATACTCCAGTATTAGTTTAATAGCTAATCAGCAACCAAAATATGGTCCCATAATCTCCACAGCAAAGTTCATGTTAATAAGCAATTACAGAATATTTCATATAGAGAAACAAATCAATGACTGCTGAAAGGAAGTTTGGCAATTAGCAAAATGAGCCCCCAAAAATTTAAAAGACAATCTCTTTACATTATTTTACAAAATAAAACATCCCTGAAGGAATTTATCTCCAAAGATCATCCTATACAATTGAGCGGTGAAGGCTACCCCAGGACATGCAATTTGCAAAAGAGAAAAGCTGGTTGCATGAAAGCACTCTGTCCTCATTTACTCACTTCTTAGAAAAACAAAGGGCTCAGAAATACCCAGCATACATTCAATGGAATCCAACTTTAGGTAACAACATACTTTTTCTCCAAAAAACATCAAGGACAAAAATATTATGCATCTCATTATGTGAGAAAGGAATAAAAATATAATTAGGCTATTGAAGTTGCATATTTCTCTATTTCTCACTTGATAGTAAGGTGATATAAATTAATCTTTCAAAAATGGGTTGATAACATGAAAATTAGGGATTCCATTTCTACTGAAAGTTTTAAAAAAATTTCACAGAATTGTTTTAAAATATATAGACAAAATAAATAAGACAAAGAAAAATATTAAACTTTAAGGGTTTTTGAAAAAAGATTCTGCTTACTGGGAACAATTTAGAAAAATATATTACCAATGAACCATACCATGCGGATTTAATTATTAAAATTCTTGTATTTTCTTAGTTTCCACTTTTAAGACAGGATTTTATTACTAAACTTCCCTTTAATTCAAACTTTAAAGCAACAGAATGTGAAACAGCAATACTTCATGATGCACTTCAAACTGAAATATGACCAAAGACCTCTTCTGATAACCCCAAGGAACAGGATCCCAGAAAGGATGATCATGAGACCCCTTCAGACAATCTCAAGCCCAGCGATCAATGCCTGGCAGCCATGCCAGGTGCAACGCCAGCCTTACATAATGTACAGCAAGTTCAGAGATGACAAACCTTGATGTTGCTCTCTCAATTCCTTCCCTGAGATCATCAAGGGTGCATGTCTTAAGCTTAAGGTTGACATTCATTGAGCCATCCTTAAACATCTTCCCTCCAGAGGCCATAAGGTGCAGCCTGAGTTCGCCAAGCTGGAAACTGTCATTATGAAATGAAAGTTTGGACTCCTGTGGTGTATTTTACAAGCAAAAGAATCAATTATCTTCAAGTGCTATGTAATTGCTTCTAAACCTATTTCTTAACTCAGAAATCAAAAGCAAATCCATACCACAAATTTTTAAAGTATGGGTGTTAAAACACAAAAGTGGAAAGAGTAATACACATGTTTGTGATTGTGTAAGTACATACAAATAAATACGTAAGAGTGTGTGTGGATACTTGACAATAGTTAACATATAAAAATTTCTGATTTACAATTCAATGCAAATACAAATAATCAGGAAATTGGCAATCAATCATTCTAACCTATAAATATTTAATGAGTTCTTCTATAAAAAGCAATGTGATAGGAAGCATGGGCCTTATAAGAAAGGATAAGGCAAGGTAGGTGATCTCAGTGAGCTTATAACCTAACTGAGAAAGCAAAATAGAAATACATTACAGGGAACATCAAGAAGGTGAGAACTAACTGAGCCTCAGACACTGAGTGGAATCAGACAGTCGAAGAGGAGTTAAAAGACACTCCAAACGGGGAAAAGACATGAGCAAACAATTCAAGATGCTCTCAGGGCACAAGGTACACGTTGGCATCTTAGGCTTAAATATTCCAAAATATTCCAATAAAAGAAAGGTAGGGAATGAGTTCTAGAAAGAAATATGGAGGCCTAATCAAAGTCTCAAATCCTAAACTAAAAGATTAAAACTTTTTGTATTGGAAAAAACACCTCAGTCTTTATTCCACCATAACACATAGCTCCAAATTGTTTAGGTATTCCCAGGTATTAAAAGAACAAAACCCAACCAACCAACTTAAAAAAGATATATAAATCTTCAGGGAAGTAAAAGATGATTAGTCATAATTGCTCACTACAGACCAGGGCATTGATATAAGCAGTACTGGTGATGGGTAATTCTTAGTACACTGGTTGTAACTCCGTATCTTCTCTCACTCAAAAGAATACACTGGATGTAAGTGGGTCAGAATGAATTTATTATTGGAAAACTTGGAATGCCTTTAATTTATAAAAGTGTAAATAAATAACTCACAAAATCGAGATCTGTAACTATTCACAGCAATGACCAGTGACACATCTACTGATCACAATGTAACAGTGTTTGTGGTATGGTTACTGAAGTAGACAACTTGGAGCCACTGAATGGTTTTTTTTTAATTAATTAAAATTCACATAACACTGAAGGTTGTCTAAGTAGAATGAGAAGTTGTAAATGGCTACATGAGACTGACTGAGGAAACTGAATTTGTGCCAGTATCTAGGACGGATGAAAGGAAAACGTGCACCTAACAAGGATGCCACTGCAGTGCTGTAAGTGTGAGCCAAGACGTTTCAAATAAAGCAGCAATGATTATTGCCAGGAAAGAACAAATGTTCACTCAAAGAAAAAACTGACAGTACTCGGTGTCTGAATGAATGAAGAAGGTCAACAAAGAAGAAGTAAAAGAAGACGCTGAGATCTAAGGCTGTGGAACCAGGAGAATGACAGCATCTTAAGCGAAGCAAAGAAAACAGTTAACTGTTCATTCTCCATTAGGTCATTTTCTGATCTCTTCATTAACATTAAACATTAGAAATTAAGGCAATCCATTGTACAAGCGACAGATTCTAGTCCAAGGCTCAACAGTAACAATGGATGAATACTGTGTAACTTTTACAAAACAATATGAAATGTAAGATAACATACAAATGGACATTAAAAACAGATATAATACCATAATCAGTGCATATTATGGGTATTATATGACATGTGTATTATAAGTTATTATGATATAACATTAACTGATATAATCAAAATGATTTATTAAAGGACACTATCTATATAATAAAAAGACTGCTTTCTAAAAACATCATTGACATATTATGTGGTTCAAATCATTATGGCACTAGACCTTGGTTCTTAAATTCACTAATCAGTACCCTTAATATGTAACTACTACATACAAAATTTACTCAGTAGAAACACAATTAATGTTTGTATATCATGGATAATTATAAATTTTAAAATTCAAAGGTTCCAATGCCACTACTGAATTACTTTCCTTAAACAGTTAAATATGCATATATATCTAGCTATATTAAAGAACTGCACATGTAATTAATTATTCATATATAAAATTCTTCTCATAAAGATAGGTCTAAGTGTGTTAGTGCTGATATTACTTGGAAAGAAGTAAAAACTTTCCCTTAGCCTAGTAAGATTAGAAACACTAACAAAGTGAGGACAGAAAACAAGACCAATGTAATACTGCAGGCCAAACAGAATATAATATTCATATCGAGTTTTAAATGAATAGTCACATCAAAAAATGACAATATTCTGAAGTTGAATATCAAGAACTAAGGACTTATTCCTAGATACAGAAATTAATTACATACCTGGGTGATATCATTGTTATAAAGGACAATGGAAAGAGATTCAAAGTGAAAGTCAAACTGGAGAGTGACATCCTGATCCAAAGAAAGCTTTGAGTCTGGCAAATCTTGTTCTGATGGTTCAAATATAAACATGAAAATTGAAAAGCTTTTAAGTAGGTATATAATTTTATACGTTTTAAAAAACAGTATAATAACTTATTATTCTAAATTTATATCATACTTCCTAGAATTCTTTAAGTCACTACAAGGCAATTAACAAAAATGGCAATGTATTCCATTGATATTTAGTACAGACCAAAGTGACAGAACAACTATCTACATTGAAAAAAAAGAGAGGGCCTTGTAAAGAGTATCAAGACAACGTTTTTTTAAAAGCCCTTCCAGAGCAAGACTACTTTGTTATAGTTTATAATTATCAAAGCATGTCACTTAACTGGTTACAAGCCATTCTCAAGAGATTATGAAATCAGAGCAACAGAAAAGTAAAATACTTTGTCCTAGAACAGACAGCTAGTCAGTAAAAGACTGTCTGCTAGTGTAATGCACTCCTCACTAATTAAGTAACTTAATTAGGTAATTAAAAAATTACCTTTATCACCCAATCCATTACCTTTACAAGCAGAACAGAATAGAAATTAAAAGCAGAGTCAAAGAGAGTGCAAATACAATGTGGGACACAGGGTCTCTGGGATTCTGAGGTGAAGAGACTTTGAGAAGTAATTTAGACTTTTCCCTCATCTTTAGGCAGAAACTTTTTAGACAAAGAATAGATATTGCTTTCAATCACTCTTACAAAATGATTCTATAATCTCTTTTGAAGACTGATTCTACGATCATTTATAGGAAATCTATCCTTACAAGTTACTGGAAGAGCAAACACTGCAGAACTTCCGCCACATAAAGGCTTCTCCAAGTCGGAAGACTCTGGGGTTTTTCCCTCACTTTTCCTGAAAATAATTTACATTCCAGGTTACATTCATTACAACCTGTCCTGGGGCCAAGAGGGTGACCTCCACCAGTAACTGACTAACAGGAGGCACAGGAGTCAGCCACCTGAGAAGCAAGATGGTGGAGCAGAAGGACGCTTGTAGCTCACCCTCTCCCACAGATACACTAAAACTCACATCTATGGACCCGTTGAGCCAATCAGAGCACCTGTCGAACTCCGACAGAACATCGCCCTCTTCGAAAGACAAAGATGCCAAAAACCTGGTAGGAGAAAAGGAAAAAAGAAAGAAGAAAAAGCAAAACAGTGCAGGACTGGTCCCGCGGGGAGGGAGCAGCAAAGGAGGAATAGCACTTGTTCGCTGGGTCTCCCCCCTCCAACAGAGAAGCCAATCGTAAGGGAGCATTTAATACCAACACAGAAAGGTATGGCTGCCCGTCACTGCCCACCAAGCCAGCCTCTGCCCTGTGGTGTGATTTCTGTCTTGTTGTCCTAAATGCCCAAGTTAATGTGGCCCGCTTTGAACACTCAAGCCACCTCAGACTTCAGACTCATGAGTTAAGCACATCTTCCTCCTTCCCCTCACTTCCATCCCTCCTTCTTTTTCTCTTTCTCTCTCTCTCTCCTTTGTCATTCATTCACTTAGCTTATAAGGCCACTTCATACAGCCTCAAGGACCGAGTGATGCCTTCTCTCTCCAATTCCAAGTCCACACTGCACACACTGAGTAGGCCATCTTTTCTCCAGCCAGCTGTGCCTGTCTTAGGTTGTCCTCCTCTGAGGATCTTACCCGTCACTGGCTATCCAGCCGTCCATGCTGGACACATTGGGTAGGCCATCTCCAGTCCAGCCGGCTGTGCCTGTCTTAGGTTGTCATCCTCTGAGGATCTTACCCGTCACTGGCTATCCAGCCATCCATGCTGGACACATTGGGTAGGCCATCTCTTGCCCAGCCGGCTGTGCCTGTCTTAGGTTGTCCTCCTCTGAGGATCTTACCCGTCATTGGCTATCCAGCCGTCCACGCTGGACACATTGGGTAGGCCATCTCTTGCCCAGCCGGCTGTGCCTGTCTTAGGTTGTCCTCCTCTGAGGATCTTACCCATCACTGGCTATCCAGCCGTCCATGCTGGACACATTGAGTAGGCCATCTCTTGCCCAGCCGGCTGTGCCTGTCTTAGGTTGTCCTCCTCTGAGGATCTTACCCGTCACTGGCTATCCAGCCGTCTATGCTGGACACATTGGGCAGGCCATCTCCAGTCCAGCCGGCTGTGCCTGTCTTAGGTTGTCCTCCTCTGAGGATCTTACCCGTCACTGGCTATCCAGACGTCTATGCTGGACACATTGGGTAGGCCATCTCTTGCCCAGCCGGCTGTGCCTGTCTTAGGTTGTCCTCCTCTGAGGATCTTACCCATCACTGGCTATCCAGCCGTCCATGCTGGACACATTGAGTAGGCCATCTCTTGCCCAGCCGGCTGTGCCTGTCTTAGGTTGTCCTCCTCTGAGGATCTTACCCGTCACTGGCTATCCAGCCGTCTATGCTGGACACATTGGGCAGGCCATCTCCAGTCCAGCCGGCTGTGCCTGTCTTAGGTTGTCCTCCTCTGAGGATCTTACCCGTCACTGGCTATCCAGCCATCCATGCTGGACACATTGGGTAGGCCATCTCTTGCCCAGCCGGCTGTGCCTGTCTTAGGTTGTCCTCCTCTGAGGATCTTACCCGTCATTGGCTATCCAGCCGTCCACGCTGGACACATTGGGTAGGCCATCTCTTGCCCAGCCGGCTGTGCCTGTCTTAGGTTGTCCTCCTCTGAGGATCTTACCCATCACTGGCTATCCAGCCGTCCATGCTGGACACATTGAGTAGGCCATCTCTTGCCCAGCCGGCTGTGCCTGTCTTAGGTTGTCCTCCTCTGAGGATCTTACCCGTCATTGGCTATCCAGCCGTCCATGCTGGACACATTGGGTAGGCCATCTCCGGTCCAGCCGGCTGTGCCTGTCTTAGGTTGTCCTCCTCTGAGGATCTTACCCGTCATTGGCTATCCAGCCGTCCACGCTGGACACATTGGGTAGGCCATCTCTTGCCCAGCCGGCTGTGCCTGTCTTAGGTTGTCCTCCTCTGAGGATCTTACCCGTCACTGGCTATCCAGCCGTCCACGCTGGACACATTGAGTAGGCCATCTCTTGCCCAGCCGGCTGTGCCTGTCTTAGGTTGTCCTCCTCTGAGGATCTTACCCGTCACTGGCTATCCAGCCGTCCATGCTGGACACATTGAGTAGGCCATCTCTTGCCCAGCCAGCTGTGCCTGTCTTAGGTTGTCCTCCTCTGAGGATCTTACCCGTCATTGGCTATCCAGCCGTCCATGCTGGACACATTGGGTAGGCCATCTCCGGTCCAGCCGGCTGTGCCTGTCTTAGGTTGTCCTCCTCTGAGGATCTTACCCGTCACTGGCTATCCAGCCGTCCATGCTGGACACATTGGGTAGGCCATCTCTTGCCCAGCCGGCTGTGCCTGTCTTAGGTTGTCCTCCTCTGAGGATCTTACCCGTCATTGGCTATCCAGCCGTCCACGCTGGACACATTGGGTAGGCCATCTCTTGCCCAGCCGGCTGTGCCTGTCTTAGGTTGTCCTCCTCTGAGGATCTTACCCGTCACTGGCTATCCAGCCGTCCATGCTGGACACATTAAGTAGGCATCTCATTCAGCCAGCTATGTGACATTTCTCACAGCTTGTTTATCAGTTCAACCCATGGTTTGTTCTCTACAGCCTTCAGGCAGGGCCTACAGTTTCCTGATAGCCAGTTGTTGTCTAATATCAACAACCACCCGTCACTTATACTTTTCGTGCCTTTTGCCTTTATGCCTCAGGACATCGGCTCAATTCACCTTCCAGAAATTGAATTTGCCTGTCCTCCACTATGATATCTCAAAAAGACCTCAGCTTTATCTTAAGACTCAGCTGTCTCTACCATCTGAGATCTCTTGATCTAGTCAGGGCTACAAATCCCAACTCTGGCATTTAGAAATGGGATAAAGATGGGAAGGATGATAAAGCTGGAGAAAGGAATTAACATTTGTTTCCCCCCCACTATGTGCCTGGCTCTGGGCCCGGCCCTGACACATCAGAGGTTTCCATTCTACTTCTGAAGAACAGCAGGGAGGTTGGAGACGATACTTCCACTATCTGTGACTTTGGGTTAGGAAATAACTCTCTCCATCAAGATCCCAAGTGTTTTCATTCATGAAAACTAACCCACTTCCTTGAATTACTGATTTTCAGTTGCAGGTCTGAGAATTGAGGAATATCTGTAATGAAATTTTGACCCATCTACAACAAAATAAGAAAAATAAGGGCAACAAAACGCATTTATCCATAGGCTAAAATAGTCTATGTAAAGGGTTACCCTTTGTTCTGAGACCACAGTGGAACAATATGTTAAGATGGAGCAAAGTGATTCCTTATTGGAAAAATTGAATACAGCCAAAATTATCCTTCAGAATTTCTTATGAAGGTACAAAAATGAAGTCCAAGCCAATCACAGCCTAATTTTCCCACAGCATGGAATAGATTGCTAATCCTATGGTTGAGTGTATCTGATGAAATAATTGGGCTTCCTTTACGTGTCATGATGTTTTCAAAAACAAACCTCTTAAAGACCTGAATGACACATAGCTGAGGGACATGGGACTGCAGACTCAGGGAAACAGAAGATTCACTGTACACCCAGACCTGCTAGGAGAAGGGAAGATTCGCACCTTCCATGCCTTCATCAGTCCAGAGTACATGCTCAGTAAGTGGAAACAGAACAGCCGACAGACTGTCCCACACTCTTTAAAGTGTGTACTTTTGAACGTATATGGTTGAAGAGAAGTCACAAAAGTTAAACGGCTATATGACACTTTGTCCTTTCATTGTTGTGTTTTAGTTTTTGGTGGGGGAAAAAAAAACAAAAAACCTTCCTTTCATGACATGAGGTTAAGATCAAATAAAACTTTTAGTAAAAAAGGAGTTCGAAAAATAAAACATTGACAGCCTTGTATCAATCTCCAAACCCTTTTAAAGGATACTTGTTTGTGAAATTCAGATCTCTGAATATGCAAGTTATAAACTTAATATTAGAATAGTAAGCAGCTGCCATAGGAAACACGGGGGGGGGGGGGAGTTGCAGCCAATATCCTAAGGTCAAACCTGGATTCCTAAAGAAATGATCCATCTAAAGACTTCTTTTCAAGAGTGCTGAATTTAAACACCATTACTTTTAACCTATTTTTCTAACTTTCCATGGTTCCTTCTCATAGCATAGTTGAAAATTTAGCAAAAGAATAGATTTACCGTGTCAAAATCTAGTTCTCACCCCACTCAGATAAACCTACTCCACTCCACCTCAAACTCCACATCTAGCCCCTCAGCCAAAACCTCAGAGTCATTTTTGCATGTTCCTTCTCCTTCATCCACTTCCAATCCAACAGAGAATCTTGCCCATTCTCTCCTTAAACCAGATCCAGATTCCAACACCTGCTCACCACCTCCAACCCACAAGGGACTGTGCAGATTATCACAACAGCTTCCTCACTGGCCTTGCTGGTTCAACCCTCGTCTACTCAGCACAGCAGCCTCAGCACCTCTACTAATGCTTAAGTTAGATCAACATTTATCTGCTCAAAACCTAAAAGTGGCTCCACATCATTC
This sequence comes from Vicugna pacos, assembly GCF_048564905.1. Classification (NCBI taxonomy): domain Eukaryota; kingdom Metazoa; phylum Chordata; class Mammalia; order Artiodactyla; family Camelidae; genus Vicugna; species Vicugna pacos. The sequence continues at coordinate 19,879,983 of NW_027328742.1, read as the reverse complement.
AGAATCCCAAGTTCTTACTCTGGCCAACAAGAGTGACTTGACACATGTATCTCACATACTTCTCTGACCTCATCTCTTGCTGCTACTGTTTCATGAACTTAGGACAGTGTCTGGCAGAAGGCAGCTGTTAGACAATGGGTATCCGGCTCTGTTATCACTAGCGTTACTTCCATTACTGCTACTGTTACTCCCAGCACTGTTTTGTCACCCACCACTTGCTCCCCTCCAGCCACACCACCTTTCTTGCTGCCCCCAAACACACAAAGTGGAGTTCTGCCTTTACACTCTGCATTTACTGTTCCCCTTGACAAGAACACCCTTTTCCCCAGATATCATCCAGACCTTTCCAGGCTATCTGCAGGACTTCCTCACTCACCACCTTCAGCTCAAATACTCACTCAGTACGTCCTTCTCTGACTACTCTATTTTAAAATTGCAACTGCTCCCTCTAACCATGACACCCCATCCCCTTTCCTTGTTTAATTGTTTTCCTTACAGCAACTACCACCTTCTAGTACAATATATAGTATCTATTTTTTGTTGTTGTTTATACTTGTCTCTCTATATTTTAACATAAGCTCCAAGAGGGTAGTGATTTTGTACATTTTGTTTACTTCTGTATACTGGCTAGCAGATAATAAATATTTGTTGAACAAATAACATTCAATTATTATATTCAGATAATCAAAAACCACTAACAATTTACTGAATTTAATATCCATTCATGTATTTTTAAAACTCCTTAGAAAACTAGAAATATTAGGGTATTCTCTCAATCAGACAAAGGTAGCTTTAAAAAAATTCTACAGGTAAGGTAACATTTAGTAGTGAAATATAACATTCCTTCCCCCAAGGCTGAGAATTTAACAAGGATATCCACTCTCACCATTTCTATTCAATATGGCACTGGAGGTCTGAGCTAATGAAATAAGGCAAAAAGAATAAAAGGCATTAATATTATCAAAGATGAAGTTAAACTGTTTCATTCAAAGATGATGACTGTCTCTGTAGAAAATCCAAAAGAATCTATAAAATGTTAGGACTAGTGAGTGAATTTAACAGTATCACAGGGTATAAAGTCAACACCCCAAAATTCATTTTACTTTTAAAGACTAACAACAAACACTTGAAATATAAAATTTTAAAATATCATTTATATCCTCAAAAAATTAAACACAGGATTACCATATGATTCAGTAATTCCACCTCTCATATGTAAACAAAAGGATTGGAAATAGAGACTTGAACAAGTATCTGTACACCAATCTTCATGGCAGCATTATTCATAATAAACAAAAGATGAAAATAATGTCCATTTATACATGACTGGATAAGCAAAATCTGGTATTATATATAGTAGAACATTATTACACAGTCTGAGAAAGGAATGAAATTATGACACATGCTACAACATGGACAGGTGTTAAAGGCACTGTGCTAAGTGAAATGAAGCAGAAGGACAAATATTGTATGAGTCCATGTATATGAGGTGCCTAGAACAGTCAAATCATACAGATAGAATGTAGAATGGTAGTTTCCAGGGCTAAGCAAGGGAATGGAGAGCTATTATTTAATGGATACAGAGTTCCAGAGTAGGATGATAAAAAAGTTCTGGAGCTGGAGAGCAGTGATGGTTGTACAACAACGTGGATGTACTTAATGCCACTGAACAATACATTCAAAAATGGTTAAAATGGTATATTTTATATTATATGTAGTATCACAATAAAAAATATCATTTATAAAATCATCAAATGCCTAGGAATAAAATTAATAAAAGATGTGCAAATCCTCCACCCTAAAAACTACAAACATGGCTGAGAGAATTTTCCAAAGACATGCATAAATGGAGAGAATTACTACATTTATGATTAGAAAGACTCTATTATTAAGATGTCAAGTCTGCCCAAGTTGATCTATAGATTCAACGCCATCTCCATCAAAACCCCTTGATTTTTGCCTTTGAGTTTCCATTTTCCATGGAGCTGCCTTTTCAATAAACAGGCTTATTATAAAATTTACACAAAAAGCAAAAGATCTAAAAAGCCAAAACAATGTTGAAGAAGGAGGAAGAGGAGGAGGAGGAGGATGAAAAGGAGTAAGAAGATGAAAAAGAGAAGAATTTACACTACCATGTTTTGAAACATACTCTAAAGCTATAGTCATTAAGAGCAAGTAGTACTGGCATAAGAATAGACAAGAAGGCCAATGGGGACAGAATACAAAGTCCAAAAATACACCCAGACACTATGACCATCTGATTTTCAACAAAGATACCAACGAAATTCAGCAGGGGAAAGAAAACTCTTTTCTATATAGTATGGGAGCAACTGAGTACCTTTATTACTGCACACTGTACACACTCCCCCAAAATTAATTCTCAATGGACATGGATCTAATACTTAAATGCGATGGCTAAAGCAATAAAGCTTTTTGGAGGAAACCCTAGAATGATGTACTTGGGAACTGTGGCAAAGATTACTTAGCTAAGATGCAAAAAGCACTAATTATAAAGTGAAAAAAAATATGATAACAGACTTCAACAAAAGGCAAAACTTTTATTCATCAGAAACAACATTAAGAGAGTGAAAAGGAAATCTATCGACTAGTAGAAAACAATCATAGTACATATATTTAACAAAGGATCTCTATTAAAAATACATAAAGAATTACTACAAATCAACAGTAAAAAGATAATCATAAAAATATAAGAATGAAAAATACTCAACATCATTAGTTATCAAGGGAAATAAATTAAACCACAGTGAGATATTAAGAGATCCTCCCAAAAGGACAAAATCTAAAAGACTGGTGATGCCAAGTGTTGGTGAGGACACAGGCAAGTGGGAACTTTGGTACACTGCTTGTAAAATGTCATCCCGTGTTTGGAAAACTGGTTAGCAGTTGCTAACAAAACTGAACTTCCACTTAAATTAAGCAGGCTCACTCATATGACAAAGAGAAGTTAAGTCTATATGTCCACAAAAAAAGTGTACAGAAATGTTCACAGCAGCTTTATTCACAAACGAAAAATGGTAAGTGCACCAATGACCATCAACAGCAGAATGAATGAATATGATACAAAGGAACAAGCTATTACTGCACACGGAAGAACCTCAAACACATTATGCTAAATGAAAGAAGCCAGCATCAAAGGTTGCATATGTATGATTTATATGACATTCTGGGAAAGGTAGAACACTAGGGATGGAGAACAGATCACTGGTTGCCAGGATCCGTTGTGGGAAGGAGCATTTGGATTCTAACGGGAGATTTGGGGGCTGTATCCTGACCATGGTGGTGGTTACAGGAATCTATTATGTGTTAAAACTCATAGAAATGTATACGTAGAAAAACAATGAATTCAACTGTATGTAAATTTAAGACTATTTACATCTAGTGAAAGGAACCAGACACATTTCTATGCAAGAAAGCATAGCGTACAGGTCCTTTTACCTAAGGCTGAAAAACAGACCAAACCTACCTATGGGGAAAGAACTCAAAAGAGTGGTTAAATTGGGGTCGTGATATGAATGAGAAAGGGAACTTTCCGTGGTGAAGGAAAGGTTCTAAATTTTCACCTGTGTGGCAGTCACGTGGCTACTGATGTCCTTGAGCTTTATACTTAGACCTGTTCACTTTACCTCAGGAAAGTTTTGCAAAAAATTTTTCATCTTGACAGGCACGTGATTATGAAGAGAATGCTCAAAACTTCTTATTTTCCCACAACTGAATTTTAATTGATACACTTAAGTCCTTAAGTTTTTGAGCATTAAGCTTTCTTTCTGGCAGGAAACTAGGTACCTAAAGGAGCTTCTTAATTCTGTCAAATATTAAGTCAGAAGCCAAAGCCACCAGCTCCAGATCTCTGACTTCTTCACTTACTACTAAAAACAGCCTTAGGGGCCAGGGAGCCTGGGCTTTCCCTGCACTTTTATGAGACTTTCCTCGATCTGAGCTCAGTTAACTCAAAATCTGTATGTGACTCAGTCAAACTGTTATGAATCCAATAAGAAGACATTTGCACTCTGGGTTAGAGGCACAAGAAAAATGCTGTAATAGTTTAAAAAAGAAACTCACATCTCCCATTAAAGGTGTATTAATTCCTTTTTGAGTTTCACCAAACAAAAGATGTTTAAATCTTGACTTAAAAGGACGTCAAAGCAACACTTGTCAGTATGCAAAATCTAGAAAATAATGCAGCAAGAAAGCACTAGCCTTCGGATTAGCTATTATATAGACTACTTTCTTTCACCGCCTCGATTCATAGCCCCCATGGGAGTTTATTAATGTAAGGCTAAGTTCACGTTAATTAAGCTTCACTGCCCTTGACCGCTTAAACAGCTAAACCATAAAAAACGCAGCTGCTTTTGGACAGATAGATTTATCTATCCGAAATCCATGTATTCATAGATAGGTATCTCTATGTACTTGTGTATATACAGGTATGTAATTACTGACCATTTTTCCCTTTAACACTTCCACTGCTTCAGCCAGACTGCATTAGCATCGTGCACCATTCATGGATAAATGGTAAAGCACTGCCATTCACGTTTGCAGTCCTTCCTATGTGGAAGAAAACTGAAATAAAGCTGCAGCATCAACCATGTGAGTTTGAACCTCCCCTTGAGCAGTGGGTATTTTTCACACATCTTCTGAAGCCAAGTCTCTGGACTCCCAAGCCTTAAACTGCTAAGCAAAGTCAAGTGGAGTGTCCGTGCCAACGATGAGAGAGCCTGACACAAAGAAGTACCAGCTGTTCATCACTGTTTCATGTCCACCTGGACCTCCCGTTTGGCTTTATCATTTTTCCTGCAGCCACCTCAAGCTAACCACTCAGACCGAATCACTATGGCAACTCGTGAATGCCTTCCGCTCCATAAAATGACTGCTTCTCCCCAGGTGCTTTCTTTACCAGGCTGTTAACAAACAGCAGGGCAACTAGGAATGAGCCTGGGAAGACCTGGCTGGGACAGGGGGCCTGAGGTGACCCCTTCGCACACCCACCCGTGGTGGTATTGCACACTGTGGCCCCCAGCCACCTCACCTGAGGCCACGGATGGGATGCTGAGGCCCTGGCAGTGCTCTGTGTGGCAACAATTCTCTGTAAAGAGGCAGCACCACGTTGATCCTCGAGGAAAGTAGGTGCTAAACGTTTGACTCACAATGAGGACAGGACCGCATTGTTGAATAACGTTAGACTACTTGTCTGGGCTTTGACTCCCACAGTCCTGTGACAATGTCCCAAAGATGCAAAGATAAGTCACCTTCAGGACATGTTCCCTTGTATGTGGGAGACAGTGAAAGTCTCCCTCCTTTTCATTCATGACAGCAGCCCTTTCAGGTCCTTAAACAAAGGAGTGAGAGATTTTTTTTTAAGCCCAGTAGGAAAGGAAAGAGGAGAAGGAATTCTGATATAGTGCACATGCCCTGGAACAGCAAGAGCGAAGCTGGGCAGATTGTGGTCCCTGGGGAGGCCATGGGCAGTACCCCCATGCTCCCCCAGTGGGAGAAGAGGGGACTGAGAGCTTCCATGGGCCCATAACCCCCTCACTTCGCTACATGGAGTCAGCAGTTGGGAGACTTTGCCCTTCTGTGGTCCCTAACTGGACACTGATGCTGTCACAGACACCATGGGGATCATCACAAAGTCCTGGGCAAGGGAATGCTTAGGTCCCAGGTCAGTGCCCATTTCACTTCCATCTTCCACAGAACACAAATCACCAAAGAAACCAAGGTGCTTCCACACTATGTGTCTTCACGGATCAGATTTTCCTCTACCTCTAAGACAGTTAACCCCAAGCATCCCCACTCCCTCCTCTTCCTCCTGCGATGGGACGTGCCCGTGCCCTTCGACTCCCTCTAGCCAACAGCTGAAGGAATTCACCTTTGCCTTCACCGAAGACTAAATTGTATCATTAAGGCTTCCATCTGAACCTTGTTATTTTGACTTTTTGACTTGCTTTGCACTCTCTGATATATAAAGTAGCAACAATTTCTACAACGAACAAGTGTATTTGTCCACCAGAAATTCTTTCTGTCCCTCAGCTTCCTAATGGTTATGTATTTGAGAATCTGAAAAATTGCCTGGCGTGATTTAACGAGAGCATTTAAACAGACTTTTCCTACAAAGCTTATCAGCTAGTTACTTAACCTGTATGAATAGGTTAAATATTTTCCATAGTATTTATACAAATATGATACCTGGTTTCACGTTCAACCTAATAAAAAGGAAGTTATTCTTTCCTTAAATTACTCCCGTTTCTTTTATTTTTATCTTTCCCTTCTTTACAACCACTTGACTAACAGAAATGCACAGGGCAGATGTGGAAATGTCACTTTATAAATACAAGATGCAGCCAGTATACTGTTGTTGTCCTTGTTTTAGGCAAAGAAAAGGTAACTATTCCTCCAGGATGTACGCTTTGGCCATGAAACTGAGGTCTAAAATCAAGTCAAAGGACTATGTCGAGTTAAAAACAACAACAAACTGGAAATGAAACAATCTATGTGCTGCATCCAGAGTGGTGAAGCAGAGGCTAGTGTGATACGCAGAAAGTATCCCAGCACGTTCTGGGTGCTTAACAAAGTGCTCCTTGTTTCTGTTATTTCCCAAAGGCTCCAAGCACAAATACGCTGCAAATTCTCTGCCAATGGAGAAACGCTCTGCTAACGGCTTCATTCATTCCCACAAGCTATATTTATTCATTTTTCAACCAAAGTGGCATATTGAACATGTATTCCTGGAAATTCCTGAAATCCATTCATTAGGCTTTCAGCTAGCTTCTCTTGCACCTCCACATTCCAGGAGCCAACCCCAGCAAACCCAAGTCCCAGATGCTCCACAGGCAAATGCCTTCATATCCAGCGCCGGGCAAGGAAAAGGCCTTTAGGCCAAGACTGCATGATGGTGAGAGATCAGCTAGCCCTGCATGCATGTCGCCTTTTAACTCATAGTAAACCCAACACCCTAACTATGACACCACCCAAAATACTGCCTTCCGTTGCAGGTCCTACGCCTTCTGCCTTCTGTTTGTTTCCCTAAACTCAGAATAGAAGCAAATTAGACCAGCAGATGGCTGATACGCTCTTGTGATCTGGGACAGCCCTTGAAAGTAGGCAGGTGGGAGGGAACAGCTTCAGACCAGCAGGTCGCCCACTGGCAACCTCACCTCGGTCATTCCGTGCAGCCCAAGAGACAGCATGTCATTCAGAGGGTATACAGCCAAGACCCTGACAGCTACAGCTCAAGGACCATCATGCCCCCAGCACAGTTTATGTTTCTCAGTAAACAGGGAAAGAAAGCCCCCTGGAAATGCATCTGAAATTGGGCAGTTTCTAACAGAACTAGAACTAAAATGTAAGCCTTTTTTAAATTACATTTTCCCATTATAAAAAGTTCTAATTGGGAAACACTATGGTTCTAGTGCTTCAATTTACCTACAAAACCAGAAACACCACTACATACAGCTAATGACAAGTGACCTCACAAAGATGTCACAGCTGATGTCTGGAACAGCAACAGGATATAGGGGATAGTCCCCCCAAAAAGTACAGAGACAAATGAATTATTCCATCAACAAAAAGAGGGGCCAATCTAAACATCAGTATATGAGACAAATACTACATGGTATCACTTACGTATGCAATCTAAAAAAATACAACAAACTAGTGAATGTAACAAAAACGCAGACTCACAGATACAAAGAACAAACTAGTGGTTACCGATGGGGAGAGGAAAGGCGGAGGGCAATACAGGGGTAGATCAGATATAAAATAAGCCACAAGGATATAGGGTACACCACAGGAAAACAGGCCAATATTTTAAAGTAACTATAAGTGGAGTATAACCTTTAAAAACTGTTAATAACTATAGTGTACACCTATAACTTATATAATACTGTACAGCAACTATGCTTCAATAAAAAATAATAATTTAAAAAACCAAAATACAAACATGCTATATGAATGCCTCCACGAGAAAAACACTAGGTTGGGAGTCAGGAGACCTAGGTTTCAAGTCCTGCTCTGGGGGTCATCCAACATATGACCTCTGGGTTTCTATTTCCACATCTATGAAACAGACATTAGATTTGATGATCTCTGAAATCCCCTTTCTGCTTGAAATGCATATTGGCCTGTAAGGGACTGCATTTTCAATTTAAACCCCTGCAGCCCTGCAGAGAGTTCTGAAGCTACACAGCCCCAGGATACCTTTTCCCTGTCTTCTAAGCAGCCCACAGGCTGTGTCTCAGACTCCCACACTGGGTGCCCAGGGGCTCGGCTGTCCTGGGGAACGCCTGAAATTTAGGCAGGGGCTGCTCTGGGGTTGAGGGAGCAAAGGGTGCAAATACTAAGATGAAATGCTGTGATTTTCACTGAAAAGTACCACATCCAAGCAAGGCTAGTGTTCACACTTGCTCCTTAGCTTGGAGGTCTTTCCTGGAAAAGAAAAATCGCCAGCAAAACCACAGTCCCTAATCAGCAGGCCCCAAACCCAATCTTTCAGCAGGACGAGGAAGGTTCAGGGAAAGCCAGAGCTGTACTTCCCCGCCCACAGCCCACCGTGATCCAGCCCAGCATCAGCTCCAGAGGTTAGGAGGGGAGAGGCAGGCCGCTTACAGCGTCCTCCTGCCTGACCCAGCTTCACGTGGATGGAGAAAGAGAACCCGCTTCTGGATTCTCAGCCTGCACAAACCACAGCTCCTCTGATTCTACCCCTTAAATCCAGTCTCCATCAGGAAGCAACCAAGAAAATGTGTTCTGTCCCGAGGTTGATTCTGGAACAAGGGAGGTAGGCGACCTCCAAAGAATCCAGAACAGGGGAATGTCTTCAGCTACAACAGAGGGCACTTGCGCTAAATGTAACGGCTCTGCTTCACGAGTTTAATAATAATAAAGAAAAGCCCAGAGAGCAGAGCCACTGACTAAAGCAGCTGTGCAAAAGGAGAAGACATCCTCGGTGGAAACACTGCTCAGTGATCTATCAGTGAGGGTACTTATGCTCAAAACTAAGTTACATAAACAAGGACCAGAGTCAATACAATGAGGCCTGTACCCCTACCAAGCACTGCTGAAGGGGAGCCGCTTGTAGCTCCAAAGACAACAGCAAAGTTTTATCAAGTAAAAAAGCAGAAAAGGGGAAAGTGAAAACGTAACCTGTTGTCACAGATATTTGAAGTATCTGAAAACAAATCCGACCAGAATGAGCAACTCACCATTTAAAACGTAATTCAAGAAATTGCAAGGAAGTATTTGAGAAGGAAACACAAGTAAAAAGGGCAAGAGTTCTATCCTGGGAACAGTGAGAAAATCTGGAAACAATGTGTTCGTGTCCTGGGGGGAGAAAGCTAACCCTGAAGAGATGAGAGAGGCACTTACAGAGAAAGGAGGACTAGCAGGTAAGGGGAGGCGAGATGGGGCCTGGGATAAAAGGGACCCATGGCAGTGAGGAGCTTCAGAAATCTAAGTGCCAAAAAACATGCAAAGACCACGTACACAAATTGTCTGCGGGGAGACAGCCCGGTTCCCTCAAGGAGGGCCATTGTCATTGGCACCGAGCAAAAGGATAAGATGTGATTCCACCCTGCCCGGGGTCCCTCTGCCCTAGTCCTATCTTTTACACCTGAAACAGGAAACTCTTCTGGGAAGTAAACAGAAGAAGCGGGGTGAGAAGTGTCAGGCTTGAGCTGCCTGGCACTGAGGGCAATTAGACTAAAGTGGAGGCGGCACACACAGTGAGATATTCTGGGGAAATGCTTATTTTCAAGAAGAAAATGAGACTTTGGTCTCAAAGAAGAGGAGACTAGGCATAGCCCAGTGTGAAGCCTGAGGAGGGGGCAGGAGGGATGGGAGCTGCCCTCCTATGGCTGCCACCAGCTGGAGGGAGAACCTGGCATGTGGGGTCCACAGGAAAGGGATGGGCACGTCCCCCAGGGTGAAGCTGTGCCCCAGGGTGAAGCTATGCCTGGACACAGCAGGACTTAAGCTAAGGTATCCTTCCTCTGCTAGTCACTCACACCCTAGGTGGACAAGAAGATGTCTCCTGGAGTTGGGAAGGAGGAAGAGAGAAAGGTAGCACTACGACATGCCCGTTCACTCCTGCATGTGTGATCCAGCCCAGCTATGAAGAAGTCACTGGCATCACTGCCACCACCCTGGTCCTGGCCCTCATTATTTCTCCCTGGACCATCATGATTAGAGTCTTCTTCTACACATCCCTTCTGACCTAACTCTCCCTACACCTCAGCCCCACCAAATCTCTGCCACACTGCTTGCCACCAGAGTACGCTTTCCAATGCACAAATCTGATAACGTCCTTTCCTGCTTAAATGTCTACAATGCCTCCCACTCTCTTCAGCGGACAGCAAGCTGAAGCTGACCTGTGGACCAAATCCAGCCTGCAAGTGACAAACGGGTTTAATGTGTTTAAAGATCTGTAATAATAATAATAATAATAAAAATTAATAATAATAATAATACTGGAATACTACTCAGTCATAAAAAAGAAGGAAATAATGCCATCTGCAGCAACATAGATGGGCCCAGAGATCATCTATACTAAGTGAAGTCAAAGAAAAATATATGCTATCACTTATATGTGGAACCTAAAATATGACAAGTGAACTTATTTATAAAACAGAAACAGGCTCACAGACATAGAAAACAAACATGGTTACCAAAGGGGAAAGGGGGAAGGGAGAAATAAATTAGGAGTTCGGGATTTGCAGATACAAACTACTATATACAAAATAGATAAGCAACAAGGTCCACTGCAGAGCAAGAGTACTATATTCAAAATCTTGTAGTAACCATAACGGAAAAGAATACAAAAAAGAATATATATATCCGAATCACTATGCTGTACACTAGAAATTAACCAAACACTGTAAATCAACTCTACTTCAATTAAAGAAAGAACCGTAGAAAAATAAAAATAAAACAGGAATATTTGACAGAGATGTATGTTCCCTGCCAGGTCTGAAATATTTACTATCTGGCCCTTTTCAAAAAGTTTGTCACCCCTTATAACTTTGGCAAAGAGCAAAGCAGCCAAGTATACAGCAGATCTTTCATGATCCTGCCCCGCCTGCTCCTCAGCACCCTCCACCCCGCTCTCCCGGCTCTGAGCCCCCCGGGGACGGAACCTTACCGGGCCCTGGTTCTCACGGTGCTCTGTCCCCTCGTCCGTCCGGGAAGGCCAGCTCCTGGCGACGACCGCTGACTCAGGCTTCCTCGGGAACGGCACCTCCGGAAACAGGGCACTTCGGCCGCCCCTCGCAAGTCTTTTCTTTCTTTACACCTATCGGGCCATGAATTCACAGAAGTGGGTTTCCACGGGGCTGGCTCCTTCCCCTCGGCTGTCACGCCACCCGCCTCTGGCCGCAGCAGGCTGGCGCCTCACCGGAGCCCTCTCTGCCTTCCCTCTTTCTCAGACCGCTTCCCCGACACGTGTCAGGAAGCGCTCCCGCTCCGGCGGCGGGAACCGGGCCCTCGTTCGTTCACAGCGATGCCAGCAGCGCGCTGGGTGCCGCCGCCGCCGCCTCCCGCCGCCTGCCGCCGCCCGCTGCCGCCCACAGCCCGCCGCGCTCCCACTCCGCGCGGCGGGAACCAGGCCCTTGTTCGTACACAGTGATGCCAGCAGCGTGCTGGGTGCCGCCGCCGCCCGCCGCCGCTGCCTCCCGCCACCGCCCGCCTCCCGCCACCGCCTGCCTCCCGCCGCCGTCTCCCGCCTCCCGCCGCCGCCTGCCGCCGCCCGCAGCCCGCCGCGCTCCCGCTCTGCGCGGCGGGAACCGGGCCCTTGTTCGTACACAGCGATGCCAGCAGCGCGCTAGGTGCCGCCGCCGCCGCCTCCCGCCGCCGTCTCCCGCCTCCCGCCGCCGCCGCCTCCCGCCGCCGTCTCCCGCCTCCCGCCGCCGCCCGCCGCCGCCGCCGCCGTTTCCCGACTCCCGCCACCGCCACAGCCGCCCGCCGCCTCCCCCCCGCCTCCCCCCGCCGCCCGCCGCCGTCTCCCGCCTCCCGCCGCCGCCGCCGCCCGCCGCCGTCTCCCGCCTCCCGCCGCCGTCTCCCGCCTCCCGCCGCCGCCGCCTCCCGCCGCCGTCTCCCGCCTCCCGCCACCGCCGCCACCTCCCCCCCGCCTCCCGCCGCCTCCCGCCGCCGTCTCCCGCCTCCCGCCACCGCCGCCACCGCCCGCCGCCTCCCCCCCGCCGCCCGCCGCCGCCCGCCGCCGCCGTCTCCCGCCTCCCGCCGCCGCCGCCTCCCGCCGCCGCCTCCCCCCCGCCTCCCGCCGCCGCCGCCGTTTCCCGCCTCCCGCCACCGCCACAGCCGCCCGCCGCCTCCCCCCCGCCTCCCCCCGCCGCCGCCCGCCACCGTCTCCCGCCTCCCGCCTCCCGCCGCCGCCGCCGCCCGCCGCCGTCTCCCGCCTCCCGCCGCCGCCTCCCGCCGCCACCGCCCGCCGCCTCCCCCCCGCCTCCCGCCGCCGCCGCCGCCCGCCGCCGTCTCCCGCCTCCCGCCGCCGCCGCCTCCCCCCCGCCGCCCGCCGCCGCCCGCCGCCGCCGTCTCCCGCCTCCCGCCGCCGCCGCCTCCCGCCGCCGTCTCCCGCCTCCCGCCTCCCGCCACCCGCCGCCTCCCCCCCGCCTCCCGCCGCCGCCGCCCGCCTCCGCCGCCGTTTCCCGCCTCCCGCCACCGCCACAGCCGCCCGCCGCCTCCCCCCGCCGCCCGCCGCCGCCGCCCGCCGCCGTCTCCCGCCTCCCGCCGCCGCCCGCCGCCGTCTCCCGCCTCCCGCCGCCGTCTCCCGCCTCCCGCCGCCGCCGCCTCCCGCCGCCGTCTCCCGCCTCCCGCCACCGCCACAGCCGCCCGCCGCCTCCCCCCCGCCTCCCGCCGCCGCCCGCCGCCGCCGCCGCCGCCCGCCGCCGCCGCCGCCCGCCGCCGTCTCCCGCCTCCCGCCGCCGTCTCCCGCCTCCCGCCGCCGCCGCCTCCCGCCGCCGTCTCCCGCCTCCCGCCACCGCCGCCACCCGCCCGCCGCCTCCCCCCCGCCGCCCGCCGCCGCCCGCCGCCGCCGCCGCCGTCTCCCGCCGCCGCCGCCTCCCGCCGCCGTCTCCCGCCTCCCGCCACCGCCGCCCGCCGCCTCCCCCCCCCGCCTCCCGCCGCCGCCCGCCGCCGCCGCCGTCTCCCGCCTCCCGCCGCCTCCCGCCGCCGCCGCCGCTTCGTGGAGCCGTTCGCGGGGCCTACCTTTTCGAAGAGTACCTATGCCCTCGATGGCTCCAACACCCCTTTTCTTCTGACTCCGCGTCCATGGGGCCCCAGGAGCCACTCCACGTTCGCGGAGAGGCCTGGAGAACACACAACGCTCACCGCTCCGCTCCCCTTCGGCGTACATCCTCTCTGGAAGCCACTGGAACAAGGCAGGGCCCGCCCCCAGGAAAGGGGCGTGGCCACGGCGCCCGCTCCAAGGACCCCGGGTCAGGCTGCCCTCCGCGCCGCCTGAAGAAACGCAGCCCCACTGTGATTGGATGAGGCAATGCACTATAATAAATGAATGAATAAAAGCTACATAAATATGAGGCACACATTAAAGAAGAGACATGTTTACCACCAAGAATTGTGGAGTATTTATTTACAAGAACATTTCAAGGCACAAATAAAAATACTTCAGGAAATATATACTAAATCTTTTAATTCAAATAATAGTATAGAATCCTTCTCAGAAAGATTATTGTACATTATATCTATTATTTTACAATAATAGAAAATAAAATTAGTAATACAAATATTTAAAGCCAATCATCAGAATTAAATTAATATTTATTTATATAAACAATGTAAGTAAGTAAAAATCATCAATTCCATTTAATATAAAGTATATTTCTGGAATGTAATTATTTTTAAATGAGAATTATCAATTTCAATTCAACCAATTCAAGTATTCATTCAGCCAAGAGAACAAAATAAGCCTCTTAAAAATTCAAGATTTACAAATTAATGTTAGAAATGTTTTCAGTATGTTAGACTATTCTGATCTCCACTGAATTACATCATACAAAGACATGTATCACTTGCTTTATAGTTTATAATCAAGTATAACTGGTCACTAAAATTCCTTGACCAAAATATCACTATGATTGGATGAGGCAATGCACTATAATAAGATGAATGTAATAATGGCCGCATCTTTTCAAAAACAGAATATGGAAGTTTTCATTTTCACAACTATGAATTTGGTTTTCCAAAATCTGGTTCCCAAAACCAATTTCTAAATGTTACAGCAGGGGGTCGGGGCAGTAATGGAAAGAAATGATTTAATGTACTCTGATGAAAAAAATAATGATCATAGTTTTTAGTTTGGAAAATGTATCTGGTGTTAGAGATACTCAGAAGTATGTAATGATGCTGGTGTGGGTGGGTGCTTGCCCAGGCCCAAGTGAGCAGAAGCAGAACTGAGACTCCTCTCCTGTCCTTGTGGACTCTCACCTCAGTGCTCCCTCAGCATCATTGCACCCATTCACCTCTCTGTGCTCTGTGTGGGGCAGTGGCAGGGTTGGGGACTCTGGTTCTCCCACGAGTCTGTGACTTGGGGGCGCTGCAGCTCCTGAAGTTGTGGGGTAAAGGAGGCAAATTGGGGTGGGGAGTCGGGCCCTGACCTTGCCCCCTGTCTCTCACATTCCAGGACTGCGCGGACTCAACACAAGGGCCCTCAGTGCCTCCAGGCTGGCCCTGTGCTCCTGGCCCTGACCGCTTCCCCAGGATTGAGCTGGGGGTGCCACTGGGCCCAAGCAAGAAGGTGTGGGATCTCCTCTCCAAAGGGAAGCAGCTCCTCAGGAAACTGGGCTCTGGGAAGAAGGAGTGAGGACGCCGTGGCCATCCCGGCAGCAGGAGTGGCTCAGGCCCCAGTGCACTCTCCTGGCTGCAGGGGGGCCCTCTTCCTCCCGAGTTCCCCTTGTGGCACTTGGGTGGGAGGCAGACTTGTTGAAGGTCAGAGCTCGACAAGTCTTCTGTCTGGGTGTCTTCCTCCTCCAGGAGGGGGACCTGAGCCCCAGCGTGGGGAAGCCAATCGGCCACGGTGGCTGAGCCTGAGCGCCTCAGTCAGGGCCTGGCCGTGGACTTGGGACTCCTGGTTCGCCCACCTCCGCCTAGTGTCCACCATGCTGTGCTAGACCTGCCTTGGCCTCCACATGCCTGGGATGGGGACCCTGTGCGAGAGGGGCCTGTTCCTCTGGTGGCGCTGGCCACCCTCATCATGTCTTCCTCCCCTGAAGGAAAGTTTGCACTGGATTCTCCGGCAGGCGGGCGGGCCGTGTGTATATATGTACATACTCAGTGCCTCAGTCCAGCTCCCTCCATCTCGCCTCCACTGCACGGCGCCAGGAGAGGGGAAGGCCCTTGCCCAAGAGGCCTGAACCCGCCCCGTTTCACTCCCCCTCTGCCAGCCACCCTCCTGGCCCGAGACCCAAGACCCGGGGCCAGCAGGCTGAAAGCAGGAATTGGGTTTGCCTTATTTTGCTCATTGGATTCAACTTCTCTTTTGCATCATTTTCCTCTGGCACCTGTCGGAGTCCGAGGGCTGGGGAAAGGGACAGATTTATGCAGCTATTTTCATACATTCCCTGTTCAGAACGGGGCGGGGGGCTCTCGCCCCTCACCCTAGCCACCCCACCCCACCCTCTGGCTGGGTGAGTGTCTCTCTGCATGTTTCCTTCGCTGTGGTGGGAGATTGTTTGACTGAACCCCCACCCCCACCTTGGTCTCCAGGGGTGTGGAGTGGTGAGGGCATTTGTTTAAACAGACATTTTATTATAATAAAGTCTATTTTCACAACACCCATGCTGGACTCTACCTGGGATGAGGGACTCCTGGAGGGGCTGGGTCATGGTGGGCTTTGACCTTGACTTTAGAACCCAGAAGTTAACAGCTGAGTGTGACTGGGGCAAAACTAATGAACACCAAGAAGACCAAGCAGCTCTGGAATTCTTTTCCTCAAAGAAGGTCTGGCAGCTTCCTGGGCTCCTGGTCGCAGAGCCAGGTCAGGGTCCTGGGGCAAAAGAGGCCTGGGAAGGGGGCGGGGAAGCAGGAAGAGAGCAGGCACCAGTTTCAAGGTAGGGGACTGAACACATGCTGCAATCTTGAGTCTCCTGAACCAAATTCTAGTAGATGTAATAAAAACCAACCAAACACACAAACACCACGCATAGTTCCATTCGAGGAAGACTAGAAATGACAGGATTCCAGCAGACAGAGCAGATGGGAGATCGCACTTAGAAACCTCAAAACAGGGCGCGTGAGGGAGAGTTCTGCGTGGAGCTCCGCGCTGAGAGGTGGCACAAACAGCAGAAGGACCACAGGGGCTGCTGACAGCGTGATTAGTTGAGGTTCTACATGAGGAGCCCCAGGTGGATGGCGCACATCCTCCTTCTCTCCATGGGCCAAGGGGCAAAGGTGAGGATGACTGCCTTTAGATGAGAACAGTGGGAATGGCAGCGTGGATCAGAGACCAGACAGCACTTTAGGTGGCTGGCAACACTGGGCAGAAACAAAAAAACACTGCTCAGGTGAGGAGTTATCAAAATGCCGCACGTGGTCCCCTCTTCCCTCTCTCACTGAAACCCTCCAAGCCAGCAGCAGTACCCACCCAACTGTTCTGCAAAGATTCTCAACTACTAAGGCAAAGAGACAAGATGAAACAAACAGGTCAATTTGGGAAGAATTGACATTTGAACAAATGTTGATCCACGAACAAATACATCTCTCCATTTATTTATGTCTTTAATTTCTCTTAGCCATGTTTTGTAGTTTTCAATACAGATCTTGCACATCTTTTGTCAGATTTACTCCTAATTATTTAGTATTTTTGATACTATCATAAATATAAATTTATATTATATTATACATAGTATTGTTACCTTAAATTTCAATTTCTGATTCTTTGTATTTTGGCTTTGTGTATTGCAACCTTACTAAACTCACTTATTCTCATAGCTTTTTTGTAGATTCTCTGAGTGTCTACTTATGTGATCAGGTTGTATATAAAAAAGTAGCTTTACTTCTTCCTTTCAAATTTTGATATTTTAATTTCTTATTCTTGACTCACTGCACTGATAGAACTTTGGTACAATGTTTAATAGAAATCACAGGAGTAGACTCACTTGCTTTGTTCCTGGCCTTAGGGAAAAAGTACTCAGTCTTTCACCAGTATGATATCAGTGATAGGTTTTTGGGTTTTTTTTTTGTAGATGCCCTTCGTCAGGTTTGAGGAAGTTCTATTCCTGGTTTGCAGAGAGGTTCTAAAAAAAAAAAAATCAGTAACAGATTTTGATTTTTTTCAAATGACCTTTCTGCATCTAATGAGAAATCATACTGTTTTTTCTGTTTTTCTTTCCTAGTTATGGCAAATTTCATTGATTGATTTTCAAGTATTCAGCCAACCCTTACTTTTCTGGGATAAATTCCATTTGGTCATGACTTGGGAGGAGGACGAACGCCTATTCCCCAGGATGTGCCCCTTTTATTGAGTGGAGACGTGTGTACAGGGCAAAGGTAAGGGGGTCATGGTGAGGATGGTGGGAGACTCATACGCTGGAGTAGAGAGACTCTGCGGTTACAATCTGGGCTCATCCATTCTTTGTTTCCCACCTGTTTCCAACAGTGGGTCCTCATCCATTGGGAAATCTCCATGTATCTCTGTCAAGACAAGAACTTCCCCTTGGGTCATGATACTCTAGTTCTCAGGGCAGAGGAAAGGACCTGTTATTTCTACTCCCAAACCTCCAAGGTAACATCCCCCATGCAAACTTCTTCTGGCCTCGAAGAGCTGTTTCCCTGCCTTGCAATCCCTGCAGGACAGGCACTGATCTGATGAGGGCAACACCCTGCAGAGAGGAGGGCACAACTGGGAAGCTCTCCTTAGCCCCACCCTCTGCCCTTCCCTCCTCCCTTCTCAGTCTGTCTTCCCCTCACCATGTCCCAGGCTCTTTCTGTCTCCCTGGGGATTTCCCACAGCTCTTGTTATTTTCTGCTGTCCAACAATTTCACTTCTATGTCTCACTTCTGTGATATCTCCATGGTCAAGTTTGGCTGATGGATCCTGCAGCCCATGTTCATTCTGCTTTGCCTGAAATCAGGGCTAACATCTGTATTTCAGGAACAAGAAGTCTTCTGGTAATGGAGAACTTAACTGCAATACTAGATGCATAAAGATAATGGAGCAGTATTTTCCAAGTGCCAAAGAGCAAGAAATTTGAACTTGAAGTCTATACTTAGTCAAATTATCAGCCACATAACCAAAGCCTCCCACAGAAGAAGCACTTAATCCCCAGTGCCACGTTTGCCAAGGTTACCATTTTGATCTTTGGTAATGTTTGGTCTCATATTAAGAAACCAAGGCAAACATAATCTAAAACTGCAGATTATGTAAAACAAATCAAAGTTTGCTACTTTTGGTTAAGGTGGAGGGAGAGACTATTAGTTCTTCTCAGATAAAATTGTTATATTTTCCTGGTAAAACTATCAAACAGAGGGGCATTGATTTTAAGTAAAAGCCTCCTCCTCCTCAGCCCTTTCAGTTCCATTCCTCACTGGTAATAGGCTTTTGTGCCTGCTTCTAGAATTTCCTATGCATTTTTATATTTATTTATTTATTTTGGGGGATGCTGATCCTGGGATCAAACCATCTGTGCATTTTAAGATATGGGTGTGGGCGTGTGTGTGAGTGGTGTGTATGTGTGTCTGTGTGTTTTGTATGAATTTCATCATGCTGCATACAGTCTTTTCTAACTAGCTCTATTCCTTCAGTAATACATCTTTCTGTATTGCTACATATAGACCTCCCTCATTTGTTTTAAAAGATGCATAAAACATTACCATTAGGTGGATGTACCACAATATGGCAACATTTTTTGATGGCTCTTTGACTTGTTTCTAGTCTTTTGGTTGTTGCAAATGAGACTGAAGTGAACACCCTTGTGCAGATATCTTTCTGTTTTCCTAAGAATGCATCTGAAGGAAAAATTCCTTCCTAGAAGTAGAATTGCTGAGTCAGAACAAGTCTACATTTTGGATTTTGACTGCCATTGCCAAATTGCTGTCCCATGGCATGGAACCAATCTACACTTATTTTTTCACATGGTTACTTACATCGGCATTATTAGTCCTTTTAAATTTTAACCAGTCTGATTGGTAAAGATGCTGTTGAATTCTTTTACTTTTGAGTTTAGTGCTTCTCATTTTTAGTGCTACTTTGTAGAACTTTGTCTCATGGAAGCTTACCACCCATCCCCCACCCCCACCCCCAATAACCACAAGTATAAATGGAGTTTACTGAATAACCATTAGACATTTGCATGATCATGTAATTTAACTTGTATTTACCTTTACCATACACCCTAAACAAATTTGGGAACCATGCTTTGAAACTAACATAAGTTTGAATATTCACTTAAATTTTTAAAAATCTTATTCATTAAATAAAGAGTGCGACCTTTCAGAAGGTTAAAAATGTCCAATGCTTTTCAGATCTATGAATCTACCTTCTAAAAAGAATAAAAAGAAGTGTACTAAAATTTTTTTTCTTTAAAAATACTTACCTTGAAAGCTTTTAAGGGAAAGAGAATGTTTATAAGTTCTGCAGAGAAACTTAAAGACCAAATCTGGATACATTCTTCAAAAAGAAAGTATTTAGGAACAAACCTAACAGGAAGGTAAAACAGTAACATTTCAATGAAGAATATAAAGATAGAAAAATAAAATGATGTACTTTATTATTCAAGAATGTAAACTCCATGAGAGCGAGTAATTTGTTAATTGCTTTATTCCCAGTGCCCAGAACAGTGCTGGCACAGAGCTGCTCAGTAAATACATATTAAATGAATGAATGCACATGGATGAGAAGATTTCATGTCATAAAGATACCAATTGTCACCAAATTTATGTATACAATGAATACAATATCAATAAAAATCTCATTTGGATTTCTGATGGAACTAGACATTAAAAAATTCACAAGAGAAAGCAAATATGTTAGAATGTTGAAGATTCTTTTTGGAAAAGAAGAATAGGAAGGAGAATTTATCTTGTAAGAAATCAAAACATTAGAAAGTCATGGTAATTGTAATGATGAGAAATTGACATAGGACTCGATAAACAGTAGGTCAGTAGAATAGGATAGTTTAGAAATAGATACACATTTACGGTCAGTGATAAAAGTAGTGTCTCAATTCAGTGGAGACATGACAGATTATTCAATTAAAGACATTAGGACAACTGGTTATCCATTTGGAAAAAAATGAAAGTAGTCCTCTACCTTACACTATTCACACACACAAAATTCAGACATTTTAGCAATCTGAATGTGAAAAATCAAAGTAATAAGGTATTAGAAGAATATACGGGAGAATATGTTTATGATTTTGAAAAAGGAAGAAATCCTCTTAAACAAGTCTGAAAAGGAAAATCTACAGAGGAAAAGATTGATAAATTTAACCACCTCAAAATTAGGACCCTATGAAAAACATAAGTGAAAAATGACAAACTGGAAAAAATATTAGCAACATACATGACAGCTGACAGATTACTGTTTATCCAGAATACATAATAATTTTGCACATCAATAAAAAGAGTGATTATCAATAGGAAAATAGACAAAACTAAACACAGGAAATTTACAGAAAAGGTAATACAAATACAAAGATGCTTAATCTCACTATTAATTGAGGAAATAAAAAAAAAGAATCACAATAATGTGATTCCAATCTTTGCCTATGAGAATTTTAGTTTGGAGGACAGTTTGGTAATATCTATTAAATTTTTTTTAAATTTTTATTTATTTAATTAATTTTTTGTGGCAGAGGTAATTAGTTCTACTTATGTATTTATTTTTTGGAGGAGGTACTGGGGATTGAACCCAGGACCCTGTGCATGCTAAGCATGTACTCTACCACTTGCGCTGTACCCTTCCCACTATTAAAAATTTTAAATGCACAAAACCTGTGGCCCACCTCTCAATCTTTACCCTGGAGAACACTTGTGTGTGTGCACAAAGAGGCTCTTGCTACAACATTTTTAATAGTGAAAAATGGGAAAAGTCAACTTCCATCAATAGAAGAATGGTCGCATAATGGGAGGTGTAGATTACTCAACTAAAGAATACTAGGTAACAGTTAAAAAAGTGAGATAGTTCTCTAAGTAGTACATGATAGATCTGCAAGAGGTATGTTTGCGTGAGAGAGGTATGCCTGTCAACAGTATGTATACTGTGACATCATTTATGGGAAAAGTAAAGGGGGAAGGATATTTCCCACAGATCTATATCTATGAATGAATGTAAAGTGAAAAGATTTGGAAGGACAAACACAGAAATGGCAACAGCGTTTATGGCTCAGCAGTTGGGGGAGGGGAATGTAGTAATTGGAAATGGTGTAATAACCTGATCTAGAGGGATCTTTAAAGTGATCTGTGATATTTCACATTGTAACTGACTATACTTTAATAAAAATAAATAAACGGACAAACAAACAAAGTGATCTGTGCTATTTTAATTTCACTTGAAACATATCCAGATGTTAGTTACCTGCATAATTCAAAATTAATTTTTAAAATTTTAAAGAGAGAGAAAACAAGGTCTTTGGGCTGGGTGCAATTGGTGTGTCAGAGGTGTCATTGCCTCTGTCCCCTCCCCAGCTTCCAAAGCCTCCTTCACTCCAACCACACACACACAGGAAGTCTGGCTGCAATTCCAACTGAAACAGTGTTAAGAAAGAATGAACTGTTTTGCAAGCAGTAGCAGAGAGAGCCCGTTATCCCACAGACATTTGGACTTCACCCTGGGGGTGGGGATGTTTGGGAAGGTCAGTGGGGGAAAGGAAGGTAGGGGTGTGGGTGGGGAGACTCCCTCAAAGGACTGTAGTCTTAGATGTGGCAGTTCCAGCAGTGCCCTCCAGAGGCCACCCCCAGGATGGGGAGCTAGTGGGTTATCTGCGGGACAAGGCTTGTCTGAAATACCTCCTCAGGGAGACATAGTCTCCTTCTGGTGACTCTGCATGCTGAGAAGCCCTTTGAGCCTCAAATACACCTGTGCCAGACCAATAAGGCTTAGATGAGAAATCAGCAGAGGTACAGACGGCCTTGGAGTGACCTCATTTGGGCCATTCTTAGTTGGTCGGAAACAGGGTAAAATCACGGAGCATCTGAAACCTTTGCACACAAATGCGGGCCCACAGCCCAGCAAAAGGCAGGTGGTTTGGGGATTACACAAAGAGAATTCTCTCTGCTCCACATGGATAGTGAAAGGCGTTTTAACATCATTCTTTGAAAAAGCTTTTTCAAACTGCCTCATCACCGCCCATGAAAAATCAGGGCATGTCTCCTGACGTTCATGAATCCCTGCAATGCTTCCTGCCTGGCACTTGGCCTCTGGGGCCTGTCCCCTCGGTGCACCTTCCATTCGGCTGCCCAAGTTAGCTTTCCTACTATTTTCTTTATTATTATTATTATTATTATTATTATTATTATTATTATTATTATTATTATTATTATTATTAGTGGAGGTACTGGGAATTGAACTCAGGACCTCCTGCATGCTAAGCATGTGCTCTACCACTGAGCTATACTTTCCCCTAAAGTGAGCATTCTAAAATGGAACCCTGATCATGGGCTTCAAAGACTTCATGGCTCCCCAGAGCCTTCAGGACAAGAATTTCTCAGTGGGTCAGCAAGAGTGTTA
The DNA here is from genome assembly GCF_048564905.1 of Vicugna pacos. Lineage (NCBI taxonomy): Eukaryota > Metazoa > Chordata > Mammalia > Artiodactyla > Camelidae > Vicugna > Vicugna pacos. Next base: position 19,857,275 of record NW_027328742.1, on the reverse strand, counting down.
CATCCTGGGCCTCTGCCTGTCTTCTCAGCCTCATCCTGCCCTACCCTCTCCCCCACGTTGGAAGCATCTGCATGAAGCCCACCTGTGTCAAGGCTTTTGCTGTGTCATTCTCTGGGCCCAAAATGCTCTTCCTCTGTATGTCTACTTGGTCAACTTCTAAACATTTTTCAAGACAGTCTCGAGCACTGATTCCTCAAAAAAGCCTTCTCTAATGCTCACAAGGAATCCTGCACAAGGTCCTTGGGGGTACCATTGGTCTGCGTGCTCCTGTGCTCACTGAAGACAAGACCTTTGCTCAGTGAAGTGCACCCAAGGGCCAGCACATGTGCAAGAGGTGAGTACACACTAGTTGAATAAAAACCCAAGCTAAAGGTCAGGAATCAGTGCATACAGGCCACTGGGTAAAAAGCACTGGTTTTTAAGTCAAGACCTGATGGATATATTGTTCTGAACTGCGCCACACCGCTGCCCTAGGCAAAGCCACTTCCTTCCCTGGCCTCCGTCTTTCTCATCTGTGCTATGAGGGGCTTGTATTAAATGTCTCTTTCATCTTGAGCTCTGACAATTCCTTTAATAGAGTAAAAGGACCCTAATTGTCAGCGTCGATGAGGGTGATGGGGAACAGGTGCTCCCACGCATGATTGATGGGAGGATGAGGTGAAATCTTCATGAGGCCATTTGACAATTTCTTTAAAAAAAGCCCTAAAAATTTGGATGCCCAAACATGTGGCAATTTTACTTCTAGGACTTTTTGCCTAAGGAAATAATTGAAGATGCAACTAGAGATTTAACTGCATGGATAACAATCCTAGTATTGCTTATAATAGTGAAAATAGGAAATGACCCCAGGATTGAACAAGGGAGGATTAGTGATTAAATCATAGTACTTCATACAAAATATTATGCAGACATAAAAATGAAATAAATCTATATTTATTGACGTAGATGTCCAGGCTAAATTAAGTGTTAAAAGTGGATTGTAAAACAATATTTAAAGTATGTTCTTATCACTGATTAATATACATATTATATCTACATACAGAATATCAAATTATGAAATGAGATTATTGGTGAGTGGTGGGATTATGGGAAATTATCTTCCTTCTTGCTTCTTATTTATGTGAAAGACAACGACAAACCTGGAAAGAAAAAAATTACCCATAAGGTCACTTGATTGTAAATATTTTATTTACTTATTCTCTAACATTTCATGAGTGGAAATATACTCCTTACAGGACTAAAAAAGAAGTATCTTCAAAATCTTATAAAATTCTAGAACCTGATTCACAAAAAGCCACTTGTCCAAGTTCACACAGAGCAAGTCACTGGCAGAGCAAGGCTGGAAGAAAGGCCTCCTCTCTCGTGGGCCCCTAGGCTCTGTTTCCTGGCAGGTGCCAGGATCCCTGGGCACGCTGGGAAGATGTCACTGCCCCTTGTTCCTTGGCCAAGATGTGGTCTGGGCATAGAAGGCAGGAGTGAGTGGCCAGAAGGTGGCTAGAGGTAGGAGGTGTGGTTAGACCAAACAGGACATGGGAGACACAGTTGACACGTGCCCAGCCTGATGAGGGCCCAGGGAGGTGGACAAACACAGTCATTAGTGATAGGGCACTCCTGCTGCCTGAGAATGGCAGGCCCTTTGCCAGTTGTCCTCAAGGCGTCTCCCTCTTCTATTTCAAAAGTTTAACGAAAATCCTTCTAATTATACTGTTCTCGTCCTTGAGAGGCCCTGGGCTGTGTCACCTAACTGACCACTAACCACAACCAGCCCTGCCCTCTCCTGGTTCCTGAAATCTGGGAGCAGATGGTGGAGGTGTTGGAGACAGCCCCCTACCAAAAGCCAAGAAGAAAGGGGGTGAGCAGTCGTAGAGAGGAAGTTACTTTGGTCCTCAGCCCATAGACCCCAGAGTCTTCTTTCCTGTGAAGCCCAACGGTCCCCAGCCAGATTTCCTGTCACTATAGCCCTCGCCAAGGATAGGGGGCTGCCCACCAGGGTCGGCCCCAGGGGCCAGGTTACACTTGGGGGTCGGGGATGGTGCCCAGAGGCTGATCTGGCCATCATCACTCCAGGTCTCCCCTTCATCTTCTGCTTCCCATAATTCCCTAGGTTGTTGGTTCCTAACTTTCGTCCCTTTCAAAGGAAACCTGGATACTCAGTTTTATCAGAATTTTGAAGGAGGCTTCACTGTCTGTACTCCCTGGGGACAGCACCAGTCTAGGCACACAATGGGGAGCTGAGAAACTCTGGGGTGGTGATGCTAAGTTCAAAGACTGGAGACAGTTCTGGTCCCTCTTCTCCTGCCCATCTCTCTGATCTCAGGGAGCTCTTTTGTGCACCCCAGCTCTGGTGGGGGAGGAGAGTTCAGTCTCCAGGGGCGGGCCTCCTCTGCCCTGCCCCTCCCCCAGCGTGGAGGATTCAGCTAAGAGGGGATGCCCATGCCAGGGGGAGCACTGGGACTTTGGAGGTGGGGTCCCGGACTCCGTCTGTAGGCAGAACCTGCCAAGGGGGTGCTGGGGTATGAAGGTGGGAGTGAGGGGCCTGGGAAGGGAGAGATGTGGGGCTCTCTTCTCCCAAATGCACTGTGGCCCTTGGACACTTTCTGGGCTTGGGGTCTTGTTGCAGAGATGAAGCTGCCCCTGGCCCTAGCAGGGCTCCTGGCCAGTCTGGCCATGCTCCAGCCCTCTGGGGGTGCCACTCCAGGTAACAGCTCAGAAAGAAGGGAAAACGTGGTGGGTTGGGGGAGGTTCCGAGTTTCAGGGATTCCACATGGGCTCCGGGACCTGATGGGGACTTTGGGCCCATTCCTGACCTCGGGATCCCTGTTCTGAGCAGCGGTCCTGAGGGAAGTGGAGACCTCGGTGGTGCTGACCTGCATGGAGGAGGCCAAGCGGCTAGTGGACAAGGCCTACAAGGAGGGGCGGGAAAGGTGGGGTGCCGGGCACTGCTGGGCTCTGGACAAGGCTACCCCGGACCTCTCAGGGAAGAAACAGGCAGAGGGAATTTGTGGGTGGGGATGGGTCCCTCTGTCTGCCTGCCAGTCTTTATGTCTCTGGGTGTGAGAATATCTTTAAAACCACGCCTTCCGTGGCCTAGTCTCTGGATACCCAGGTCCATACCCTGTTTATTATGAGAAACCTGCTTCCTGACAGTGGGTCTGCCTACACTGTCCTTCGTGTCCCTCGCCTGGGCTAGGGCTCTGTTGCGTGTCTCTGCCTGGTTTCTCTGGCTCTCACTCCTCCCTCCTCCAAGCAGCATCAAGCAGCGCCTTCGCAGTGGCTCAGCCAGCCCCATGGAACTGCTGTCCTACTTCAAGCAGCCAGTGGCAGGCACCAGGACAGCGGTGAGGGCTGCTGACTACCTGCACGTGGCCCTAGGCCTGCTGGAGAGGAAGCTGCGGTCCCTGTGGCCAGGCCCCTTCAACGTCACAGGTACCACCCCCCGACAACCCAGCCCCTCACTCCACTCGTGACCCCGCCTGGTGCCTCCAGCCATCTCCCAGCAGTTCCCCCAACACCCCCTTCCAGGGAGTCTCAGGGGCCTCCTGGCATCTCCTCCATGTCCTCAGACTACACCCTCAGCCAAGGCTTTTCAGTCTAGGATAGAAAATGGTGGGGCTCGGCAACCACCCACGCCCTACTTTCCTGGCCCACAGATGTGCTGACGCCTGTCCAGCTTAATCTGCTGTCCAAGACTAGTGGCTGCGCCTACCAGGACCTGGCGGTGCGGTGCCCCGAGAAGGACAAGTACCGAACCATCACCGGCCAGTGCAACAACAGGTGCAGCCTCTGCGCAACGACTCAGGGTGGGGTCCCAGCAGCCCGGGGCCACCTGGTCCCAGCGCCCTGTCCTCTCTCACCACCTCCCTGCAGGCGCAGCCCCACACTGGGGGCCTCCAACCGGGCCTTTGTGCGCTGGCTGCCGGCGGAGTACGAGGATGGCTTCTCCCTGCCTTTTGGCTGGACGCCAGGGGTCAAGCGCAATGGCTTCCAGGTGCCCCTGGTGAGTGCTGGCCCGTGGAGGGGGCGAGACCCCACTGAGGCCGAGACCTCGTGGAGTCCAAGCCCCCTGACTCCCCGTGTCCCGCAGACTCGCGCTGTCTCCAACGACATCGTGCGCTTCCCCACGGATCAGCTGACCCCGGACCAGGAGCGCTCGCTCATGTTCATGCAGTGGGGCCAGCTGCTGGACCATGACCTCAACTTCACCCCGGAGCCGGCCGCCCGTGTCTCCTTCCTCACTGGCCTCAACTGCGACACCAGCTGCCTGCAGCAGCCGCCCTGCTTCCCACTCAAGGTGCTCCCTCCTTGCCCCACCCCCAGCCTGCTGGGTCAGGGGTCGGGGTGGATGAGGGGGCATCGGTCTGGAAGGGGCCACCTCCCTCGGTGCCCAGCTTTCCTTCCCCAGCTCCCCAGTAGGGCTGGCCCTGCCCACTTCCCACTGTCCCTCCAACCTCTGTTTGCAGGTGCCCCAGGCTCAGTCCTCTTTCTTCCCCACACAGGGCTCCCTCCCCACAGTCCACAGCACACAGATCCTGGGTTGTGGTCTTAGAGCCGGCCAAGAGCGGACTGGTGTGCTGAGGCACATGCAGAGTAGAGTGGAGGAGAGAAAGGAAGTAGAATCTGAGAGAGAGGTAGAGAAAGACAGGGCCAGAATGCAAGACAGGAAAGGGGCAGGGTAGAGAGACAGTTACGAGAGGAACAGAAAAGGAAGAGGAAGCCGGCAGGGTGAAGACCAGATTCAGAAGACGGAGTAGGGAGGAGCAGACACAGAAAAGAGGAGAGAAAGGAGGTTTGGGGAGAAGGGGTCAGAGGACTGGCCCGCCCACCTCCAGGGGGCCCCACATCCCCCAGGTCAACGTCCTAGTCATCACCCCCCAGATCAGAGGAGCTCTGCTGGTGGAACCGCAGGCCCACCAATCTTTGTGGGCCTTGAGGGGTCTCCTTGCAGGCTGAGGGGGCCAGAAGTTCCGAAGAACTCCTTTTTGATATCTGGGTCTCCCCTTCTGGTCCTGGGCTCCAGGCCATACCCCCTCCCCAAGATGAGATCAAGGCCTTCAGGAGGGTGGACGGGGGAGAGCCACTCCTGACCTCTGTCCCTGCCCTCGGTGAGCCCGCTGGGCCTCTCTCCATGCTGCAGATCCCCCCCAGTGACCCCCGCATCAAGAACCAACGTGACTGCATCCCCTTCTTCCGCTCCTGCCCGGCCTGCACGGGGAGCAACATCACCATTCGCAACCAGATCAACGCGCTCACCTCCTTCGTGGACGCCAGCATGGTGTACGGCAGCGAGGACCCCTTGGCCATGAGGCTGCGCAACCGGACCAACCAGCTGGGGCTGCTGGCTGTCAACACCCGCTTCCAAGACAACGGGCGGGCCCTGCTCCCCTTCGACCACCTGCACGATGACCCCTGCCTCCTCACCAACCGCTCCGCACAAATCCCCTGCTTCCTGGTAGGTCAGTCCTGGGCGGGGACCTGGGCTGATACAGGGGTGCCCCCTGCTGGAGCCACAGCGGGCCTGTTTGCAAGCCGCTTGTAGATTTGAATTTAGAGAGACTCTCCTCACCAATTTCAGATTAATCCAGTTGCCTTGGTAACAAGGTGGATGAGCCAGAAAGGCAAAACCAAAACCAACAAAAACCAAAAACCCAGACCTAAGAAGGAGACTCAGCGATGGCTAAGGATCTTCTGTCCATCTGTCCCTTTCTTTCCCTTTGGGCTCTGGGAGCGAGGAGAGTTGAGCCCTCCAGGGACAGGGAACTAAAGGGACCACAGTATCCAGTATGGTAGCCACTAGCCACACAGGGCCATTTTCATTTACATTTAAGTTAATTTAAGTCAACCTAAATTAAAAACTTAGTTCCTGCACTGCACTAGTCACGTTTCAAGTGCTCAAAAGCCTTATAGCTAGTGGCTTCCATGTAGGACTGCTCACATGCAGAACATTTTCATCAATGCAAAAAGCTATATTGGACAGAGCTGCTCCAGAATATCACCTCCTAACCACCTTGATTCCCTATAATAAGAGAGGGTGGGATTTTCGATGTGAACAACTGGCAGTCCTAGGGATATGGCTGGGGCAGTGATGGTGGCCATGCCCAGAAATTTTCTAATGATTTTTAATGTAGACCAGTAGTGGGTCTGAGGCCCTTCTCTCTGGCCCCCCAATTTCTCCTCTTGGTGGCTTCCAGTGGCTGGGCCTTAGGGAAGAGGATCAAAGTCAGTGACTGTAGAGAGGAGATCAAGGTCACACCAGGATGAGGGGGGAAGGTATAGCTCAACATGGTAGAGCATGTGCTTTGCATGTATGAGGTCCTGGGTTCAATTCCCCAGTACTTCCTCTAAAAAAAAAAGTAAATAAATAAATAAACCTAATTACCTCCCCACATCCCCCCCCCAAAGTCACACCAGGGTGGACTTTCTGGGGTGAGTGGTGGAAGAGAAGCTCTCCTCAGCCTCCATGTGGTGTTGAGCCACATGTCCTCAGCCTGGATTGTCATGTTGGCAGGTTGTGGGATGGAAAATCTGCTCTCAGAGAATCTCCTTCCACCAACCTTTAGAACCTGGGGAGGACTGAACCCAGTGTCCTGCAGGAATGGGCCTGGCCCTAACCCTCTGGTCCTTCCAGAGGAGGTTTAGGGGAGGACTGGAGGGATCAGAGGGTCTGACTTGATGCTTTTGGACAGTCTCAGGTGTGGACTTCAAACATCCTTAGCCTTGGCCCCCTCCCCCGATCAAGCTACACATCAGTACATAGAATGAGTAACGGCTTTCCAGAGTCCTATGTTGAGAAGGATTTTGAGGCTGCATTCAATTTTAGCAGGAGAGAGGGATGTGATCATATGCTGCATCTGGCATGGGCAGAAAAATAGGGGGAGCCAACATGCATGCTACTTTGTGGACTTTCCTGAGTCAAGAGAATAAGTCAGCCAGACAGTGTTCATGGATCTCCTACTTTGTACCAGGCATTAGGTGTATGTTGGATAGGAGGGTCAGACACAAAATGGCACAAGCCATGGTCCTTGTCCTCAAGGCTCTCCCAGTCTCACATATGGGAAAGTGGCAAATCATATGTTAGATCTGATGCCTACTGAATGAACATTTTCAACCAGCAGTGCCACTAAAGAGGGGCAAAGCTCTCGTGGTGGACCAGGGCATCAGGGGATACCTTCTAGAGGAGATGTAAACTGAGCATGGCATGGAAAGATGGGTGGAGAGGAGGGCTGGGTAGGGGGCATTTCAAGCCTTGGCTTGGGAGGGAGCTTCAGTGGAGCAAGTACTTTCTGGGAGGGAGGTCTTAAGCTTGACAGTAGCTTTTGCATCCCCAAGGGGACTCCCGCTCGAGTGAGATGCCTGAGCTCACCTCCATGCACACACTATTACTGCGGGAGCACAACCGGCTGGCCACAAAGCTCAAGCGCCTGAACCCCCGCTGGGATGGAGAGAGGCTCTACCAGGAAGCCCGGAAGATCGTGGGAGCCATGGTCCAGGTAGGCAGTCCTGCACATTGGTGATGCTGGGGCTCGGCAGACTTGGGATCCAAACGCTCCTCTGCCACATCCTAGCTGTGCAAATTAACTTTCATGAGCCTCAGTTTCTTCACCTATGATACTGTGAGGATTAAATACCTGGCAGATCCTAAGTGCCTGACAAGTGTCACTTGCTTTCTCTCCCTTCTTCTTTCCTGTCCGCCAGGAATGGTACTGGGACGTTTAAACAGGTGGGACTAAAGTGCCTGGCACAGTAGCTGTTCAGTAAATGCTTCTCCTTTCCTTTGTTTCATTGTCGCTCTTGGCTTCTTTACGCACACACACCCCCCTTCTTTACGGCTCTATCACAGCTCCCCACTCTCCTTCTTTTGGGGCCAACTGACATCCTTCAAAGCCCAATGACCCCCATTCCTGGGCTCTCAGATGTCTGCCTGTGATCCCTTAACAGATAAAGCACATTCTTCACTGGGCATGTTTCCCCTAACAAACTAATAGCCCTGGGTAGTGCCTAATCTCACAACAGCTCAGGCTGGCTTGTTTCAGCCCACCTTATCAGACTCATAAATCCCCGGTGTCCCTTCACGGACCCTAAACTTCTTACTTCACCTACAGCCAATCAGAGACTTGTGCACAAGCCGATCAGTCACCTTGTGACCTGACCTTATAAAAGACTCCAACAGTTGGCCCTCGGCGCTCACATTGGCACCTCTCATCTCTGTGGCCTGCTGTTGTCTCTGGCAGTGTACCCCTAATAAACTCCTTTACCATTTCCTCCCTCATCTCTGGTAAACTCTTTTACCAACCCGTGTCACCGGCCCATCACGGACTGTCCCACTGTGGACCACGACGCTTATCCTTGCTTGTCCCTGGGCAGTGTTCCTGGGTCCCTCCTCCAATTTGTGCTGCTTCAGCACGCCCATCCTCTCCTAAAGCCATAAACACAAACACACACACACAAACACACACACACCGCCCCGGCCCCCACCTTGTTACTATTCCTAGATTCTGTGCGGGAGAGAGTTGCAAGGGCCGTTGGTGCATTTTTGATTTGCATTAAGAACTTGAGTGAGATTTGTTTAAGCCTCAGAGGACATTCCAGAGTCTAGAATCTAGAGTGAGACTGTTTCATCTCTTCTGGGAGAAGTCATCCAGGACATGGCCCTTTTCACTGGGAGAAGTCACCTAGGGAGACTCTTCCTTCTTGCCTTTCCTCCTTCTACAGACAATTTATTGAACCCCGCTGTGAGCCAGGCACTTGCTGGGCACTGAGTAATTTCAAGAGAAATGAGAGACAACCCTTGTCCTCAATGAGCTATAAGTTAGTAGGAGAAATGAGACATTAGTAACTCCAGGGCAAGGGAGCTATTGCAGGGACTAACGAAGCCTTTTGTCATTTAATCCTCTAAGGCAGAGGGCAGCTTAATTACCCTTAATTTACATTTGAGGGACTGGGGCTCAGAGTGGTTAATAATTGGCCCAGAGTCACACAGCAGGCAGGCAGTAGAGCCCTGTCTTTGCCTCTTGGTGCCACTCTGTGAGACCCAGATCCAGTGCTGTGGGAGGCAAATCCCTGGCTACAGGGGAGGAAGGGATCCCTGAGCCAGGAGCAGGCAGAGAATCTGCAGGGAGGGGTGATTTTTGTTTAGATCATCACTTACTGGGACTACCTGCCCCTGGTGCTGGGGCCAGAGGCCATGAGGAAGTACCTGCCCAAGTACAGATCCTACAATGACTCGGTGGACCCTCGCATCTCCAATGTCTTCACCAACGCCTTCCGCTATGGCCACACCCTCATCCAACCCTTCATGTTCCGCCTGGACCATCGGTACCGGCCTATGCAGCCCAACCCCCGTGTTCCGCTCAGCAGGGTCTTTTTTGCCAGCTGGAGGGTAGTGCTGGAAGGTGAGCAGGGCCTAGGCCAGGAGGGAGTGAGCCGGCAGCCGAGGTTGGGGTGGGGGCAGGCTTGGTCACAGTGAGCTCGGGCGGAATAAACCCTCTTTCCCTCTTATTTTAGGGACCTGATCTGACTTTCCAGCCTCAGTTCACCTGATTCCGCTTGCCCATCTAATAATAAAGGGTGGGGTGGAGATGGCTTTTAGGGAGCTGGCTCCTTCCTGTGGGTTGTGACTCTCCGTGACGCAGGAAGCCAGCGTCTGGGAGCATGGCAACCTTGCCAGTCTGAATGGCATGATTCCCTAAGACCTCAGTGCCCCAGCGAGGACCTGCCCCCTGGGGACACCGTGGCGCCAGGAGCCACAAGTGCCCAGCCCTCTTCTGCAATCCCCCTGGTTCTACCTTACTCCATTTCAGCTCTGAAACTGAACCAAATCCTTCCCCCACCCTGGCTCCTCTTGCCCCAGGTGGCATCGACCCCATCCTCCAGGGCCTCATGGCCACCCCTGCCAAGCTGAACCGCCAGAACCAAATCGTGGTGGATGAGATCCGGGAGCGGCTGTTCGAGCAGGTCATGAGGATCGGGCTGGACCTGCCCGCTCTGAATATGCAGCGCAGCCGGGACCATGGCCTCCCAGGTGAGGAGCTGCAGGAGTCCCCCTGACCCTCCCCCGCTTCCCACCCAGGGCCCTGCTGTCTCCAGTGTCCCCAGCTGCCCAGCCCTGCACCCACCAGCCTTGCTCTTAGGAAGCCATCCCAGCTCAGGCCCTTACCTCTCCCTGGTCCATTTCCAGCTCCTCTCACCCCTTTTGTGTTGCTGTAACCCTCCAAATTGGAGCATCACCATAGCAACAACAACAAGCCCTCCCACCCCAGTCTGAAAACCTGTTTCTACTACATTTCGTTTTGTTTCATCTTACATGAACTCTGAGAGGAAGAGATTATTGTCACTTCAAGTCTACCCGTGAGGAAAGAGGCTTGGAGAGATTCAGAACCTGCCCAGGGTCTCCAGCCTCATCAGTGACAGAGCTGGAATTTGAACCCAGATCAGCCTAACCCCAATGATACGGGAGAGCTGGTGTGGCTGATCCTTTGAGGCAAACTGTGCCCCTCGCGGTCTGAGATTTCCAGAGGGGCAAGGAGATGCTCCTATTCTTGGATCTAGCAGGAGTTATGCAGTTAAGGATTTACCTCAGGGTAGGAGGGCACAGGGAAGACAGAGAGGCTCCTGGAGAGACCCAGCTGTCCTCAGGCTCCCAGAGAGGCCAGGGGTTCCCTGGGGGTTTACAGTGGGGTGGCAGCCCCTCCATATCCTCCTCTCTCACGTGTACCTCTGTATGTGGCCTCGGTGTGTTGGGAAGGTGGGCTAACTGGGACCCACCCACAGCCACCTCTCCCCTCCCCGCATACAGGATACAATGCCTGGAGGCGCTTCTGCGGGCTCCCGCAGCCCAGCACAGTGGGCGAGCTGGGCACGGTGCTGAAGAACCTGAACCTGGCGAGGAAGCTGATGGCCCAGTATGGCACACCTGACAACATCGACATCTGGATGGGCGGCGTGGCTGAGCCCTTGAAGAGCAAAGGCCGTGTGGGCCCGCTCCTCGCCTGCCTCATCGGGACCCAGTTCAGGAAGCTGCGGGATGGCGATCGGTGAGGAGGCAACCGAGCGGCTCAGGCTGGCTGTGCGGCTCCGGGCCTGTCCCTGACCCCCTGGGGGCCCCTCTTCCTCCTGAGAAAGGAAGGGCTAGGAGGAGTCCGTGATTTCCCACTGTGTTCCGGGGAGCCTCCAGGTCACCCCTAATGTGCCCTGAATCTGTTGATGGTGTAGCAAGGAGGGACTTGGGCCTGGCTGTGAAGGAGGGAAGCGAGACCTCGCTGCCACGCCAGTCACTGCTCCGGGTCTCAGGGCGCAGCCATGGCGCTGCCTATCCCTGTTGAACAGTCCAGTCATTGCTTCCCCACCGCCTCTCCCACTGTCGTTCCACTGTCATATATCTCTCATAGCCACTTCTCACCTCACCTGTATTGTGCTTTTAGGAAAATCGGGAAAAAGGTGGACAATTATTAAGCACTCCCAAGTTTCTTTCTACCCTGTGGATATAGCCCAGGGCCAGGGTACAGGGCTTGGTGAGCGTGTGTGGGCCTGGCTCCCTGCCTATCATTAGTGGTGCCCTGGAGGCAGGAGGTAGGCAACTGGGCAGCCATGAGTGGGGCTCTACTTGTTCGAAAGCCCCCGGGCTTTCTGAGAGCCCGGAGCTCTCCTGTGCTGCAGGGCTGCTGTCTGCATGGTCCTCTTGCGTCCAGGATCAGCTCTGGCCAGTTGATGCCCTCCCAGCCCAGGAGAGCCTCGGTCACAGTGACCGTGGGTGTTCCCGTGCAGGTTTTGGTGGGAGAACAAGGATGTGTTCAGCATGCAGCAGCAGCGGGCCCTGGCCAAGATCTCCTTGCCCCGCATCATCTGCGACAACACAGGCATCACTGTCGTGTCCAAGAACAACATCTTCATGTCCAACACATTCCCTCGGGACTTTGTCAACTGCAGTACACTCCCTGCCTTGGACCTGGATCCCTGGAGGAACAGGGACTAGAGGCTGGGTAAGGGGGTGCAGTGTGAGGTGAAGGCCGGGCATACCTGGGCTGGCCAGTCGGAAACACAGAGATCTCCCTTCCCTGGGTGAGCCCATCCCTGTTCTTGGTGCCAGCCGACAGAGGAAGCGAATGACTAGACATTCACTTGTGTGTGTGTGTGCACGTGCGTGCACGCGCATGGGTACGCGCGTGCATTTCATGTGTGTGTTGCCTATGAACACAGGTAGTGTTTTGTGTGCTGTGTATACGTGTCATTTACGGGAGTGTGTGCTTGCTGTGTCTATGTTAAGTGTATGGAAGGCAGCCGAGCAGATTGGTGAGGAGCACATGCTCTGGAGCCACACTGCTTGGGTTCAGATCCTGCCTCTGCAGCTTACCAGCTGCGTGACTTTGATCAAGTTCCTCCACCTCGCTAAGCCTGAATTTTCTTCTTTGTAAATGACAGCTGTTGTGGCTCCTTTGCGGGTCCATTTGCATCCTCTAGTACTTTGTTGAGCACCTACCCCCTGCCAGTCACTGTGCTAGGCTTGGGAAAAGTCAGACACCGTGTCTGGCCCTCGTGGACCCTACAGCTTGACAGTGTCCCCGGTCAGCAGAGGTGAACCAGTGACCCCCGGAGGAACGGCCATTAGCAGTGCGAGGTGGTTGAGTTATGAGCCCAGGCGAGTCAGGCTCAGTCCATGGCTCCCCTTTTGCTTCCTTACCCTGTTCTCTTGCTTATTCACAGGAGCCTGCCTGGAGAGGAACTAGGGCCCATTGGCCCTTTGGTACCGTTTGTTTATACCTGATGATTATTCTAATAAAGCACCACTGATAGGGACCTTCGCTCTGTCTGAGTCTGCAGTGGGGCTGGGTCCTCAGTGTGAAGCTTGCTCTGGGCTCTGAACTTGAACACGGGTGGGCTGTGCCTCAGGGCCCTTCATTTTCTGAACTGGAGGTCAGGGCATCCAGGAGTCCTCTTCTGGCCAATTCCTATATGGAAGGCAGTCAGTTCTTAGAAGCCTAGGTGCCAGGCCAAACCTAGCAGACCCTCCCCCGTCACCTTCCACCCACACCACCCCAGAGGACAGGACTTGTGGTCACCAAGCCCTTTTGTTCATGCACGGCTCCGGGAAAGATTTGCTAACCGCTCGCTCCACGTCAGGCCGGTGCCAAGTGCTGGGAAATAGAGGAGACACAGCTTTCCTGGGAGAGAGAAAGAGCTGGGGGGTGATGGGGAGGTAGTTCCCTCCCCAGATGACAGGGCATGACTGGGTCCTGCTTCCCTGCAGCTGGCACAGTGATTCAGAGACCCTCAGGACAGTTGACTCCTTCTCACTCCCACCTTCACGTGGCCAGGTTCCCAGACAGGAGCAGCACATGGCTGCGCTGAGGGAGGGAGGGAGGATACGTCCCTATTAATCTTGCCTAGAACTTCATCCCTATAAATGACTGATGGGTCCCCTCCCCACTCCCTCCTTTCTTCCCACATTTGAGGGCGGCACCCACACCTGAAACTATGCAGGACGCTGGGGCTCAGGTACCCTGAGGCGCCCCAGGCAGTTATATTAGAATCTCACCATGTAGCTGGACACAGACTGCTCATCTCCGGTTCACTGATGGTGACAGGGGCGTTCAGGGAGGTTAAGGGACTCATGTGAGGCCTCGAAGAAAAGGTGCCAGAGCCAGGGCTGCAGCCCCGGTCTTCAGGGTCCTGGGCTAAGTGCCTCCCACCCACGCCCTGCCAGTCAGGGGATCCAAAGGCCCCAGCTGGCTGGCCCAGGAGGGTCACTTTTAAAGAATTCATGAATATGCATCAGGCAGCAGCACTAGGGATGTTCTGGAGCTGCCCGCCCATTGCCCATCAGAGGCTGCACAGGCTCCAAGGACTAGCCTAGAAGAGGAGGGTATTTCCCTGAAGGGCCTCTGGAAGGGAAAGTAACTTTAGCTCTGGGGGGATCCAGGCTTGGATCTCCTCCCTGTTGACCCCTTGGCACTGCCCTCTCTTGCCCATCCATGGTTTTGGCTTCTTTTCCCAGGAGCCTCTTGCCTCCCCCTTTTCTTTAAGAGCACTTGCAAATCCCACCAAACTGTGCCCTCTCACCGCACAGACTCAAGCACACGGCCTCTTAGTGGTGAGACACGTCTGAACTGTAAACATCTAGTTACTTATTTGGCATTGATTCCCAGGCCTGTCTTCCAGGGGAACAAGGTCATTGCCAGTGCCTGTAGTCAATCAGCGATGTTTATTGAGCACTTACTGGGTGCCGAGCACCATGCTGGGGGCTACCGGACACACTTAGAAGCAGGCTGTGGTCCCTGGATCAAGGCGTTTACAATCTAATTCAAGGGGACAGGAGGAAAGATACACGTGCAAAGACCACAGCTTCAGCCAAGACTTGTTTAGGAGAGAGGATGGGAGATATCTGGAAAGCATCTCAAGTGGTCCAAGTCTTGACAGAAAGGAGGATTTCCACAGGCAGAGAGGATGGGGGAATGCGGATGGGAACAGTGGGATTCAAGAGGAAGCGCTGGAGAGGCCAGAGCGGCTGGCCTTGGGCTGGAGCGAGGCTGGGGCGTGTAGAGAGACCCTGCTGGAAAGAAGGGCTGGGACTAGGGTGTGGTGCTCTAAGGGACCAGGTCATTGAACTTGCTTGAAATGGCATCGTGGACCAAAGGGTGCTTTACTACACAGTGTGGAGTCCAGGCCCCTAATTCTCTGAGGCCCAGGGTGAGAGGTCTAACTTATCAATGGCTGAGCAATCCACAAAGCCGTGAGGGTAGCTGTTGGCCTGGAAGGGGTGCAGCGGGACCTTGGTGATGTGGGTGTTGTCACAGACAAGGCGTGAGAAGGACATTTTCTGTAGAGACTTCTGCTGCTTCTTAGTGAAGACCCCAGGGTTCTCCCACCAGAACCTGCAGAGACAGACGCAGAGTTTCTCCATCAGCCCAGCTGTGGGCCCCTCCCAACTCTGTCAAAGGGTAGGAACGAGGTCACTGGGGCCGTGCCGAGGTCTGGAGTTAGTCCTCAGGCAGGACATTGGGACGCCCCCCGCAGAGAAGCATCTCCCTCCCCGCCTTCCCCACGGTGGGGTCACTCGCCTGTCTCCATCTCGGATCTGCCGGAACTGCCTCCCCAGGAGGCAGGCCAGGAGAGGCCCCACCCGGCCCCTTTTAACCAGGGGCTCAGCGATGCCCCCTAGCCAGATGTCGATGTTGTCGGGGGTCCTGTACAGATCCAGTAGCTTCTTAGCCAGCTTCTTGTTCTTCAGCACTGCATGCAGCTCCTTCAACGTCTGGGGCTGTGAGAGGTCACAGAAGCCTCTCCAGGAGTTGTACCCTAGGGCGGAGAGGCTGAAGCTGTCTCATCCCAGGGACTTCTTGCCCACAGTCTCTTTGGGGGACACGCCCACTGCATCAGCCCCAGAAAGTCTGGATTCTCAACCTCTGGGACAGGGTAGGCAGGAAGGAAGCCATTGTTTTATACTATGGCACTGAAGCCTAGAGAGGGCTAGTAGGTTCTTTGGGGCTTGCTCTGGGTCCAGGCACTATTCCAAGCACTGTACAAATATGTAAACTGAGGAACAGAGATGTTAAGTAACTCGCCAAAGGTCACACCACTAGACAAGGTGTAGCCGAGATCTGAACCCAGGCAGTGTGGCTCTTAAGTACTACATTTAAGAAGGCCCAATAATCATTGCTTTCCCTCTATGATCCATTTCTTAATATTTTCGGGGCTTTAAAACTGGTTTTAGAAGTCAGTTGTTGATTTCTTTTTCGTCTGAGGAGCTCAAAGATATTACCAGATGTGTTTTCTGGTCTCTGCATTAGGGAGACTGGAAGATTCCATTTCACAGAGGAACAAAGTAAGTTTTAAAAATGGGCATCTTGGTCTTCTGTTTTAAAACTGATCAGAGCCTCAGGGCTATGGAAGAGAGTCCGCAGGAACCCTGGGAAGCAGCCACAAGCTCCCCAGGCATGGCTGGACCCCTGGCCCACTCACCGGGCATCCCATGGTCCCGGCACCGCTGTATGTTGATGGCGGCTAGGTCAAAGCCGTGGATCGTGTAAGGGGGCTGGAAGAGCTTGTTGCGCAGGTCGCCCGTCATCATTCTCTTCTGACTCATCAACTTGGACTTCTTGGCCAGCAGGCCCCGTACCAGAGGGTCAATTCCACCTGCAGGGAGACCAGGCCCTCATGGGGATGGGGGTAGGCTGGGGACATCGTCCACTGCTGTCCGCCCCTTCCACCAGACATTTTCTCGTAGGTGAAAGAAGAGCTAACTGAACCTTTTGGGCTGGAAGTGGGGAGGGAAGAGCCTGCTGTGGCCTGCAGGGTAGGCTGGGGGCCGGGGTCCAGGTCAGACTGCACGCCTTTGGGGTGGAGGGAAGGGGGCACTCCGGGGGTGACAGCATGAGCATCAGCCTCAGGGACTTTTTCCCAAGCTCTAGTTCAGAGAATTGTCTCCTTCTCCTGACATATGTTCCCGCAAGGAACTGTGCAGCACGGGAAGAGATGGCAGAAATCAAATGCCCTGATTTGTCAGGGCTTAAGGAAAGCCAATTTCATTACAGCCCAGCCCAGGAATCCTAAGTGGAGCTGTGTCCAACCTTTGGCACTTAATGGAGGTGGAAAGCCATAGAGAAGGCAGAAAGAGCAGTTTATTTACCAGACCCATGCATTCTTTCTACAGCAATCAGAGAAGCCCGAGACATGGAAAGAAAGCAGAGAAAATTCAGCAACTTAAAGGTCAGAGGAGAAAGTAAAGAATAATAGCTAAATTTAGTTACCACATTCTGTGTGTCAGGAACCACTGCAGACTAAGTTCTATCCATATATTTCAATTTTTATATAGCCTAGTGAGATAGGTATTATTATTGTCCCCATTTCACAAATAAGAAAACTGAGGCTCAAGGGGAATGAATTCACTTGCCCAGGGTCACACAGGAAGTGCATGGAGTCTGACTTCCAAGCCAGGTTTCCCCAGAAGCAGGCTGCAGAGTGAGACAGCCAGGTGCTGCCCTGAAAGGACATACCATCTTTGACTATCCTCCAGGTGTTGAAGAAGAGGGTGTGCAGGGGAAGCTCTGGTTCTGGACCCCATGGCTGATAATTCTCATCCAGGCGGGACATAGTGGAGGGGGCCTCCAAGTGGCCAAAGCAGAAGGCAAAGGTGAAGACATTGGAGATTCAGGGATCCACAGATTTGTTACAGCCTTGGTATGGAGGGATCCACTTCTGCATCTCATCACCTAGCACAATGGGTAGATAGTCCCTAAAGGTGATAATCTGGAAGGAAAAACGAGTTGTGAGAAAAGGGCATGAGGAGACGTAAAACCTCTGCAGAGCGAGGTGGGAGAGAAGCCGCTGCCAAGAGGGATGACTGGTCAAAAATCAAGGATGGCTAATGGATAGCACATGTGTCCAATTCCCCTTCCTATGACCCTGGCAGACATTACTAATTGATCACGACATACTTTCTGCTGCTCTTTCATAATTTGTCTCCATGTAGGCTTTACCAATCAGTCACTTTAATATGGCACTTGAGATGTACTCTCTTTGCCATCTTTGCTATAAGTTTACGACTTTGAAGCTAAAGTGACAGTCCTTATGCATCACTTTAACATGATGAAGTCATATTATTAAACTTTTCCCCATAGGCCAGGGTGAGAGGAATGAAGAACCACAGGAATGATTCACAGGGTAACCAAGGAAAGTTCATTCAACCTCCAGTTCTCAAAGAAATGCTGCACTACAGAGAGATCTGTTTTTCATTTTGTTTTGCTCAAAACAATGAACCAACATAAAGTGAGAAAATTTGGAAAAATCATGCCACCACTTAACTCAATAATTATAATAATTGTTTCTTCTTTCGAATCTTTGTCTACAGGATACCTAGTTTTACATAACTGTAACCCTGGAGAATGCATGCTTTTGCATTCTGCTTTTTCACTTTAAGTTTCTCACATTTCTACCTAGCTCCCAACTATTATATAATTAAATGTGTATGATATTCTCTTGCACTCGTGGGTCCTTCTTTTATTGTTTTACTCTTTGGTTGCTGCCCATTTCTTCAGCAGCTTAGATCTAAGGATGTCATCCTTGGAGCAGGCAGTCTGCGCCTCAGGCTGTGAGAGTCAGCAGGGGACAGACCCCTGCCTCTGGCCACAGTGACTGGCTCAGCTGTGGCACCAGACGAGGCTGGTGAGTCAGATTCTCTCTCTCAGGAATTTAGATTTCAGAGGCAGCTATCCTAGACTGTTTCTGGTGGCGCCTGATCTGAGGGACAGATGGGGTGATATGCGCTGTCATTTCCTACCATGTGCAGAAAAGCAGGGAAAACCCATCTGCAGAGAAGGAGAGTGGAGAAGTGAAGAGAGGAGCAGAGAGGAGGGAGAGGCAGAGCGGGAGTAGCTGCCCTAATTCCAGATGGTTTCCAGGCTCTGGCTTTAACCCTTTCTGAGGCCCAGCTACAGTCCCTGCCCAGGGGTTCGGGGAGGAACCCTTACCTGCTTCCACTTGTCTAGGGTGAGCCAATACAAAACACCTGCGCTAGTCTGGGTGGGCTTCTTCCTCCTGTAGTCCAAGAAGCCTCATTGCAGGTGGGACTGCGTCTCCCTCAAATTCATATGCTGAAGCTCTAACACTCTAGTGGGACTGTATTAGGAGATAAGGCCAGTTAAGATGTAATTAAGGTTAAATGATGTCATAAGGGTGGGGCCCTAGTCCAATAAGACTAGTGTCCTTACAAGAAGAGAGAAGTGCATACATGGAGGAAAGACCATGTGAGGACACAGAGGGAACACGGCCAAGCCAAGGAGAAAAGCCTCAGGGGAAATTAGACCCGCTAACTGCTTAATCTTGGACTTCCAGCCTCCAGAACTGTGAGACAAAATAAATTTCTGTTGTGTAAGCCACCCAGTCTGCATTATTTTGTTATGACAGCTCAACCAAATGAATATAAGCCTCAACTCAGATAGTCTTTATGTAGATATTTTTAATTCTTTGGATGATTTCCTACAAACATCTCTAGCAGCAAGATTTCTGAGTCTAAAATTTTCATAATAAATGTTGAATTCTGGAGACTTTTCTAAGAAATAAATGGAAATAGATCTTCGATGGTGAAGAGCATGTGCTTCTGGTTCCAGAATGAGATGGAGTAGACTCATTTTTCCTTAGTCTTCCCCACTAAATAGAACTAAAAACCTTGGAAATTATTCAACAGACAACAATAAATAGACTCTAAAAGCTGGAAAGAAGGTGAACTGGATAAGAACCTCAGGACTTGAGGAATGACAATAAGATGAGCTCCTACACATCCCAGGCTTGGTCCGTGAGAAGCTGGCACCGTGGAAGCTCCAATAGGAATAGACAAAAGAAGCTATGAAAAGCCTTCTCTCTCTTTCTGCAGAGGACTGGGTCAGGGGAAATTCAGCAGGGACCTAGCAAAGAGCCCCCAAACCCACCTCACAATCCAAACCATTAGCCATCTTTGCTCTTGATACACAACCCAGGCTGGTGAATGGTCTGATCTGCCTGCAGCAGTAAAGCCCCGTCTCTCTGTTCTTCATCCATCGGCATAGAGACTCAGGTGCAGTGGTTTCTGATCCTTTAGAAGATTTCCTAGCAACAGAAGGGAGCCAGGAAAGTACCTTCCTGCCCTACAGACAGAGTCAACAGGGATTGAGTTGAAACCCCAGACATACCAGAAGAATGAAGCAGATGAGGATACCATTGCAAGGGCTCAGGAAACTAAACTGTCTTTGGAACTAAAGCTCACAAAAGTATGCCAGAACCTACATGCCAAACCTAAACAGAGTAACTGCATTCTTAAACAGAAGAATTAAACAGGATCAAGAATCTTGTCTCCTAACATAATAACTGAAATGCCTAGGATACAACTGAAAATCACTTATAATGCCAAGAACCAGGAAAGCCACAATTTGAGTGAGGAAAGACAATCAACTAATGCCAATGCTGACATGAATCAGCTGTTGGAATCATCTGATAAAGATTTCAAAGCAGCTGTCATAAAAATGCTCCAACAATCCATTATGTTATCTTGAAACAAATGAAAAAAACAACATCTCAGCAAAGAAGTAGAATTTTATTAAAAAATTGAAATTATAGAACTGAAAATACACTAACTGAAATGAAAAACTTGTTGGCTAGACCCAGTAGTACGGTGGATGTGACAGTGAAGACAGACCAATAGAATTCAGTCAATCTGAGCAACAGAGAGAAATAGACAGAAAAAAACTCCCCAAACTGCCCCCCAACCCTCAAACAAACCAGAACCTCAGGGTTCTGTGGGACAATAATAAAAGATCTAATATTCATATTAATGGAGTCCCAGAAGTAGAGGAGAAAGGGAGTGGGATGAAAAAGTACTTGAAGAAATAATGTTTGAAAACCTCCCCATATCTTTACAGATTTCAGAAACTGAATTTCAAACAGAATAAATCCAAAGAAAGCTACTCTAAGACACATCATAATTAAATTTCTGAACACAAATATAAAGTGTTAAAAATAGCCAAGGAGAAATGACTCATTACCTATAAAAGAACACCAATTTGAATAACAGTAAATTTCCGATCTGAAATCACGGAGGACAGAGAAAAGTGGTACAACATTTTTCAAGTGCTGAAAGAAAAGAACTGTCAACCCTGAATCTAGTATCTGGTAAAACTATTCTTCAAGAATAAAGACAAAAAAAGACATTCTCAGATGAAGGAAAGAGAATTTATTGCTAGCTGATGTATCCTCAAAAACTGGCTAAAGGAAACTCTCTAAGCATAAAGAAAATGATAACAGAAGAAGGCTGGGAACTTCAGAAAGGAAATGAGAACAGTGTAATGGAAAATAGAAGCAAACAGACTGAATTACTTTCTACCTTATGAGTTTCTTTAATCATAGTTTATGGCTAAAGCACTATCTGATGTGCTAAATGTAGGGACCTAATGGAAGTTAAGTTTTCTACACTTCACTGAAAGTGATAAAACACTGACACCTGTAGGTTTTGATATGATGCACATATGACAATACTGAGAACAATTACTAAGAAAACTATGCAAAGTGATATACTAAAATCAAAATGGACCTCTAAAAAGTGTTCAGATAACCTACAGGAAAGCAAGGAAAACAATAACAATAGAGGAATGAGAAACAGGGAACAAACAGGAAACAAATAATAAAATGGCAGATTTAAGCCTTAACACGTCAATAATTACTATACATGTAAATGATCTAAATGCACCGATTTTAAGACAGAGATTGGTCGAGCAGATTGAAAAAAAAGTGGCCATGGCTCTGGGTTTAATCCCCAGCACCTCCATTAAAAAACATTTTTTAAAAAAGTGACTTAAATTATGTGTCGTCAATAAGACACATACTTCAAACATAATGACATGGGTAGGTTGAAACTGGTGGAATAAGATACATCATGGAGACATTAATTTTTAAAAGCAAGAGAGGTTATATTAATATCAGGTGAAATCAACTTCAGAGCAAAGAAGATTACAAGGGACAAAAAGGGACATTGCATGCTGAAAATGGATCTATCCATCAAGAAGATCAAGCAATCCTAAATGTTTATTCACCAAGCAACGGAGCTTCAAAAATACATGAAGCAAAAATCGATAGAACTGAAAGAAGAAATAGACAAATTCTCAATTATAGTTGGGGACTTCAACACCCTACTCTGAGCAATTGATAGAACCACTAGAGAGAAATCAGCAAGGAGACAGAACTGAATAGAACCACCAATAAATGGGATCTAAGTGACGTTTATAGAACACACCACCCAACAACAGCAGAATAAAAATATTTTCGAAGGACCTATGGAACATTCAACAAGATAACCATACCAGGGCTATAAAATATACCTTAACAAATCTAAAAGAAATGAAATCATATATTCTCTGACCATGATGGAATCAGACTAGATATTAATAACAGACAGGCAGCAGGAAAATGTTTAAACACTTCTAAATTAAATAACGTACTTCTAAATAGGCCACAGGTCAAAGAGGAAGTCTGAAAGAAGATAACAGCAGAAAATACATATTGAGTGAAAATGAAAACAGAACATATCAAAATTTGTAGGCTGCAGCTAACTCAGTGCTAAGAGGGAAATTTATATCACTTACTATACTTCTGTTAGAAAAGAGGAAAGCTCTCAAATTAATACTCTAAGTTCCTACCTCAATAAACTAGAAGGAAGAGCAAAATAAACCCAAAGCAAGCAAAACAGGCTAAAGAAGAAAAATCATATGATCATATAAATCAATGCAGAAAAACCACTTGACAAAGTTCCACATCTGTTCATGGCAAAAACTCTCAGTAGACTAGGCAATAGAGCAGGACTTCCTCAACGTCATCTAGAGCAGCTACAAAAAATTCATAACCAACGTTATACTTAATGATGAAAACTTGAATGCTTTTCTTCTATTATTGGGAGTTAAGAATGTCTGCTCTCACCACTCTTGCTCAATATAGTACAGGAAGTTAGAGCTACTGTAATAAGGGAAGAAAAAGAAATTTAAAATGAAGAAATATAACTGCCTTTATTTGCATATGGCATGATTATCTATATAGAAAATCCCAAGGAATCTACAGAACTCCTGGAACTAATTGAGTTCAGCAAGGTCGTAAGATACAGAATCAGCAGATAAAAATTGTCAATTATCTGCAAGCTTCAAACTCCCAACTTACCCTTTCCCTGTACACCAGAAATTGACACAACATTGTAAACTGACTAGTATTGAGTGACTTCAATTAAAAAATCAGTTATATATTTATACACTGATAAGAAGTGGAAACTGAAATAAGAGATGTAATATTTATAATTCCTCCAAAGAAAATGAAATTCTCAGGTATACAGGTAACAAACATGTGTAGGCTCTTGATGATAAAAATTACAAAGTGCTGAAGAAAGAAATCAAAGAAAATCTAAATACTTGGAGAGACATACTATGTTTATCTACTGGAAAATTCAACATTGTAAAGATGTCATTTGTCCCTAAATGGATCTATAATTTTAATACAATTCCTATCCAAATCTCAGTAAGATTTCTTTGTAGACATAGATTAGCCTGTTTTAAAATATATATGGAAAGGGAAAGACCTTACAGTAGCCAAAATAATTTTGAAAAAGAAGAAGAAAGTGGGAAGAGTCATTCTTCCCAATGCTAAGTCTTATTATGTGGTTACTAATAGTTATTAATTATACACTGTAGTAATGGTGTAGGAATAGACACATAGGTTGATGGAATGAAACAGACAATCCAGAAATAGATTCACATAAACATGCCCAAATAACTTTTGACAAAGGAACAAAAGCAGTTCAATAGAAGAAAGACAGTCTTTACATAAATGGTGCAGGAGCAGTTAGACATCCGTAGCTCCCCCGACCAATGAACCTTGACCTAAATCTTATGTTTTACACAAAAATTAACCCCAAATAGATCACAGACTTAAATGTAAAACATAGAACTATAAAAAGTCTAGGAAAAAAAAAAAACAGGAGAAAAATCTTTGGGATCTAGGACCAGGGAAAGAGTAAAGACTTGACACCAAAAGCACAATCCATGAAAGAAAAAAACTGATAAATTTGACCTCATCAAAATGAAAAACTCTTTCTCTGCAAAAGATCCTGTTAAGAGAATGAGAAGACAAAGTACAGACTGGAAGAAAATATTTAAAGTCACATATGTGACAAAGGACTCGTATCCAGAATACATAAATCATTCTCAAAACTCAACATTAAAAGACAAAATCCAATTTGAAAATATGCAAAATACATGAGCAGGTATTTACTGAAGAGGATATCCAGATAACAAAAAACACATGAAAAGATATTCAATATGATCAACCATCAGAGAAATGCAAATTAAAACCACCATGAGCTATCACTACATACCTAACAGAAAGGGTGAAAAAAAATTAGTAATGACACCAAATAATGACCAGGATGCAGAGAATTTGGGTCATTCATACATTGCTGATGGGAATGTAAAAATGATACAGCCACTCTGGAAAACAGTTTTGCAGTTCCTTTTAAAACTAAAAATGGACTTACCATATGACCCAGCAATTGCACTCTTGGGCTTATATTCCAGACAAATAAAAACTTATTTTCTTGCAGAAACATAGATATGAATGTTCATGGCAGCATTATTCACAGTAGCCCTAAACTGGAAACTATCCAAATGTCTTTCAATAGGTGAACGATTAAACAAAGCATGAGATGGTTCTCAACAACAAAAAGGAATGAACTATTGATATATGCAATGACTTGGATGAACCTCAAGGAAATTATGCTGAATGTGAAAAGCCAGTCTCAAAAGAACACATACTGCATGATTTCATTTATATAACATTCATGGAGTAACATAAGTGTACAGATGGAGGATGGATTAGTGGTTGCCTGGGGTTAGGAAAATGGGAAGGGGGAGGGTGGCTGTGGCTATAAAAACGTAGCCCAAGGGCATCTTGTGGCGATGGAAGTTAGGTATCTTTATAGTGGCGGTGATTCCATGAAATGACACATGTGATACTATTGCCTGGAGCTACACACACACACACATGCACCACACATGAAGATGATGAAATCTGAATAAACTCTGTAGTTGTTATCAGTGTTAACCTCCTGATTGTGATCTGGTGACATAGTTCTGCAAAGTGTTAACACTGGGGGAGGTGCATGTACATGTTTGGACAACTTCTTGAGAATCTACAATTATTTCAAAATAAAATGTTTAAAAAATAAGAATCAACATATCGCCCTTTCTACATCCCTTCTAGTCAACTGGCCAATCAACAATAGCAATTAACTGTGCCGGTGACATGTGGCTTAAGTGCAGAAAATTTTTAAAGAAGATAATCCGATCAAAACAACTGGAATAAGTGTGCTGTCACAGTCCCAGGAGTGATGGAGCCTACGGTCCCAATGAGGGCACCTGGGTAGGCACACTGAGTGACCATGTGAGACTGACTCTCCAGTACTCGGAATCCAGGGACTCATTTTGGGGCCGAGAGGCAGAAGAAGCACAGGGGAGGTTTACAAGAATGAGATGATGGGAAAGCAGCAGCAGCAGAGCAAGGGGAAACGCAGAGGGGCTAGCGGGAGGTGTGGGGACCAGCAGAGAGCAGGGTCAGGAGCGGGAGCGAGGCTGGCGTGTGGCGCAGTGCTCCTGGGCCCACCTGCATGAAGGCTCCCAGGATTTTCCGGGCTTCCTGGTAGAGCTTCTCTCCATCCCAGCGAGGGTTGAGTCTCTTTAGTTCTCTGGCCAGACGGTTGTGCTCTCGGAGAAGCAGGGTGTGGGAAGCGGCCAAGAGGATCTGCTCTGAGGCTCGGGAATCTCCTGAAAGCCCCCAAGGTAGGAAGGTAGGTTCCCCGGAGCAACCCCAGACCCCAGGGACCTGCATGAAGAAATCAGTGACAATGTCCCAAAGAGAACCTCTCCTAAGCCCCTCCTTCCAGTTAATTTAAGGGAAGGCAGGTGGAAAGAGATCAGGGTTGGGATTCATAGATTTGAATCTCAACTCTACACACACACTTTTAGCCGTGTGACTTAAGACTTCACATTTCTAAGCCACCGTCTTCATATCTGGGAAAATGGGGCTAATAAGGTCGACCCTCAAGACTGACAGAAAGACTACAGGTGACATTAAAAAATTAAAATTTGGTAATTAAATCCCAACTGCCTTCCAAGATGGGACCCACAAATAAACAAGGGGCTTTTCATTGTGTGGAACAACTTTGAAGGTTTTAGGAATCCAAGTTTGAGGGTAGGGTCCAATTCCTCTGTGTAATACAGGATGAGATAGAGGCAATTGGGAGGGATGGAGGAATAGGATGGGAGGTCAGATAGATGGTGCAAGACCGGATCTTTCTCTTTGTGTCCTCCAATCTTCAGGAAAGTCTGTTAAATTCACAAATGCTTAGTCGTACTGGGTAATTTTTGGGGGGGAAAACAGGCAAAGGCTTGGTCTGGATTGATGTGAGAGATGCAGGGACACAGCTAAGAAAAGATCTGGCCCTACAGACTGGCCTCCTGCCATGTCTGGGCGGCAGGGGGCTTGCCCCGGGGGAGTGGATCTTTAGAAGAGAGAAAGCCTCCGAAAGCCTAAGGCAGAGAGGACCAGGAGGACAGGAGCCCCCAGAATGAGAATTTGGTTGTGCACGGGCTGTATGGAGTAGGGGCTTTGTGCCAAGTTTATAAAAAGCATTAAAGCTATATCTTCCTCTTCATCTAGAACTTCCTCTTCTAGGAAATTATCTTAGTAAAAAATTTTTTAAATGTGCACCAAGATTCATCAACAAGGATGCTCATTAACTTAAAAACAACAACAAAAAAATCACAGGAAAACCAGAAATGACTTGAATGTCTCCAAATCAGGTTGACAAAAATCAATTATGATAATAAATGTCACGGAATACCAGGCAGCCA
This sequence comes from Vicugna pacos, assembly GCF_048564905.1. Taxonomy (NCBI): domain Eukaryota; kingdom Metazoa; phylum Chordata; class Mammalia; order Artiodactyla; family Camelidae; genus Vicugna; species Vicugna pacos. The sequence goes on along the minus strand of NW_027328742.1, from coordinate 19,830,873 downwards.
CTTAAGAGCCCACTGTAGAAGATGGTTTCATGATGTGATGCATGAAGGGAAGTCATCAGGTTACAGAGCATTATTTCAAGTGCAACCTCAATGATGTAAAACAATGTAGAGCGATGGGATAGAAAAAAACCTGGGAAGATAGGCATTCAAATGCTAAGAATGATTATCTGTGGGTGGTGGGATCTTGTGAATTTTCTTATTTATTTTTACAGTGAACATACGTTCTTAGATTCTGTATTCACCTGGGCCCTTCTGCCAGTCCTGGACAGTGCCCGGGGCGGTGGTGGCTCGGTGTGTGTTTTTGTAGAAGATGATGAGAAGGAACAATGGTAAAGCCTCCCCAGAGGCTGCCCAGGGGCCTCGTGAAGTTTTTCTGGCCTCCCTCTGCTCTCAGTCCCCAGGATAACCCCCTTGTCCTTGGGCACCTCTGTTCCCAGCCTAAACTCACCCGCCAGGAAGCAAGGCACTTGGGCAGTGGTGTTGATGACCTCACAGGGGCTCGGCTTCTTGTTGACAAAGGGTGGGTAGGCCAGCCCGTGGTCCCAGAACTCCTGGTTGACGGCCATGAGGCCCAGCGGACTACTGAGGTCACGGAGACGGCTGTCCAGGCTGGGCTCAGAGCCGTACACTAAGCTGGCGTCCAGGAAGGAGGTCAGGGCGTTGATCTGCTGTCGGGCCAAAGACTGGTAAGGTGGATTGGGGCAGACAAACCCAGCTCGGAAGAAAGGCATGCATTTCCCTTGAGTCATCACCTTGCGGTCATTGCGCGGGAACTGCAGAGACATTAGGGTGACTGGGCAGAGGTGGTACAGCTGGTAACCCCAGGGCAGGTCCAGATGCAGCTGGCAAAAATGCTGATGGTGTCCTCCTGGGACCCTGGGACCACACGCTGGCTCCTGGTGCCTCCTGCTGACACTATACATCTTGGGCCCCCAATACCTTGAAGTTCATGACGTCCCACTGTGGAAAAGGGCTGAAGGGATTCATCCAATCTTTTATAGCAAAGGTTCCAAATTTTTGGTGGTGAGGGAGTCCTCCAACCCCGGCACAGGGAAGCAGAACACGAGACAGGAAAGGGTTTGTTAATAATAACTGCTAACAACAGCTACCATTTGTTTATTTTGGCCCTTCCATGTGCTAGGCATTATGCATACTTTATCTCACTCTGGTCCTCATAAAACCCTGTAAGGTAGGTAATTTGGTCCCATTTTACCCAGGAGAAAACCGAGGCTCAGAAAGGTTGAGTCATGTGCCCAAGAACTTACAAACTGCAAAGGAAAGATGTGGGATTCAGAGCTAGAGTGACTTCACTCCATAGCTCACGTTCTTTATAACACAGCTCACAGCCTTGATTTATTTCAGTAAAGAAATCACTCTCTAACTGTAAAATCCCTGAAGAAAAGGTGCATCATGGCAAGTTCCTTGTCCTTCCTGCTGGAAATTCCCATAAATACCGGCTGCTCATTCTGACTCATCCATCAGGTTTCAGCTTTTTCTGGAAGGAGCCGTCCTGGACCCCATGGTGACTTATAGCAACATTCCACAAATTTTACTGTGTATGCAATGAATCTCCTGGGAATCCTGATAAAATGTGGATTCTGTTTCCCAATGTCTTGGACAACAATATCTTGTTGTACTTCTAACAAGACCCCAGGTGACACCAAATGCTGCTGGGCCGGGGACTCAGACGGCCCTCCGCAGCGCTTCCCAATTTTGCCGTTAGTGGTTACTCATCCATTTCCTACACAGACCCTTCGTCCTTGAGGGAAGGGACAGTGTCTCATTTGCCAGGCACGGAGTAGATGATTAATGTCTATTTACTAAGTAAACGAGTGAGTGAATGAATAGATGTGTGAGGCTTGGGAAGCTGTCAAATCAGCATTCAAGATCTACCAAGAGGTCCTGGCTGACTGCCTGGCGGGGAATGTCTGCTACCTTAGGGAGGCAGGGGGTTTGTCAGGGACGCGCAGTTGCAGTGGCCTACCATGATGGGGAAGCAGTTGTCTCCCTGGATACAGTGCTCATCACACTGCGCTTTGGAGTACTCGCTGCTCCCCAGCTCCATGTCCGGGGAAAAGTCCAGGTCGTGGTCCACAATCTGACCCCACTGCATGAAGAGCAGGGACCTGTTCTGGTCCAGAACACCCTCTTCATTCAGGTAGCTGACAATCTTGTTGGATACCTCACGGGCCTACGGATGGAGAGAGAAGGAGAGGGAGGAGAAGATGCTTCAAGGATTTAGCTTCAACTGCAGTTTATTGAGTACCTATGATATGATAGGTGTGTTTCATCCTTATGACAAGCTTGTGAGGCAGGTGGCGTTACTCCCATTTTGTAGATGTGGAGACTGAGTCCTAGAGAGGTGAAGTCAATTGACCAAGGTCCTACAGCCACAAAGGGCCAGGTCTGTATGACTGGATGGCTTGCAAGGCCAGTGCCCTTTCCACTCGGAGAGGGAAAAAGAAAGACAGGCTGTTTTCTGAAGCCAGTGCCATGGAGATGCCCGGTGTCTGGGATTAGGGGAGGGGCTCTGGGAAGAGGGCCTGCCAAGTCAGATGAGGCCAACAGAGAGGACCTCTAGGCAAACAACGGCTGGTGCACTCCAGGGGATGGGACAGGGCAGGCGCCAGCGGGATGCAGCAGGGAGGTCATCTGCCTGGGAAACCCCAGGGCACCTGGTCTGTTGGCAGCTGGGAAGTGACCATCACATAACCGGGCTCCGGGACCCGGGCTCTGCTGCCCTCTAGTGGCACTTGGGGGAACACTTCCAGGGAGCAATTCCAAATCTGCATCTCTCCGCCTGCGGCTCCACCGCGCACCCTTTGTCCTCCCACCTATTTCTTCTTCCTTTCCTTGAGTGTTTGGGGAGTGCATCCCTTCTCTTCTGACTCCCATCCTTCACCTGCCTGCCCGGGGCTCTCCCCGACCCCGGGCCTGCGCTCACCAGCGGGAGAGGGAAGCCGTTCCGCCTCTTCCCCCGCGTCCAGCCGAAGGGCAGGGAGAGCCCGTCCTCGTACTCCGCCGGCAGCCAGTGCGCCAACGCCTGGTTGGCGGCTCCCAGGGCGGGGTGCCTCCTGAAACAGCAAGACCCGTCCTCAGCTTCGGCCGGTCGGCCCCGGGGTCTGCTTGTCTGAAAACCCCACTGGGAATCCCCTGGGGAAGGACCTGGAGCCTCTGAACAAGGGATAGGGGGCCCGGAGGAGGTGCTTCTCAACTGTGGGGTGTCTGGGCCACTCTCACCTCCGAAGGCGCGGGGCTCCTCTGCACCGGGGAAAGGTGCTGCTTCCAGTGGGTTGCAGTGGTCTCTAGAAGGTGGGGAAGTTAGGGGGGTTCCAACAGCACAGATTCCAGTGGGACGCTAGTCCAGGAGGGTAAGGCAGTGGGAGTTCTGCCTGTAATGTCCAAGTGGCAAAGTCCTGGCTGGGTTGGGCAGGGCAGGTGGCCTGGGCAGGTGGGCTGAGCCTAGTGGGCTGTGTGTGGGGATGGGAGGCACCTGCCTTCTATACCCACCCATGGCCACTCACCCGTTATTAGTCTCCTGTGATGGTGCGGTAAGGGCTGTTCTCGTCACATTTCACCACGGAAACTGGGACGTCACAGCCCACCTCCCAAGAGAGTGCAGTCAAGTCCAGGCTGGGGTCTGAAAGAGAAGGGATGCCAAGTGGGCTGGATTCTTCCTCCGCTTTCCGTGTTTCTGTGGACACCAGTTGGGCTGGACTCTCTCCAGTTTCTGTGGTGGTCCTGTCCCTGGCAGGATTTAAGTGAGGGGCGCTGTGGTCTTGGGAGGATAACACATTGGGAAGCTTTAGGCATCAGAGGCTTCCACGTGGGCACAGAATGGAGAGACCTCCTAATGCAGGCTGTGCTCCATCCCAGTGCCCGCAGTGAAAGGGAGGCAAGGGAGTCTGGCTCTGGGGGCTTCTTTGGGGGCCTCATTTGTGAAAGTTGGCAGAGGCCCCAGCACATTTTGAATCTTGGAGTCCAAACTGCTCCCTGCTTCTCCCTACCTTGTCCCAGTTTCCTTCTTTTGCAACTTTGGAATTTGCCCAAACACCCAGGCCAGGGATCTTCCTCCACTTGATGTTTGCCCAGGGAGAACTTGTAGCCTCTTCCTCGAGTCATGACCAATCCCCTCCCTCCGTGACCCTCCGTGAGCTGTGCCATTCAGTAGGGGGTGGGGCGGAGGGGTTGGGGAGGTCATGACCAGTCCATCAGCTCATTGTTTCAGCCCCACAGCACCCAGAACAAGAGGGAAATCGCATCACCTGTGACATAATCCCAGTAAATCCCCTCGACACAGGTGGCTTAAACTGGCCCTTTCACAGGCGGAAGTGGTGACACTGTGGTTTGGGACAAGGAACTGGTGTTTATTGACATTAGTCCTTCCTCGGAACAGAGACCTAACAGATGGCGTTATAACAAAGAGCATGAATGTCCCCTCATTGCGAGCTGGCAGTGGGACCTTGCTGGGCCTGAGTTCCTCTCTCTGCAGGAAAGAGCATGGGCGTCGCTGAACTCAGCCTCTCCTTGCTCTGCAGGTCTAGGAGAGAGAGAGGCGATGGCTCCCAAGAGGAAATGCAGCTTTTGCTGGCTTCTGCTCTCCCCTGTGGCGAGATGACCCCTTCTTGCCATCAGAGGGCTGGTGAGCTTTCTGTACCTGTGACGTTGGTCTGGGTCACTTTCTGCCACAGTCTCTTTAAGGACTCCTCCCACACCTGCCCATTGCGGATGGCTGTGCGCGTCTGGCCCTTGGCATGCTTGAGGTACTCTGAGAGCTGTCGAGTGGTGGGCACCTCAGAGCTCATGGCAGCCTTCAGCCTACAATTGAGAGGAGTGGGGGAGTCACGACCTGGCCCCCGGGCTTTGACTCTGTAGAAGGGATGTGAGGCGCCGTGTGTGTAGGGAGGAGCTGGGTGGGGGGTGGACAGCACGCCGGAGACCTCCCCCCACTTCTGTGTTCTCTTCTGATGCCTCTGGAAAATCTCTTCTGGGAGGAGGAAGCTACAGCATGTCTTTAAGCTTTGTGACGTCTGCTTCTGAGGGAAGGCAGGCAGAGGAAGGTGAGCCCTTCCTGAATTAGAATTGGCAAGTGGCAGCTGTGCTGGCTGCTTCCAGATCTGTTGGGGAACCTCAAACTCACCTTAGTCCCAGGATGTACGGATTTAGGCTAAGAAACCCCTGACCGTGGAGCTGGCCTCTCATCGAGCCTCATGGACTGAGACTTCTAGAAACACCATGCCTCTGGGCCTCCAGTTCTGCCCACGAAAGCATCCTCTATTCCACCTGGCCCTAGAGTGAGCCTGGGGTTTGTTTAGACGTGGCTGGAGCATCCAGCCTCTTGCTGCCCATTTATTTGGCCGGATGTTCAGCCTTTTTATTCTTAATTTCCCATGTATAAAATGAGAAGCCAAAAACCCTTCTACTACTAAGAAATTGGAGATTAAGGGCAAGATGTCAGAAAGTCCCTCTATGAGAACCTCCAGCCCCTGTGGTGCTCCGCTTCCTCATGTGTGAGATGAGGGGACTCCAGGAGACGATCTGTAAGACTCTTCACGAACCTCCTCTAGACTCAAGGCTCTAAGACTCAAATATTTGAAGTGGCTCAAATTCTCACAAAGACATCCCTGCTTTGGGAGTGAACTGCACAGGCTGTAACACCTGGCCTGTCCCTGTAGACCAGGTTATTAACTCTATTTCAGGTGTGAGGGGGCCTGGTGCCTCAGCCTGAGGGGCTACGTGGCTAATTACCAGACCTACGTGCTTCTAACCTCCCCTCCACCTTGGTGAAAAAGAACCCAAGAAGATAAACCTGCTGCCTTTTGTTGCAGGAGACCTCGTGGCCCAGGGACCCAGACTCCTGCAGGTCCAGTATGGTAACCACTAGCCACATTTGGCTATTTAAATGGAAATTCATTAAAATGAAATACAATTAAAAATTCAGTTCCTCGGTGCTCTGGTCACATTTCAAGTGCTCAGTAGCCGCATGTAGTCAGTGGTTCCTGTATCGGACAGCACTGACCTAGAGTTTGGGCCTAGAGGTCACGTTTGAACCCTGGTTCCACCAGGATGGGCGTATGGATGTGACCTCCCAGTGAGCTGTGCCTCCTCTGTGAACTGGGAATCAGTGTCGCTGACACCAGCACCCGTGGCCTTTGCAACATGCTGTCTGGGTTTGACTCCTGCTGCTACTTACTGGTGGCCTTTGGGCAAGTTAACCTCTCTGTACCCAGTTTCCTTATCCACAAAATGTGGATAATGGTGGTAACCATGCAATTTGATCATTTGGCCTCAAAAACAGCTAAATCCTATAGTTGGGTTAAGCACTGCATAGGATTTGAGGGAGGAAGGAATGAGAAAGGCCAAGAGCGGACTCTGGCACAGAATAAAGCCACGTGCCTTAGCACCAGGCCACCATCTTCATCAGCCAGGTCCCAAAGGGTCCCCCACCCACGAACAAGGAAGTGGGGTTGCTGGGCCTCCCATTGTTTCACCGAAAGTTCCCATGCAAGGTCCTATGCGCGCCTTCCTTCCTCCTGGGCCAGGGCTCCGTGCAGCCTCCTGCCTGAACCTGACTCACCCGGGAGGTACCTCCTGCTTTGCCTCAGGGTGGGGCTCCCTGGGGGGAGGCAGGGCCTTGGAGGAACTCTTTCCATCTCTAGGCCTCCACCCTCGACCTAGCCAGCATCCTCCCCCACCTGGATGGCCGCAGCAGACTCCTAACTGGGTTCCTGGCTCCTCTCCTGTCCTTCTCCCATCCAGCTCCACCCCACTGCCGGAGGGAGCTTTTTGGAATGAAAAGCAGGCCAGGCTGCTCTCTGACTGAAGCACTTCCTTGGCTCCCCGACGATGTGTGTGAATCCACATGCTTACTGCATCCATGCTCGTGACCTTGTGCAGTCAATTCCTCTATCTAGTTCCCAAACATTTTCATCACCTGCCAAGGAGACCCTACACCCATGAACAGTCACGTCCCATCCCTCCCTGCTCCTCCCTGGTACCCACGAATCTGCCTCTGACTCTTGGGTCCTCAGGCTCTGCCTGCGTGCTCCTCCTTTCCTACCACTGCCACCAGCACCAGCCTCTTTTCTGTTTCCTGAGCACCCTAAGCTCTTGCCTGTCTCAGGACCTTTGCTTCTGCTGTTCCCAGACCCTGGAATGCCATCCCCCCAGCTCTCTACATGGCTGGCTCTTTCTCGCCCTCCATCTGGCTTCCCGGATCCCTGCACCTGGAGCCTCAGCCACTGCTCTGTTTATTTCCTTTCTTGTCCTTCTCACAGATCGTGAGTTGCTGGATTGTTTGTTTGGGTGCTTGTGAAAAAGATGTTTAAACGTAGATTCTTGACATCTCCACAAGGCCCCAAGTCCAAGAACTAACCAGTGGGGGCAAGTTTGAAAGCAAGGCTGGTGGTCCTGTGCTGCGCAACTCCCAAGGGAGGTGCTGAACACTGATTTTGTGGCTTTTATTCTGCCCCACCTTCGGGCTCTGACAGGATTGACATTAGGGAGGGAGAGAGAATTTTCATTCGGAGATGGTTTCCCTGCTGCCACCATGGGGCTTCCTCTTTGGACTAATTCTAGTGACAAGGGACTTAACAGGCAGCTCCACTGTGTGTTTGTGGCTGGTGATTGACACCTGCCCAAAAGGCCTAAAGAAAACAAGAAAAGAAGAGGCGGCTGGTGCTCTGAACCTAAGAGCAGAGTAAGCCAGACAGGGCGGCGCTGGGCCCCAAATCCGCACATCCTCCAGCAGCAGGGGAAAGTCTCCTGGAGCCTCTTTAAAAAGGACCTGACTCGAGAAGGTGTGGCGAGGGGAGAGGGAGTGAGCCCCAGGCTCCTGGGCTGAGGGTTGGAGCTGTGAGCTGCTGGCCGGAAACTTCTCTGGGTCAGAGAGTTGGCAGCAAATCTCTGAGAGCCGAAAAGTGCCCAAGGAGGGAAGGCGCTTCTGACCCACCCCCCTTCCACCCTCACCCTCAGGCATTAAGTTGTCCCGGTGACTTAGACTTTGCCATCCTGCCCCCCTCCTACCTCCCCCAGCTCTACCCCTAAGAGTCAGAAACCTGGGCTGGGGGAGGGGGACAAACTGGACCAGGCGCCCTTCTCTCACTGTGAGAGCAGGAAGCAGCGCTGAGCTGAGGAAAGTGAGATGCTCTGGGCTTCATCTTCTGACGCTGACACTTGAATTCCTGAAAGGACACTGTTCTTGGGACTAGAAGTGACCAGAGCACATCTTGTCCTCTAAAAGTCAGCCCAAAGGTTATGGGACCGCTTGAGAGTTTACTCAAGGGCCAAGGAGGAAGGAAGCCCCAGGAGGCAAGAGAAAGGTGGCCCCTCAGGCTTCCTGAGACTCTGGTATGCGTGACCCAAGGAATCACTCAGCCACGTGGAAGAAAGTGCTTGTAGGGTCAGATTAGACATCCCCTTCACAGTAACTTAGAGGCTGAGGATTTAGGAATTGTGGGCTGTTACTCCTACTTGCCACACACACCCGCAGGTGAGGGTGGAAGGGCAGGTTGTATAACCGCGTTGGCTCCCTGGCTTGTCAGGGCGGGCCCAGGTGTGCTCATCATGAACGGGAAGCCCAGGAAGGGGGACACATGCGGTGTGTGCGTCTCACCTACCTGGTCCGGGAATCCAGGAAAGCCTTGTTGACGTGAGCCTTGACCTGACGCACGGCGTCAGACATGGCGGCAGCGGTGGTCTGCACTTGGATGGGGAGGAGCAAGGAGCAGGGTATCAGACACCACTCTTTGGAAAAGCCTTTGCTTCTGTTTCCCTCTTTCTCAGCCATTAACCCACCCCTCAGATCTGAGCAGGCAGAAGATCAAGATTGAAAACATTCACCAGGAGAAAAAACCTCGAATGGTAAGAATACTCTCTGATTCTCAGTAAGCTGTCAGTGTTGTTCTCAGGAGTCCACTACAATATAGTCATCCCTCAGTATCCACAGGGATTTGGTTCCAGGACCTCCCAGGATGCTCAAATCCCTCGTATAAAATGGTATAGTATTTGCATATAACCTATGCACATCTTCCCATATTCTTTAAATCATCTCTAGATTACTTATAATACCCAATGCAATGTAAATGCCATGTAAATAGTTGTAAATCCAATGTAAATGCTATGTAAATAATTGCAAGAGTGGGTATTTTTTTGGGGGGGGAGCTTTCTGGAATTTTTTTTTCTGATTACTTTTCATCCACTGTTGGTTGAATCTGCTGATGCAGAACCTGCAGATACTGAGAGCTAAGTGGACCCAGTGATGGGATTCAGAAAGTCTGTGACCACTCAGGTTGGCTCTGGCTACTGGTGCGGATTTTTTTGGTTCTTGGTGAGGCGGACCCGTAAGCTAGTCCATCAAAGGGCTTGGCTGATCACCAGGACCCTGAAGTAGGGAAGGGGATGGAATAGAGTAAAAGTGAGATTCCTTGTTTTCACTCGTACTGGGGTCTGGAGATTGGGGGGGCAGGATATAGTCTCTAAACAAGGAGGGTATAGTGGCTTAAATAATGCCCCTCCAAAATATATGCCAACTGGAACTTTATTTGGAAATAGGGTCTTGGCAGATTTATCTAATTAAGATGAAATCATATAGGTACAGGATTAGAATGGGTTCTAAATCCAGTGACTGGTAGCCTTATAAAAAGAGAAGAGGACACACACAGAGAAGAAGATCATGTGCAGATGGAGGCAGAGCTTGGAGTGACGCAGTTATAAGCCAAGGATTGCTGGGAGCCATCAGAAACTGGAAGAGGCAAGGAAGGATTCTCCCCTAGAGTCTTCAGAGGAACATGACCCTGCCAACACTTTGATTTTGGACTTCCAGCCTCCTGAACTGTGGGAGAATAAATTTCTGTTGTCTTAAGCCACCCAGTTTGTGGTCCTTAGTTACAGCAACCCCGGGAAATCAACACAGAGTGGCCCTTACCATTGGTGTCAGATGCTGCAGCCTGGAACAAGGTCAGGGAAGCCAAAAGGACTGGGAGATGGAGAAGGACCCGCATCACTGAAACGAGACCCAGGATCATGGCGTGAGCCTTGGAGAGTCCCCATGGTGGGGAGCTGAATCACAGAAAGGGGATGATAAAGCAAAAACAGCCCAGAGAATGCCAGACACCCTGACATTGGGGCAGAGGAGGGGAAACCACAGTAACTAAGCATCTCCCGTGTGTGCAGGTCCACGGTAGGTACTGAGAGATGGAAAGGAAGGAGCTCAGGCTTCGGGGTCAGGAGGTCCTACGTTGTAGTTCTCCACGTGCTCTAACTAGCTCTGTGACATCGGGCAGGTTACGTAACCTCTCTGGGTCCTTGGCCTGCCATGTGAGGGTGTTGGACCAAGTGACCCAGGATGTCTGATTCTGCTCTGACAGCCTGTGACTCAAGATTCTGTACCTGTCTTGTCACCGGTGACAAATGCTGTTACCAAATCTGGTACACATCTTAGGAGTTCCCCTTCCCCTTTCCCCTCAGGATGAAAGCCGTCCTCCTCTGGCCCAGCACAAGAGAATGTGCCAGAGACACAGATGCTCAGTTTCTACCTTCAGAAGCCGGCAGGGGCTTTACCCCCTCTCAGAGAGCCATCTTGATGGGAACACATGAATGAAAGTTGTGACAAAGCTCAAGGTGCCCCGGAGCTCACAGCTGTGTGCCAGGTTGCCTGGAGAGATTCCAGCTCTTCGATTAACCCCTGCATCATGAGCTTTAAACTCTGACCCTAGATTGTCAGATTAAAAGCATGCAGCTTTGTTTGCTTTGGGGCTTAGGGTGTTCATTAGATTTGGTGGAATAGACCCAAAATATCTTTCAAGGAGATACTAGCTCCAGCCTTGGAGGTGGCCATGGAATACAGATGGAATGATGGTGTATCTAGACTGTGTTCACAAGAGGGCCCCATAGTGTGCCTTCACTGACTGAACTCCAGAAACGCACCCTGGAGAAGGTCCTCAGATTGGCTGCCCTCTCCAGATCTACTTGAAGCTCCCTAAGAGGAATCGTGGGTCTGGAGTTTTGCCTGAGAAACCATCCAGGTGGTCTTCCAGACATTCTCTGGATAATCTCCAGAAAAGGAGACCTGTGTATCTGGACCAGATAATTTCAGGCCCCCCTGACACCCCCACACCTCCTCAGTCTTTCCCTCTGACCTTTGATGATCTCCCTAAATAATTTTTATCTTGTTGAATGTACTTTTTGTAAGCTTACTCGAGAAAAAAAAAAGACAAAGTATGAATAAATGCCTATCTGGTCAAGATTCTCTCCAGCACTTTTTTTTTTTCCCAAGAGGAAATCTCAGACAGTTGAGATTGACGCCTCAGTGGGCTCCTGTCCTTACACCTCTACGAGTGGAAACATTGTCCTCCTTTTTGTGATTTGAGGAGATCACTGAGCCAGCAGAAATCTAGCCTTTCAAGAAAACAAAGATGATGGTTTTGGAAAATAAAAAGCATCATTGATATTATTTTATTATTAAAAAATTTGGGGGGGTAATTAGGTTTATTTATTTATTTGTTTATTTCTTCTTCATTCATGCATTCAATGGAGGTACTGGGGATTGAACCTAGGACTTCATACATGCTAGGCATGCACTCTACCACTGAGCTATCCCTCCCCAATATTATTTTATATTCTGGTAAAAACACATAGCATAAAATTTGCTGTCTTCACCATTTTTAGCCATACAGTACAACAGTGACAAGTATATTCACACTGATGTACAAGAGATCTCTAGAACTATTTCATCTTGCAAAACAGAAACTCCACCCGCTAAATGCCAACTCTCATTTCCCCCCTCCTCTCCTCCCAGCCCCTTATCATTGATTTTTTTTTTAAGAGAACTGATGGGTACACAAGTATTCATTATATTATTCTTTCAATGGCTAATGTATTTTATAATAAATCAAAAACCAAAATTAAAAGGTTAGTCTATGAAAAGAGGTATCATCTGAGAGAGACCAAGGAAGAAAAATATTGTAGCCAAAGAAATAAAAGTTGAGAAATCTGAACAGGAAAAGGTCCTTAGATACTCATTTATCCTCTCCCTTCCTTGGAACCCCCTTCATACTTCCCTCACTGAAAAGTGGTAGGTGGGAACCTCAAGGCCAAAGCTAAATTATTTTCCATGTCTTGACCGTCTTTCCTGGTGGGCGTGAACAAAGCATATGGGACAGAAAGCTGAGCCAAGCAAAGTTCATGCCACTGGCGGCAGGGGGTGTGCAGAAAGATCCTGGAGGCACACTCCAGAGCCAAGAGGCTTCTGGGATGTTTGAATATTTACCCACATTCTTATCATCATGCTCAGTGCAGAGACCATTTCCCAAGCCCTTTGGTTTGCATCAAAGCTTGGAGTCTTCCCTGGGACATGAAGCACTATCTGGAGACAGAGCTCTTTCTTATGCAATGCCTTCTCTGCCCAATAAACTCCTATTCATTCTTCAAAACCCAGGCCAAGTGCCACCTTTTCTATGAAGTGTACCAGATTTCTCCAGGCCAAGTTAGGCCATTTCTTTTTCTGTCCTCCCACAGTGCTTTACTCATATCTCATGTTACTGTTTCCCCTATGGAGATCATGAGCTCCTCAAGAGCTGTATCTTACTGGCTTTTGTTTCTTCCAGTGCCCAAGCCTAGTGTTGGTACAAAATAGGTGCTGAGTACTTGCTGAATGAATGAAACCCCTAGGGCAGAGAAATCCAACATCTGGAGGGTGCAGAGGCAGAGGGTGGTGATGGTCCCTTAGCAGGGTCCTCCCACCTTAATGTGCCTACTCATCACCTAGGGAACTTGTTAAACGCAGATTCTAACTCAGAAGGTCCTAGAAGGGGCCTGAGAGCCTGTACTTCCAACAAGCTCCCAGGTGATGCCGATGCTGCTGCTCTGCCGACCACACTGAATGTCACGACCTCCAAGAGTCTGGCTCTCAGACTTGCTCAGAAGTCACCATGGGGGCTACAGGAAGGACTGAGAAGGGAAGGCCTCAGGAGGATTCTTTTCCGTGAATGGTGAGAGGTCTGTTGAGGGTGGTGGGAAGGGCCAGTAGGAAAATCAACAAACACCCCATCACCCCCCGAATGCTCTGTTTGATCTTTTGAGCAGTTCCAGTATCAAGAGAAGAATGGAGAAGAGAGTTCTTATCACACTCTCTACTGCAGAACAAAATCCACCTGAGCCATAGGGTTTGGGACACCTAATTACATTTAAAAATAAAAAAACTGATTCAACCACTCCATTCTCCCAAGACAAAGCCCATCTAAATATCGCTGCATTCATAAATCTGATTGAGAACCAAGTGTCCATACGGCACTCAAGACACCTGAGACTAGACATTCAGGGCTAACTAGATGTTCAGGGCTGCTGTCGGAAGCATGAGCTGCTGGAAACAAGATGAAGATCCGAGAGCCCTGGGTCAGGGAACCCTTTAAAACACTGCAGACTTTTCCCTATAGTTCGGTGGTTGCATCATATCACACCAGTCTCAAGAACACCATGTGTCATTCTGTGACTAATTTCCCCCAACTTTCTGTGTGACCTGGACCCATGATCTCTCTGAAGCCTCAGTTCCCAACAGGATGGATGAGAGATCTATGGTACCTTCTAGCCCTAAGAGTTTATGATTCTATGACTCAGTTTTCAGACTCAGAAATGCCTTCTTATCCAACAAAGGGATTCAATCACATTCTCCCTTACACAAAATGGGGATGACCTGCCAGGGTGGCAGCCAGAGCTGGCAACAGAAAATGCCTGATGAAGACAAGTCCAAATCCAGTACCAAGATTTCTGAGAAGTCTTTAGGAAATTTCATCATCAACTGCACAGAAACCAGGAAAGATTAAAATTAATGACTCTTACCTGCCAAGGGCCTTGGCCTCCTGTGGCAGCCAGGTGTGTTTCTCTGCTTGAAGGAGTTGGTTTTTATACCGTCTATCATAATTTATTTCTGGGAGAGGCCCAGAAGGAAAGATTTTGAGGGGCTGATGTGGCTTGGAGGAGACGCTTAGGTTCAGCGGGAAACACCCTGTGACTCTAAGGCAGACGCATGAGGAAACTGCAGAATGGCAGGGACTGGTTGATACAGTATCACTGACTCTGGGTGAAGCAAAATCCTCTTCTTCCCAAGTTCCAGGTCAAATACGGAGTCCTGCTGCAGTCATGGAAGGCAAACCTCCAATCTCTGAGCAGGCTTGTCCCTTTTATGCCCTTAATGGGATCTGAATAGCTCTCAAAATTAGGAACAATTAAATAAAGGCTCTCTTCTCCATTCGTTTATTCACTATCCTTTGATTCCTCCCTTACCTTTCACCCAATCCATTGTGGAAGCCAACAGAGATTTAAAATGATTTCTATTTTTTAATTTTTATTTTTTGAGCGAGGTAATTAAGTTTATATGTTTATTTATTTAAATGGAGGTACTGAGTGTTGGACCCAGGACCTCGTGCATGCCAAGCACACACTCTATCGCTGTGCTATTACCCTGCCCCCTAAAATGATTTTTAAATGTTGACTTTTTCTGGCCCAAGTTTTAAAATACTGCCCTTTCTTGGCCACCAGAGAAGTGAGAAGAGCCCTGGACTTGTCCCCACCTCTGTCCCTGTGTGGCTGTGGACAAGTCATTCACCTTCTGGTGCCTGATACACTTTAGTTGCAAAATTGATGGCTGGTTTAGATGATTACTAACGTGTTATGACTTCATACCTTCTATGGGGCAATCATTAAAAAACACCAATATCTGGGAATTTAATAATTTAAAGCCCAAGTATAATGTTGTATACCATCAAGTTCATTAAATCCATTCAGGAAGGAAACAGGAAGGTTCAATGAAAATGAAATTTCATAAAAGTGTATTTTACAGACTGACAACACATTAGCCTTTTTATGAAATTATACTTTGGGGTGAAGATACTCTGGAGGACTATCAGAAACTCATCATCCAAAAACCAACCCCCTGAATTTACCTTCCAAAAAGTGATATTCCTTTGCTCTCGCTGATGGAATGGAGTTAGAAGCTGCTTCTCTTGTGGTGAATCCAGGCAAATGAGCTGGGCATCTCGAAAGAAGGCAGCTGTCCAGGAAAGGTAGTGAGAGACTTCAGGCTCTTCTTGTTTTCTTTGAAAGACATTTCTGCTTCTCAGCCAAGTTTTTCTTTGTCTGATCCTTCCCTGAACTTTGAAGCACGTGTCTCAAGGCTCTCGCCTCTGGGTTTCGAGACTTATGATTTAATGAAGTTGTGTCTTCAGATGGATTTTGACCTAGTTGGTTCTGAATGATTTCAAAATGAAACTTCCTTCTGGAAGAGCATATAGGATAACGCTGTCTTCCTGTGTGCAATATATAGTGAGCTACTGGAGTCAAGGTAAGAGCAAAATGCAGATCTGACTGTCCCTGGGTCTTGATCGTGTTATGAGATGATATGATGTCTTAGGTTTGATCTTTTTGGAATGGGCAGGGGTGGGGCAGTGTCAGCTCCAGACGAGGGTGGTCCTTCCTTTGTTCTGGGCATGAGGCATACCTGGAGGCAGTCACAGTGGATGTGTAACTGTCCTGTGGCTAATCTGTGTTTTCAGAGCTTTGCTGACATGTAATGATGTGTTCCTGGACTTACTCAATCTAGTTAACTCTGTTTAGCATAGTTAGATGTCTCCCCATTAGAAAATGGCAAATTGGCCCATAAGAAATGGAGATTGGAAGACAGGAAGTCCAGTAGAAGGCTAAGAAGGCCAACAGCTTCTCATGTATGGGGGCAGAGATTCCAAGAGATTTTAGTAACAGCAGCAGAAGTGGCAGGAAATACCCAGTGAAGATCACGGGCACATGGTAGTGTGCGCACACACACACACATTTTCCAGGAATTCGGTTTATAGATGAGGCTGACCTTGGACATGGTTGGTTCTCCTCTTCTACTTTAAGAGGTAGAATTCTGCGTGCTGTACATACACTGCATGCTGATTAAAGGGACATCCATGGTCAGTGACAAAGTGATCTCTCTGTATGAGGTGACTTAAGTTCTTACACTGGCCTTCTCGCCATCTCCACCATTTTGGATGATACCTTCCTTGGAAACCCAGCTGGTCCCTTCCTCAGCTGTCTGTTTTCACCCATCTTCTGCTGGCTTGGCTGTCAATCACAGCTGGACAGCTTATTTTTTTCTTTCCTGGCTAAAATGCATTTCCTCTTGTTGGTTCTCAGAACACCAAACTAATGGACTTCTTGTCCCCCAATGGTTACCCTCTCTGAGACTCACCCACTTTTCACCCCAGGAAAGGGAGGAACCCAGGTGCTCTGGTGTAAGCCATCCTGGCCTTAGGAGAGGCGTGGAGATGGCAAAGGTTCTCTGAATGGTGACCCTGGCAGCCAGAGGCCCTTGGAAAGGATGGGAACACTGCCAGGCAGCCCCTTTCAGAGTGAAGAGGGATTTATGGAAGAGAAAAATGTCTGGGATGGTTTGTGTATCTCCCTCAGCAGACAGAAAGAGGCCCCACTGTCTTCTCTAACTATTTTTTAGTGGGAGGATTCATTAGATGCTTGGTGGCTTCTGAAATTGCCGTAACACAAGGGTTCTGAGTGGCAAACTCAGTATCAATGAGTTTCTCCAATTAGCCACAGAATGTTGGACCCAACTCTAGTAGAGTTGGCAGAGGGGGTTCCCAAGAACTTCTCTGCTGGAGTGGGCAGAATGCTGTTCCTTCCTTTTCTCCATTAATCAAAAATCCTCTTTTTGGTCAAGGCCATTCTCCTATTTCCCATTGGTATTCTGTCTCCCTGTCCTTTCATTTCTCCCTCATAGGTATTCATTGAGCACCTGATATTATGTGCTTCTGGTCTTTTTCCTCTCCTTATTCCCAATCTTCCTCCTTCTCAATTAACATACAGATGATGAGGTTGGAAACCAGCGAGTTATCCCAAGTGCTTCTACTCTTCTTTTTTCTCTTCCTCTTCCATCCTCCCATCTCCCATCTCAGTCACCAATTCCTGTCCACTTGTCCTTCATAAATCTTTTGCATCTGTCCTCTTCTAGCCTTCCCTACATTCTGGTTCTGCTCTGACTCACCACAGTTTTGCTTCAAGACCACATCCTTCTCAGTGGCCTCCCTGCCACCAATCCTCTCCACCCCTTCCTTTGCTCCAGGGCTCTCTGCTACCCGCAGGACAAAATCTCAAGTTTAGCCATGGTTCTATCTTGCCTACCCCTCTATCTCTCCCAGTCCATCACACATCACTCCTCTGCCCAAGCTCTTCGTTCCACCCAAACTAACCCATTAACATTTTTCCCCAACATGCCCCGCACATTCCTGCTCTGCCTCTTTTTCTCTGCCATCCTCCATTCCTGGCTTGCTCTCTCCCTTCTTGTCCGAGCCCAATATCTAGCTCAAGCCCTATCTTCTTCATGAAGCCTCCCCTATCTGCCGAGCCCCAGGGAGCATCGTATATTGCTTCTCTTTCTCTCTCCTTTGCTTTTCCTATTTATTATCTCTTTATGCCTCTTTCCTGTTGCCCAGATTAGCTCCTAAACTCCTCAAGAGCTCTAAATTATACTGGGCAATCAGTAATATTTATTTTGATGATAAAGATGATGACCTTGGTGCAAACGTGACCTTGGCTTAACTTCATCATTCAAGCCTAAGTTCTTGACCGTCAGCTCTAAAACTTGTTTCTGGAAACCATTTCTGACTTGACTGAAATACTGTGGCTGTTCAAAGTGTAGCTAGAGGGTATGGTTTCTGAATTTTTCTCTTCTCTCTTTCATCTTCCCCAGGGTACAGCCCCACTGTCCATCCTGAGCTGTACAAAAACAGACAGGCCAGGACATGGTGAGGAGCATCTGGATCTTGGTCCTTTCACAGTTGGGTGAAAACAGCAGCTCAAGTCTGTTTTCCAGCCTGAAGGGGGAACTTCAACGCCTGTTTCCCAGATGGCGGAAGAAGCTTTCAGAAGCAACAGAACCCACGCACCCTAGTCTTGTAAGGTTCCATCCTTAGGTCTGTTTGCCAGAAGCAGGCTGGAGTTCTGCATGGACGTCGCTGAGAAGACACCCCGCTCCACTGCTGGCTAGCCCAGCACGAGTAGGTGGTGCCCACTGGGTGCCAGGGAGCACCCTCTGGGACTTACCCTAAATGGCAGATCTCACTGCTTCTTCCCGGGGCTCCACCCAGATGATCTGGGGCAGGGGTGCAGCTCTGGGAGACCGTGATGGAGGCTGGATGGGGTGAGGTGCTGTAACAGAAGCCCTTCTGCTCTACTGGGAGCCCGGGGAGGGCAAAGCGGTTATTTGCCTCTCACTCTTCTCACAGCGCTAAGAAGGGGGCAGAGGCCAGGGGAGGGGAGAGAAAGAGGCTTTACTGTCCTGCTTTCTTGTTCTTCCCTTTGGAAATACAGGGCTTTCAAGACTCTATAGAATGTCCCTCTACTCTGCAAACAGTAGGGCATGGGTAACGCTTTTTAACTATGGCTTCTGATAGGCCTTTAACAAAAGAGGAGTATGACCAGGTACTCCAGGAGGAAACAGACTCTGCAGCTTCTTCGATAGCTCATACCTTTTAAAATAAAATTTTTATTTAAGAACAGTTTTAGATTTACAGTATTATTGCAAAAGTAGTACAGAGAGTTCCCATATACCCAGTCTCAGTTTCCACTGTTGTTAACCTTCTACATCACCGTGGTACATTCGTCACAATTAATGAACCGATATTGTTACGTTATTATCAGCTCAGATTCGACATCTCACATTTTAACTTAGGAAAGTCACGCTTCTGTGTGCTCCTCCAGAACTCATCTGTGTCTGATTTACGATGTAAAAATTTAAATTTACTTAACATCAAGCTAAAATGGACACCCCCAGGGACCATGAGCCGTGCTTAGCCTGTGCTCTGGGTTCTCTGAGTTACTCCGGCTATCCCGGGGAGGCGTCCAGCCAGCTTAGGTAGCATGTGCTGTGGAGAGTGAGCCTGGAGTGAGGTCAGAAGATCTATCTCCCCGGGTCCCGACAACTCTGCTCAGTAGATGTGTGACCCCAGGCAGTCACTCCGTCTCTGAACCTCGCCTTCCTCCTCTGGCCATTGGGAACAATAGTGCCAGCCTGTATCACGAGGCGCTGTGACAGCCAACTGCCACCATGGATGCAGACACGGAAAGCATGATTCATGGGTAAGCGATGAATATGGAGATGAGTTCTTAGCCATGAATTTCCCCCCTGAATCCCAGCCCAGTGCCTGGGCACTGCTACTCCTGATAATTTAATTCAGTCCAGGACAATTTAAGTAATAATAATAGTGAGCAGCTACTTCAGCATAAACTTGTTCTTGAGGCATGCTGTCTGTTCGCTGCCTCATCTGAATCCCCAGTTACTGAGGAGGCCAGAAGCTAAACCTAAGACCCACGTCCTCTCTGCTGGGTTGCATTTCACAGGCTCGGGGGGAGGGGGGAGGAATGGAAAGTTTCCTTTCTTTTCTTTTCTTTTTTGGCTTCTGCTGCTGGACTTCCGGTTGGTCCTGGTGACGATGCGGGTCCCTCCCACCATGGGCTGCTTCTGATGAGGAGAAAGAAAGAGTTCATAGGGACTGTAGGCTCTACCCTATCTCCCCAGCAAAGCTAGGCAGCTCTCGTTTTTCCATCTGGGGGTGGTGTGGATGTGCAAAACACTGTCTCCAGCCTAAGGACAGCAGCTGCCCACACAGGATTTCTTCTCTTGAACTCGGCCACTCAGGCTAGATGCTGCCACTTCTCAGAAGTCCCCGTGGGCCTAGCTACTGCCCAGGGGTGATGCCTGTCTCCCGGAACATAGCCTAGCGGGGTTTCCTAGCCTCACATCCTAAAACCAGCCTGCAGTGCTGACAGTTACTCACGTTTTCTCTTTTCCCTTCTGGTTGTAAACTCTAGGAGGCTCACCTTAATCCAAGCACCTGGGCCCCCTGAGTCAATGACCTCACTCTTAGCTTCCCCTGGCCAAAGCCTAGAATTTCCCCCCGAATCCCAGCCCAGTGCCTGGGGCACTGCTACTCCTGATAATTTAATTCAGTCCAGGACAATTCAAGTAATTCTGCATTGAGCAATCGTTTGGGTGCCCCGAAGACACAAAGATAAATCGAGCCTGGTTCTTCCTCTTAATAAGCTCACTGATCAGTGGGGCAGAAAAATATAGAGAAAGGTAATTGTTCACTTATTGAGCAAGTGTCTATCATGTACGTGCCAGGCACTGATGTTCTGAGATGTCTTGGGACTCAAGATAGATCTGACTTCTGCCTCTGTGGAGCTTAGAGTTGACAATAATTTTTTTAAATAACATTTTTAATTGTATGACTGCAAAGTGTGAGAGTGTAACCTGTCTTTGATTCAGCCTTCCTGGAACTTATAAAATCTACAAAAATAAAATAGAAGCCTACAGTCTCAGATTAGGGATCTGCGAGTTTTTGGCTCATCGCTGCATCTGGAGCAAGAGATCATGGCTCCAACAAGTGTAGCTCTGATCATTCCCCTTTGTGGGATATTTTCAGTGTTCACATAACCCTGGATTTCCTTTGCTATTTTTGTCTTTTAAAATGCTCCAAGAAATCTAATGTAGAAGTTCCTCTTCTTAATACAATTAAGCTGTATCACCATGGGCTGATGGGCTAAAAGAAGTTGCGGACAATCCTACACCCTGAAATTTCCCCATCCTCCTAATGCAACAGCATGCGTTGTACATGAACCCTCTTTCAGGACACATCAGTTTAACTCCTTGCTGTGCAGAGTGTGGTCCATGGGTCAGCAGTGTTCGCATCACCTGGGAGCCTGTCAGAAGTGCAGACTCAGTTCCCTCCCTAGACCTACTGATCGGAATCCTCATTTGAACAAGATCCCCAGGCGATTTTTCGCATATTAAACTTCAAGAGGCAGACAAGCCAATTATTTCACGACCACCTAAAGAGGATTGCTAACCTTCTAAGCCAGGATCAAGCCCTGTCTCTCCAGGTCGGCCCATTCCATCAAGTTTCAGATCTGTTCCTTATAGCATTCCTACTTACTGGCACCAAATGCTGCAACACTTAGCATGCATTTGCTGGGTCCAAGTTACCAAAAACTCAACTCAAATTGGCTTAGCTAATAGGGAAATGTCCAAGGTGGATGCGGGATACAATAATGGGTGGTCATTATCCTATGTTTCCATATTTTTGTTGTCATTTTTGTTATTTTTCTTTTGTAAAAAATTGTGGTAAAGTACACAAAACATAAAATTTACCATCTTAACAATTTTAAGTTCAGTATTAAGTATATTCACATTGTTGTGCAGTCAATCTCTGTTCCACATTTTTGATCATCTGAAATATAAAAATGGTAGTATCTACAAATCCCAAATTCCCAATTTATCCCTCCCCACCTCCTTTCCCCCTCTGATAACCATAAGTTTGTCTTTGAATATAGACTTTTAAAAGATCATCGCTAATTTGGGAAAAGTCAATGGATTTTAATGAGATTAAACTTGAAATAATCTTAGAGTTGGCAGAAAGTTCTGCCATTTATTAGAATGTATTGAAGAGATTAATTTCTTTATATTTCCAGGAGAATACCAAGAGGAGAAACATGGAAGGTAAATTTTTAAGTCCCTGTGTTTCCAAAAATTGAAACCTCTTCTTAAAGGGGGAGAGGCCATAGGAACCAACGTTCTCAGAGTTCTGCCATTTAGAACACTCCTGTTGCTCCACGTCTTGACATGCCACTGAAGACCTGCGCTAACTTGTTGGGACGCACTGTAGAGAAAATGGGGCTGCCCACGATAAAGCAATTAATTGTCAAAAGCTGAGCATGTTTCTTAAGAAAAGGCATTTGAGATCTGGCTAGGACTTACAAATGAACTGTTTCAGAGGCTGAGATTCTGGGTCCTGCTGACCTATTTTATTCTCCTCTGATTCGGGTAATGTCCATGTGGTAATAATACCTGCGCAGTCCCACCTGTTCTGCCTGTTGACACACTGCCTGGAAGGGGCTGGGGAAAGGTGAGGATGCGCACTCTCTTGGTGCCCTGAATAAGCTGGCCCGTAAGTAACACTCCCACACCAGAGTTTTCTGGGATTAACCTCTCCAAAGCATACTTGTAGCAGATATTGTTGGTGCCCTGCCCAGGTTCCCTTGACCAGATGCTGAGCATAACAGCTCATCCCAGACTGCCCTTGGCTGATGGAAGCTATCTAGCCCAACAGCATGAGTTCCCATGAGGTTCCATTCCATTTCTTCCAGGAAATCAATCATTTCTCCAAGGAGCCCTGATTCCTTCTGATGGAGAATGATATTTAGAAACCAAGTCTGGGTACTGGGAATGCTCATTTCTGCTGGAGAGTAACTGCTTCTGGACTCTGTCAGTGGGCAGAGCTAGGTACCGTGTGGATGGGTAGTACTCATACATACTTAAAATTCGTATTTCATGTCTGACTCTGTCTTTATACATATCTTTTAAAATACCCAGTGGTTTTATTGCTAACTCTGATTAGGCACCACAGGGTTCATTCTTACCTTTACCTCCTTTCCTTGCTTGTAATTTCTTTCTCAGACAGTCAGAAACATGGCTCTTGTTATGTCCAGTAGTTTATTATTTGTTCAACCCTAGTATACATAGAAAATGGTTTCAGAATTGAAACTCATACCCCTTTGAGAAAGAAATTTGCCAACTTGAGTAGGGCATTTGTGGACAGTTTTTTGTCTTTAGCCTTCAGTTTCCATTAAAACACTGCTTTCCAGAGTTATTTCGGTTGGCTCCTTTCTTTCTCACTCCCTTCAGTGTGGTTATGTAAGTATTTTGTAACACAGTTACAGTTGGACTCCGTTGTCATAGCCTGCATTCCAATTTGAGTCCTTCTCATAACTTGGTTAATAGTTTAAATGTTACATACAGTGACATCCACTCATTGTGACCCACAATTCTGTAGATTTTTAATAAATGCCTAGTTCCATACAGGATAGCTCCCTTACCTCCTAAATTCTCTTATTCTGCCTCTTTATAGTCAAACCCTATTCCCAGATCCAACCCCAGGTGACCACTGATCTGTGTTCCATCTTTATAGTTTTCTTTTTTTCTAGAACGTCATATAAAAGAAACCACATGGTATGTAGCCTTCTGTGTCCAGCTGCTTTCTTCCGCTTAGCATAATGATTTTTGAGATTCATCCTAGTGGTTTTCTGTAGCAGTATTTACCTCGTTTTTATTGTGGAGTAGTATCCCATTGTATAGATATTATACAATTGTCGATATCATACAATTTGTTTAAATATTTACATGTTGGTGGACGTTTGCACTCCTTCCCATCTTTACTAGTATGAATAAATTGCTATGCATATTTACATCTGGGTCTTTGTATGGACATGTGTCGTTACTGCTCTTGAGTAAATAATTAAGAGTGGGAGTGCTAGATCTTAAGGTAGGTAAATGTTTCACTTTATAAGAAATGTCCATTTTTCCAAAGCAGCTGTACTATTTTGTATTCTGACCAGCAATTTCACGAGTCCGAGTTGCTTCACATCTTCACCAGCATCTGGTATTGTCTACCTATTAAATTTTAGCATTCTAAGAGGTATAATAGGTGTGTAGTGGTATCTTATTATGGTTTTAATATGCATTTCATTGATAACTAATGATGTTGAACATCTTTTCACAGACTTATTGCCAATCATGTACCTTTGGTGAAGTGCCTGTTCAAATCTTTTGACCATTTAAAAGTAAGATTGTTTGTTTGATGATTACCAAGTTGTAAAGGTACTTTTTTTTTTTCCTGGATATAAGTCCTTTATCAGATATACGTTTTGTAAAGTTTTTTTCCAGTCTGTTTCTTGTCTTTTTCTTAACAAGTGTTCTCTAAGAATAAAAGTTTTTCATTTTGATGAAGAGTAATTTATTAATTTTTTCTTTGATATTTTGTATATTTTGAGTCCTATCTAAAAAAATATTTACCTAACTCAGAGCAAATATTTTCTCTTGTATTTTTGTCTGGTAGTTTTGTAGCTGTATTTCTTACTTTTAGCTCTATGATCCATTTTGCTTTAACTTACTAAATTGTGTAAGGTAAAGAATTAAATTTTTTTGTTTTTGTATTTTACAAATGGATATAAAGTTCTACCATATTTGTTGAGAATATTATCCTTTCTCCATTGAATTATTTTTAGAATTCTGTCAAAGATCGATTGTATATATTTTGGACTCTCTGTCTCATTGATCTATATGTCTATTTTTATGCCAATAGAACAATTTAGTGATTATTATATTTTTGTATTGTCTAGAAATTAAATATAAGTCCTCAACTTTGTTTTTCTTTGTCACTTTTTTTTTTTTTGGCTATCTAAGTCTTTTCCATTTCCATGTAAACTTTAGAATCAGCTTGTCAATTCCACAAAAAAACCTGGTGGATCCCTCATACCATACACAAAAATAAACTCAAAATGGCTTAAAGACTTAAACATAAGACAAGACACTATAAACTTCCTAGAAGAAAACACAGGCAAAATATTTTCTGACATAAATCTCAGCAATGTTCTTCTAGGGCAGTCTACCCAGGCAATAGAAATAAAAGCAAAAATAAACAAATGGACTTAATTAAACATAAGCTTTTGAACAGCAAAGGAAATCATAAGCAAAACAAAAAGACAACCTACAGAATGGGAGAAAATATGTGCAAATGATATGACTGACAAGGGCCTAATTTCCAGAATATACAAACAACTCATATAACTCAATAACAAAAAAACAAACAACCCAGTTCAAAAATGGGCAGAAGACCTAAACAAGCAGTTCTCGAGTGAAGACATACAAACGGACAACAGACACATGAAAAAATGCTCAATATCACTAATTATCAAAGAAATGCAAATCAAAACTACAATGAGATATCACCTCACACCAGTCAGAATGGCCATCATTCAAAAGTCCACAAACAATAAATGCTGGAGAGGCTGTGGAGAAAAGGGAACCCTTTACACTGTTGGTAGGAATGTAGTTTGGTGCAACTATTATGGAAAACAGTATGGAGATTCCTCCAAAAACTAAAAATAGATTTACCATATGACCCAGCAATCACACTCCTGGGCATATATCCAGAAAGAAGTCTAATTTGAAAAGATACGTGCACCCCAGTGTTCATAGTAGCACTGAATACAATAGCCAAGATATGGAAATAAACTAAATGTCCATTAACAGATGACTGGATAAAGAAGTCATGGTATATTTATACGATGGAATTCTAGTCAGCCATAAAAAAGAATAAAATAATGTCACTTGCCGCAACATGGATGGACCTGGAGATTGTCATTCTAAGTGAAGTAAGCCAGAAAGAGAAAGAAAAATACCATATGATACCACTCTATGTGGAATCTAAAAAGAAAAGAAAAAAAGAAGACAAAAATGAACTTATCTACAAAACAGAAACAGACTCACAGACATAATAAATAAACTATGGTTAGCAAGGGGGAAAGGGGGTGAGAAGAGATAAAGTGGGAGTTTGAGATTTACAAATACTAACTACTATATATAAAATAGATAAACAAGTTTCTTCTGTATAGCATAGGAAACTATATTCAGTATCTTGCAGTAACCTATAATGAAAATGAATACATGTATGTATATGTATGACTGAAATATTATGCTGTACATCAGAAATTGATACATTGTAAACTGACTATAAAAAAAGATAAAATCTTAAAAAAAAAAAACCAAACCCAAACCAAACCAAACCAAAAGAACACAATACTTACTTAAAGGGTTTCTAGGAGGACTGGGGACAATGGAAACAGAGTGCCCAGGCTGTAGAGGATCTTAAATAAATAGGGTTATTGTTATGGTGAGTCCTTGGTGTTAAACAACAGTAGCATTGTTGCTTAGGGCTCCCAACGCCATATAATCAAACTGGCATTATATTCTTGAGTTCAGGGGACAATTGCTTACTCTGTTGGAGGAGCAGTAAATGTCAAAGGCTGGTAACTGTTGACATCCCCAAGGTGCCAGAGAGCCAGACTCGAGGTTACAGTGTGTCCTGCCTTTGACAGGCCAATGAAGCACGTCTTCGGAATGGCATTTTGTTGGCTATTCCTGAGGTGGCTTAGGTGGCCATCTAAGGTGGCTTAAAAATCCGGAAATAACACACGCAGGGGAAAAACCAGTGCAATAATAACACATTTTCCTTCCTTACTGTTAGCTTCCTTGTTTTTTCTTTCTCTGATTCAGTGAATGCCAACACAAGGATTATTCAATCTCCTGACATTTTCGTTTTCTTCCAAGAATGTATCTTCATGTCTGAGTAATTGTCATCACCTCCCCTGGTGAGGGGGAAGAATGGGTACATTCTGTGAGTCACGTCCACTGATTTACAGGCCAAAGTTTCCCAGCATTCAGTGGAAGGCCGAGTCGTGTGGCAGACAAACTAGTAGCTGAGAACTCAGGACACTTGGGTTTGGTCTCCATCACCATTTCTGTCTGAATCTCTGTAAAAGGGGCCGATGGTTCTGCTTTAGTTTCCTCGTTTGGAAAGTGCATCAAGCCTGGCCTTGGGTATAAGCGCGCTTCGTTCGCACACGTTCTAAGCGGTGACCCCAAAAGGACCCCGGCTTGAGCGCACAACGGGGCTCCGCCCGGGTGGCGCCCGCGCTGGGCAGGCGGCTGCGGCGGCGCGTGGGGAACCGCGAGTTGCGCGCGCAGCGCCTCCGCCGCCTCCCGAACCCCCGCCCCCGTTGCCAGGGGGACTGGGGCGACGCGCTTTCCGGCCGCGGCGCGGCGCGGCGCGGCTGTCATGGCGGAGGCCGCCTGGAGCACAGACACCGGAGAGGCCGTGTATCGCTCCCGGGACCCCGTGCGCAACCTCCGCCTCCGGTAGTCGCGTTGCCTCAGAGCTCCGTGCTTTTATGCTCTCAGATAGTTGGAACCTGAACTACAGTTCTCGGTTGTTCAGGGCCCCTACTTCCGTTTGCAATCCTGACCTCTGCCCGGTCTCCCCGCGGCTCCCTCACCACCCGGAACCCTCTTCAACTCACAGCTTCCAGACCCACCCTTCCAGGACCTTTCCTTTCCCACATTCCTCGGAGCCCTGTGTCCCCAGTGTACTTTCTCATCCTTACTCTTCTCCTTAGGACCCCGTGCCCCACTCACCTCCCTCTCTGTTGCCTTAGCTCTCCCCTCTACTGTGTTTTGTTTCCCCCGTTTTTGCTCTGTGTTTATCTCCTGGTTGTGTGTCTTGTAACGGGTATTTGGGGCTTCGCTTTCCCTGGCAGAGTCCACCTGCAAAGAATCACATCAAGCAACTACCTCCATTACCAGCCTGCTGCCCAGGCCGGAAAGGACCTCATAGACTTGGCCACTTTTAGGCCTCCCCCAACCGCCAGTGGGTGTATGGTGGTGATGTGGCCCCTTGGGGATCTGGGGAAGGGCCTAGGATGAGGTTACCTCTTAAGACAAAGTAGACCCAGGTCTGTAGTCTGGGGAAAGGCATAAAGAGGTTGAGTTTCTTGTCCAAGGTCACATGGCTGGTAAGCGTTGAAGCCAGGATTTGATCCCAGGCAGTTTAAACTACATTATGTTGCATAAAAATTGAATAAGCGTAATTCCTGCCATCAAGATACTGATCTGAATTGTGGTCAAATGTAGTGAAGTAGCAAATACCATACTTTAGATATGTTATAAATTTGCCTGTCAACCTAAATACCATTTGTGGCATTTTTTTTTTCTAAGAAAGAATGCTCCAGGCTTGAAATATACTTACAAACCCTTTTCAAAACAATTTACAAATGGGGGTCTGCTTGGGAAATGTATATATGAACATCATTTTTACTCTTGCAGTTTTCCTTATCTGGGAAGCCAGAAAAGTGAGCAAGAGAGGACATTGTGTTTGTGTTAGGTCACTGCTCTCTCTGCTTTTGTTGTCTGTTCAAAAATATTTCTTAGCAAGAGTGTGAGCTGGTGGGTTGTGAAGCATGTATCTTTGAAAAAGGCATACCCAGCCAGGAGTATATGTATTAGATTTGGTTCTTTAAAAAAAAATCTGTTCTTTGCAGGGAGGGTAGAGCCCATGCTTAGCATGTATGAGATCCTGGGTTTGACTCCCAGTACCTCCATTAAAAAAAAAAAAAAGAAAATGGGCGAAGGATATGAATGTACAATCTGAAAAGAATAAATACTAACTGCAGACAAGATTTAAAATAAAAGTTATTCGACTTTCCTTTTCTTTACTAATACTTAGTCTCTTAAGTTTACAGTGTTTGATTCTAGATATATGGTTTCAGGAATAGTAAAGATAAAAACACCACAGTTTTTTTTTCTAGCAAATATTGACAGTTGGGATTGAGGAAGAGCCATTCAGCCTATTTCTAAATTTCAGTGCCTCACACTGAGTTAGAATAAATAATTCCTGGAAGGCATGACTTCCATTTATCCAGATTAGTGATTAAGACTTCTTAGGTCCTAATCTTGGCTTCTACACATATGTACAGCATCTCTAGAGTGAGTCTAGGGTGAGTGCTTAATAAACCAGTGAGTTCCAACAGGTTTTGTGGCAAATGTAAGAGCAGGGACTTTGGTTATAACCAACTACAGAGCAAGAAGTGGTGCTGGTTTGGCTCAAACAATTGACTCTCTGTTGTCTTTGGAGGTGGACACCGCCCAGATGAAGATGAAGAGGAGGAGGCTGTGATTGGGTGGCAAGAGAAGCTCTTTAGCCAGGTGAGCCAGTGCCACTTGTCTGCTCAGTCTACCTCCACCTGGTCCACCTCCCACCTGGCTGGTAGCTGGGAAGGATTCTTGATCCATATCGCCAAACTGATTTCCAGAAGGTTGTAGCAGTTGTATACTTCCCACTGCTGTATTCACGGGGTCAGTGTAACATCATGCCTGCCACTACCCAGTTTTGTGATCCTGGCTAAGGCACTTTCCACCTCTGGGCCACAGAAAGAATTACTGTTTTGCTATGTCAATTCTGTAACAGTAGAGTTGAATTAGACTATCACTCTGGTTCCTTTTAGCTCTAATCTCCTTTGGATCCCCTGTGCTCCATTAGTTTAGACAAATGAGAGTTGGTTGTGAAAACGTGTTGGATTGCATCATCTCTATAGAGCTGATTTGACCAGTTACAGGAAAAAAATTTGACCTATTCTTAGTAGATCTCTGTTTCCTTGTGACCTCAGTTTGAAGTAGATCTGTATCAAAATGAAGCAGCCTGCCAGAGTCCTTTGGATCATCAGTACCGTCAAGAGATTCTGAAGCTGGAGGATTCGGATGGCAGGAAGAACCGACGAATCTTTACTTACACTGACTCTGACAGATTCACCAACTTGGAGGAGGTATTGTTCTTTTCCCAAGTCCCATAGCTCCCTTCACCTTTGCCTTCCCTAGCTTTCTGGCCCCACTGTCTGTTAAGACAGAAGCCTGTTCAGGGGAGATGGAGAGCCTGTCTAGGAGCCACGGTGTGCCACTGGCAGCCAGGCCAGAGTAGGTGGGCACAGTCCGCAGGTGCTGTGGCTGCAGCTCCCTGCTCCACCTGCTGGAGGGACTGGGGGAGCCAGCAGTGTCTCTATTTTTATTTTATTTTATTTTTAATTTTTCGCCACAATTCAGCAGCTGCTTCTCAAAACCCACAAGACCGAAACAGACAAAGATTGTGTTTGTACAAAGCACAGTTGGGCCAAGAAACTCATCTCAGAAAGGGACTTTTCCCCTCTGTTTAAGGCAAGTTTGAGACTCTGAGTCACGAGAGACCATTTGGCAGGGAGATGGTGGCAGGTCTCCTGCCAAACTCAGCCTTTTGTGTATGGCTGCCTGCCGGAGGTACATGGCATCGTGGTGAGATGAGCTTGCAGTGGGGACTTCCCTGTCAAGCCACTTGCCCAAAAGGGTCCTGGAGATCATTTAAAGTGTCCATAGAAATGTGGCAGTATCTCTAATGCTAGACTTGCAGACTGTAAATTGGGAGAAACAGCCACTGGGCTTTTCCTCCATGCATCGTGAGATCAGACAGGTGGGTGGAGTCTAGAACCATATAGATCAAATTCAACATGGATTCAGCCAAAACTGAATATATATGAGTTTTAAGAGGAATTCAGTACAACACAGGGAATGGCTTATGTCCTCATTTTGCCTGTGACAACATGCCCTCAGGGACTTCAGTTTTACCTTTTCTTCAGTCAATGCATGATGTATTCTTTTTAGTGAGATTTCAAACTCCTTGAGGGAGAGTAGAGCGTGTATTTTCTGATTTTTGTCTGTGACCTTGTAGATTTCTGCAAGGAGCAGGTGTTAGGTGAACGTTTTTGAAAGGTTGATGCTTTCATTAGGAAAGCTGTGGGTTGGTAGATACAAAGTTTGGGTTGTCTGTTTTGGTAAAGAAAATTACAGTGAAGTGTTCATTACCCATGTGCGGATTCTCTACAGAACACTTGTATTACATGTGGCATCTTCCAGCTACCTAGTGAATGTCAACGTCTAGCAGGCAGACTCACCCAACTTTTTGGTGGTATGTGCTTAGAGACTGCAGGCTCATTTTAATATTAGCATAAATAAATTCATTTCTGAAGGGTAGGATGCTGCTGAAATCTTAGGGCAAACCAAGGCTTGGTTGGACTGTCCTTTGGGTTGTCCCCTCCATTAACATGTGTAACTGTGAGGTGGCTGTGCCTCTTAGGGTCAGGTCTCGGGTGAGGTTTCAGAAGGAGGACTTCCCTCCAGGTGCTTGGTCCCATGTGGCCCTGACCAGATGGCTTACACAGGGCTGCCCTGTTTTCCCAGCACTGTCAGAAAATGACCACTGCAGCCAGTGAGATGCCATCCTTCCTGGTCGAGCGAATGGGAAATGTCAGGCGGCGCCGGCAAGACAGGCGAGGGATGTGAGTACCAGTGTGGATGGCGGCTGGGGGGCCTTTGTGGTCCTTCCAGGCCAGTGTTCTGTCTGCCTGCTGACTCAAGTGTCCCATTCTGCGGAGGCCCCCACCCTGGTGTGCTCCCCTATGTTCCTCCTTCAGGCTCTTCTTGGGGGGCCAGGGGAGTGACCCTTCCTGTGGTGTCTCCCAGGGAGGGTGGCATCCTTAAGTCACGAATCGTCACCTGGGAGCCCTCAGAAGAGTTTGTGAGGAACAATCATGTCATCAACACCCCTCTTCAGACGATGTACATCATGGCAGACCTGGGGCCCTATGGAAAGTGAGTGCAGCCCCTCGTGGCCCGGCTCAGACCCTCATCCTTCCTCCTTTCCCTACCCGCCACCCCCCGTTGTAGTCATCCCAGGTATGTGGGAGGGAGGGACTGTTTTCTTCTTTTTTCTCTTTGGAAGAAAGTATTTTGCCATGACAGTTCTCACTACAGCCTCTGTCCTCTCTGACGTGGGCTGCCTACCTCTTCCTCTTTCCCTGGAGGTGGGACCAGTGACCTTGAACCCTGGTGTGGATTCCCTGGTTTCTAGGCTTGGCTATAAGAAGTATGAACACGTCCTCTGTACTCTGAAGGTGGACAGCAATGGTGTGATCACAGTAAAACCTGACTTCACTGGCCTCAAAGGACCCTACAGGTGAGGAGAGGAGGAAGGGGACAGTGGACACCGGCACTCCTTTCCTTGTCTTCCCTTCTTGCCCCTGGTTGAGGAGCGTCTCAGAAAGCCCTTCGTCTGTTCTAACTCTTAAATTCCCGGCCGGGGGTTCATATTCTCTTCCAGGCCATAGACCCTTAGGACACTGGGCATCCTGTTCTCAGAAAACGTGCAGCTACACTGATTTGAAAGTGATGACTTCAGCAGTGTATAGTTCAGTGAAAATAATTCTCTGCGCTGCTGCACGCAGGGACTGACCCAGACGGGGCGCAATGGGCTTGGCCAGGGCTTTTCCTCCGGGCTGACCTCTTCTGTCTTAGAGTAACAGAACCGCAACTCGGCTCATGCCCGGGCTGGGTCTGCGGGGCCCCATCTCCTGTCATCAGAGTTAGCCCTTTTGTGGCTTCGACTTTACAGAATTGAGACGGGGGAGAAGCCGGAGCTGTGGAAGTATACGATTGACAACGTGTCGTCCCTCGCACAGCCTGAGGAGGAGGAGCGGGAGCAGCGTGTGTTCAAGGACGTAAGAGCTGGTTCGTCCCAAGTACCGGAGAGCGGGGAGTGAGGCCCCGTCCAAGGCTGAGGTCTGCAGCTGCGAGGTCTCGCTCTTAACGGCCCCTCCTGGCTTAGGAGTCGCCGCTGACATCTCACATACACGCTTTTGATCCTGTTGTAAGATCGTCATAATAACGACCATTTACTTGAGCATTTACCATGCTCCACGCAAGGCCCTTCACATGCTTTAGGTTATTTAGACTGTACCACAGCCCTCTGCGGTGAATACCTTTATTGTTACCATTTTATAAGTGAGGAAATGGAGACTGAGAGGCAGCTGAGCGTTCTGCCCAAGGTCGCGTAAGCACGAGAGCCAGGCCGGTCCCAGACCCGCGGACTCCGCGCCCTCCGGGCCTCACTGGGACGAAGCTGGCAGCGGCTGGGATGCTCCGGCCTCCGGCTCCTGGTGGCAGTTCCCGCTCCTGCTGCTTGTCTCCCTCCCGTTTGGAACTGGACCCCGGCCTGGCTGCGGTCACCTCTCAAGTTCTGGTTTGCTTTGTCTCCTCAGCTGTGTGGCCGCCACAGGGAGTACCTCAGCAGCCTCGTGGGCACCGACTTGGAGACGGTGAGGAGCCCGGCGTCCTGTAGCCCCAGCCCCGCCGGCGGGTGTGTTCAGCTGGAGGGTTCTGACCATCCCTGAGTGCCGTCTTCTCCTCAAGGCCCCCAAGACATACTCCTCAGTGTAAAAAGGAAGTGAAAATTAGCATGTGGAGTGTAATCCTTGTTACGTTTTAACAACGTTGCATGTTGATCTAGAACTGTTAACCTGTAGAAGAAGGTCCCAAAGGGGACACACACTATGGGCGACTTTCTCTGGGCAGTGGGCGGGTTGGAAGATGGCAGGTGGCTGTTGTGTGGTGAGAGGGTTAAATTAGGAATGTTTACTTTTTAGTCTCTAAACTTAGATACTTTTGAGTTCTTATCAGTGGCAGTGTATTTATTTATTGCTTTATAATTAATTTTATAAGTATAGGAAGGAAAAATGTCTTCCTTACTCTTCATGTCGCCATTCTTCCTAAGTGCCCCGTAGAGATGGGCTGTCATTTTTGTTTGTCAAATAGTTTGGCTCTTAAAAAACAAAACAGAATAGTGTGAGTTAGTTATTCTGTGGTCCTACTCTGTGTCTTACTGCAAGAGTTCCATTTCTAGATCTGGAAACAAGGATGAAATTACCCAGCGGTCTCCCTCTCTCTCTCTAACAGATGAACTTTCATTATTTTTTACATTGCATTAACATCAGATGTGCGGTGTTAAAAAGCTGGATAAGATAGATACACAAGTGATGAGAAAAGGAAACTGCCTAGTTCCTGGACCGCAGCCCTTTACGGGGAGCAGGGCTCTCTAGTTCTCACTATATGGCAGAAGGCAGCTGTGGATGCTTCTCTTGGCTCTTCTCGAAAATATTCATACTTTGTTGCCCTCCCCACCATTTAAATTAGGTCCTTTCCCCACTGTGTTACATGTTTTAGAAATGGAGGGAACAGATCTGTGGAGAAGTGGCTGGTAGGGCAGAGGTGTGACAGTCAAACACGTGGGTCTGACGTCCAGCGTCAGGTCTCCCGGGGGTTTGCCCGCGGGCTGGAGGAGGGGTGCCGGCGCCCTCAGACCTCCTGACCTGTTCCCACTTCTCTCTGCCTCAGACTGTCCCCGGTGCTCTGCGGCTTTTTGTAAATGGAGAGGTAGGTAAGTGTCTTACCAGACGGAGATCCCTTGATGCTCGGCCGGGGCGGGATGGAGCTGTGGAGTGAGCCGCCCCGCCCCAGTGGACGCCTTGGGTTGTCCGCAGCACTTGGGAGGCTCAGGTGTGAGTCCTTCCTGGAGACAGAGTTCCTGGCTCTCGAGGAACTTATTTTTCCAAGTGTGTGGGCCCTTCAGGACTGGGTCGGGTGCTAAGGGTGACAGGAAAATAAGCTGAGACTGTTTCCTGTTTTCTTAGTTTCAGCCCAAGGCTATGAGTATGACAATCTCTACGTGCACTTCTTTGTGGAACTGCCAACTACTAGTCAGTAATGTTCCTAAGTCTCTCTTTTTGTACGCATTCTGACAGCTTTCCAGAGGCATTCAGTCAGGCTCCCTTCCCCACTCCTCCACTAAAATTGTCGCTGTTCTTTTCAGGGTCATAGATCACTTCCAAGATATGAATCCTGTGGTGACGTCTGCTTTCACCCTGCTTGTCTCTCAGAAGCATTTGCCACAGCCCACTTTCCTCGCTGGAACCCTCCTCTTGGCTTCTGGCTCCATGCTCCTCCTTTCATTGGTGGCTCAGAGGCCTCCTTGGCTGTTTCCTCATCTTCTGTTGCTCTAGAATTATTAGCGTATCCAAGGCCGGGCCTGGCCTTCTATTACTCTCTCTCTCTCTACAGTCTTTCTAGGTCTTTCTAGATGGCTTCATCCATCCCATGGCTTCAATACTGCTTGTATGTCTCAGACACCCGGATTCTCTGTAGCCTTAGCCTCTCCCCTGAACTCTAGACTCCTGTACAATTACTTCTTTGTCATTTCTGCTTAACATGACCAAGAGAACTCTTAATTCCTCCTCTTGCCTCAAACCCGCCCTCATTGTCTTCCCCCACTTAGCAGAATGGCGTTGTCATCTGCGTAGTAGCTGATGCCAGAAACCTAGGAAGCATCCTTGATTCCTCACTTTCTCTGGCTGCCTGCATCCGGTCACTCTACCTCCAGTTCCTGTCAGTTCTGTCTCCAGAAGATGTCCTGAATCATCTGTCTTCTCGAGCATCCTGGACCAAGCCACCAAGCATCTCTTGCTTAGGCCAAAGCATTTAGTTTCTAACTTACCCTCTTGCTTCCTGTCTTGCTCCCGAGAGGAACAGTTCACTTGCCACATATATCATTGCCACATTGAGCCTTTAAAAATGCAAACCAGTTGTCTCTCTTGAACTTAAAACCCCAACAGCTTCCCTTCTCACTTAAAGCAAAATCCAAACTCCATTCCCTGAAGGAGCTGGCCCCTGCCTCTCTCTCCCTTACAACATTCTGGTCATGCTTTCTTTCTATTCTTGAACGCCCATCTGTGGCCTTTTCAGAACCATTTCCTTTGTCTGAAACCTTTTGTGTCATATCTTTGCATGACTGGTTCTGCTTGAGTTTAGGCCTCAGCCTAAGTGTCCTCTCTGAGTGGTGTTCCCTCCCTACGTGGTCTAAATGAGCATCCAAGTCACTCAGTCACTCCTTCACCCTGTTTTATTTTTAGTTTAGCATTTATTACCACCTAAGAGTCTCTTATTGGTTGGTTTGTTGTCTGCACCACCTCTCCTCCACCCCCAACTAGAACGTTAGCATCATGAGAGATAGGAAGCTTTTCTTTCTGGTCACCAAGATGTCCCCGGTGACTGGTCATAGCACATAGCACATTGCAGACACGCAGTACGTGCTAAATGGAGGATTTGTTGCGTGAATGAATGGATAACGGAACTTTGTCTTTTTCTCAACTCCTTGCTCTCCTCCCAGGTAAACTTACTACGTGTGGTCTTTTGCTTTCAGATTGGTCGAGCCCAGCGTTCCAGCAGCTCTCAGGAATCACACAGACCTGTGCCACCAAGTCCCTGGGAATGGTATGGCAACGGGGGGGGGGGTGCCTGGGAGGAGCAGGACTCCTGGGATGGCATGTGACGAGCATCAGGCTGACAGCCTGGGGAAGGTTCCACTGTTGGGTCTGGCCCTTCGCTGTGGGCTCTGCAGGGCTGCCTCGTCCAGTGTCCTCTCTACCTTTTTGAAAATGGTCACAGCTTGCATTTGGGTGTCCTTTCACTTCTCAGCCTCTTGCTTCCTACCTGGGGTGATAGTTTATCTTTTCCCCTTGTGGGGATGACCTTGTCATTGGCCACAGGGGAAACAAATTCCCAGTGAGGGCCTGTGCACCCCACGACACTGAGTATGAAATAGTGCTCCTCTCTTTTCGGACAAGGCGGCTTACTTGTCCTACCCGTTCACATTTGAGGCCTCCTTCCTCCACGAGGATGAATCCGCTGGTGAGTGGCCTGGCAGGTCCCTGGCCGTGGGTCTCCGCAGGCCAGGCCGTCTCCCGGGGAGGCCTCCTGTGACCTGGCTGCTGCTCCTACTCATGCAGGTGCCCTCCCGGAGTGGCCTGTGCTCTACTGTGAGGCCCGCTCACTCGACTTCTGGCAGAGGTATCACGTGGAAGGCTACGGGGCTGTGGTGCTGCCTGCCACCCCAGGGGACCTCTTGTCCCTGCCCTCCACGTGGCCTATGTGCTCTCGCTCCCAGAAACAAGACTAGCACTTCAGAAGTTTTGGCCGCTTCTCGTGAGAAGTAGGGATGATTGGGAATTGGAAGCACTTAACTTGCACAATTCCTTGCTCCTTTGGGGGAGATTCCCCTTCTCCATTAGAGACAGCCGGGTGAAGGGACAGCTACCTGAGAAGTTGAGCAGCTCTGGTCTCCGCTCCCAGCAAC
Organism: Vicugna pacos; assembly: GCF_048564905.1. Classification (NCBI taxonomy): domain Eukaryota; kingdom Metazoa; phylum Chordata; class Mammalia; order Artiodactyla; family Camelidae; genus Vicugna; species Vicugna pacos. The sequence goes on along the minus strand of NW_027328742.1, from coordinate 19,794,391 downwards.
TCTTGATTTGACTCCTGGCCTTGAGGGGGGCACTGCATGGGAAGTGGGCTACTGGTGGGTGTGTATTGAGTAGATCGGAAGCCTTTCTGAAGTAACAGCCCTGCCTTCTGTTGTGCGCCAGGCATTGTGCTAAGTGCTTCTCGTTTCATTCTCCCCACCACTTGGTGAGGCGTCGGTGTTGCTATTATTTCCATTTTGCTAGATGAGGAGACGGGTTCAGAGAGGTCGAGAAGCTTGTCCTGGTGCACAGGTAATAGCTGGCAGAGCAGAAATTGGAATTCTGATTGATTTCCAAATGGGGACCCTAAACCACCATGATGACCTTCACCAGAGGCCAGGTCGTCACCAGGCCAGATGTTTTACTGGTGGCGAGGCCCGTGTCGTTGCTGGGGAGTCAGCAAGGGGCCACGTGCCCGTCCCCGCCGCGGCCCCATTCTCCTCTTCCCGCACAGGCGCACACACCCTGAGAGTCTCCACGTGGAGGCCCCTGGAGCTCGGCACCGTGGCTGAGCTGAGGAGGTTTTTCATTGGCGGCTCTCTGGAGCTGGAGGACCTTTCCTACGTGCGGATACCAGGAACCTTCAAGGTGACTTTTGTCTCTGGGGAGACTTCATGCTGGGAACTTATGTCCCTGTTTCTTCTGGAAAAGGTGGAACCGGGGTTAAGGCCTCTTGCCCATTGCTTCATTATTGCTTAGTCCCTTCCTTCCTGTGTCTTCAGCTGGAAGTCTTGACCGTATCTTAAACTAGGTACAGACATCCACACGCTGTCCTAGGAGAGCTGTGGAAAACAGTGCACTTAGAGATCTCCCCTGGTCCCTGTCAGAATAACCAGCGCCTCCTTCCAGCCCATCCTTGAGGCTTCCAGAATCAGAGGGTTGGCAGGCAGCTTACAAGACTGCTGGTACTCAACGGAGGTTGGAATGTGCCCTGATTTACAGTTGGGAGCCCAATGTTAGCCTTGAGGTGATGGAGTCTGGGTGTTGGAATGAAGTTTCCCCAACAGAACTGTTCTCCCCAAGAATGGGAATAAGAATGGGAGTGAGGCCAGCATGGTGCCTGGGGTCTAGAAGCCAACAGAAACCTGACGCTAACTGGATGCCGCAGGGGGAGCGTCTGAGCCGCTTTGGACTCCGCACGGAGACCACGGGCAGTGTCACCTTCCGCCTACACTGTCTGCAGCAGTCCAGGTGAGTGGCCCTGGCCCTCTGCCTTGGGGCTCTTCATCCCAAGGGCTGGAGAGCAGCCGTGGCCATGTGGCGGGCTCCCCTGCAGGGCCTTCATGGAGTCAAGTTCCCTGCGGAAGAGGATGCGGAGTGTGTTGGACCGTCTGGAGGGTTTCAGCCAGCAGAGTTCCATTCACAATGTGCTGGGTAGGCTCCCCCTCCCCCAGCCAGCCACCCAGCATCCACATGGGCCCATTTCCCGCCACCATGGCAGCTGACTCCTGTGTCTGCTTCCCTCACAGAGGCCTTCCGTCGAGCCCGGCGCCGCATGCAGGAGGCCCGAGAAAGCCTTCCCCAGGACCTAGTGAGCCCCTCGGGAGCCATGGTCCACTAGCTCGCTGCAGCCCTGGCCTTCCACATAGAACAACAAGACGACTGGTAGCCAAGGCCATGCCCTCCCGCCTCTTCATCTTTCTGATTAGAGATCACAATGCCCTGCTGAAAGCTGGCATCACTGAGAGAATCCCAGGCCGGCCCCCCCTGCCTCGTCTCCAGCTGCCTCATCTTCAAAGCTGAAGACCCTGTGGCCCTCATGTGGTCCCCTTCTCCATATATCAGACACTGCAAGTGGGCATCACAAGGCAGGCTTTTTGGTTTGAGGGCAGTTTGGGGGTGGGCCCAGAGTTAATTCTGTCCTCGCCTCAGCCTCCTCCCGGCCTGTCTCACAGCCTCGGTGGCAGAGCTGCAGTGCCTTCCGCTCCACACCTGCTTTATGAACGGAGGCTCGAGAAGGAAGGCAGGCGAGAGAGATCTCACAGTCCCGGCCCGAGTCCAGCTCCTCTTCCCAGGGTAGCCTCCCCTACTACCGGGAGCTAGCTACATTTGCGATAGAACTTATTTCTGGAGTAAATGAAGGCTGAAGGCAGTGCCCAGTCCTTTCTGCTAGCTGGCTGGTATCTTTTATTGTGTTTTTTTTACATAAAGACTTTTTATACTGACTGATATTCTGTCCCCTGATTTTCTGTTCAGGTCGCTGGCGTGGCTGAGGTATTCTCCTCCTTAATGCCGAGGCCCCCATGCCGCTGCCTTTCCCAGTCCCTGCCTTTTTGTATTCCAGAGTGTTTCTTTTGATTCTCTAAACTCAGCCCCCGGGAGAGGCTCAGAGGCTAGTGCCAACTGTGTCTTGGCAGCACTCCTTTTAAACATCTGGAGCAAAGCATGGGACTGAGGTCATGCCCTCCCCAGCCCAATGCAGATACCAGCTTCTGCCCTCAGCGATGCTTTATTGGTAGAAGCAGAGTGTGCTGCCCACCTGCAGGCTCCAGGGAAAGACCGTGGGTGGAGTGGCTAGAGGCTGGGACTCTGTGGCCCCCGTCATAGGCAGGGGTCAGGGACAGGCTGGGAAATAGAAGAAAGTGGCTGGAAACCTTCCAGATGACTCTTCTTGCCAGGTCCTGAAGGCCCCTTGTTTGGTTCGCAAGGCCTTGCACCTGGAGCCGATGTGCAACCTAATAGGTAAGGGGCTCCATTAGGAGTAGGGTTCAGTGCTGCTGGGAGCCCGGCTGTCACTCGCAAAGAACCAGCTCTGAGCGATAGCCAGCAAAAGCATCAGCAGGAAACGGTGGCCCCGGGGGAGAAGGTAGCCTTGTGGTCTTCCCCAGGTTCCCCTGTCTCCAAGGCCAGAGGCTCCGATGGACTCCTGCGGAAGTGGCACAGGGGGGCAGGTAAGGAACTTGCTGGATATCCAGACATGGAGCTGCTTTTAGGGTGTTGGATCCTTCCTGATTGCTCCCCAAAGTCCCAGGGCCCTGGAATTAACTTGTCAGTCCAGAAGCTAGTGTCCACCAGGAAAAAATCTCTAGAGACAAGATCTGTTGTTCTGCTTAGAGGCCTGAGAGGACTCAGCCATCCTGTCCAAGGAAGGATGTGCGGGCCTGACCTAGCACAGGGCTGTTGGAGGGGGGCCTCCCTTTACCTGCACAAGCCTCATGTGCCTCTCCAGGCTGACAGGTTCAGTCTGGGGATGGAGTTACAGTTCACAAAGCCCAGGGGGTAGGTGTTGGCCTTGAAGATGTCCCTTGGAACAGTGGTGATACCAGTATTGTCACACACAATTCGAGACAAGGAAATCTGGCGAAGGGCCTGGCGCTGGCGCTTGGTGAAAACACCCCGTTTCTGCCACCAGAACCTACAAGACGGGGGAGAGAGGTGGATGAAGTTCGGGGGGAATGAATAGGAAGGCGCACCCGCTGTGTGCTGGGTACTTTACATACATGATTTCATTCGCCTGTCCAAAATCCCTGCAGGAGAGGTGTGATTCTCATAGAGGAAGACTCAGGTTCAGTGGTCAAGTAAATTGCCCAGGATTAAATGCACAGTAATATACGTGGCCAGGGCTGGATTTGAACCCAGGTAAATGCCAAATCCAAATAAGGAGTCAGGTCTTAAACCTCAAGCTTATTGGAGGAAAACCAGATTTAGCCCTTTCTGTGTGTTTTTGGGATCAACCAGCCTGGAACAGTGAAGCTGAGAAGTCTGTCTCCTGGGTTAAAGGTGCCTGTACCTCAGGCAAGTAGTCTCTCTCCCTCTGACCAAGCTCTCCAGGGAGGAGCCTCCTGGTCTCAGATCTTGGAAGAGATGAACCTAAAAAGAGTACTTTCACTGTTTTTCAAAAAGTTGAAGCATAGTTGATCTACAGTGTTCTGTTAGTTTCTGGTGTACAGCTTAGTGATTCAGATATATATATATATAAACTTTGTTTCATTGTTGAGTCTTGGAATTCTAGTGCTTTCTGCCCTGCATCTGGGGCTGGTCCCTTTAGGGTAGGGTCACTTACCTGTCTCCATTTCGGGCTCTTGTAAACTGGTTCTCAAAAAGACAGGCCAGAAGAGGCCCCACTCGGGCCCCTGGCAGAAGAGGCTCGGCGATGGCCCCAATCCAGATGTCAATGTTGTCAGGTGTCCCGTACAGACTCAGGAACTTCCGTGCCAGATCCCGGTTATTCAGCACCTGGCTAAGCTGCGCCAGATTCCGGGGCTGGGAGAGTCTGCAGAAGAACCTCCACGCATTGTACCCTGTAGGGAGAGGGGACAGAAGCCGTTTAGTCTTCCCTCTGCTGGTTCCCATTAGCTTCTCTCCACGATTCCTCCCAAGAGAGCTCTGTGGTCAGGCAGTATTGAGCAGAACAAAATCCCTGCTGGCAGAAGAGGCCTTGAGCTTTTCAAAGACCAAATCACTCCCCTCTAATTTTCAATGTGAGCAGAAAACCACGCTTTCTGTCTATCAAACGGAGGTATATACTAACGTAAAACACTGTTGTAACCAGCATTCACAACCACAATGATATTATTATTGGGCTCATGGCATTAATTAGACACAAAGAAGACAGTATCCAGAACATGAAAGACACTCAGATTTGTAGAATGAATGAATAAATGAATACATAAGTGAACAAACAAAGAAATGAACAGCATAGATACAATGTATCTGCTCAGAAGAGGACCACATGGTCTTCTTTTTATATAAATGAATCCATTTATATAAAAGGTCCAGAATAGGCAAATACGTAGAGAAAGAAGATTAGTAATTTTCAGGGGCTGGAGTGAGGATGGGAAGTGCCTGTTTTTTTGTTTTTTTTTTTAACATTTTATTGTAGTATGATTCCTGTATAGTAAATTACACATATTTCAGATGTACAGTTTGATGACTTTTGATAGATGTACACACCAATGAAACCACCACCACAATCAAGGTAGCTAACATTTCCATCAGGGGAGTGCCTGTTATGACCAGGTTTCTTTTGTGAGTGATGGAAATGTTCTGATATTAAATATGAGGCACAACTCTAAATACACAAAAACCACTGAATTATATACCTTATATGGGTGAATTTTATGATTTGTTAATTCTCTCTCAATAAGCTGTTAAAAATTTTTTCCCACCTACTCAGAAACTTACAAAGACCAGCCATACTGATTTGTCAGCTATCAGGATCCCACACCAAGACCAAGTCATAATATGGTGGGGACCATCAAGATAGGCGATAGCTTCTTCATAGCCTAAAGAAACAGGAGTCCAAAGTCGTCCACTGAACTACAGCTCACAAATACCATCCCCCGGCTGAACAAAGGAAAACCGTATGATGTTCCACCATTACTAAGCCCTGCTGTGTGAATCTCTCTCAGGACCCTCCCGCTTCTGTGAGGTACTTTGTAATCTCCGTGTTACCAGTGGATATTTGCTGAGCTTGAGCAGCTGTGACTTTTCCAAGGTCACCCCCTCTTTGCAGTGGAGTTCAGATCACAGTTTCCAATTCCAAATTTGGTGTTGGAATTGGGACGGGATTGGAGGAGACTGCAAGAGCTAGGATCAAGAAAATATTTCTGGGACAGCTTGGCGGGATCAAAAACAGTGTGCCAGTTTGGCTGGCTAGCAATCTCACATCTCCAGCAGGGGGCGCCCACAGGGCTTTAGCCGTCCCGGGCACCCAGGCGTAGGGAAGGAAGGAAACTCAAGTTCTTGAGTGCCGGCTATGTGCCCGCCAGCTGCTGTGTTAGGTGCAGGAGGAATTGCCCGCACTTCATTATCATCGGCCACAGAGAAGCCGAGGCAGATGGGGCCTCAGGTTGTACCGAGACAGAGAAGTAGGCGATGGGGAGGGGGAGAGACCAGCAAAGCGGGGGCCAGTCTTTCCATAACATCGTGGATTGAACAGGGGAAAGAAAGGAGGAATCTTTAACTTGACTGGAATTTCACTACTTCTTAGTTCTGTGGCCTTGGGACAAATTACTAGATTTATTTCCTCAGCTATAAAAATGGCTATAACAGCTACTTCTCAAGGTCATCGGGAGGACTAAAAGAAATCCATCAAAGTTCCTAGCAAAATGCCTAATTTTTCTTCTTTCCTGGGGTAGAACAGCCAAGACAGTTTTAATTTTACTCCACCTGTTCCCTGCCTCTCAGAGCCAGGAGCCAGCTTCTATATCCTTGCAACTTCCTCCTTGGAACTTGCCAGGGTACTGGGGAATGGGGTAGCTCTCCCCTGCCTTTGAAACCTACTGTTTTTTTCTACTTGGAAAGTCCTAATCTCCTTCATTCAGCTCCTCTGTCCAAGTCCTGGTCCTGTGGCGACCCTAAAGCTAGAAACCCCACGGTGGATTAAGAAGATACTGAAAAGGAGGTCCTCAGCCTCAGGCTTGTGTGCCTCTGAACCACAGCACATCCCAGTGACAGTCCCAGTCAGAAAGGAACCCTGGTCAGGCAAAGCCTGAGAGGAGGGGAGGCAGCCCCCTCACCTGGGAGGCCGTGGTCGCGGCTGCGTTGCATGTTGAGGGCCGCCAGGTCCAGCCCAATCCTTCTGACTTGCCGAAAAAGCCGGTCCCGGAGCTCATCCACTAACATGGAATCTTGCCGGTTCAGCTTGGCAGGGGTGGCCATGAGGCCTCAGAGGATGGGGTCAATGCCACCTGGTGGTGGGAATATGAGCAGCACAGATTGGACCAGCCTCTTGGAAGCCCCTGAATCACATGATGCTAAACTAGCTCAGAGCTGGACAAGCCAGTCACTTAAATTCTATGATGTTTGTATCAGGAAGCAGTGACCCAGGTGGACAGGAAGGGAGCTGGAGCTGGCAGGGAAAAGCACCCTCACTTCTTCTAGAAGGAGTGGAAGGAAGCTCCTTTCTTTCAGGACCACAGCCACCAGTCTGACATCAGTCTCCTCCTCTTTTAGAAATCCTCTAATCCTGGAGGGGATGGGGGCACGTGACGAAGGGTCTTGGTGACACCCGCCCTGTTTTCACTGCCCGTGACCTGAGCAGCAGCCTGGCCTCCTTGCACTAAGCTGGGCCCCACCCTGACTCCTGGCTGCCTCTGGAAAACCCAGGCACCTTCGTGCACGATTCGCCAGCTGGCGAAGAAGGCAGAGCTGAGTGGGACCCGTGAGTTGGGCGCCGAGGCCCGGTACTGGCTGTCCAGGCGGAACATGAACGGCTGGAGCATGGTGTGGCCGAAGCGGAAGGCCAGGGTGAAGACGTTGGCCACCCGGGGGTCTACATTGGAGCAGTACCCCCGGTAGGGGCCCAAGGTTCTGCTGGCCCTGGCCCGGCCCAGAACCAGAGGCAGAAAGTCCCGGAAGGTGATGATCTGGAAGAAAAGATGTCAGAAGATCATTACCTTAGTGGCCCCCACCCCACGTGCTTGCCTTAGGGCAAACCTTTTGCTTTTCGAAGCCTGCTCAGACATACTAATTCTTTATTGGCATGGTGTCAAATGTGGCCATGTTGATTTCCCATTGTCTGATGGAGACACTGAAGCCCAGAGAGGGTGTGTGACATGGTCAGGGTTACAGGTCGGATCTCAGGAACATCCCCAATCAGACCTGGCTGACTTGGGGCACATCCCTGAGGATGTGTTGAGGAAGGTGGGAGTCACTCCCTCAGATGGCTTCTCTGGCCAGATTGCCTTCTAGGGGATGCTGGGACCCAGGCTCCCTACCTGGACCATGGCCCCCAAGATCTTGCGGGCCTCCTGGTACAGTTTGTCTCCAGTCCACCGGGGGTTCAGGCGTCTCAGCTCAGTAGCCAGCCGGTTGTGCTCTCGCACAAAGAGGGTGTGCGTGGCTGCCAGTTTGGGGCTTTCCGTTGACCGGGTATCACCTTGAAAATCCCAAGATCAGAGTGAATAGAGCTCTTCCCACAGAAATGTCTTTCTGCTAAGGCAGACAGAGCTCTGGGGACTACAAAGAGGTGGTGGGACTTTGTGACCTGGGCCAAATTTCTGGCCTCACTGGACCCCCATCTCCTCAGCTGTGTGGTGGGGCTCCGCCAATGACCACCCTCCTTCCCAACACAGCGGGCCAGGACGGGGAGGACTGTGGAGTCCTGGGTCCCGAAGTCCCTGGAACGGGTTTGGGGCGGTGGGGGGGAAGCACAGGGCAGCTGCTGGGCTTGGGCGGGAAAACCTTTGCCTAATGATTCTGCTCTGCAAGATGACCAGATCCGCAGCCAGTGAAGGGACACAGTGACTAAGGGGCCTTGCCTTTGGGACTGTGGGTCCCCCTGCCCCATGGGTTGCATCCCTCTGCATGGTCTGTCCCAGGGGCTAGACCTTTCCCCAGCTTTGGGCTCGGTGTCATGCTGCTCTCCCCAGGGAGCCCCAGGGAGGGAGAAAGGAGGAGGGCTGGGCAGAGCCTGTTCCTGTCAGCAGACTTCCTTCCATTGGCCGGGAAGGAAAGTACGTTCCCAAAGGTGGCCTTACACACAGTCACTTGCTGGCTTTGAACTAAGCTCTTTTGCACGTGGTCCTATTCAAACGACTCAGTTTCAGTAGACATCTCACAAAGGTGCACGCTGCGCTTGCCAGCAACAAAGAAACATATGATCCTTAAAAAAGGGGCTCGAGATGACTCCCTGCGAGGGAGGTGGTGGAGCAGAGTGGAAAGAGCCCAGACCTGGCCACTGCACTGACTTGATTCCCACCGTGGGCTCTGCCACCTGACCCTCTGCTCTGGAGCCCATCAGTTACCGTCCCTGAGTTTCTCGTCTGCAAAACGAGGGTGATAATAGTGCCCTCCTTTCAGGACTGCTGTCAGGATTAGAGATGGCACATTTAAATATCTGAAACAACCAGGAGCGATGACCATCATTATTATGACCAGACGGTGTGGGGGAAAACCCTCAGAAGAGTTCAAATTATGCATCCAGAAGAAGGCGGCAGGTGACAGTGACTAGCAGCAGTGGAAGGGAAACTAAAGAGCGTAAGGGAAGTTAGCCCCAAGAAGGAAAAAAAAACCAGGTGAAAGTAAAACTACTTTCAGGGAATTAAAGAGGCTATTGCTGTGTGAAAGAGAGAGAGCGTTTTCTCTGAGGCCCCAGAAGCATGATGAAGAGCAGCAGATAGACAGCAGATCAAAATGAGGGGGACCTTTCCGACAGCACTGCTCCAGGTAGACTTCTAGTGGGTGAGTCCGTTATCACTGGAGAGAGTCAAGCCGTGATCTCTGGCCACACTTGGGTCACTTGCAAAGGGACTCCTTCCAGCATACTGATTCTGTGATTACTGTGCACAGATCTGCGCTGTGGTGTGCCGAACACTGAGTTATGGAGCCATATATCCTATCCTATCCCACTGTGGCTTCCCAACCTGGAACCCAGGGACTGGCTGCTTCCTGGGGTGACCCCCCGCCCACTGTGTCAGACCTGCCAGGAAGCAGGGGATGCGCGCAGAGCGGTTGGTGAGGAGGCAGGGGTCATCGTGCAGGTTGTCGAAGGGCAGCAGGGCCCGCCCGTTGTCCTGGAAGCGCTGGTTGACGGCCAGCAGCCCCAGATAGTTGGTCCGGTTGCGCAGCCGCAGGGCAAGGGAGACCTCGCTGCCATACACCATGCTGGCGTCCACGAAGGAGGTGAGCGCGTTGATCTGGTTTCGGACTTTGTTCCTGTTTCGGGGGCAGGCGGGTGCCGAGCGGAAGAAGGGAATGCAGTCACGCTGGTTGCTGATGCGGGGGTCGTTGGGCGGGATCTGCGGTGGAAGAGGAATCTGTGACACTGGGGCTTCTCACGAGCAAGCTGCCTCCTCCTGGTCATCCCCCACCTGCTTCAAAACCTTGCTCAAAACTCCCTTCTTTCAGGAAGCCCTCCTTGACTCACCCAGACTCACGGTGCTCACCAGGCCATCTGAGCATCCTTAGCACTTTGTGTCATAGAGTCATGAAAGGTTAGAAATGCATGAGGCCTTAGAGCCTCATCTTAAGGATGGGGAAACTGAGGCTCAGAGAGGGGAAGTCACAACTTGTCAGCAGGAGAGGAGGGGTGAGAACTAGTTCTCCCAGCACATGAGCCTGTGCTCCGTTCATTCCATTTAGTTCGACAGGTGTTTCCTAAGCACCGTTCTGTGCTGGGTGCTTCAGAGACTGGGAAAGCCACCAAAACTCAGGGTAGGTTGCGGGAAGCTGGTAATTCAGTCAAAACAGACACCCACGTAGAGTAATGTAACTGTGAATTGAGGCAGCATTTGCTGTGCTTGGTCTAAGTCAAAAGCTAAAGGTGTAATAGGATGCTGGGGAAGGCTCCCCTGAGGACCTAGAGGAAGGAGCCAGCCAGGGCCCCCACACATCGCATCCCACACTAATAAGGGCGAGTGAGTGTGTGAGTGTGTGCACGGACCTCCCCTCCATCCCCGACAGAGGCTCTGCTCCCAGGAGTCCATCTTTCTTCCCCAGTGTTCCACACTATCATTGCCTCTCAGCATGCACGGTGCTCACAACCAGATCCCAGGAACTGGCAAGAACTGCAGGACCTCGGACCGCCCCAGGAGGGAGAGAAGGGCAAGAGCTAAGAGACTCTAAAGGCTTCAAAAAAAAGGCAGCAGCCCAGAGGCTTCCCCTGCTGGAAGCAGACCCATGGGTCAAGGCCAGTCTCAACTGCTTCCCTTCTGTGAAGCCTGCACTGAACCTCCTGGCAGGTTGCGCCACCCCCACCCCTCAAACACACACAGAACCAGGAGTCTTCTTGTCTCTGTGTGATATCCCAGCATCACAGGCAGTTCCTTAATGCTCCAGTTCCCCAGTCCCAGCTCTTAAACTTAAACTTAAACCTTAAGCCTATGACACCATCACCTGGGGGTGGAGGCCACACCAGGGGCCCGGGAGATTAGGGGAGGGTACCTTGATGGGGAAGCAGGGAGGCAGCTGGGCACAGGTCCTCTCACAGTCAATGCCTGCAGTGAAGGCCACCCTGGCTGGGGACTCGGGGGCGAAGTCCAAGTCGTGGTCGATGAACTGGCCCCACTGCATGAACATGAGGGACCGGCCCCGGTCGGAGGTCAGCCTCTCGCTGGGGAAGCACACGATCTGGTTGGAGATGGCCCGGACCTGGTGGGGAGGTAAGTCAGTGTGGGGCGTAGGCTCCTGACCCCTTGGGGTGTCAGAGCCAACCCAGGACTCGGGATGGCAGGTCACCCCTGCTGGAGTTAGCATATTTTTGCATCCTCTCCAGCCCTCTTCTCTCCTATTCTGCTCAGCCCTACCTCCTGTGTTGCTGTCATTCCTACAAGAATGATCTCTGGCCTGGCTCCTGATGATTCCAGGAGTAAAAGGAGGGGGAGGGGTCAGGTTGGCTGGCTCAGACCCCACCTGCTCCTCCAGAGTGGCAGATAGATCAAATTGATAGAACAAGTTATAGACTCGTGGATAATTAGATGGTAGAATTGATCGACAGATGCAAGGACTGGTTGCTAGGTGATGGATAATAAATATGGAGAGAATTGGATAGATGGAAAGATCAATGGAAGAAAAAATAGTAGATAGATGTTGATAGATGGGTTGATGATAGATCATTCTGTTACCATATGAATAGAAAATGGATAAATTGTTAAATGTGAAACAGTTTAGGTCAATAGCTAGAGCTACATTAAGGTGCATTGCTCTTTAGTTTAGCAAGGTACTTTGATACTAATTTTTCCGGAAAAAAACGATACTGTAATGGCTGGCGTTACTTTATCACATCTTATATGGATGTTTATACCAAGGACTTTATTAAATAGTCACAACAGCAATAGGAAGTAGGTTTTACTGCCATTTTACAGCTGAGGAAACTGAGACTCAGCTGGAGTCACCCAGCCTGCCAGCCATATAGCCCAGATGGGAGCCCTGGCAGGCTGACTGTGGGCTGTGCTTTGACTCCCTGCGTTTAGAAGAGATGGGGCATCCTCTAGACCCTCAGCCCTGACTCACAAGAGGGAGGAGGAAGCCGTTGCGCCTCTTGCTGGGGGTCCAGCCGAAGGGGAGCGACACCCCGTCCTCATACTGGGCTGGCAGCCAGCGAGCCAGGGCCTGGTTGGCGGCCCCCAGCAAGGGTCTCCTCCTGCGGCGGTGGGTGGGCTGGGGTCAGCAGGGCTGGGAAGGAGGGGAGGGAACAGGGCAACCCCAGGCCAGGTGCCGCCCCAGGCACCCACCTGTTGTTGCATCTCCCAGTGATGGTGCGGTACTTGTCACTGCACTGCTCAGCCTCATCCTGGACAGCGCAGCCACTGGCCTGGGACAGCAGCCGCAGCTGGGGTTTCGTTAGCACGTCTGGAGGGGGAGGGGCAGCTGGCAGGGTTCTAGCTCCTTCTTGACCTAGTCTGTTCTGTACCTCCCACCCCTTTCTCCTCTCTCCTCCCAATGCCCCAAGGCCACATGCCCTGCACTCCCGCCTGTCTCCCTTCCACTCCCAGGCTGGGGCAGGCCTGGGGCGGGGAGCTCAGTGGGGTGCACAGTACCAGTGACATTGAAGGATCTGGACTCCTGGAATTGCAGCTTCTCCTCCAGCAGCCCCAAGGCCACGTGCATATAATCAGCAGCCCTCACAGCTATCCTGGTGGCCGCTACTGGCTGTTTGAAGTAGGACAGGAGGTCCATGGGGCTGGCCAAGCCACTGCGAAGGCGCTGCTTGATGCTGCCCAGAAGAGGAGGAGTGAGGGCCAGGAGAAGAAGCAGACCCACCCAGCAGGGCCCCCACCGTGGGCAGTGGGCAGTCAGCACGGGGGAAATAGACAGAAGGCTGGACGGAAGGGAGGCTCTGCACTGACATGGCACTGCCCCAAGGTGCCCAGGGGCAGCTGATGGGTGAGAGGCCCTTGGCTGGAGTCCACCCCCCATCAGTGACCCTCCCAGGCCCACGCAGGCCCCAGACCCACGCAGGCCCCAGACCCAGGCCCAGGCCCACCTCCTCTCAGTCTGATTGTAGGCAGAATCCACCAGCAGCTTGGCCTTTGTTATGCAGCTCTGAAGGACTGAGGTGTCCACTGCCCCAGGGAAGGCTGTTCAGGGGGAAGGGGACTCAGGCTCCAGGGCAGCCACAGGCCCCTCAGACCCAAGTCCTCCCCGCTCCATTGCCCCTCTCCTTGGCCGTCCGAGGGGCTATTACCTGGGGCTGTGCCCTCACAGGGCTGGGCCAGGATGAGTGTGGCTAGGACCCCCGCCAGGGCCGGGAGCAGCTTCATCTCTGCAGTGAGACCCCAGCCGCAGTGGGGTAAGCGATCACCCGGTGGGGGTCCCCTGCTCCCTTCCCGTGGCCTCTGAGCTGACCTCTCACTTCCTCCTGCTCTTCTCTGGAAGGAGCTGGGAGGGGACTTTTATAGCCTGTTCAGAGGGAGGGAGAGGAGCCCTGGGCGTCAGAAGCCCAGCCTCTTGAGGTGGGGCTCTGGGACTTCCCTCTCATTCTGGGGGGAGTCATGGGACTGAAACACATACCCCCTCCACCAGCGTGGGGATGTTCTTTCCCCTCACCTGCTCACTCCTCTTTGCTGTCAGGTTCACTGATGTATTTGTCCCAGGGCGCAGAGCAGCACCTGGAACACAGAGGGTCATTCAATGAATCTTAGCTGGATGATTGAGGAGTCATGTGAGCCTCTGAAGACTGTGCCTGGTCCTGCCACTAACTAGTTGTATATGGTCTTGGGCAAGTCACTTCCCCTCTCCAGGCCTCAGCTTTCACATCCCTAAAATGGGGCTTGGGCTAGATGATTGGCAAGGCTCCTCTCCTCCCCAACAGGAAGCTGGGGCTGCCTTCTTGTTGTACCTCCCATACCCCCAGAATAAGGCGTGGAACTCAGCAGGTGCTCAATAAATTGGTTAAGGGAATGAATGATGTAGGATCAATGATTGATTGGGTCTCTCTTCCTTTCTCTCTGTCCTCTTGGCTCTCTCCAAGATGCAGGCAAAGGAGAGGTGATGGCAGAGGGAGGGCCTGGCAGTGAAAATCAAGGGGGTATCTCATAGGCCATTTGGGGGGTACAGTGAGATGTCATGGGGGAGCACCCAGCAGAGGGGTGGCAGCAGGCCTCCATCCAAGCCGAGGGCCTGTCTCGGGCTTAGTGCTTCTCCATGTGATTCTTCAGTGCGTGTCAGTATCACAACACGAATGGTGGGTGTAAATTCTAACGTGCTCTGGGCTTGGTCACCAGTAGCTCCCTTGGTCAGCAGGAGAGGCTGCGGCAGTGGGCTCAGCCCACCTGGGCTTGGACTTGGCTCTGCCCCCGCCTGCACTGCCTTGGCTCATCTCTGTTTCCACATCTGAAGGGTAGCACGCCCCCAGCCGGTCCTCCCCCCGGGGCCCAGGCCTTCACACCCCTGGCCTTTCCTCCTGGTCTCCTCCCCTGGGTGAGCCCTGCTCGTCCTTTGCCCCAACCCCATCCTGCTCTGCTTGGAGGGCACTCACTCATGTCTCTGCACTCGGCCCCAGAGTCGCCCCGCTGCGCCCTGTGGTCCTCACCCCTTCTTCAGGTGGATGTGTCCATCCCTTCCCCAGTGCAGACCCCGTACTTGCTGAGTGTCTTTGCCTCCCACCCTCTGTCCCCCGTGCCCGACCAAACCCAGTCCCAACGCCTTCCACAGCCTCCTCCCACACCTCCACCACCGCCCAGCGGTTGCTCTTGTAACAGCCCCTTCAGCAATCCCTTTCACAAGCTCCAGCTGAGGGCCTGCCGATCTTATCTCCCTATCTCCAGCAGGGGCCCCTCTCCTGTGCCCGGATGGGGATGGACAGTCACCATGCAGTCGCTGAAAGCCCACTGAATTCCTTGCTGCTGACCCCCTGCATGGCCTGGGGAGATCACACCACTCCCTGGATCTGTTTCCAGACCAGTGAGATGGGGACAGTGGCCTCATGAGGAGAGAGGTTGTAACAGTTGTAGGGCGCTCCTCAAATGTGCTGGCCTCCCCTGCCCTCGGGAAGCCAGATGCCCCCAAACGTTGGACGGTGGGGTAAGCCAGGGTGGGGTGTATGTAACCCAGGTCACTCTCCTTCCAGGGTCCCCCCAGAGAGGACTTAGACTGAGCCCGGCTCTCCCCCCAGTTCTTCAGCAGTAGTGAGGTGTGCCAGGGTTTTGCCACAGCTGTGGGACAATCTTGAGATAGAACCTGGGCTCTAGACCTAGCCCTGCCAATTTGACTGATCTCTTAAGGAAGCGGGGGTTGGTTCATTGACTGCTCAAGGTGGTGATGAGAGGAAAGCAGAAAGGAAGTAGCCGCTATGGGGCCCTGCACAACCAGTCTATGGAGGGCAGGTTCCCAGGGCCGCAGGGCTGGGCGGGCAGGCAAGGATCAGGCAAGGATCAGGCAAGGGAGAAGCTGGGTCTGCCGCCTGGCTCTCCTGCCTGCCCGCGGGACCCTGCCCCTACGCCCCAACCACCTCGACCCTCCACGGACAACGTGTCCTCCCCCTTGTCTGCTCCAAGGCCTCTGCTGATGATGCAGGAAGGCTCCCTCGGGAGCCACAGCACTCAGCACCCAGGAGCTTGTTGAGAGCAGTCTACAAGGGTGACTGAGAGCTGGCCTGCGTCCCAGGCCCAGCGCCGTCATCCGTCTGGGCAAGCTTCTCAGCCTCGGAGCCTGCCTCCTCACCATTGAATGGAGGTCCTTGCTCTGTTTACTTCACAGAGCGTTTATGGGAATAAATGTGAAACGCTACCAGGGCCTGGCACACACAGCAGGCACTGGACGGTGTTTGTGTGACAAGCTTTGATTGTTGCTCCTTTACTGAGCTGACTCCAGCAATCACCATCAGGTTGATGGTCAGCTTTGCAGACCATCCAGCCTCAGGTGCCTGGGAGGAAGGAGGGCAGGAAGATAGGAAGGGAGGCCTCCAGGGTCAGGGTCGTTTAGACCCTGGTCTCCGAGCGCTGTCAAGGCAGAGTGGGCATGCCTTTGCCTGTGCCGAGGCTGTCGGAAACTGAGTGGGGCGACAGTGATGGAAAGAGAAGCCCTCTTGGGACCCTCCAGTTTGGGCACCTGCCCCATCTCCGGCTGTGACCATCACTGGGGGACAGGACTGGATACATGTGGCCCTCACTGGGTGAGGTGAGCAGTTGACAGCTGCTTTTTCTCTGTGCTCAGGGTCAACCACACCCAGAGACCAGAAGAGGGGTGCGGGCAAGGGCTTTTCCATCACACCCACTGAGACCTCACTGGAGAGACTGTCCTAAGCGTTGCCCAGCAGTGACCTGGAGTGTTTGATATAGGAGCAGATTCGTTTCTGATACCTGATCCTCTACAGAACAAAATTATTTCCAGGAATACTCATTAAATGATACAAGTAATAATAATGGCTAGGAAGGAAATGCGCGGAAGTTCTCTTTTATTAAATTTGGACTCAATCATGCCAGTAAAGAAATAACAATAAAATACCACAACATAAAAAGGAAAAGAGTAGGGGAGTAGTGGATGAATCCTTCTTAACTACATGAATGTGTTTTAAATAAAAGGAAAAAACTACATATTGGTGAGTTTTAATATAATATCAGTACAGTTTCTGTTTTCTTGATTCTTTCTCTTTGTTTGATTTTGTTATTACTTTTTTTTTTTGGTCAGGGGAGATCATTAGATTTACTTATTTATTCTTAGAGGAAGTACTGGGAATTGAACCCAGGACCTCATGCGTGCTAAGCATGTGCTCTACCACTTGAGCTATACCCTCCCCTGTTTGCTTGTTTTTAATGGGAACACTTCATGAATTTGCGTGTCTTCCTTGACCATGGGCCATGCTAATCTTCTCTGTATTGCTCCCAATTTAATAAGCAAGCATTTGATTCATTTTTTTTAGTGTTAAAGTAAACAAACATTTGGAAGACTAAATCTCAGTGTTAAAGATACTCGAATTCACTAAAATATTTATATAGTAATTAAATTTTGCACTTTAAAAATAGTGCATTTCACCATTTGCACCGTTTCACTGTTTTAAACCTTGAACACAAATTATAATTCCAGGGGGGCTGGGGTGTAGCTCAGTGGTGGAACGCCTCTGGGTCCTTGTACATGTTCCCTTTGCCTGACTAACTTTACTCATCTTCACAACCCAGCTGAGACCTCACTTCCTCCAGGAAGCCTTCCTTCATTCCTTTCCTGTTCACCTCTCAACCTGATTTGTGTTCTGTCCGCAGAGCACCCTGTGCTGACACTTCTCTCCGCACACACTGGTCTGTGCTGAAGGCACGCTGCCACTCAGTCCACCTCCTGGACTGGCCACAGAGCCCTTTGGGGGCCCCAGGCCCGATCTTGTTTGCAGCTGTGGACCCAGCACTGTGGGCCTGGCCGGTGCTCGGGAACGTTTGTGGAACATGAATGAACTGCACCGTGTTCTGGCTTAACTCCATGAATCCACACACCCTCTTTCATCCTGGACAGGAGAACGTGTCCTTTCCCCCACCACATGAGATTTCCTCTTCTTTCTCCAGGTGACAATTTGGAGCTCCCAGGGTCTTGACCCAGAAAGTCCACACAGGTGAAGTGGGGAACGGATTGGGAGCCCCCATGATGGTGACCTGGAGCCTTCGTGTGGGCACTAGGTGGGACCCGTGACTCTCCTGGTGCCAGGCCGAGGGCCGGAGCCGGAGCTGCGAGTGATACAGGCAAAAGAATGTGGGGCGAGAGGATGGCCATGTCCCAGGTCTCAGTTGAGTCCCTGGGACGTACCCCACCAAGTGTGGGTCCTTAGCTTCATGCAGGAAAGATTTCAAGAGCGAGCCACAGTTGAGTGCAAGTGGATTTATTCTGGGAAGAGGGTAGAGATCAGTGGCAGAGCACATGCCTAGCATGCACTGGGTCCTGGGTTCAATTCCCAGTCCCTCTATTAAGAAAATAAGTAAATAAGTCTAATTACCTCCCCCTCCAAGATTAAAAATAAATAAAAAAATTTAAAAAGAAAGTAGATTTATTCTGAGAGATGCATAATCCACAGACAGAGTGCGGGCCATGTCAGAAGGCGAGGGAGCCAGAGGCAGCGATGTACGCTGTTGCTAGATTTTATAGGCTCAGTGACTTCATTTGCTAACAAGTGGATTATTCCAACTACTTTGGGGAAGGGGGTGGGATTCCCAGGAATTGGGCCACTGCCCACCCTTTGACCTTTTATGGTCAGCCTTAAAACTGTCCTGGCACCTGTGACAGTACCATTTGGCACGCAATTGTGTTTCAATGAGTGTATATTGAAGCTCAAGTTTTATTGGGAGTTGAATCGTTCACCATCTTGGTGCTAACTGCTGTGTCTTTATTTTAGTGGCTGTACCCTGCCCCCTTCCCTTCCCTCCTGTCTCAGTTAGAGTGGGTGCTGGTCGAGGGATGTGAGAATCGACAGCCCTCTGAGCGTGGCAGCCAGGGGCTGGGACGTCAGAGTGGGATGGCCCAGGTGCCTGGGAAGCTCGGCTCCCTGCGAGGCCCGTGTGAGCTGTTCCCTGTGGATGTGGAGTCCAGAACCCGCTGCTGCGGATTAAGGTGGTGTCTGTTAGCTTTCTCTACTGTAAGTTTGTAATTAATAAGTAATTTGTAGGAAGGTCCTTTCAAGGCTGGATGTATCCATTCTGTTTCTCATAACTTTCACCCATTGGTTTTAGCACGCATTGATGATTTTCTAACTGTGTTATTATTTATGTATTTATTAGTTGTTATTCTACTGTAAGAAAGAACTTCCCTTACTCTGCCAATTATTTATTTATAACTATATGGGCTCATGGGTTTTTATGTTATTCAGTGGGATATAATACATCACTATTGTGATTTATTTGAATGTTCATATTGTTCCTTTGAACTGTCTCCTGTGTCTTTTTCACATGTCCCCATTATTCTTTAAGTACTTCCATATTTTCTGGTTTCTAAAGATGTTCTAGACACATCTTGTACTTTCTCTATCCCATGCCTGGAATCAACCTTTTCTCCAAGGAGCCCAGGTTCTTTTTATTAGAATATAATATTTAGAAAACAAGATCTGGGCTTGAGATGTGCCAATTGTTATTGGTGTGTCATTTCTGTTAGGTTATTTTAGCAGATGGAGCTGGGAAATGTATGGGTGTATATTTTGCTTTCTCTCTTATATGTATATGTAAATGTGTATCTATATCTATCTATCTATCTATCTATCTATCTATCTATCTATCTATCTATCTATCAATCTATCTATACACTGATACTTTCAATTCCAATTCAGCAAAACAGGGTACATTTTAGTATCCCCCCTTTTCATACCTGTACTCATCCAACAGTGAGAAACTTAGCTCTCATAGTCCTCAATATATTTAATCATTTGCTCAAGCCTGGTATATACAAGAAGGTAGTTTCAAAGTTTCTAACTCATGTCTCAGTAAAAACCTTACCTGGTTTCTTTCTTTAAAAAAAACAAAACAGATCAGTTTATTTTCTGAGCACAGTTTTAATGATAATATGACATCACCAACAGCCAATCAGAAAAGTCTCTGGTGTTGGATGTTCGAACACCATTACATATTTATGGGTAAGCACCAGAAAGGTTTCAACCCTGTGTTACATTTCCGTGCTTACTCACTTCTTTTTTTAATTTTAATTTTTAATTTTAATTTTTTCATTGAAGTATAGTTGATTTACAATGTTGTGTTAGTCTCTGGTGTACAGCAAAGTGATTCAGTTTTATATATATTAGATTCTTTCCTATTATAGGTTATTACAAGATATAGTATGTAGTTGCCTGTGCTGTATGGTAGGACCTTGTTGTTTATCTATTTTGTATACAGTAGTGTTTATATGTTAATCCCAGATTCCTAATATATACCCCCCCAACCCTTTCCCCTTTGGTAACTATAGTTTGTTTCTATGTCTGGGAGTCTGTTTTGCCTGGGGTTTAAATGTAAGTTCCAAGCCTCCAAAAGTGGGATCCTGGTGAACAACATCTCAGTTTGCTCTCCCAGAGTCCTGGAACTTAGAACCTTTTTCTTAAGTGCAGTTGCCAAGTCTTAACCCTCATCATTTGGTTATAGACTTGTCTGAAGTTGAAGGTTTGCTTCCTTGAATCTCTCTCTCTCTCTCTCTCTCTCTCTCTCTCTGTCTCTCTCTCTCTCTCTCTCTCTCTCTCTCTCTGTGTGTGTGTGTGTTTATTTACTTATTTATTGAAGTATAGTCAGCTTCCTTGAATCTCTCACTACTGCCTATTTTCAGTAGTCCTCCCAATCCCCTAGTGCTGCATTGCAAGTTATTTTTGCCAGAGTTTCTCCATATCTCCTTCAGGTCTGTGTGATCTTTGACACCATTCACTTCCAACTAAGCCCTGACAGACCAGTACAAGAAAGAATTGGTAGTCTCTTATTATTATTGTTCTTAAAAGATAAATTGAACTCTGTGTGTGCATTCAAGCACATGTGTCTCTCTGTTTGTGTGTGTGTGTGTCTGTGTAGAGGAGGGTGTGGATGTGTGTGTAAATGGTTCTTTGACAGGCACCTAGAAAAGTCAGAGTTAGCAACTATTGCCAAAACCGTTCAGTTGTATCAGCATTGCAAATTTATAGTATACTCAGGTAATTTTCAGAAGGCTTTTTTTCCAGGAAAAAATTACATTATTTTGCAGCATCATAAATTGCTGTCTTTTTTTTGAATACTAACTATATGTAGCTTTCGAATGCTCCATCTCACTTTGAAATGTCAAAGTCATCCTTCTGAAAAGTCACACAATTAGGTCAAATATATTGCCTAATAAAAATCTTTCACCTTCTCAATGAGCACTGGGACAAAAATAAGAGGCCTCTAAGAACCATTCACACAGGATATGGGTTAGATCTTCTAATTTGAATATCCAGTATTTTAATGATTCAAAATCTATTTTAAAAATCAATCACTGCTCTTGAGGAAGACACAAAAGAGACAATATTCCATTTAAGACCGTGAACTCGGGAGTCAGATAAAACTAAGTTACCTAACTTTTCTACAGTTCAGTTTCTTTATCTGTAAAATGGGTATAATAACAGTACTTCACTTGCAGGGTTGCTGCATTAAATAATATATTGCAATAAAACATTTAATGGTGTACGTACACCTAGGACATACTCAATAAATGTTATCTCTTCTTGTAAATATTATTCAGATCTACCATCCTTTTCTTTGCTTCTAGTTCTTGGTTATTTTTCCTTTCCCCTTGTAACTGTTTTGCAGTTCTGCTCCTTGCCCTTCATTGAAGGGAGATTGTTTGATGATTTCCATGCTGCTGTCTCTTCTGCTGTGTTGCTTGTGCATGTGGTATTGGTCAAGGTTTATTGCTGATTCTCATACGGCTCAGCTTTTGCCCATAGAGCTGTCAGGTCTTCAGAGGCACTGTATTGAGGTCCTAGTATGTATTTGCCTGCTTCTCACATCTAAGGTGATATTAATGAGGTACAAGAGACTCTCAGTCATTGCCCTACCCCTAACTACACCGCCAATCAGGTTTGTCTTTTGTCTCTTCATTGTTAGCTATGTTCTTTTTGATATATGCTGCTTTTTGCTACTCCCACCTCCCAACTTCTTCAAGTCACTGCCACTATACTTATCTTTTCTCCCTTTAATTGCTTCTCTAATATTTTCCTTACCTTTTTTGCATGAAATGTCTTAGGCTTATATTTTATATAAATCACCAGTCAGTGGAATACGCTTTTCACACTGCATGTGAATTGACCAATCATAATATACTTGTTGAAATATTTCGGTCTCTTGGACATTGTTCATTGATTCATTTGTTGGTGGCTATTTAGAGGCTACTCCTTTTATCTTAAATAAGGTTTTATTTTGTTTGGATAACTATTAAGATATGTACTATTACAGTAGACTGAGGCTCTCAAACAGCTAGTCTTTTGGAAGCTGAGGTCTTACCACATTTTGAACCCAGAAAAAAATCTTTCCTGTAACATATTTTTTTTAGAAAAACCAGGAGCTGCTTTGTCTGGGAAGATACCAGGAAGAGGCAATATAGAATTTAAGAGTGTAGCCTCTGGAGTCAGACAGAGTTGTCCTTGGAAAGGCACAGATAACATCCTTTTTTATCTGTCTCCTTTTCTTAATTTTTATCTCTAAAGAAATTACTCACATGGAGGCAAGGGCCTCCGAAGTCATGTAGGGCCATAAGAGCTTTACTTTCCTGTTCCTAAAAGAACACAGAAACCTTTCTGAAGTGAAGGGCATCATATTGGCTACAGGCACTGGTTTCTTTTTCCTTTTTCCTTTATAGTTTATTGCAAGATATTGAGTATAGTTCCCTGTGCTATACCATGAGACATTATTGTTTATCTATTTTATATATAGTGGTTTGTAAACCCAAACTCCTAATTTATTCCTCCCCTGCCCCTTTCCCCCTTGGCAACCATAAGTATGTTTTCTGTATCTGTGAATCTGTTTCTTTTTGTACTTAAGTTCGTTTGTCTCATTTTTTAAGATTCTACATATAAGTGATAACATGTGATATTTGTCTTTCTCTGTCTGACTTAACTTCACTTAGTATGACAATCTCTAGGCCCATCCATGTTGCTGCAAATGGCATCATTTCATTCTCTTTATGATTGAGTAATATTCCATTGTATATATACCACATCTGCTTTACCCAGTCATCTGTGGATGGACATTTAGGTTGTTTCCATGTCTTCGATATTGTAAATAGTGTTGCTATGAACATTGAGGTACATGTATCTTTTCAAACTAGGGTTTTCTCTGGATATATGCCCAAGAGTGGAGTTGCTGGATCATATGGTGACTCTAGTTTTTAGTTTTTTTAAGGAACCTCCATGCCATTATCCATAGTGGCTGCACCAATTTATGTTCTTACCAACAGTGTAGGAGAGTTCCCTTTTATCCACACCTTCTCCAGCATTTATTATTTGTAGACTTTTTAATGACGGCCATTCTGATTGGTGTATGGTGATACCTCATTGTAGTTTTGATTTGCATTTCTCTGATAATTAGTGATATTGAGCATTTTTTCATGTGCCTGTTGTCCTTCTGGATGTCTTCTTTGGAGAAATATCTATTTAGGTATTCTGTCCATTTTTTGATTGGGTTTTTTTTTTTGTTTGTTTGTTACTGATTTATATGAAGTGTTTGTATATTCTGGAAATTAAGCCCTTGCCAGTCACGTCATTTGCAAATATTTTCTCCCAGTCCATAGGTTGTCTTTTTGTTTTGTTTATGGTTTCATTTGCTGTGCAAAAGTTTATAAGCTTAATTAGGTCTCATTTGTTTATTTTTGCATTTATTTCTATTGCCTTAGGAGACTGACCTAAGATAACATTGCTACAATTTATGTCAGAGAATGTTTTGCCTATGTTCTCTGCCAGGAGTTGTATGGTATTGTGTCTTATGTACAAGTCTTTGAGCCATTTTGAGTTTATTTTTGTGTATGGTATGAGGGCATGTTCTAACTTCATTGATTTACATGCTGCTGTCCAGCTTTCCCAATACCACTTGCCAAAGACACTCATTTTTTCATTGTATTTTGTTGCCTCCTTTGTTTAAGATTGATTGACCATAGGTGTGTGGGTTTATTTCTGGGCTCTCTATTCTGTTCCATTGAGCCATATGTCTGTTTTTGTATAGGCACTGGTTTCTGCTCCTCTTCAGAGCTGAGCTCTCTAGTTGGGTTTGCCCAGAGAGCATCAGGCCTGTGCCTTACTCATGGAGGGAATCAGAGGGCTTCCTCTAAAAGAATGATTTTGACAGTGATAAAAAAAAATGCTTCTAGAAAACCAGTATTTATTGAGAGTTTTACATGTACCAAGCATTCATAAACACATTTAGTTTTGTAAAAATTTTGAGTTATTACTATTATTCTCATTTTTATAGATGAGCAAACTGAAGCCCAGAGAGGTTAATTATCTTGTCCTGAGTCACAAGGGTAGAAAGTTGCAGAGAATTCATAGTCAGTGTTGTCTTACTCTAAAGCCATGCTTTTTATCACAGCAGGCTGCTTATAGACCTACATGACTCTTGCAAACTCTGTGCTACCCTAGATTCACACACAGGGAAGGAATCAGATTGGTTCTCATTTGCATAAATAAGGTTCCAGCTGTCTAGATGAAAAAAAGACATTTATTATCCAGCCACATTCAGAACCAACTGAACAGTAAAGATAGTGGCCAGAAGATAAAGATCAAAACTATCATGTTTATTACTAAGTTATATTTGAGGCAGTGGCTTGCCATCCCTCCCCTTATCTTGGAATTACCCACTTGAAGGTAAATTTGGTTCTGCAGAACATAGCATTTACCTAGAGTTGCTGCCATACACTGGTCTGGTGTGAAGAGGGAAGGAGAATTCTTATAGATTTAGATTATTGGCCTACTAATATAATTTTGGACCAATGGCTATAACCCATCTAACAGGAAACTCACTAGATCTCAGTGGAGAGGAGAATGGGGCAGGGCTAGAGGCCTAAAGTTTTAATCCCTCCTCAGGGAAACCAAAGTATTGAGGAATAAACACTCCCTGTAATATCTCTGAAGTTTAGAGATTTTACCCAGTGACAGATACATTAAAAATGATAAATCAAGGCTACAGTGAGACTTTGGCTTTGTTTGAAAAGAAAAATAAAGGCTAGGTGAAAAGAAGCCAAAGAATTTCTTCTTGTTAGAAATATAACACTTTCTGTGGCCCAGGCAGACATGGCTTTGAGGTCAATTTCCTTTTCAAATCAGTGAAACTTATTCACTAAGTTTTAAAGTAGTATATCTGGGGGAAAGGTATAGCTTAAGAGGTAGTGCGCATGTTCAACACCCAAGAGGTCCTGAGTTCAATCCCTGGTACCCCATCCAAGACAAAATCAATGAAGAAACTTAGTTATGCCCCACTCAGGAAACAAACAATACCAGCAAAGCATGTGTTTTCATTACAGTGGTATGTCTGTTTTAAAAAAAAAAATTTTTTTTTTCTGGAAGTCAGAAAAATGAGCATGAATTGAAGGTTTACTAATCTCCTCTGAGCAGCCACTGGGCTAAATAAATTGGTGAGCAAGGGAAAGATTGCAAAGGAAATAACTAATAAAAAATAGGAATTGCATAGGAGGGGTTAAAAAAAAGTCAATGAACCAACAGATGCAAAGTCACATCCTAGTGATGACTTAAGAATGTGTAGAAGTCTGTAAGAAGCTATCAAAGTGTGGTGGAGCTAACTGGGGAATACAGTGCATGAGAGATGGAAGTTTGGAGATGGGTTTTGAAAGACATGATGGGCATGACTTGGCACACAGCCTTTCATACGGGACAACAGCTTGAACAAGGAGATGTGGTCAGTATGGGGAAAATTGGTATGTGACCACCTAGATTTAGAAACATCAGTATGAATGGCATTTAATCAAGAAAAAAAATTAGTCAGATAAAAATCAGGTTGAATTGATAGAATAAAATACCTTGACTGACAGTGGCCTCTTCCACAGAAATATTGCAGGAATATTATATGTGGGAATATTAACTGAAAATGGCTTGTGGAAGCAATATGATCACAAATTTAAATCAACCTCATTGTTGGTGACTTTCCCCCAGAAGTGAAAGCAATTCTCAAGAGATTTTTTAAAAAGAGAGACAGAAAAGAAAAGTAAAGAAACAGCCTGAGATTATTTATGTGAATACCTGCCACATTTTTTTGTTGTTTGTTTTTTTAGTGAGGTGACCATTTGAATGGTTTTGAGGAGAAATCCCAAGTATATTTTCAGAAAAGAGGTGCTAGATTTGACCTAGAGATGAGTTTGGGAGTGCAAGAAAATGGAAAGTTTTTGCATTAGCAGGATATGACATTTTTGTTGAGCTCAGACATTCACTAGTTCTTCTTTCTGCAAAACTGCAGACAAGTATTTGCATAGCCTATGCCTAGAAGAAAGGATTTGTGACCGTGCAGATGCCAGCTACAGTGGAATCTCTTGGGAGAACATCTGTCCTGCTTGCTGAGGGACACAGAATTCCTGGACTGGATGCTGACCATATGAAGAAGCACCTGGAAGCTAGACCTTCATCTGCTATCCTCCAATCAGAAAATAGCAGCTCTGCTCCAGACTGTGACTCCAGATGCCCAGGAAGATTGCCTGCACTTCTGATTGCAAATCTTGTTCTGTGACTGGCTTTCAGTCTGTCTCTTTCCAAGTATGACAAAGTCAAGCAGTTATTAAAATATAAATGCTGCCAGCCTTTTCCGTTTCCTGAAGAGAAGGATGCTATCTTAGTCTTAGGTCTTAGTCTTTTGTCCACATTCCCTGATGATCTGGTCTGAATGTTTATGAACCCCAAACTTCATGTGTTGAAATCATGATGCTCAATGTGACAGTATTAGGAGGGGGCCCTTTGGGAGATGATTAGGTAGGCCACCACCCTCATGAATGAGATTAAAACCCTCATAAAAGAGGCATGAGAGAGCTCCCTGGTCCCTTTTACCATGTGAGGACACAAGAAGTCAGCAGTCTGCAACCCAGTAGAGGGCTTTGACCAGAACCTGACCATGCTGGCACCCTGATCTTGGACTTCCAGCCTCCAGAACTGTGAAAAATAAATTTCTATGGTTGATAAGCCACCAAAACTTGGGGTTTTTTTAATAGAAGCCCAAGTAGACTAAGACATCTGGTCTTTGAGGCGCACCTCTCTTTCATGCACAGTTCCTAAACTTTCATGATGAAAACAACGGGAAAAAAAAAAAGAGATTTAGAGAGAAAGAAGACACGTTGGCAGATATGCTATATTGGTCTACATGATGAAGATGAGCAAGAGAAAAATATTCCATAATCTGGGGGATATTGGTAAAGGTATTTTGTGAGATGGGGAGGGATTTAGGTAAGTAAGAAAATTCTTAGAATTGTGGGATGTGAGAAGAGTAGGAAAGGGATTGTGAGAAATTTTGCCAAGAGTATGACCCAGATACTCTAATATTTTCCAAGTTTAGAACTACACCCCCCATCCCTTATTTTAAATTATTCTTGGCTCTTTGGTTGTATTTACTTGAAACAACTTCTTTTAGAGACTGAACCACATGGAAGAGAGATGTGCAATAGTTACGCAGATTCAACGTCCTGCAACTTTTACATCTAGTAGCTCACTTTATCCTTAAAACCCTCCGGTGAGGTAGATAAAATCATATCTATTTTGTAGATAAAGAAGTGAAATCTTAAAGAGGTTTTATGAGTTACTGAAATTTGTAAGTATAAATGACAGAGTCAAGATATGAGCGTAGGTTTTCTGACCCCAAGCCCCAGTGCTTTCTGCCCTTCCATCCTCATCACAGTATATGAGTATGTGCCATGCCTCATCATAGCCAGCCATGTTCTATTCCCAGTGGACAAGCAATAAATGACATTATTCTGGCTGTTGTGGCTGTCTCCCCTTGCCCCCCTCAAAAATGAACTTTATATGAATGTGGAACATCCTGACTGCCTCATGATGTTTTTAAAGGTAAGGATTGCTGCAGCTCTTTCTTCCAGCGAAGGCTTGAGTGGTGATGAGAATCAGGATGGGAATGCCAGTGAATGCAAAGAGGATCCCAAGAGACCAACGTGGGAACAGAATGAAAGTTGATGGCAGTGGTTCCCATAATGTGATTCAGAGGCCACAAGGTCACACTGGGGGCTGTCATATTGATCTGTATGAAAGCTCATGTCTATGCTTCGCTTCCGTCAGAAAGAATAAAGAATTATATTTTACAAAATGCAGAGACGTCCTTAACTGGGGTCATTTAGCCATTTATCTTGATGATTCTTGTTTACTTAGATATGGGTTTCCTAAACCCATGGAGATAGTCAATCCATAAAATCTTTTATTCTGCCGAAGTCCACCATGAACTGAAAATATTTGAGGGGTTCTTGGTGTTTGTATGGGCTCAGCTATTCTATTTGTTCATGATAAATAAGAGGTGCTGACAAGTTGAAGCACAGCTTCTCTTGAAGAGAGAAAAGCAGAGTGTGTTGGTGTGAATGGCCACGAGCACTTGTTAACTTGCACACACTGAAAGATGCTGCTCAGAAGCTTCACCTGCTACTGTAGAGTGTCCAGAGCTGTCATCCTTCATTTATTTGTAAACCAAATGCAACTAAGCCCCTTGTTTGTCCATTTCTGCTGTGTAAATTTCTTATACTTGGAAGAAACACAAGATCCCAAATGATCCTCTAAAAAGAATAGAAAAGTATTATCACTTGTTACTAAAGTTCTTGTGCAAAAGGGAATTGACATTGTGTATATTGACTGAAAAAAGGCTGCACAACCCAAAAGTTGAAAATTACATTTTATTCAGAGACATTACTGAGGACAATAGCCTGGAAACAGCCTCTCAGATAGCTCTGAGGAACTGATCCAAAGAGGTAAGGGAAGAGCCAAGAAATATAGGAGTTTTGCTGGGAAAAAAAACAAAACAAAACAAAAAGAATAACCGTGTAGTCAAACATCCAAAGATGACTGCTAATCACAAAAGACAGGCATCTCAAGTTAATTGTTTTAGTGCCTTTCTCTGTATGGGAAGATGCAAGAGTTTGGGGTCATTGAAATTATTCCTTTGATGTGCATCTTACCTATCTAGGGCCAGTAGCTTGTTTTACTCCATCCTGAATTCCCCTCAGGGCACATGATCAGAGGCGGCTGCAGAGGCTGCCGGCTTGATGCAGGCATAATTCATTGTTTACCGGAACAGCAGGTATTCCTTGAAATGGCAGGCAACACCTTTTTTTATCCACATGTATCACTCTTAAACATCTCTTTCTTCAAAATTCTACATCTTATGGGAGCTGCCATTTCTCTTTCTGCCAAACAACCCCATTTTCCCATCTAACGTTTTTTTCTCCATGCCAGTGGGGAAAACACTCCACTTTCAGAAGGTCTGGCTGTACGTTTTCTCAAGCAAAGAAATTGTTTTTTGTTTTTGTTCTTGTTTTTGTTTTTGCTCCTATAATTTGCATTTCCAAGAATCACTCTGCTGTGCAAAACCGAAGTTCTTAGTGGAGATCTAACTTCCTTGAAAGATGCAGGAAAGGAAGGATTTTAAAATAACTAATAATTTATTATTTTTCTCTATCATATGATTATTTAACAAGCATTTATTGCAAATTTAATGAGCACCTAGCTGCCAGATACAAAGTAGAGCAAAATGCCCTATCTGCAGGGAAAATCCAGACGGTGGGAGGGAAAGACAATTGACCATAAACGACTGTTCAGTGTGTTGAAGGCTCTGATGCAGCATTGCTTATGGTAATTCAATGACACATAATAAGAGTCGCTAATGATACTGAAGCAGGGCAGGAAGGAAGGCTTTTAAGAGGAGATGATGTAGGGACTTAGTACCCAGTGATTAGATGACAGAGTAAGCTAAACAAGGAAGGTAAACAAGTTGACATTCAATGGAGAGCTGTTAGCAGATAAGGTAGTGGGTCCCTGGAGAAAGGGAATCAGGCATGGCTTTCTTGACCAAAGAGAAGCCATGGTTGGCTTAACTCATCCAGGGATCTAAGCCTGGCCATCATGCTTGTCCTTAAACAGGTCTCAGTAATAATGCTGTTAAGGGAACAAAAGAACAAATGACTGTTATCAGGCAAGAGAAGTAACAATAGCAAAGATAAAAAATCAGTTGTAAAGACTCCCAGTTCTGTTTCAGTGGGAAAGATTAGCCTGAAGCACCATCTTGAGCTGTTGTGGAGAATTTAAACCACCCCCTCCCCCGCAAGCACTCAACCAACATGTGGAGCCAGCTAGTGCTCTCTGGGAATCATAAAACCCCCACCCCTGCGCTTTCTGTGCATGGAGCCTATTGACACTTTAACTCCCACAGCCCACTGCAGTACTCTTCCTGTCCCTGCATTTCTGCAAGATAAACATCTTCTCTTGATGTGTGTTTATCCTAACAAAGCTAAACCGCCCCAAGACATAGCCCATCTCACAATCCCCTAGGCAGACAGGACTCACCACCTGCCCTTATCAAAGTCATAAATCCTATTGTAATTGACTGTTCTTCAATTGAAAAAAAAAAAAAAAAAGGAGTTCCTGACAGATTTTACAACCACTCTGGTACCTGTGTGTGAATTGATGATGCCGCCCCTGCTCCTTGTGGTCACAGCCTCGTCCCCCCAAATAAAAGACCCTGCGCTGCCACCCTCGGAGCTCACGCAGGCACATCTCGTCCATGTGACCCCTTGTTGCCTGTAACAGTGCACCTATTAAACTTTCCTAAACGTTCCTCATGGTCTTTGGTAAATTCTTTCACTGCCCGCGTTGTGTCCGCACACAACAGATCTCAACCGGAACCTCAGGGCTGATGATGTAGAACTTTTCTGACCCTAATGAGCTCAATCAACTGAAGCTTGGACTCTGTCAACCTTCGCCACAATTCTATGCTGAATTCTTCTCTGCTTAAGCCCCTTCATGAATATGCACATATGCTTAGCTTACCACTTCCCTAATTTTGCTGTTCAGGGAGACATTGCTTTGGGGAAGATCCTTGGTGTTCTCCTTACTTGCTGCAAGTAATAAATACTTCCTTCATCTGCTCTTTGGCTTGTCTTTTGGCTCTACACCCACCAAGAGGTGAATCCAGTTTTCAGGTAACAAATTTTGGCAACCTAGATAAGACATCTTGGCTAACCTCTTGGTTTCTTCCAGCTCCCAATAGGCTACGCAGTGGGCTGCGGCAGCTCACCTGGGGGAATTTGTCTTTGTTGCTGAGAGGATGGGTACAGGAGATCCGTCTTAGCACCTGCTTTGTTGAGTGCCTACACCCCAGCTCACAGAACAGACTCAGCAGCCACTCGACACATCTAAGTAGTCCTTTTGGAGAGGTGAGTGCCATTTACCCCACAAAACAGCTTCTGGGCTCTGTCCCCATCTCAAGGGGGAACGAAGGGACAATTCAGGGACTGCACAGTTAATCTGGTCTGGTCTGGTCAGCTTGGAGGGTCTGAGAGATTGAAAGACAACCCTGTCCTCCAAGTCTTGGAGGCTGATCAGGGAGGCCTGATTGTGAAAGGCCTCAGTGAGACCATCTATGTCTCTCCTGGCTTTGGCTGTCATTAGGGGGTCCTGGTAACTAAAATTACTTGTAGAGGGGTGCTAGTTTGGTATACCTGAACAACCTGAGTGTACACTTTTAAATTATTAATTGGAAAAACTTACTTACCAACTCTCTAGAGAAGGAAATTTTCAGTGGGGTAAGAACAGCTGAATTTGTGTCTCCACCAACACTTATTATAGATCTCTTGGTTAGGGACAAATCTTCAACCAAGATCTGAGGATATGGGGGACAAGATATTTGTCCTCTCTGACAGCCCGTTAGGGTGCATTCTGAATTATTGGAAACTCTATGGCTATACCTCAATGACAAAAAAATAAAAACAACCTTTTTTTTTTTTTTTTGCAAATATTGTCTGGCCACAATACCAGCTAGGTGACCAGGAGAAATAGAGAATGGCTCACTAAATTATAACACCATTTTCTAACTTTTCAGTTTTGTAAAATCAAAGAATAAAAATTCCTCTGCCTTTTTGGGTAAGATTAGAGACTGGCTTAGGAGATACACTACCCTGGACCCTAAGGATCCAAGAAGTGCAGTGGTAATAAACACCTAGTTCGTATCTCAGAGTACTCCAGATATTTGCTGCAAACTTCGAAAGATTATGGTGGGACCTAGCATCCTCACCTCCCAACTAGTTGAAGTGGCCCTGAGGGTTTTCAATAACCAGGACATGGCAGAAGAAAAAAAAGAAGAAGAGGACTAAAAGCAGAACACCCCAGGTGTGGATGGGTGCCCCCTGCCCCCAACGTGGGGTATGCAGACTTCCAATGAAACTGGGACCTAGTCAGCACACTTACTGCAGGAAAGAGGGACATTGGATGAGGGAAGGCCCTCACTGTCCCCAGAGAGAGAAAGGCTGAACTAAGCATCCTTCCTTTCAGCTCCCAGGAGCTGAAGAAGAGGACTGATGGGGCCTGGGGCTCCCCAGTGTGTGCCGCAAGGTACCATCCCAATCTCCCCTGAGGAGCCTCACATAGAAGTCACATAAAGCCATTTGAATTTTTATTAGATACCGGAGCCACATTCTCAGTGTGGGCACCCTGAAAGGGTCCCCCCCCTCCCAAGAGGGGACACATCAAAGGAGGATCAGAAAACAGAGATACTAGGAAATCTCACCCTTGGACATGGCCAAGATGAGGCTCCTTTGACATTCTAAAACTCGTTTTGCTTTGCGGAGGAACTTGCATATCTCTCCCTGTGCTTTTGAGATGTAAATATTCTACCCAGTCTCTCAGGAACCTTCCTCTAGACCATTCTTAATTTCTGAGACTGAAAAAAAAAAAAAAGGCCTTTGTAAACTCAAGCAGAACTATGAGATCTCTGTGTGTATGTGGATGTAAATATGTCTATGTTCATTATAGATATGAAATGTCTTTACATCCAGATAGTATTATCAAAATTAATTTGGGAATGAGCTCTATTTAATAGTCTTAAGGGAAATTGAGTGCTTATATAAATTCCCAGAAATATAAAAGAAACTGCCTAGAATGAATTTAGGGTTTATGTGATCTAGAAAATATTTAATATTAAATCAATATCTAGTTTTGAAGCTAGCTTAAGCTTATTGGTTTAGGGAGTGGAGGGTGGGAAGGGATAGACGGGATTTTAAAATTGTAGAATAGATAAACAAGATTATACTGTAAAGCACAGGGAAATATACACAAGATCTTATGGTAGCTCACAGAGAAAAAAATGTGATAATGAATATATATATATGTTCATGTATAACTGAAAAGTTGTGCTCTACACTGGAATTTGACACAACATTGTAAAATGATTATAAATCAATAAAAAATGTTTAAAAAAAAGATTGCCATATCTGCTTTCCCTGCCTATAGGTACATGTGTGTGAATGTGTGTGCTTTGTTTTGCTAAACCTTTTGAAAATAAGTTCAATGTCAGTCATGACATTTCAGGCTTACATATCTCAGCATGCATGCCCTGAAAAGAAGGATGGTCTCCTTCATATTATATCCTCATCATAATGAGGATACAAATAATAATTCCCTAATAACTGACTTCCAGTCCATAACTGGATGTTCTTTTTTTTTTTTTAATTGAAATGTAGTTGATTTACATTGTTAGTTTCAGGTGTACCGCAAAGTGATTCAGTTACACATACACATACACATACACATAAATATTTTATTTTCATATTCTTTCCTATTAGTTGCATAACTGGATGTTCTTAATTGCCAGGATCTACTGAGGGCTCACATAATACATTTTGGCTTTATATTTCTTAAATTTCCCCTAATCTAGAACAGAAGCCCCCTCCTGCTTTCCTATGGAATCAATGTTTTGCAGTAAGAAGGCCAACTGTCTTGAGGTATGTCTTGCATTCTGTCTTTATCTAACTGTGGTGTAGTTTAACTTATTTCTGTCTTGCATTTTCCCTATAAGTTGGAAACTAGGCCTGAAGGCCTCCTTATCTTCAGGATAAATATTTGGGGCAAAAACACAGTGCTTCCCAGGTTGTGTTGGCACTTCGTGTTATGTCACTTTTGTAGGCACATAGTGTCAATCGTGTCCTTAGCTATTATTCTTACTGAGAAGGGATACAGTACTGAAACCTTCTTCAGTGGTCCTTGATTAACATGACCAGGATGGGGGTGGGTAATAGCTCAATGGTAGCTCAATGGTTCAGCCCCCAGTACCCTCATTAAAAAAAAAAAAAAAAACAACCCAGGACATGGTACCAAAAAAGCAGGGTTAAACTCTATGTGTCATGGTGGTAGCAGGTGAGGGAGGGACCACCACCACCACCACCAACAACAACAACAACTGAATCCCCGATTGCCATTAGAGACTTTGGATCATTCTGTATGTGGGCTGGTCGTATAGAGTGTTTCCTGTGAGGTTTGGGATTAACTTTTCAAAATTTAATTCAATTAGTTAAATATTTCCAAATATTGCTGTTGGCCAGATATTGTGCCAGACACCTGGGATGGGAGACAAAGCTGAACCTGAGCGTCACAGTCTAAGTGACTTCTCGAAGTTCTCTCAACAGCGGCTAAAGGGAATCACCATTTGTACTCCCGTTGAGGACATCATTTTAGGCTTTAGGAGCCTAATAAATAAATAAATTTATTTATTTTCAGTTACTGAATTACTCTCAGACTTCAGATAAAACTGAACCAGAGGAAGGATCACACAGCAGACGAGGACCTCCACACAAGAGGCTTAGGAGGACGTGGTTAGATAATATTCAGTGAGTGATGAGTTAACTTCTTTCCACTCACCCAGTCGTCATTTGAAAAGCAACCTCAGGTCAGGAAGTTACTTTGGGGTAGACATGAAACAATTGCCGTTTCTGCTTTGTCTGGAGATCTGTATTATTACTACCCACTAGGTCTTCTTCACATAATAATAATCATGTGTCAGATAAATGGGTTCAAACCCCCTTTAATGGTTGCATGTTTTTGGACAATTAAACTTGTGGTTTCCAAACTTTTTTTTTTTAAGTTGTAGCAAAATCTACGTAACAGAAATTTTGACAGTGTTAACCATTTTTAAGTGTACAGTCTGGCAGCATGAATTGCATTCACAATCTTGTGCAACCGTCACCACTAACCATTTCCAGAGGTTTTTCATCATCTTGTACTGAAGGTCTGTACCCATCAAACAATAACCCCCCCTTCTTTCCTCCCTTCACCCACTGGTAACCTCTATTCCACTTTCTGTCTCTGTGGATATGTCTATTCTAGGTCCCGCCTATAAGTGGAATCACACAATGTGCCCTTTTGTGTCTGACTCTTTTCACTTAGCATAATGTCTTAAGCATATTGTCCTTTGAAAAAAAAGGTTTTATTGAAGTATAGTTTATGTACAATATTATATGTTACAAGTGTACAACATAAGTGATTCATAATTTTTAAAGGTTGTACTTCATTTATAGTTATTATGAAATATTGGCTATATTCCCTGTGTTGCAAAATACATTTTTTTAAAGTTAATTAAAAATTAATTACAGTGGTACTGAAGATTGAACCCAGGAACTTGTGCATGCTAAGCATGCACTCTACCACTAATCTATACCCTCCCCTGCAAAATATATTCTTACAGCTTATTTTATACATAATAGTTTGTACCTCTTGTAACCCCCCTCCCTCTAGGTTGCCCCTCCTTCCTTCCCTCTCCCCACTGGTAAACACTAGTTTGTTCTCTATACCTGTGAGTCTTAAGCATAATGTCTTAATGTCTCATCCGTGTTGTAGCATATACCAGAATTTCCTTCCTTTTCAAGGCTGGATAGTATTCCAGTGTCTATCCATGCCACATTTTGTTTATCCTGCTGTCTGGTCATGGATGTTTGGGTTGTTTCCATATCTTTTAAAGGGAACAATGGTATCTGTTTCACAGATAAGGGTAAGATAACCAGGAAAAGGCCTGGAACACAGTAGGTGCTCAGTTAACGTTATTTTCTTCCTTTCTCCTTGGTACAAAAGTTCATATATTTCCTCAGCACTTAAGTAAGAGAGTGTGATGAAGAGGACAGGATAATTATTTTCCATTTCCTGTGCCTTTCTCACCCTCTGTTACTGTTTCCCTAATTAATAGCTTGGCCCTTTGAATTATTTATGGGAGGAAGTTTTTCTGAGGATATGCTGGGATGGGGTGGTGGGGGTGGGGGCTGGAGGGGGCGGGATGAGGGTGAAAGACAGAAGCAGGCATCCAGTTGGCTCTGTGTTGCTGGTCCCAAGGGCACTTGTTACCTGAATGATTTGCTGACTTTTTCCAAAACAGCAATAGAGCTCAGAGTCGAGATAGAGATCTTTGAAACTTGACTCTCCTTATTGCAAAAGCCTCAAGTGTTCAGATCTGGGCCAGCAGGACTGGAAAATGAAGATTTTTATCTCGTTTCAATCCTTTTCTTCTCTCCAGGGCAGATGCTTCCCCCCAAACTGCAGTAGGAGAGGGCAAAAGGCTGTTTTCCTTCTGTAACTTAGAGGAAAGATGTGTTTCAGAGGATGCTGAGGAAGAACATATTTAATCTTGAATGTGAAGGGGTTCAGAGTATACCACCCCTTAAAATATGCCACTCTGACATAAGGGTTATTTTGAGCTGACGGCAGTTGAGAAAAAGCAGACATAAGAAAACATCTCTGCCCTAGCCCTCTCTATATTCAGAAGGGCAGGGTGATTCTTAATCACTGAAGAAAACTCTAGACTTTTATCAGCCCCGAGATGGCACATGGGGAATCTAGGTAACAAATTTTACTAACTAGCCTTGATTGTCCAATGGCTTCCCCCAAATTTACCTTCTCATAATTTGCTACCCTTAAAAACTCAAAATCCTCTCCCTTTTGCTTGTCACTTCTCTACAAATGTATTGTTCGTTTGTTAAGATGCTATATAAATCCAAATTCTAAACCATTCCTTTGGGCTGCTTATCACTGAATTCTCCTGTGCGTACTTATGGTACATGTGTCAATAAACTTCTGTTTTTCTCCTGTTAGTCTGTATTTTTGCCAGTCTAGTTTGTAGGTCCAATGAACCTGAGATGGGTAAAGGGAAATCGTCTTTTTCCTCCTCTGCAAATTCTTCTTGCAGAATATAAATGGTATAAGAGCTTCTAGAAGCCAATTGCAGTCAGCTTCTCTCTTTAGAAAGCCACTCCCCAGACAGCCGGAGAGACTTGCCTGCCAGGGTCACAAGACAGATTGGTGCAGTGTAGGGACTTAGACTCGAATCTCTCATGCTTGGCTGAGCAGTACTCATTGAATAAAACTACCTACCATATGCAAAGTCTTTTACTGGGCACTATGGAGGAAAAATGAAAAGAAATAAAAGTCATGGTGGAAGGGGGACCCTGGAGAGGAAGAGGGTAATTTGGAGTGAGGTGGTAACTGACATCTGTGGTGGGCTTTGTCGGTGGCGCAATATCATGTACACACAAACACCATGCGGAGAAAAGTGAAGCAATTCTCTGTTTATTGATTCTTAGGAAAGTGTTTATATAGGACATGCACGATGCCTCATATATCATCTAAGTTAATAATCTTAAGCTATTTTGGTGTCCGCCCAAAAGATATGTCCACTTTCTGATCCCCAGAAACTCTGCATATTAACTTCACGTGGTAAAAGATTAAATCTCACTTGATACAGCTAAAAAGATATGATTAAGTTTAGGATCTTGAGATTAGGAGCCTATCCTAGATTATCTAGATGGGTCCTAAATGCAATCAAGGATCTTTACAAGAAAGAAGCAGAGGAAAGTTGAGATGCAAGAGTAAGAGGCAACAGAGACAGAGATTGGAGTGATGTGGTCACAAGTCAAGGGTCCCTAGAGCCACCAGAACCTGGAAGAGAGGCAAGGAATGGCTTCCCCTCGAGAGGCTTTGGAGGGAATGTGTCCCTACCAACCTCTTCATTTTTGGACTTTTGGCCTCTAGAATGGAAGAGAAGAAATTCCTATTGTTCTAAGACAATTTGTGGCCATTTGTTACAGCAGCCACAGGAAGCTAATGCAATATCTAATCTTTGACCTTGTTTTTCAATTGCACATATTTAATGCACACTTTTGAGGGTTTGAACATATTTTGGACAAGTACTCAGAAGTGGGATTGTTGGATCACATGGTAGTTCTATTTTCAATTTTTTCAGGACACGCCATGCTGTTTTCCATAGCAGCTGTACCACTTTGCAATCCCACCAATGTGTACAAGGTTTCCAATTTCTCCACATCATTGCCAACATTTGCTGTATGTTTTAAAATGATTATTATTGAGCAAAAGTCATTCTAACAGGTGTGAGAGGATACCCCATGGTAGTTTTGATTTACACATCCCTGATGACTAGTGACCTTGACATCTTTCCATATATCTGTTAGCCATTTATATATCTTCTTTGGAGAAACGTCTGTTCAAGTTCTTTGCTCATTTTTAAATTGGGTGCCTTTTTTTGTTGGTTTTTGCTGTTGAGTTGTAGGAGTTCCTAGTACATTTTGGATATTAATTCTTTATCAGGTACATGATTTGCAAACCTATTTTCCCATTCTCTATGTTGCCTCTTCAGTCTGCTGATTGTTTTCTTTAATGTGCAGAAGCTTTTTAGTTTGATGCAATTCCTATTCGCCTAATTTTGCTTCTGTTGCTTGTGCTTTGGGTGTCATATCCAAGAAATCATTACCAAGCCCAACGTTATGGGGCTAATCTTTTAACATGTTATTTTTCTTCCTTGTTATCTCTCATCAAGGGATGTGAAGCAAATCCCTAGTTCCCTTTTCTCTATTTGTCTAGTTATGCCTCTCCCTGCCTTGAACAGCAAAGAATGTAGATCTCGAAATGGTAGAATTAGATCACTTAGTCCTTTGGCTCCCCTTTACAGATGAAGTGACTGAGGCCCAGAGGTGAAGTGGCTTGTCTACACTCTAACAGCTGCTTAGTGTGAGCCCAGGCTTAAAACCCAGGTCTTTTGATGCCTGGATTTTACTCTTGGCCTTCTGCTTAGAACCTAGAGAGAGGGAACTTGCAACTGAGTTGGGAAACAGAGGTTCATAACCACAAAAAGACACTATGAGTATAGCACAGATAATGTGCTGAAGCATGTGTAGAGTCCAGACAGTAACTGGAGAGTCCCACAGGCCCTCCTAGCAGGACACATTTCTAAGCCACCCACATCTCTCCATCTCCCCTGGCAGCACCTCACTACTTAAAGCCCCTTAATAGCTTCTTCTTGCTCTTGGACCAGTTTCCAAGTTCCTGATGGTTGCCCACCAGGCCTTACATGAACCAATACCCACCTTCTCCTCAACTTCATTTTCCACCACTTTTTCCTTCACTAGCCTCCAGCAACACCAGCCTGGCCAGACTTTGACTTTGGAGCAGCCCATGATCCTTCCTGTCTCTGGGCCTTTGCATGCACTCTCTTGTTTGTATAGAATGTTCTCCTCATGGCTCTTCCTGTGGCTGACTCATGTTTACCTTCAAGTTTCAGCTTAGACAGCTCTCCAAAGAGGCCTTAAAAAGTGGGCCCTGGCAATTTCCTCCATACATTTCTTATCAGATGCTGAAGCTATCTTGTTTACTGATTTATTGCCTTTTTGTGCCACTAGAATAAAAAGGCTTTGAAAAGGACCTTGAGAAAGATATATTCTCCAGGCACTTGGAACTGTGCCTGACACCTAGTAGCTATTTAATAAATGTAGGTTGAATGAATGAATTTCTCAGTTTTCCTAAACTGGATTGCCTGAGGAATTGCTATTTATTCCTACAAAAAAAGATTTAAGAGTTTTCGTGTATTCTAGAACATCCACAATGCATATCAAAGGCTCTGAGAAGTTCTAAAGTTAACAC
Source organism: Vicugna pacos (assembly GCF_048564905.1). NCBI lineage: Eukaryota > Metazoa > Chordata > Mammalia > Artiodactyla > Camelidae > Vicugna > Vicugna pacos. Next base: position 19,755,179 of record NW_027328742.1, on the reverse strand, counting down.
TTAAAAAACTCCAGCATTCGGGATGTAGTTTGTAGTTCGGTGCAGTCATTATGGAAAACAGTATAGAGAGTCCTCAAAAAACTAAAAATAGACTTACCATATGATCCAGCAATCCCACTCCTAGGCATATATCTGAAAAGAACTCTAATTCGAAAAGAAACATGAGCTTCAACATTCACAGCAGCATTATTTACAATAGCCAAGACACGGAAACAACTTAAATATCCATCAACAAATGACTGGATAAAGAAGTTGTGGTATATTTATGTGATGGAATACTACTCAGCCATAAAAAGAATAAAATAATGCCATTTGCAGCAACATGGAAGGACCTAGAGATTGTCATTCTAAGTGAAGTAAGCCAGAAAGAAAAATACTGTATGATATTATTCATATGTGGAATCTGAAAAAAAAGGATGCTATGAACTCATCTACAAAACAGAAACAGACTCGTAAACATAGTAAATAATCTTATGATTACTGGGGAAAGGGGGTGGGAAGGAAGAAATTTGGGAATTTGAGATTTGCAAATATTAGCCACTATATATAAAAATAGACTAAAATGTTTTTCTTCTGTAATAACTTTTAATGAAAAAGAATATGAAAATGAATATATGTAAGTATATGCATGACTGGGACACTGTGCTGTACACCAGAAACTGACACATTGTAACTGACTGTACTTCAATTAAAAAAATAAAAAGAATAGAAAACAAACTTATGGATACCAGAGGGGTAAGGGGGTGGGAAGAGATAAATTGGGAGTTTGAGACTGGCAAATACTACTATATATAAAACAGATGAACAACAAGTTTCTCCTGTATAGCACAGGGAACTATATTCAATATCTTGGAGTAACCTATAGTAAAAAAGAATATGAAACAAATATATATGTATATGAAACATTATGCTGTACACCAGAAGTTGACACAACATTGTAAGCTGACTATACCTCAATTACAAAAAACCCAGAACCCCCCCCTCAAAACAACTCCAGCATTCCCCAAGCATATCTGACCCCACATCCTTTTGTCAAGGAATTCGTATAAATATCCCTGAATATAAGTGTTCCACAGAACATAGTTTGGGAACTTCTGGTGTAAAAAGTCTGCTGCATTCAGGTAAACTACCAGTTTCTTTGAAGATAACTGGTTGACTCCAGACTGTACGTGTGTGTGTAAGCACAGGTTTGTGTAGAGAAACAGCAGAGCAAAGCTGGTAACAGAGCTGAGTTAGTGATGATGATGCAAGAAGGAAAACTTGCAGGATGGAGAAGTCAGGGAGTCTAACGCTGGCCCACAGACCACTGATAATGAAAAAGGGGAAATGGATGGGACGAGATCTCAGCTTCTCAATGGGACTTTGACCTCCATGACTGGACAAACCAAGAAGATGCTGTGAACAGCCCATAGAAAACTCCAGCTCTGCCACTCCAAGTGCTCCACTCCCACAGTGGCCATCCTGTTGCGGAAAATGGGCTTTGTCATCACTCAGCTTACATCCTGTTTCCGGGTGATCTGAGTCACCTATAAATGTTTCACTTTGCTTTCTAATAAGAAAAATGATTTTATCAGTCATTGCTGCATTGTTTTTTTTAGTACTCTAATGACAAATTTTGTCTTTTCTTGACACATCCATGAGAACAAAGCCATCAGGTCATGGTTAGTAAGATCGAATATTCTCCTTTGATAGCTCATCCAGCTGAAGTTCAGAGAAGAAAAGTGGAAAGCTCAGTGATCCAAGCGTCTGTGGTGAAGGCTGGGACAGGAGGCTGTGTTCCCATGCACTCACCTACCCTTTTCTCTGAAGCAGATCACCGGGGCGGTTTCTCCGAATACGAGGTCACACCACTCGGGCTCCAAGCATACAGGCCTCTCTTGTTTTCCACTCTCCTTTTCCTTCCTTTCACTCTCCAGAGGCCTGCAAACCAGATCCATTGCCCTATAAGTCTCTTGGCAAATTCAGCACTGGTCCAATTGAGGATCCTCGCTCTGGAAATGATAATAGTGGTGCCCGGGTAGTTTGTTTTTTTTTTTAACTTTTTATTGAAGTATATCATATAAGGGTCACCTATGTACACTGAATGGATCTTTAGAAGCTGAATATACCCTTATAACCAGTGCTAAAATAAAAAACAGAACAATTAACAGATCACTCCCTCCTCCCCCTGCAGGCATGAACACAGATACCTGCTGTTAACGGCAGGTCCGTAGGTTTTAACAGTAAGTTCCACAGATGCTCAGAGTAGTTGATCAAGACTATTCAAGCATGGTGGTGGGATGGCTCTTCATTGCGCGATATCTGGAATATCTTACAGTTTTTTTCCCCCCACTTGAAGGTCAATAGCAGAGCCCTGATTCTCTAGGAAGCATCTCCAGCATGGCATCAATGGGAATTCACCTTGTGGTGTGACTCCTGCTCAGGACACTGATGGAGTCACACCAGAAGGCAAAGAGGCATCTGTCTGGAAGGACATCAGGGCATATTAGAATCAATCCCACTTCCTCTTCTCTCTCATTACCAGCTGATCCCCTCAGTGTTGTCTGGTCAGACATGGAACTTTTGACAAAACCAGAAGTAACTTTCCTAGGAAGTAGGTTTTGAATAAGTGTTTGGTAGGAATCTTCAGAATGCTCATATTCCTAAAAATTGTTTTATAGACATGCTTCCCAGAGGGAGGGAGTGCTAAGAGGTAAACCAAGCCCCTAAATAAGTCATCCCAGACAAAGCAGATCTTCAGAGTAAGATAGGAAGGGCTGAGACATGGACGTGTCACATGACATTTGATTATGCATTACAGAGAAAGAACTGCTGAGGTCAGAAGTCATCCTGGCTAGGTTTAACTTCCTCACTCAAAAACAGTCATACTTCAGGGATGCCTGTCTTTGAAAAAATAACACCTGTATTTTGCTTTTAAAATGATCACTTGTTATTTTTTTAAACCTAGAAAACAGAAAAAAAAAAAGAGAGCAAACTTTTTAAAATGTTAATTTCACAGTTGGGGATAACCATGATTAACTTTGTGATGAGTTTTCTTTGAGTCCATATACATGTGGTCAGATGCCTTTTGATACTAAGGATGGTGGAATTCTTCCTGCTTTGCAGCTTGGTTCATTTCTCTAAATGTGTGTCATGACCTTGTCTATGCAGATAAGGCACACGGGCTAGTGAAAAAACCTCTGGCTTCTCACTTGAGAAAAACATATTAGGAAAGGTAAAATAGTCAAAACAAACTTAAAGTACTCACAATTTATCATGCACATTTCTCCACTAACTACTCTTCGACAGGCTGATACTTATTGATCATATTTTTTATTTTCCCATCTTGAGGAGGAGCCTCAAGATGTCCTCTGTGTGTGGTGATTAGGCAGTTTCTAATGACTCATTACTGAAATGAACACTGCCACGGATAGTCTTAGCAATCTCTATGCATGTTCATTACTGTTTACATAGAATAAATTCCTAGAAGAGGTATTGCCTAGTTCACTAGCTCTGCACTTCTCAAAGCATTTTGGTACCGATACCCAAATTGCCCTCCAGAGAGGTTGTACTGGTTTATATACCCACCAGCCGCTTTTATGAGTGTTTGCCAGCACTGAGAAAGTGTGAACATTCAAAGAAGTCTTTGGAAATTTGATAGGGGATATATGCTACTGTGGATCCTTGAACTTGCATTGTGTACTATGTGTCTGTTTTCATTCTATCTCTGATGACTTTCACAGTAGGGCCACCACCTGTTTTTCTAGTCCTAGTTCCTATTCTCCACCCACCACACACACACAGATTCATGCATCCTAACTTTATTTTCCCTGTTTCTTCTCCCAGATGACACTCACACTCCATCCACCCTCACCTTAGCCTTCTCAATAATATGTCTCAAAATCCATCATCAAGATTATTTCAAAGGTAGGGGATGGGTATAGCTCAAGTGGTAGAGTGCATGCTCCGCACACACGAGGTCAGGGGTTCAATCCCCAGTACCTCCTCCAAGCGGAAATCAAAGACCACGTCTCTTATCAGGTCTTTTTTGACACTCTCCAGTGAATGTAATCTTCCACATTTCTCCTGTAGTTCTTTTCTGTTACTTATCTCACCCTACCCTCACCATAGCCATAGTTAGTTCTGGAATGGGGCTGTGGCCCATGCCAGTGCTGTGTGGCACCAGGGATAGGTCATTTTCTGCTGCCGCACCTCAGTTTTCTCATTTGTAAGCTGAAGGAGGCTAACTCAGACTAAATGGCTTTAAAGTACCATTTCCCCTTTAATAGTTTACCATTCAATCTTTAAATATGCTTGTAATTTTTTTGGAGGGGGAGTAATTAGGTTTATTTATCTACTTTTTCTTTTTAATTAAGTTATACTCAGTTTACAATGTTGTGTCAATTTCCAGTGTAGAGCACAATTTTTCAGTTATACATGAACAAGCCTTTATTCATTGTCACATTTTTCTCACTGTGAGCTACTATAAGAACTTGCATATATTTCCCTGTGCTATGCAGTATAATCTTATTTATCTGTTCTACATTTTGAAGTCCCAGTCTGTCCCTTCCCATCCCCTTGGGAACCACAAGTTTGTATTCTATGTCTTTGAGTCTGTTTGTTTTCCATTTATGGTTTTTTTTGTTTGTTTGTTTTTAGATTCCACACATGAGCGATCACATATGGTATTTTTCTTTCTCTTTCTGGCTTACTTCACTTAGAATGACATTCTCCAGGGACATCCATGTTGCTGCAAATGATGTTATGTTGTTTTATGGCTGAATAGTATTCCATTGTATAAATATACCACATCTTCTTTATCTAGTCATCTGTCAATGGATATCTAGGCTGTTTCCATGTCTTGGCTATTGTAAATAGTGCTGCTATGAACATTTGGGTGCAGGTGTCTTTTTGAAGTATGGTTCCCGCAGGAGCGGGATTCCTGGGTCACGTGGTAAGTCTATTCCTAGTCTTTTTTTTTTTTTGTACTTTATTTTTTTATTTTTTTAACGATTTATAATCATTTTACAATGTTGTGTCAAATTCCAGTGTTCAGCACAATTTTTCAGTCATACATGGACATATACACACTCATTGTCACATTTTTTTCTCTGTGAGCGACCATAACATTTTGTGTATATTTCCCTGTGCTATACAGTATAATCTTGTTTATCTATTCTACAGTTTTGAAATCCCAGTCTATCCCTTCCCACCCTCCGCCCCCCTGGCAACCACAAGTCTGTATTCTCTGTCTATGAGTCTATTTCTGTCCTGTATTTACTCTTTGTTTTTGTTTGTTTTGTTTTTTAGATTCCACATATGAGCGATCTCATATGGTATTTTTCTTTCTCTTTCTGGCTTACTTCACTTAGAATGACATTCCTAGTCTTTTGAGGCAACCTACGGAATGGTAGAAAATTTTTGCAAATGATGAAACCGACAAAGGCTTGATCTCCAGAATATATAAGCAGCTCATATGACTTAATAACAAAAAAAAAACCAAACAACCCAATCCAAAAATGAGCAGAAGACCTAAAGAAGCAATTCTCCAAGGAAGAAATACAAATGATCAATAGGCATATGAAAAAATGCTCAGTATCACTAATTATCAGAAAAATGCAAATCAAAACTACAATGAGGTATCATCTTACACCAGTCAGAATGGCGATCATTCAAAAATCCACAAATGACAGATGCTGGAGAGGCTGTGGAGAAAGGGGAACCCTCCTACACTGCTGGTGGGAATGCAGTTTGGTGCAGCCACTGTGGAAAACAGTATGGAGATTCCTCAAAAGACTAAGAATAGACTTAATGTATTTATCTACTTTTTAATGGAGGTACTAGGGATTGAACTCAGGACCTTGTGCATGGTAAGTACATGCTCTACCACTTGAGCTATACTCTCCCTTCACTCTTTCTACATAACTAGGACAGAGATCCTTAAATTTCTGGAAGCCACAGATGCCTCTGAGAATCTGATGAAAGTTTTGAGCCTAATTTTTTCCCCCAGTGGATTTGCAGGTATGGATAGTTAAGAACAATATGGTTATTAAAACATCACTGGAAGTCCATATAAGGACCATGGCTCTTTAAGTCTGTGTTGTGCTCATTTTTGTTTCTCTCTTGAATTTAATAGGAAAGCTCAATAAATATTTGTTACAATAAATCATATTGAAATAGTAAGGTGGTGAGACTAAAAGAGAATTATGTTTTCACCTTGGGGCTTAAGGATAAATTTCATTAGTTTCTAGTCACCTTGGTGTTAAATCTCTATTCATGTCAAAACACAAAAAAGGCAAACTGAGAGGCCTTCAAAATACATTTGAAATAAACTGTGATCTTAGTCTTTTAAGCACCATTAAACATCAAGCATTTTGGTGAATCCTTCCCAGCAGTTTGCAATTTCAGATTTCCTCAGTCAGAGGACTGCAGATCTGTAAGCAGTTACAATCTAATATTCCTCCAACATAGATTTGTAAGAGATTAGTTCATGGGGTAGGGGTAGATTGGGAGAGGATAAACCAGGCATTTTTCAAATAAGTCTGCATTTTCAGAAAATACAAAAATGCTCTCTGAATGAAGAACAGTGTTTATACAGGCTTGCATGAAAAGCCAAATCCTGTTGACAGCTCTCGAGATCCTTTCTGGCGATGTCACGACAGGGAAAATATTTATAAATGCCATTAACCCACAGGGAGATCTGGCTCTTGAGGCTGGTGGCAGTAGGGAGCAGGGATTTGCCCGCTGTCTTAACTAACTGATCCACACTCCTGCGCTTCCTGTTCCTAGACTGCTTCTTGTTTGTTTCCCCTTCTTTCTTCATAGTAAAGTGAAACTGATGCCACAAAAGGTGCATAGTTGGTTTGGGGGGCATTCATCTTTTATTTTCAGCTTGGGGTTTTTCCGCTCGGTGCAATCCCGTGTGGTCGCTGAGAACAGCGACTCGGTCCTGTGTCCGGGCGTTCTGTTACTTACTTTCTCTGATTGCACCTCCATCCATGCAAACAAATGGACCCGCAGTTTGACTTACCACGCGTGACAGTAGGAGCTCAATATTTCTGTTGTTGATGCTGGTGTGTTGTGACAGCACAACAGGCACAGACGGGAAGGTGATGCTCTTTTTTGTTGGTCTGTTTGTTATTTTTATTTTTATTTTTTAATCTTTTTTTTATTGAGTTACAGTCATTTTACAATGTTGTGTCAAATTCCAGTGTAGAGCACAATTTTTCAGTTATACATGAACATACATATATTCATTGTCACTTTTTATTTTTTTGCTGTGAGCTACCACAAGATCTTGTATATATTTCCCTGTGCTATACGGTATAATCTTGTTTATCTGTTCTACATTTTGAAATCCCAGTCTGTCCCTTCCCATTCCCCACCCCCTTGGCAACCACAAGTTTGTATTCTATGTCTATGAGTCTGTTTCTGTTTTGTATTTATATTCATTTTGGGGTGGGTGGTGTTGTAATTAGGTTTATTTATTTATTTGTTTTTAATGGAGGAACTGGGGATTGAACCCAAGACCTCATGCATGCCAACCATGCTCTCTACCACTGAGCCATACTCAACCCCCTTGACGTTCTCTTTTATGACACCAGTTTTCAATCTTCCGTGTTGCTCTGTCATTCCCAGTGACCTGAGTTTGACTCATCTCCCCACAAGTCATTGGACCCAATTTTCTGCAGCTCAGTCCTAGATTTCGTTTGTTCAAACTTATCCTTCTAAGAAAAACAGTGCAAAACCCACCTGGTTTATGGACAACATACAAGAAGTTGAGCCCCTAGCTCAAGGGACAAGAAGTTGGCTGAAGTGTCCCTGTCTCGGAGAAACTGGCCCTGAGTCTCAAGATGAGGTTGGGCCCTGCTGTTAGAAATTCTCATACCACTTAGTTCTTTACAATTTTAGGATTATCACAATCATATTTATGTAGTTAATTATGAACTTATTTGTTTACTGTATTTCTCCATAAGGAACTGTGTGTTTTTTTTTTTAAAGAAAAAATTTCTCTATACCTAGGGTTAAAAAAAAAATACCTAGAATATAGTAGATGCTCAAAAAGATTCTTTGAATAAATTATTGTTATTACTACTACTACTACTACTTAAAGTAGTAAATATTTGTAGAGTTCTTTAGGTTTACAGAGCACTACATATTAACTAATCATGGAGAGATCTTAAAAACAGTGCTGAGTGAACAGCACACAGTTGAAGCTCTATATCCCAATACTCTTTATGTGTATTTAAAACACATAAATATACAGATCAGCCCTTTATAGGTTTTAAGGATCCCTACTCACCTAAGCACATATAATGAACATATTAGAGAGAGAGCCTGTGGGAAGACAGCAGTGGTGTAGAAAATAAATTGAGAAACATAATCAAATTAAGCAGGAGTGAGGCCTCACACAGACTACGGGTAATAGGATATTGGGGACTGAGAAATTATCTCAACTCTGACATAAGGCCAAAGAGAAAGAAAGAGGGGAGAGATTTGTCTAGAATCGATTTTGGAAAAAAAAATCTAAAATAATTCTTTGTACCATATTTTGAGTACATTCAATTTCTCCAATACCTGACTCTGGACTCAACATCCCCTCCCTCCTCAAAACCTTCATCCTGGTCCTCTTCCTTGTCTCTCTCTCTCTTTTCTCTTGCTCATACAGTCTCAAAATGTCTTCATCAAAACGAACGGATTATCCATGCAGCAACATAGGTGAAACTCACAGCATGATGCTAAGTGAAAAAAGCCAGTTTAAAAAGGCTCTAACCTGTATGAGTCCATCTATATGGCATTCTGGTGAAGGTGAAACTCTAGGAACAGAAACAGCTCAGTGGTTGCCAGGCACTGAAGGTGGGGAATGAGATTGACTTCAAAGGTGGAATGGTGGAATGATGGAATATTCTATATCTTGATTATGGTGGTAGTCACATAACTATATTAGTCGGGTAGGACTGCCATGACAAAATACCACAGACGGTGGTTTAAACAACAGAAATTTATTTTCTCTTAGGTCTGGACATTGGAAGTGCAAGATCAAGGTGCTGGCAGGGTTGGATTCTTCTGAGGCCTCTTGTCCAGGCTTGCAGATGGTCTCCTTCCTGCTGCATCCTCACTGGCCTTCCCTCTGTGTGAGCACATTCCTGGTAGCTTTTCTTCTTATAAAGGCACCAGTCCTATTGGATTAGAATCCTCCCTTATGACTTCATTTAATCATAATTACCTCCTTAATGGCCCTGTCTCCAAATACAGTCACACTGAAGATTAGGACATCAACACCTGAATTTTGAGGGAGTGTATAATTCAGTCTGTAAGAACAAATGTATGCTCAAAATAAGGTGCACAACATAGAACTGTACCCCTTAAAAAGATGACTTTTACTCTATGTAAATTATCCCACAATACATAAAAAGAATGAATTATTCATTTATGCAAAAATAGTACTGTGCATCTAGAAAAGAAAACAATTTCTATGAGTATCCAGAGAACTAAACTTGTTCATTTTTATGATTTCTTTAATGTGGGAAAAAAACCAAACCTTAGACACCTCCCCTGCAGCAGTAGTACTGAATGAGTTAAGTGTATCCTTGAAGTGATAACTGTTTTTGCTTCTGTAATATGGTTAGTAAAGAGAACAACTCAGGGCAGAGAGTCCTTGCAGAAGAAGGCTGCAAATGTAGGCTACCTTAGGAAGCCACTGGGAGACTGGTCTGGAGCAGCAGATGGGAAAGGCTGCAGACAGCGGTGGTAGTCAAATTCACACTTTCCTGGGTAACTTGTTTGAGGGCTAGTGGAGGTCAAACTTGAAATAACTGAGGACAGATTCGGGAGCAAGCAGTCTGGTGCTATGCAACGTGTATGGCCTAAAATTAAAGCTTGGATGTAGATGGGTTGACATTGGCTTTAATATTGGCATCTCCACTTATTTCCTTGGAAAAGTGTCTAAGGAGTGATGAAAAATTTTTTTTTCCTCCTCTAGAACCCCAGAGCTACTTTCTGGAATTTTTTGATAAGAATCTTTCCCTTATTATGACAAAGTTAGTACCTAAGACCTAGGGATGTGTTTTTTTTTTTTTCACCCAGGAGCATTTGGCCTCTGAGTCAAAAGTACTTCTTCTGCCCTAATTGGGGTTTCCACAGGATCTCCCAGGCTTGAAAGCAGTAGTCCAGTTGTGGGGTGAACACACGTCATTGGAGAATGTTGGCTGGGAAGTCCACTGCTCCATGTGGTGGGAAGCGTTCTGCTTTAGAAAATAGGAAATCTGGGCCACTGAGCAGGGTTTTTTTTACCCTACGTAGGTGATTTGAGGTAAGGAATCATTCTTCTTTGGATTTCATTTTCTGACTATGTGAAGAGAGCATGTTGAGTTAATTGATTTTTTAGGTCCTCTCCAGGTAAGATATTCTAATATTCTATGGTTCAGAACTGGAGAAGGACCTTACTGATTGATTTATACAAGGCTTGACATAGTATTGTCTCTACATGGAGCCCTGTGTGGTGTTCTGGACAGTCAGTGATGAACAAGCCAGACCCACTGCTCTCCCAGCCTGAGTCTGTACTTCTGTGGCAATGCTACCTGTCCGGGGTCAACTCCTATTTAACAGTCTTATCAGTGACATAGAAGGCATGTTCATTCCATTTGTGGGAGGTTCAGAGCTGGGAGTGGTGACTCTGTAGAATCTGATTCTTGCCGTGTCAGGCTAAACAGCAAAACAAAACAAAACTCTTTTTAAAATTTGAAAAGACGGACCAACATTCACAAGATAAATACATAAGGTACAATTAAGTACAAGTCGAAGGAAAGTCTTTAACTCGGCTTAAAAGAATTTAACTTTACAGGTGCAGAATACGACATACAGGGTGATAGCTTTAAGCATCTGACACGCTCTTCTGCTTAGTCACCGGGGGTTACAGAGTCACAAAGTGACATCAGTCACAAAGTTGGAAAAGAAAGGATTGAGTCTTCCCAAGATCTCTCCGCTTGACAGTTTTATATCACCAGCCATATGGTTGGGAATCAGGCCCTCGTCTCTCCCTCTCAGCACTCCTGCCTCCTCTTTCTTTTCTTTGCTCCTTTGAGAGCAGGGTGTGCCTTATCTAACACTGTATTCACTCCTGCAGATCTCATTTGCATGTGATAGGCAACTTTTCCCCAGTGAAATTTACTCTTGATTTGGGGACCAAGGAAGGTCCCCACACAGCCCTCAGCTCAGGGGATGGAGGCACCAAAAAAAATGGAATGAGGACCCCGAGCCCTCCCCAGATGCGGCAGCAGGGAGAGGAATCCCATGATAGACAATTAATACAGTAAAGATAACACCTGATTTTTACATCATTCCATGTTAATTTTAATCGATATCAGTTAACCATGTGGTGGAGCTGCCAGGAAATACCAAGATCATCTTGGCCTGTGTTAACAGAAGTGGACAGTGGGCAATAAAAGAACTCTGCATGCTGTGCTGGGCAGACATGTTCACAAACATTGTGTCCCATTCAGGATATCACATTGAATGAAAGACAGTAAAATCGGAGACTGTCCAAAGAACACTGAACAAATTGGTGGTTATCCACTAAGGCTATCCACTTTGAAGTCAGACAGACCAGCTCAGGTCCAAGCCCTGGCACTTAACTAACTGCATGCACTTGGGGAAGTTACTTAACCTCCCAGAGCCTCAGTTTCCTCATCTATGCCACGGAAACAATGAACTGTACCTGTCTTGTGGAACTCTGGCAAGGATTCTGATGATGATGGTAAATTATGATCTGCATTTGAAGGAGTTAGAGTTATTTAGCCAGAAAGTTGAAGACTTGATGGCGGCGGGGGTGAGGGAAGTGAATGGGAGGTGAGATCTATCTTTAGATATTTGAACAACTGCTATTGGGAAGAGTTATCAGACTTATTTTGTGTGACTCACATGACAGAATTAGGTCAAAGAGAAGGATTTGCAAAGAAGATAATATTGCCTCAACACATGGCAGAAATTTTCGACAATTAGCATCGTTTAAAAATGCAATTTAAGACCATGCCTGAACGCTGAAGCAGGTGCTGGTTTTCATGTCTTAGGATGGTTCAGGGGGGAGTCCTGTACTGGGTGAGTGAGTTCGGGCTTTTAGGTTCACAAACTTGGCTGTGACTCAGAGCAGAGCTTAGGAAATTCTAACAAGCCCTTCAGGTGGTTCTGATCATGCCAGTCCCTACACAGGCAATTTAGACCCGTTGCACTGGAGGATGGGTCCCCTGGCACTACATTAGGATTCTGGTGGGGAGGTCCTGAGAGCAAGGGGACAGGAAGAGAAAAGAGTGCCAGACATATTTTGGAGTCATTTGGGTCAAATGGAGATTTCAAGTAGAAGGGTGGTTGGAGTCTGGTGGGAAAGAAGTTAGGGCCAGGGTGTGGAGAGCTTTAGATGTGAGGTTTGGGAGTTTGAAGTTACCAAGCAGGGTTCCATGAAACATGCAGAGTAAAGGAAGTTATGAAAATTCCTCATTCTGAAAGGGTGAACTGAGTGATGAATAAAGGTAATTCCAGACTATTTCTTTCTTCTTGGAGTTCACCTATCTTGGAACCCACAGCTTGAATTGTCACTCCCATTTTCCTCATTCCTGAGCTGCTGTTAGTTGGACAATGTGTGGCGACTGATCCATGACATTAAAGCACCTTTTCATCCCCAGGACGTAGAAAGGAAGGGAGGGCTTTCCCGTTGGTACTTCTCCCAGGTAGTAGAGGATGCACCCACGAGTCTGCTCAACTGAAAAGCAACAGTCTCAAGATCACAGGCTTGAAGACGTCAGAGATGCCTAGGGCTGGAAGCCAAAGTTCAGCGTTTTCCACTTAAGGGACAAGTTCTTCTGCCTACGTCCAGCCTACTAAATTCCTTGATGTAAGCTCTTTCGTTTTTAATCTCAAGGCACTTCTGAAGTTAATGAGTTGCAGTTATTAGCCCTGTTGTAGTAGAATGCACAGTAACAGAAGGGGTAAATGAGGCCATTAGGGAGATACAGTTGGGTGTTCTGAGACAGCATATGGAGGAACTGCAACTGATCACACTGACCAATTTGTCTTAAAAAAAAAAAAAGTCTAAAACCAAAACCTACTCCCAAATCCCTAGAGAGCCAAGGACACACGGAAGTTCAACATGTGAGGCAAATACTGTACTTGCACAGTGTCCCTTCTGACATCTGCTCACATACTGAAGGCAATGTCCCTGAGGATTGTTTCTTGTGGGAATAAATCTCACCAGGCAGAAAGAACAGTGGAGCTTGTCAGAAGCTCTAAGTTTAAGGGCTTGTTTCTCTTTCTCAACTGTGGGATTCAGGGCCAGCCAGGTTCCATCATTTGTTTTGGGGTAGAGATACCAACCTTGCAGGGTGTTGTGTTTTGTGTGTGAAACACCTATGGCCATAGCTACAGTTTGATGAATGCAGATTGAGTTTGTGGTGGTCTCCACTGCAGCCTGGCTCTCCAGCTGGGCCAACACATGATTTGCTTGACTCCACCTTTGTGCCCTTCGAGAAGACACTACCATTTTCTAGGATTGCCCCCACTTCTAGTAATGTTCCTGGCCAAACATGTCTATATTTGCATCTTTTCAGTGAGCACTGTAAGAATGCGCTCAAGTGTTTGGGAGTTCTACTGGTTTCTTAGAGCTTCTCTAACAAAGTACCAAAACCTGGGTGACTTAAAACAACAGAAATGTATTGTTTCATAGAAGTCTGAAGCCAGGGTGTGAGCAGAGACGAGCTCTCTCTGATGGCTCACGGGGAGCATCCTTTCTTGTCTCTTTTAGCTTCTGGTGTTTGCTCTCAATCCTTGCTGCTCTCTGGCTTGTACATGTGTCATTCCAGCCACATAGCTGTCTTCTCCCTGTGTGTCTCCACATCATCTTCCCTCTGTATGTGTCTAGCTCTGTGCCCAAATTTCCCCTTTTTATGAGGACATCAGTCATTTTGGATTAGAGTCCACCCTAATGACCTTATTTTAACTTGATTACCTCTGTAGAGATGCTATTTCCAAACAAAGTCACAATCTGAGGTACTGGGGATTAGGACCTCAACCTAACTTTTTGGGGGGATGTAGTTCAAACCATCACAGAAGCCACACATATCTGGGTTCAAATCTTGGTGTTGCCATCTCTTAGACACGATCTTGGTCAAGTTATTCATCTCTGTAACCCTCAGATTTCTCATCTGTAAAATCAGGACTATATTATTAACCACCTCAAAGGGTTGTTTTGAGGATGAAAGGAGATACTGTTTGCCAAGTGTTGGCAACTGATGAAGGAGAAAGGCATTTTCATGGACTTTTTTGGGGGGAGGGTAATTGGTTATTTATTTATTTATTTATTTATATTTTAATGGAGGTACTGGGGACTGAACCCAGGACAGTGTGCATGCTAAACACATGCTCTACCCCTGAGCTTACACCCTCCCTTCTGACCCCCTTGATATATCACTGCTTTTGAGACAGAGAAAATCCTTTCCAGAAGCCCCCTAAAGAGCTGGGTTCTGTTCCCATGTCCACAATACGAGAGGCTGAAAGTGAACATCTGATATTGTCAGTCTCAACAATGGGAGATGGGCCCTGCCAGCTGTAAAAAAAAAAAAAAATTAATACCCTGAAACCTCAATTAAATATTAGGGCTGGGAGACCAGAAAAGGATATTCTCATGCCCTGTGATGACATCAGAACATCAGAGCCCAACAGGAAGAAGGAGGACCCCTCTTCTTTCCTGGTAAGGACAGGACTCAGCCAGTGAAAAGCCATGGACACTGTTTACTGTAGCCTTCCCCACTTCCTTTTCTTCTCTGCAAAAGCCTTCTCTTTCCCTTGCCCTGCGGGGACCTGCACATGGCTCACATGGTTCTAGACCCCAAATTGCAATCCTCTACTGATCCTGAGAAAACCCATCTTTACTGGAGAAATATCTCGCCATCTATTTGTTTTAGGTCAACACAGCAGTGAAGAGGTGGGTATGGGTGGGAAATAATCACCAAGCAGGCAATCAATGGCGTCTGCTGGAGCTAGATAGCCAGACACTCTTCCCTGCCCAAGGGAACTCAGGCTTTCTCTGGATATTTTGTACAATAGACACTCAGGTATGAGTTGACTAAGGGTGGACAGTGGTAGAAGTGCTGTTCTTTCCACAGTGATATACAGGGACCTGAGTGGTAGTCCCTTCATCCCTTTGTGACCTGAAGTATCAGGTTTAATTGAAGAGTTGTCCTTTCCTCAGACAAGGATACAATTTTGCCATCAAGGGCACTTGATACATTGGTCCCTTTTCCATCTCAATAAAGGGCTAAGACAGAGACCAACCAGATAAGTTGGGAGCTTACGGCAGGGAGAGGTTATTCCTCAGAATTTGTTCAGCCTCAGAGACTAGACTTCAGATCCCCAACTGCCCAGGAGGGTTTAGGAAAAATAATAGATGAATTCAGGAGGATAGAAACAGTTATTTTCAAGCATGTTTCTTAACATGGAATACCTTCTTCAAATAGAAGTTTACAGAGAAGCTCAATATATAAAATATATTTCAGCTGAGCTATTCTGGTTGGAACAGGGTTGGCTGGGAGACCCAGGCCTCATGTGTTTACCCTATTCGTTTGCAGGGTCCTTAGCGACTCAGCCACCCAGGTGTTCAGAGACCACCGGGTTCAGCGTTCATTGGTGACAATGCTATTTCCAACCCAGCTCCATCATGTTGACATCTGATTTTAAGTATGAGGAAGGAGACTGGAACCTCTCTAAAGCAGCAGGGAGCCCACAGGCCAGCTCTCAAGGTCCTGCAGACCTGTGGGCAGCCTCCTTCTCTGTGATTTCTTCGGAATTCTACAGGGCTCCCTGATGGAGAGGGCTCCCTGTGTTCAGTGAGACCGCCATGTTTCCCCCAGGCATTGAATCAGTCGCAGACCCTGATACTGACTTCAGGGTACAGAAGATTTCTTGGCCTTTTGGTACAAAGCTTCTAGAACCTACATGGTTCAGTTTTCCTACAATGCCCCCAAGGTATACAGAGGGAACCAGCCTTCTCCATAGCACTGCTTAGGATCACAGGCAAGCATTCAGATCCTTGCAACATCTGAATGTGTATTCAGATCATAGTCTGGCACAAATCTGGTTGTGTGCCAATGTAGGCCAGTGGCCAAAAGTAAAACCCTACACCTGCCACACTGATTTTCAACCTGTCTTTGCATCTTTCTAGCTGTACAAACTTGGATCAATTGCTTCTCTACTTTAGTTTCATTATATATAAAAAAGGAACAATCGTATTCCCATCTTAGGACTGTCATGAGTTTCAAATGAGGTAATGTGTTTAAAAACACCTGTTCTGGTGTCTACTCTCACTAAGCTCCCCTATTGCTGCTGGGGTAGCATCTGGCAGGTGTGCCTTCAACCCCGTCAGATACTTTGAGTTCCCAGCTGAATCACTGTCACCATTTTTACTATTAACATTACCTTCAACCACTTGACCCTTCTTTCAAAAACATGATCATTGCTGAAAAAGCCTCAACCATCCCATGAGGCAGGGCCCGGCCAGTTAGAACGTCCTGTATTAACCTCGTCACCACTTCCAGCTGAGTATCACAAGTCGAGGGAGAACAGAAAGAAACTGGGTGGGATCTCATGCATGCTTAGGTACTCTGTTATCTTGGCACAGGCGTGGGCAAAGCAGCTGAGAAGTACACAGTGAGACGGACAGGAAAGGCCACAGCAGGAAGAAGGATGTGCTGTGAAAAAACAAAACAAAACAAAGTAAAACAATGACCTTCTGGCTATCTAAAGCCCCAGCCTGAACACTAAATGACTGGGGACACAAAGGCAATTTACGTTTCTCGTAAAATCCAAACCTGGAGGGATAACGGTATTATAGTTACAATGGAGTTGGATGCTTAAGTAGTTAAGGGTGAAAATCTCTCCCAGACTTCTGGTCCCAATCCCAGATCTGCTAAAATAGACTCTTAATAATGGGACCTGAGCATCCACGTTTTTCACAAGCCCTTCAGGTGATTCTGTTTAGCACACTCGGTGGTTGATTAGGGGGACCCATGGTACCTACTCCAAACCCGCATGCTTGGTTATGTGCCCTCCCAATGTGGTGTAGAAGTTCAGAGGCACAGGATTTCTTTTGATTTTGAATAATGATTATCATGTGGGCAGCATTTCGTAGTAACTGAAGGAACTCCAGTTTGGGAGTCTGAGACCTCAAGTCTGATCATCAATTTCTTTCAATTTCCCATGGGAATTTGGACTAATCATGTAACTGCTGTTTCTCAGAGATAACGATTGCTCCTTATCCTACTTTATAATCCTCACAAAGTGTTTGTGTAATCTCAGGGGCAACCAGGATTATCTCTTGTATGCAATGTTACAGAATTTCTTCTAATCTTAGATTTTTCTATGCTTCTCAATTTCTTTAGGCAAATTATAGGCTGTCACGTTTTACTTATCCTGAGCTTGACTTCACACAATCACAGTTAAAACACCAGAAAGGAAAAGCACATTTCTATATCCACACACATGCAAACATACACTCTGTGTGTGTGTGTGTTTCTCTCTCTCTGACATACACACCTTTAATTAAACAGCAGACCACATTGCACTAAGTCTCAAGAAACAGGCCATGGCAGTAATCTTAGATCCTTATTCAGAGCTGATTTGCTCTTACTTTACATGTAATTCTAACAGAACTTGGGGATCTGACTCCCAAGACTCATGGAGAATAAAAGCAGCAAACAGAACAAAAATGAGATAAAATGGGTAGATATGCTGACAGCATCAAAATCTGAGCATTGAATGTTCAACAGTTCAACAGCAAGCAGAAAAAGAAGAAAGAAAGTGATTATCACAGAGCAATCCGGAGCCACTGAGTCTGGGGACATATTACCCTTTGTGCCTCTGTGGACCCCAGCAATACTGTGCTACAGCACAGTCTGATCCCTTCTGTTTTGAGGGTGACCCCGCATCATCAAGGAGGCTAAATTAAGTTCTGTGTTTTCTGTTTATGAACTATGGACATTGGGTCCTCTAGCTAAGAAAGGTTTATATCTAAAATGACAAAGAACCTTCAGACGAGCATTGATTTCTGAGAATCATTAGAATCGTAGTTTTAGAATTGAAAGGCACCCCAAGTACAATAAAATTATAACAGATTAAGTAGCTCTCAGACAATGACCTGCTCCGTTGAGCTGACCGACCTGATGTGACCTTCTGCTACTCATGCATTGAAGCTGGTCACCCAGACAGAGGAAGTCTTTTTGCCATCTCAGTGTTAGATAAATCTTAGGATCTTCTCCAAAAGCATAGAGAAGGAAGTTAGAGGTAAAGGAGAGAATTTATAAATTGCAACACAATAGCACATGTTCAAACAGCCTTCTTATTTCTTCCCTGTAAGTACCTGGTATTCTCCACCGCATTGACAGCATCCTGTCCGGATTCTATCTGCTCCACCCTGCCCCGCCTCACCGGCCCAAATCTCTTTCTCTTCTTCAGTCTAGCAGCGCCACCTCCTCCAGGAAGCTGTCTGGAGCCTTCAGCTGAAACTGATCTCGCCTTCCCTGAATTTCCGTGGGATGTTACTGCTCTCTCTCATGGTACATTTCAATCTCTACATTACATTACAGGGTTTTTTTTTTTAATTATGGCATCTTCCTCTAAAGAATCTGTAAATTGCTCAAGGACAGAATCTAGACTTGATTCATATCTGTGTCTTCAACAGCACCTGTCGTGCTGTCTCACGTATAATAGGTGTTTGATAAAAACCTATTGAATAAGTAAATGAATGAATCAAGCCAGTCAGAAATCTATCCTTTGCACTTGTCAATGCTCCCTGGTTGACACACAGAAATAGGAATTCTAAGGGAAACACGAATTTATAGAGAAAGGCATTAATATAGAAAATGTGTGCTCTGATTCCTTTCCCCTTAGGAGAGTAACAACAGTCCCTCTTCTTAAAAAGTGGGTCTGAAGACTGGTGGCTTCTCTCAAATGAAGAGAAAGTCATTGAACATCATGATGTGGCTTTGCACTTACTGTATCTTCAAAGCACATTTGCTTGACACTCTGTGGTTCGTTGGTTGTCTGACAAAAGCAGTCTAATGACACCTGATTCTTGCATAACAAATTTGGAGTTTTCAAAATACTTTAATATATGCAATTGCTCTTGGCTGTCATAACAAAGTATGATGGCAGGTAGGACAGTAGTTAGTAGCCTGGATTTTCAGGTGAAGATTCTGAAACTCAGTGACCCAGTATAAATTCCATGTGAGAAGTGTCAGAACGAGGGCCATTTTTGCCCCCTCTCGGTCTGGTGCTCAAGCCAGTAGAACACACAGAAATAACGAATTCAGACCTTTCTTGTTTGGTTCAGTCCCAGCGTCCTTTTGCGTCTTTGAATACCTCCAGTAAGCCCTGACCTTATCACCCATTTTACGTTTCCTAACTTGTATTGCCAGTTTTTTGTTTTGTTTTGTTTTGTTTTTAAATATGGAGATAATGTGATGGTTAATATGATATGTCAACTTGGCTAGGCCATGGTACCCAGATGTTTAGTCAAACATCAGTCTAGATATTGCTGTCACGGTATGTATTTTTTAGATGAGATTAACATTTAAATCAGTTGGCCTTGGGTAAAGCGTATATTACCTTTCTTAACGTGCGTGGGATTTACCCAGTCAATTGAAGGCCATAAGAAAAGAAGACAGAGGTTCCCCGAAGAAGAGGAGGTCTTGACTCCAGAAGCCTTGGCCTTGAGCTTCAGCGTCAGCTGTTCTCTGGGTCTCCAGTCAGCCTGCCTGCCCTGCAGATTTTAAACTTGCTGGGCCCACAGTGGTATGAGCAAACTTCTTAGAATAAATCTCTCTCTTTCTCTCTCTCTCTCTATCCACACACATCCTACTGGTTCTGGTTCTGTTTCTCTGGAGAACCCTGACTACTGTGGACAATTCCTAATTTGTGAGGATAATTTGTTTTATAAATGCATTTAAATTAAAGGAAGACCCAATGAATTCAGCATGGTACCAGACTTTCAAAAAGGAAGTAGAAATCTTCCCACCGAAAAACAGCAAACAAAAAACTTCAAAAAACCAAAACAAAAAAACAAAATAGAAACTGTAGACCTCACTGGAAACAACTAGGGTTTCAACTCCTTACTCTGAAAATTGACCATTAAAGGGAAAGAGACAAGTGTTTATTCAGCCCTTACTATCCTAGAGAGTAAGTCCTAATTGATAAGGATCATTTTTCTCTACAAAAGGATTCCAGTCAATAAATTTGGAAGGAATAGTGTAATTAGACCTATTTTCTAGCTTCTAATGCAACCATTCATTCATGGATGAAACCATGAAATGGTTGAATGAATGGATGAGAAACTTTACAATGACTCAGTCATGTGGACACCACATGAATCCACTTGTCAATGTGTGTATTACTGAAAGCAGGGCACCCAGACACTGTGTACCTCCCTACACGAGGCAACATACAGCACCCAGAACCATCTATGAAGGATTCTTGCCAAAAAAGAAGTTGAACGTGAATCAAGCCTTTAACCAACTTCAACATATAGGAAATGCAGCAGCTGGAAGAACAAATTTGAAACAAGCGAACAATGAAACAAGTGAGCGAACTCCAAGTGGGTAGGGAGAATAAGAATGAAAGGGGTGTTTGTTATTCATAATTGTGCTGAGACCAGAGGCCCACTGGGACTGCACCACGCAAAATGAGAAGAATGCTTATCATAAGAATCTGAGTTTGCTGATTGCAGTAGCTTGACCTGATTTTGCTCACCTATTTCCTTCTTCTTGGCATTTAGTCAACATTCAAAATCCGTCTCCTGAGTCAGACCAGACACTAGTCCTTTGTCTGCTGAGTCTGCAGTAGACACTGAAAAAACTTGCCCACTGGATCCTTGGAACCTGGAAGCATTGCATCTCCTCGGGCTCCCAGCCAGAGGTAGCCCCGCGCCAGTCTGTTGGCGTGGAGGCTGCAGGTGAAATGCTCTCCCAAAGGCCTTTTGCCTTTCTTTTAAATACTTGTAAAGGTAATAGATAGTCATTGTAGAAAAAATTGAAGACTGTATCTAAGTAAAAAAGAAGAAAGTTTTTGCAATTGCCCAGGGTTCAATACTGTTAATATTCAAGTGCATGTATAGAAATGTTTATGCCAGTTATAAAACTCTGGGTTTTGAAGTGAAAAAAAAAAGTGAATGAAGGGCCACAAATAGCAAAATATCCTTCTTTCTTATGGGTGAATTTTATTGCATTACATATATGTGCTGCATCTTCTTTATCCATTCATCTACTGATGTGCACTTAGGATGCTTCCATATCTTGGCAATTATAAAGGATGTTGCTGTTAAAAGTGGGGTGTATGTATCTTTTTGAATTAATTTTTATTTTGTGCTTGGCTTTATTCCTTTGATAACTATGTAAGTTTAAAAAGCTAAAGCTCTAAGTGGTCCTAGAAACAATGAACAGTACATATATGTAAATTTTTTTAAATGTGCAGTATATTGTGTATATAGATTTACATGCAATACATTGTATATGTGCAGTCAAATTGTAACAATTCTACCTAATAAAAGTCAAAAATGAAACAAAAAAAAACAAAATTAAAGGAAAAACTAAAAAAAAAAATTCAAGTGCATGTTCTTTTAAACAGACATATGTACATTATACTTTTTGTACCATAATGGAATCATATTGTAGATGCTACTTGAAAATTTGCCTTTTTTCACTTAATATTATATCATTAACATACTACCACATTAATGAATTCACTTGTACCATGAATGTATACTATTCCATTGTAAAGATGTACCATAAGTTATTAAACTACTCCTGTTTTTGAACATTTAGCTTGTTGCCAACATTTTGCTCTTTATTCATCTTTGTGCGTATTTCTTATATACTCATTCAATTTTTTCCATAGAAGACATTTCTGAAATTGGAACTACTGGGTCAAAATGTTTTCAAATTTTAAAGGCCTTTTGGCATATATGTGTATATATATATATATATATATATATATATATATATATGTATGTATATGTATGTATATATGTATATATCCATATCTGGTCAAATTGATTTGTAAATAACTTGTACAAATGTACATGCCCAGCAGCATCATGTGAACACTCATCATCCACATCGTCAACATCATCACCACCACCATCAGCAGCAGCAGCATCATAACAGCTAATGTTTATTGAGCTCTGAGTATGTGCCTGGCAGAGCATTCTAAGCATTTTATTCATAGCAACTCATTTAATTGCCACAATTCCTCTCTGGTGGATACTATAATTATTCAAAATGTATGATGGGGAAACCAGTTATATATGATTGTATTTTAAAAATAGAAGTAGGTGAGTGAAAAAAGGAAAAAAAAACTACCCTTCAATAAATTTTTTTTAAAAGTTATTTCCCCGTCTTAAAATTCCACTCTATTGAGCAGCCACTGTTAAGTTTGTGTGTACTTGTCTAGATGTGTTCTATGCATACAAAAATATGTGTGTGAATGCACTTTGTTTTTTAAAGACAGAAGAGATCATACTATATATATCACCAAACGCCACTGCAATCAGCAGTTTTCTTCCACTGCTATATCATGGCCATCTTTCCATAACAGTTCATGCAAGTTTACCTCACTCCCCTTTACAGTTGCATGACATTCCATTATTTGTACGAATGCGCCATATTGGCTCAGGTCTCTCTCACCTCCCCAACCAGGCTGCAAATTCTGTAAATCTCTAGCACCATTCTTTGTCACTTCGCAAGGTCTGAGCTCATAGACAATGAACACTGAATGGAAAAACTTGTTTTCTGTAGAGTGAATATTTTCCCTGAAAATCCAGGTATATACAATGGAACTGCCTGTTGGAGAAATGCCATCCTAAGCAAGTTATGAATCTCTAAGCTTTAGTTAATGCCTTTAACAACTGGCTGCAGTTAGTTGCACATTTTTGTAGGCGTTGTAACTCCTTTGAAGTTTACCAAGCAGTTGCATCATTCCAAGCATCTCAAGTAGTTTGGAAAATCACTAGAAGTTACTCGAGAGACCTGGGTTCTGGTTATTGATCATGCTGACTGTGACCCTGAGCAGGGCACCTTTCCTTTCTGCTTCTCTTCACTGCTGCATTAGGGGTTGGGACGGGGGTCATGAGGACCCTATCTAGCTATGAGATCCTATGAATTTAAAAGCCAGGGCAGAATCCACCTCTGTGAGCTCTGCATCAGGATGGGCATGACGGCTCATGTTCCCCGAAGAAATCATTTTAACTCTTGGCATGGACGCTTGACATTTTTTAAGATGGAAAAATACAGAAAGGAGAGCATGTCATCTAGTCTTAGTGCATGAAAGAGAAGTGAGCCCCATTTGCTGTAAGGTCCCCCAGAAGCAGAGCAGGAGAAAACCAGCCAATGTTATTCATCCTCTCCTACTTCAAGCACCTTCCAAACAGCTTTGCAACAATGATTTGAAATGCCCTGTTATGAGGGTGCAGGGAAACACTAGGTAGGGTGGTATATAAATTCACTTATTTTATTTAGAAAGTGAAAAAAGGTACCAACTGATACATACACTATGATTAATAATATGAAAAATAGATATAAAAGTGGCAGAAAATGCAACAAAATAGTTTAATGATTATCTCTGGGTTATGGGTGATTTCTATTTTCTTCTCTGTACTTTGCTCAACGTTTCCCTAATAAATAGACATCCCTTTTATAGTCAGAGAAATACAATCAGAAAAACACAAATACTAGTAAAACATCAAAAATACAATTACATTACATTAAAAAATAAAACAATTACATTAAATGCGACTAGGGATCACTAAGTTAAAATCTTTCTTTAACTTTAACTTTACCTCATTCTTTTCCATTTCTGTAAACAGGTATTAATTTTAGAAGGAAAAACAACCCCGCTTAGGGCAGTTGCCTACCCCAAGTTCATTCTCTCCCTTTTCCTTTCTCTCCTTTTCCCCTGAATTTGGTGGGGAAAGTGTCAGTGTACCCTGAAAAAAAATCTGCATCTTCCAGGCTTCCTGGCAGACGGAGGTAGACATTTGGTTTAGTTCCAGCCAATGAAATACAGGTAGGTGTTGTTGAGTGGGCCTCTCAACTGACTTGAGTGCCACGTGCCGGTATGCCCTTCCCTTCTAATTCCTCTCCCTGCCTGGAACTCAGATGTGAGGTCTGGTACTGCAGTGGCCATCTGGTAATGAGGAGACAATTTCAGAGCTAGAAATCATTACATTAAAGCTAGTGGGGCAGAAATAAAGGTCACCTGGGACCTTGGGGGCATCTTGGAGCCACTGGACCACGCTGAACTATCTCCCTGCCAACTTCAAGCCGTAGGAGAGATAATAAAGTCCCCGTCATGTTTAAGCCACTGTGTCTTCTGTCTTTGTTGGTCATAGCTGAGCGCAATTTCCAAGTAATACATCCACTTAAAAAAAAAAAAAGCTTTTAAACTCCTAATCACTCTGACCATC
Organism: Vicugna pacos; assembly: GCF_048564905.1. NCBI lineage: Eukaryota > Metazoa > Chordata > Mammalia > Artiodactyla > Camelidae > Vicugna > Vicugna pacos. The sequence continues at coordinate 19,730,704 of NW_027328742.1, read as the reverse complement.
TTAAAACAAGGTTTTAGGAGGAAGGGAATTGAAATTCACTTAGGATGAAAATAAAAAGCAATGTTCTACTGAAAATTAAGGATTGTCTCTGAGGCTCCAATAGATCTAATCTGTTTCACATTGTCAATGTTCCACTCTTGGTGGTAAGTTCATTATTTTTACATCTGGGGACAATAAGTTTGTTACTACATCCTGGCAACGAGGAAATCAATGCAGGGCCATATGCCTAATTGGAGACCATTTGTCACGGTGTATGCTCCTTCCAGAGAATGCAAAACAGACCTTGACAACGTGAGGATAGTTACTCGAAATGTCAGATGGAAAAACATGTTAGAATATGGGGTGTGTGCACGCATCCTGTGAGAGAAAAGGACCCAGCCCTCCGTTCATGCTTCCTCTGCAGCTCCCTGGTCAACAGCAATGCCACAACCCAAGGCACGTTTTCAGGACAAATCCTCCTGCTTCATTCTAAAAGGCCAGGGGAGAAGAAAGGAGAGAGGCAGGGTCAAAAACGCCAGAGCTGGAAGGACCTTGGAAGGTTGTTCATTAACTTCCATGCTTTCTTCCTCTAGGTGAGCAAGTGAGGCTTCGTGCCTCCCAGGAAATTAGTGACTGTTAGAATTGGAACCCAGGACAGCAGCAGAGTCTCACGGCACAGAGGGACGTGGCAGTACCAAGTCGGGGAGGGACCTGCAGCCATTCTCCTGGTGGTTCTGTACAGGCATCTCCATGGAGGAAGAAGCAAAGAGGGAAAGAGGAAGTTGGGTGACTTTGGGGGCCCTGGGGCCAGGATGGGTAGAGAGGTGGGAGGACTTGCCTCTATTGCCCCTGTTTCCCAGCCCCCCTCTTCATTGTGCCTGTGAGGTGACAGCCCTGGTGTCACCCAGGCTGCTTCATCCATCTGCAGATGACCTGCTGCATGTTCCTCGTCTTCCATGTCTGAAGACATCAACGCAGCCCAGCTGCCCCCCTCCTGTGTCTGGGGAAGTCTGTTAGGATACAAGATAGTAATAACTATTCTACAATTGAAATAAAAAGTCCTCTTTTTTCCAACAGGACGAAGATTTCCTAATGCATTCAGTCCTTTACTGGGTCCTATGGGGACTGAAACAGACAGACAAGGCGCTCACCCTTTTGTTGGAGATATTTAAGATTCAGGCAGGAAAGAGAATTCAAAGGAAAGGGGTAGGATTTACAAAAGGAGAAAAACTCACCTTTGCATATTAAAAAAAAAACAAACCAAGAAACTCATCAAGGAATTCTGCCAAAACATCCTTAGCCATACAAAAACCTAGTCTAAACTTGAAAACTACTGCTCTTTATTTGTTTATTTGTCTTTAATTCCATAGATCAAGCTCTTAGACAGGGTACCCATTCCCACTCATCCAGAGCAAAATCTAGGGTTAGGTTGGGAAGGGGAGATTGGAAGCAGATTATTCCCACTGGACATGGACAAAATCAGGAAGCCACACGGTGGTGTGTCTTCAAGGTGAGTGTACGGGGAGGTCCATATGATGTACATAAAAAGTGTAAGCATATGTATACATGTATATACAAAGTATAACTATCTACAAACCTAGACTTATTTAAATATATAGAAAAATGTATACTTATTTAAATACACACACAGATGAGCAATAAAGTTTTCTACACTGAAAGGAACATATGCCCAGATGTGCTTGGAAGCTGCTGGTTTAGACCGTGAGCTTTAGAGTCTTAGCTGCCCCAAACATGTACGATGGGGAAACTGACAGTAGTTCTTAGGGTTGTTGTGAAGATACAGACAGTATATGAAAAGCACTTGGCTGGTTTTCCTGCTACCTGGCAAGCTTCTTGAGGACAGGAACTCACATCTGCTGGCAGCTGGATGTACCCCCCGGGGCCTGGCACCAGGTCTGCACTGAGTGGTTCAGGTATCTGTCAAAGAGGTGCGTGGTTAATAGGTACACTCAGTGGCTTCCCCGTCACCACACCGGTATCTGTGCTACTCCGGCAACAACACTGGAGCATACACAAGTCAGAATGGCACTGTGACCGAGATAACCTTCAATTCACCCCCTATTTAAAAATAGGGAAATCATTCACAAGCTTAGGCTCCTTATTTTTAGTAAAAGACGACTTGCAGACACCTCATCACTGATGGTGATTCATCAGTGTGCTATGACAGTTGTCACCGAGCTTACACCCCATGACCTAATCTGATTGGTTCTTTCATGAGACATGTTTACACAAGTCACCATATAAAGAGTGCTTTTTAAATAAAACCCAGAGAGGTAAAGGAGATGAAATGTATGTAAAGTATTATTGTCATTTGAGAAATCATTTGCTTCTTGTCTGGACCTTCTGGTTTTCCTGCTGAGTATGTTTCTAATGACTGTTACATACAAGTTTTTCTCCAAAATTCTATCCATCACTATATTTATGTCTTCCTCCCCTAACGGCAAGCAACTTTTCACTGATAAATTTCCATGGTAAGAATGTCCTTATCTTTAATTAATTAATTAATTAATTAATTTTTTAATGGAGGTACTGGGGATTGAACCCAGGACCTCATGTGTGCTAAGCATGCACTCTACCACTGAGCTATATTCACCTCTTGGATAAATTGGGAGTTTGAAATTTGCAGATACTAAATACTATATATAAAATAGACAAACAACAAGTTTCTTCTGTATAGCACAATATCTTGCAGTAATCTATAATGAAAAAGAATATGAAAATGAATCTATGTATGTATACAGATGATTGAAACATTATGCTGTACACCAGAAATTGATGCAACATTGCAAATTGACTATACTTTAATAAAAAGGAAGGGAAAAAGAAAGAAAGAAAAGGAAAAAGAACATCCTTATCAATTCTGACAAACAGTTCAGATTCCAAATTCCACTGCCACGTTTTCCTTGAGCCCTTCTTGGGCAATTTTAAGCCTCCCCCACCCCCACCTTGGAGTAGCAGGCTTTTCTCTCCCTTCGTCCCCTCATCCTTCCAACCAAGTCCTCATCTTTCTAGTATCTTCTGAGCCTTGCAATGTCTGTCAACCTTAGATTGCAGCTGAGGCCACCAGGCTGCAGATATGCCAAACAGAGAAGCAGCAGATCCTGGCACATGGCTGGTGTTTAATTAAATAATGGTTGAGTACAGAGAAGCTTTGAGAAAAAAATGTCTGTGCAGACAACTTCCCACTGTCTTGGGAGGATGTGAAATAGCTGAATAGCTGAATAGCTGAATAGCTGAATAACTGAGATCTTTCTTAATCTTAGTGTCACAAAACCCTCATCTGGAAGCCTGACAGCCCAACAAGGTCAAAGTCGAAATGAAACTGTTACAACAGAAGTGGATAATAAGTGCCTTTTACTTTCTTTCAACCACTAGGGTTCTCAGGAAAGATGGAGTCATAAGCCAAGGGCTGTGCTTAGTATTCTTGTGCAATACTGGACCGTGTCTGCCTTCTAGTTTTCAGGGACTTCTGCCCTCATCAAGAGGACTTTGTTATCAGTACTCCCTAAAAAAAAAAGGCAGGGAGAGACAGATTGCAAAAGCGTGGACTTTCTGAACCCAGCAGGCCCCATCAGTCTGTTATGCTGCCTGAGTTCTGGAGAGCCATGGAATTATAGGGGACACTCAGGACTGAGTAGGAATCCCAGGGTCTGCTCATCCCATTCTGCCAACCTAAAAGTTTATGCAAAACAATCTGAAACTTCCCTGGTCTCTAAGATAAGAATAATGTTTCCTCCTCCCACGAATTTTCAGGCTGATTAAATGATGCATCTGGCCCTCACCAAGTGGCTTTTGAAGTGTCTATGGGGTATCTGGAGGAACTTGGCTTCCTTTTTAAAAAAATTTTATTGTTTTGTTGAAGTATAGTCAGTTTATAATGTGTTCATTTCTGGTATGCAGCATAATAATTCAGATATATATATATCTGTGTGTGTGTGTGTGTGTGTGTGTGTATATACAAATATATATATTTGGTTGAATTGAAATTGATAATTCTCATTTAAAAATAATTATATTCCAGAAATATACTTTATATTAAATGGAATTGATGATTTTTACTTACTTACATTGTTTATATAAATAAATATTAATTTAATTCTGATGATTGGCTTTAAATATTTGTATTACTAATTTTATTTTCTATTATTGTAAAATAATAGATATAATGTACAATAATCTTTCTGAGAAGGATTCTATACTATTATTTGAATTAAAAGATTTAGTATATATTTCCTGAAGTATTTTTATTTGTGCCTTGAAATGTTCTTGTAAAGAAATACTCCACAATTCTTGGTGGTAAACATGTCTCTTCTTTAATGTGTGCCTCATATTTATACAGCTTTTATTCATTCATTTATTATAGTGCATTGCCTCATCCAATCACAGTGGGGCTGCGTTTTTTCAGGCGGCGCGGAGGGCAGCCTGACCCGGGGTCCTTGGAGCGGGCGCCGTGGCCACGCCCCCTTCCTGGGGCGGGCCCTGCCTTGTTCCAGTTGCTTCCAGAGAGGATGTACGCCGAAGGGGAGCGGAGCGGTGAGCGCTGTGTGTCCTCCAGGCCTCTCCGCGAACGTGGAGTGGCTCCTGGGGCCCCATGGACGCGGAGTCAAGAGAAAAGGGGTGTTGGAGCCATCGAGGGCATGGGTACTCTTCGAAAAGGTAGGCCCCGCGAACGGCTCCACGAAGCGGCGGGCGGCGGGCGGCGGGCGGCGGCGGCGGCGGCGGCACCCAGCACGCTGCTGGCATCTCTGTTAACGAACAAGGGCCCGGTTCCCGCCGCGCGGAGCAGGAGCGCGGCGGGCTGCGGGCGGCGGCAGAGGGCGCGGGAGGCGGCGGCGGCCAGCGGCGGCGGGAGGCGGGAGACGGCGGCGGGAGGCGGGCGGTGGCGGGAGGCAGCGGCGATGGGCGGCGGCGGCGGCGGCACCCAGCACGCTGCTGTCATCTCTGTTAACGAACAAGGGCCCGGTTCCCGCTACCGGAGCGGGAGCGCGGCGGGCTGCGGGAAGCGGGCGGCGGCGGAAGGCGGGAGACGGCGGCAGGAGGCGGGCGGTGGCGGGCGGCAGCGGCGGCGGGCGGCGGCGGCGGCGGCGGCACCCAGCACGCTGCTGGCATCTCTGTTAACGAACAAGGGCCCGGTTCCCGCTACCGGAGCGGGAGCGCGGCGGGCTGCGGGCGGCGGCAGGCGGCGGCGGGAGGCGGGAGACGGCGGCGGGAGGCGGGCGGTGGCGGGAGGCAGCGGCGGCGGGCGGCGGCGGCGGCGGCGGCACCCAGCACGCTGCTGGCATCTCTGTGAACTAACAAGGGCCCGGTTCCCGCCGCGCGGAGCGGGAGCGCTGCGGGCGGCGGCGGGAGGAGGGAGACGTCGGCGGGAGGCGGGCGGTGGAGGGAGGCAGCGGCGGCGGGCGGCGGCGGCGGCGGCGGCACCCAGCACGCTGCTGGCATCGCTGTGAACGATCAAGTGCCCGGTTCCCGCCGCGCGGAGCAGGAGCGCGGCGGGCGGCGGCAGGCGGTGGCAGGAGGCGGCGGGAGGCGGCAGCGGCGGGCGGCGGCGGGAGGCGGGAGACAGCAGCGGGAGGCGGACGGTGGCTGGAGGCAGCGGCGGCGGGCGGCGGCGGCGGCACCCAGCACGCTGCTGGCATCTCTGTGAACTAACAAGGGCCCGGTTCCCGCCGCGCGGAGTGGGAGCGCGGCGGGCTCCGGGCAGCAGCGGGAGGCAGTGGTGGCGGGAGGCAGCGGCTGCGGGAGGCAGCGGTGGGAGGCGGGCGGAAGGCGGAAGGCGGCTGCGGCAGGCGGAGGCGACAGCAGCGGCCCCCAGCGCACTGCTGGCATCCCTGTGAACGAACAAGGGGGAGGAAGACATGGAGGAGGAGAAGGAGGTGATGGAGGAGGTGGTGGTGGAGGAGGAGGAGGTGGAGGAGTATTATTAAAATAATCCTAAAGATTGTGTCTAATTTCCAAAATAAGATTTAATTAAAGCTACTTCATACGCAACTATTAACAAAGAAAGTAATTGCTGCCAGTCTTCCAGATAGCCTGCAAGGAGTTCCAGAATTGAATTATGGAGAATTAACTGGATAAATCATGCTGGAAGTAGATTTACCACTGGTGCAGCATTTAGCCTCTAATGAAAAGAGCCAGAAGCAGTCTTTCGATGGAATCTCAAAGTACGCTCAGTTCTTTCCTGGTTTCTAGGACCAGGAAAAGCAGTAGTACCTTTCTCTACCTAAAAAGGAATGTGGAGGAGTAGGAGGAGGTGGAGTAGGAGGAGGAGGAGGATGTGGAGGAGAAGGATGTGGAGAATGTGGAGGTGGAGGATTTGGAGGAGGAGGATGTGGAGGATGTGGAGGAGGAGGAGGTGGAGGAGGAGGTGGTGGAGGAGGAGGATGTGGAGGAGGAGGAGGTGGAGGAGGAGGAGGATGTGGAGGAGGAGGAGGAGGAGGAGGAGGAGGAGGTGGGGGAGAAGGAGGTTGTGGAGGAGGAGGAGGTGGTGGAGGACATGGAGGAGGAGGAGGAGGATGTGGAGGAGGAGGATTATTAAAATAATCCTCAAGATTGTGTCTAATTTCCAAAATAATATTTAATTAAAGCTACTTCATACGCAACTATTAACAAAGAAAGTAATTGCTGCCAGTCTTCCAGATAGCCTGCAAGGAGTTCCAGAATTGAATTATGGAGAATTAACTGGATAAATCATGCTGGAAGTAGATTTACCACTGGTGCAGCATTTAGCCTCTAATGAAAAGAGCCAGAAGCAGTCTTTCGATGGAATCTCAAAGTACGCTCAGTTCTTTCCTGGTTTCTAGGACCAGGAAAAGTAGTAGTACCTTTCTCTACCTAAAAAGGAATGTGGAGGAGTAGGAGGAGGTGGAGTAGGAGGAGGAGGAGGATGTGGAGGAGAAGGATGTGGAGAATGTGGAGGAGGAGGATGTGGAGGATTTGGAGGAGGAGGATGTGGAGGATTTGGAGGAGGAGGAGGTGGAGTAGGAGGAGGAGGTGGAGGAGGATGTGGAGGAGGAGGATGTGGAGGAGGAGGATGTGGAGGAGGAGGAGGAGGTGGAGGAGGAGGAGGAGGTGGAGGAGGAGGAGGAGGTGGAGGAGGAGGTGGTGGAGGAGGAGGATGTGGAGGAGGAGGAGGTGGTGGAGGAGATGGAGGAGGAGGAGGAGGAGGAGGATGTGGAGGAGGAGGATTATTAAAATAATCCTCAAGATTGTGTCTAATTTCCAAAATAATATTTAATTAAAGCTACTTCATACGCAACTATTAACAAAGAAAGTAATGGCTGCCAGTCTTCCAGATAGCCTGCAAGGAGTTCCAGAATTGAATTATGGAGAATTAACTGGATAAATCATGCTGGAAGTAGATTTACCACTGGTGCAGCATTTAGCCTCTAATGAAAAGAGCCAGAAGCAGTCTTTCGATGGAATCTCAAAGTACGCTCAGTTCTTTACTGGTTTCTAGGATCAGGAAGAGCAGTACTACCTTTCTCTACCTAAAAAGGAATGTGGAGGAGTAGGAGGAGGTGGAGTAGGAGGAGGAGGTGGAGGAGTATGTGGAGGAGGAGGATGTGGAGGAGGAGGATTTGGAGGAGGTGGAGGAGGTGGAGGAGGAGGAGGAGGTGGAGGAGGTGGAGGAGGAGGTGGAGGAGGTGGAGGAGGAGGATGTGGAGGATTTGGAGGAGGAGGATGTGGAGGAGGAGGATGTGGAGGAGGAGGAGAAGCAGGAGGTGGAGGAGGAGGTGGAGGAGGAGGAGGAGGTGGAGGAGGAGGATGTGGAGGAGGAGGAGAAGCAGGAGGTGGAGGAGTAGGAGGAGCTGGAGGAGGAGGAGGAGGAGGATGTGGAGGAGAAGGATGTGGAGAATGTGGAGGTGGAGGATTTGGAGGAGGAGGAGGTGGAGGAGGAGGAGGTGGAGGAGGAGGAGGTGGAGGAGGAGGATGTGGAGGAGGATGAGGAGGAGGATGTGGAGGAGGAGGAGGAGGATGTGGAGGTGGAGGATGTGGAGGAGGAGGAGGAGGATGTGGAGGAGGAGGAGGATGTGGAGGAGGAGGAGGTGGAGGAGGTGGAGGAGGAGGAGGTGGAGGAGGAGGAGGTGGAGGAGGAGGTGGAGGAGGAGGAGGAGGTGGAGGAGGAGGAGGAGGTGGAGGAGGTGGAGGAGGAGGTGGAGGAGGTGGAGGAGGAGGAGGTGGTGGAGGAGGAGGAGGTGGAGGAGGAGGAGGAGGTGGAGGAGGATTATTAAAATAATCCTGAAGATTGTTTCTAATTTCCAAAATAATATTTAATTAAAGCTACTTTATACGCAACTATTAACAACGAAAGTAATTGCTGCCAGTCTTCCAGATAGCCTGCAAGGAGTTCCAGAATTGAATTATGGAGAATTAACTGGATAAATCATGCTGGAAGTAGATTTACCACTGGTACAGCATTTAGCCTCTAATGAAAAGAGCCAGAAGCAGTCTTTCGATGGAATCTCAAAGTACGCTCAGTTCTTTCCTGGTTTCTAGGACCAGGAAAAGCAGTACTAACTTTCTCTACCTAAAAAGGAATGTGGAGGAGTAGGAGGAGGTGGAGTAGGAGGAGGAGGAGGATGTGGAGGAGAAGGATGTGGAGAATGTGGAGGAGGAGGATGTGGAGGATTTGGAGGAGGAGGATGTGGAGGATTTGGAGGAGGAGGATGTGGAAGAGGTGGAGGAGGAGGATGTGGAGGAGGAGGATGTGGAGGAGGAGGATGTGGAGGAGGAGGAGGAGCAGGAGGTGGAGGAGGAGGTGGAGGAGGAGGAGGAGGAGGAGGAGGAGGAGGTGGAGGAGGATTATTAAAATAATCCTCAAGATTGTTTCTAATTTCCAAAATAATATTTAATTAAAGCTACTTCATACGCAACTATTAACAAAGAAAGTAATTGCTGCCAGTCTTCCAGATAGCCTGCAAGGAGTTCCAGAATTGAATTATGGAGAATTAACTGCATAAATCATGCTGGAAGTGGATTTACCAGTGGTGCAGCATTTAGCCTCTAATGAAAAGAACCAGAAGCAGTCTTTGATGGAATCTCAAGGTACGCTCAGTTCTTTCCTGGTTTCTAGGATCAGAAAGAGCAGTACTACCTTTCTCTACCTAAAAAGGAATGTGGTGGAGGAGGAGGATGTGGAGGAGGAGGAGGTGGTGGAGGAGATGGAGGTGGAGGAGTATGTGGAGGAGGAGGATGTGGAGGAGGAGGATTTGGAGGAGGAGGATGTGGAGGAGTTGGAGGAAGAGGATGTGGAGGAGGTGGATGTGGAGGAGGAGCATGTGGAGGTGGAGGAGGATGTGGAGGAGGAGGAGGTGGAGGAGGAGGAGGTGGAGGAGGAGGAGGAGGTGGAGGAGGAGGTGGAGGAGGAGGAGGAGGAGGTGGAGGAGGAGGTGGAGGAGGAGGTGGAGGAGGAGGAGGAGGTGGAGGAAGAGGAGGAGGTGGAGGAATAGGAGGAGGTGGAGGAGGATTTTTAAAATAATCTTCAAGATTATTTCTTATTTCCAAAATAATATTTAATTAAAGCTACTTCATACGCAACTATTAACAAAGAAGGTAATTGCTGCCAGTCTTCAGATAGCCTGCAAGGAGTTCCAGAATTGAATTATGGAGAATTAACTGGATAAATCAAGCTGGAAGTGGATTTAACACTGGTGCAGCATTTAGCCTCTTATGAAAAGAGCTAGAAGCAGTCTTTCGATGGAATCTCAAAGTACGCTCAGTTCTTTCCTGGTTTCTAGTATCAGGAAGGGCAGTACTGCCTTTCTCTACCAAAAAAGGAATGTGGAGGAGTAGGAGAAGGTGGAGTAGGAGGAGGAGGTGGAAGAGGTGGAGGAGGTGGAGGAGGAGGTGGAGGAGGTGGAGGAGGAGGTGGAGGAGGTGGAGGAGGAGGTGGAGGAGTATGTGGAGGAGAAGGATGTGGAGGAGGTGGAGGAGGAGGAGGTGGAGAAGGAGTAGGTGGTGGAGGAGGAGGATGTGGAGGAGAAGGATGTGGAGAATGTGGAGGAGGAGGATGTGGAGGATTTGGAGGAGGAGGATGTGGAGGAGGTGGAGGAGGAGGATGTGGAGGATTTGGTGGAGGAGGACGATGTGGAGGAGGACAATGTGGAGGAGGACGATGTGGGGGAGGAGGGGGAGGAGGAGTTGGAGGAGGAGGTGGAGGAGGATTATTAAAATAATCCTCAAGATTGTTTCTAATTTCCAAAATAATATTTAATTAAGGCTACTTCATACGCAACTATTAACAAAGAAAGTAATTGCTGCCAGTCTTCCAGATAGCCTGCAAGGAGTTCTAGAATTGAATTATGGAGAATTAACTGGATAAATCAAGCTGGAAGTGGATTTACCACTGGTGCAGCATTTAGCCTCTAATGAAAAGAGCCAGGAGCAGTCTTTCGATGGAATCTCAAAGTACGCTCAGTTCTTTCCTGGTTTCTAGGATCAGGAAGAGCAGTACTACCTTTCTCTACCTAAAAAGGAATGTGGAGGAGTAGGAGGAGGTGGAGTAGGTGTAGGAGGTGGAGTAGGAGGTGGAGGAGGAGGTGGAGGAGGAGGTGGAGGAGGAGGAGGTGGAGGAGGAAGAGGAGGTGGTGGAGGAGGAGGATGTGGAGGAGCAGGAGGTGGTGGAGGAGAAGGAGAAGGAGGAGGAGGATGTGGAGGAGGAGGATTATTAAAATAATCCTCAAGATTGTGTCTAATTTCCAAAATAATATTTAATTAAAGCTACTTCATACGCAACTATTAACAAAGAAAGTAATTGCTGCCAGTCTTCCGGATAGCCTGCAAGGAGTTCCAGAATTGAATTATGGAGAATTAACTGGATAAATCATGCTGGAAGTAGATTTACCACTGGTGCAGCATTTAGCCTCTAATGAAAAGAGCCAGAAGCAGACTTTCGATGGAATCTCAAACTACGCTCAGTTCTTTCCTGGTTTCTAGGACTATGAAAAGCAGTACTACCTTTCTCTACCTAAAAAGGAATGTGGTGGAGGAGGAGGATGTGGAGGAGGAGGAGGTGGTGGAGGAGATGGAGGTGGAGGAGTATGTGGAGGAGGAGGATGTGGAGGAGGAGGATTTGGAGGAGGAGGATGTGGAGGAGTTGGAGGAAGAGGATGTGGAGGAGGTGGATGTGGAGGAGGAGCATGTGGAGGTGGAGGAGGATGTGGAGGAGGAGGAGGTGGAGGAGGAGGAGGTGGAGGAGGAGGAGGAGGTGGAGGAGGAGGTGGAGGAGGAGGTGGAGGAGGAGGTGGAGGAGGAGGAGGAGGTGGAGGAAGAGGAGGAGGTGGAGGAATAGGAGGAGGTGGAGGAGGATTTTTAAAATAATCTTCAAGATTATTTCTTATTTCCAAAATAATATTTAATTAAAGCTACTTCATACGCAACTATTAACAAAGAAGGTAATTGCTGCCAGTCTTCAGATAGCCTGCAAGGAGTTCCAGAATTGAATTATGGAGAATTAACTGGATAAATCAAGCTGGAAGTGGATTTAACACTGGTGCAGCATTTAGCCTCTTATGAAAAGAGCTAGAAGCAGTCTTTCGATGGAATCTCAAAGTACGCTCAGTTCTTTCCTGGTTTCTAGTATCAGGAAGGGCAGTACTGCCTTTCTCTACCAAAAAAGGAATGTGGAGGAGTAGGAGAAGGTGGAGTAGGAGGAGGAGGTGGAAGAGGTGGAGGAGGTGGAGGAGGAGGTGGAGGAGGTGGAGGAGGAGGTGGAGGAGGTGGAGGAGGAGGTGGAGGAGTATGTGGAGGAGAAGGATGTGGAGGAGGTGGAGGAGGAGGAGGTGGAGAAGGAGTAGGTGGTGGAGGAGGAGGATGTGGAGGAGAAGGATGTGGAGAATGTGGAGGAGGAGGATGTGGAGGATTTGGAGGAGGAGGATGTGGAGGAGGTGGAGGAGGAGGATGTGGAGGATTTGGTGGAGGAGGACGATGTGGAGGAGGACAATGTGGAGGAGGACGATGTGGGGGAGGAGGGGGAGGAGGAGTTGGAGGAGGAGGTGGAGGAGGATTATTAAAATAATCCTCAAGATTGTTTCTAATTTCCAAAATAATATTTAATTAAGGCTACTTCATACGCAACTATTAACAAAGAAAGTAATTGCTGCCAGTCTTCCAGATAGCCTGCAAGGAGTTCTAGAATTGAATTATGGAGAATTAACTGGATAAATCAAGCTGGAAGTGGATTTACCACTGGTGCAGCATTTAGCCTCTAATGAAAAGAGCCAGGAGCAGTCTTTCGATGGAATCTCAAAGTACGCTCAGTTCTTTCCTGGTTTCTAGGATCAGGAAGAGCAGTACTACCTTTCTCTACCTAAAAAGGAATGTGGAGGAGTAGGAGGAGGTGGAGTAGGTGTAGGAGGTGGAGTAGGAGGTGGAGGAGGAGGTGGAGGAGGAGGTGGAGGAGGAGGAGGTGGAGGAGGAAGAGGAGGTGGTGGAGGAGGAGGATGTGGAGGAGCAGGAGGTGGTGGAGGAGAAGGAGAAGGAGGAGGAGGATGTGGAGGAGGAGGATTATTAAAATAATCCTCAAGATTGTGTCTAATTTCCAAAATAATATTTAATTAAAGCTACTTCATACGCAACTATTAACAAAGAAAGTAATTGCTGCCAGTCTTCCGGATAGCCTGCAAGGAGTTCCAGAATTGAATTATGGAGAATTAACTGGATAAATCATGCTGGAAGTAGATTTACCACTGGTGCAGCATTTAGCCTCTAATGAAAAGAGCCAGAAGCAGACTTTCGATGGAATCTCAAACTACGCTCAGTTCTTTCCTGGTTTCTAGGACTATGAAAAGCAGTACTACCTTTCTCTACCTAAAAAGGAATGTGGAGGAGTAGGAGGAGGTGGAGTAGGAGGAGGAGGAGGATGTGGAGGAGAAGGATGTGGAGAATGTGGAGGAGGAGGATGTGGAGGATTAGTAGGAGGAGGATGTGGAGGATTTGGAGGAGGAGGATGTGGAGGAGGAGTAGGTGGAGGAGGTGGAGGTGGTGGAGGAGGAGGTGGAGGAGGAGGTGGAGGAGGTGGAGGAGGAGGAGGAGGTGGAGGAGGAGGAGGTGGAGGTGGAGGAGGACGAGGAGGAGGTCGAGGAGGAGGTGGAGGAGGAGGAGGTGGAGGAGGAGGAGGATGTGGTGGAGGAGGAGGAGGAGGATGTGGAGGAGGAGGAGGTGGAGGTGGAGGAGGAGGAGGAGGTGGAGGTGGAGGAGGAGGAGGAGGAGGTGGAGGAGGATTATTAAAATAATCCTCAAGATTGTTTCTAATTTCCAAAATAATATTTAATTAAAGCTACTTCATACGCAACTATTAACAAAGAAAGTAATTGCTGCCAGTCTTCCAGATATCCTGCAAGAGTTCCAGAATTGAATTATGGAGAATTAACTGGATAAATCAAGCTGGAAATGGATTTACCACTGGTGCAGCATTTAGCCTCTAATGAAAAGAGCCAGAAGCAGTTTTTCGTTGGAATCTCAAAGTACGCTCAGTTCTTTCCTGGTTTCTAGGATCAGGTATAGCAGTACTACCTTTCTCTACCTAAAAAGGAATGTGGAGGAGTAGGAGGAGGTGGAGTAGGAGGAGGAGGTGGAGGAGGTGGAGGAGGAGGTGGAGGAGTATGTGGAGGAGGAGGTGGAGGAGGAGGAGGTGGAGGAGGAGGTGGAGGAGGAGGAGGTGGAGGAGGAGGTGGTGGAGGAGGAGGACGTGGAGGAGGAGGAGGTGGTGGAGGAGATGGAGGAGGAGGAGGAGGATATGGAGGAGGATTATTAAAATAATCCTCAAGATTGTGTCTAATTTTCAAAATAATATTTAAATAAAGCTACTTTATACGCAACTATTAACAAAGAAAGTAATTGCTGCCAGTCTTCCAGATAGCCTGCAAGGAGTTCCAGAAGTGAATTATGGAGAATTAACTGGATAAATCATGCTGGAAGTAGATTTACCACTGGTGCAGCATTTAGCCTCTAATGAAAAGAGCCAGAAGCAGTCTTTCGATGGAATCTCAAAGTACGCTCAGTTCTTTCCTGGTTTCTAGGACCAGGAAAAGCAGTACTACCTTTCTCTACCTAAAAAGGAATGTGGAGGAGTAGGAGGAGGTGGAGTAGGAGGAGGAGGAGGATGTGGAGGAGAAGGATGTGGAGAATGTGGAGGAGGATGATGTGGAGGATTTGGAGGAGGAGGATGTGGAGGATTTGGATGAGGAGGATGTGGAGGAGGTGAAGGAGGAGGATGTGGAGGAGGAGGAGGTGGAGGATTTGGAGGAGGATGTGGAGGAGGTGAAGGAGGAGGATGTGGAGGAGGAGGAGGTGGAGGAGGAGGTGGAGGAGGAGGTGGAGGAGGAGGAGCTGGAGGAGGAGGAGGAGGAGGAGGTGGAGGAGGAGGATGTGGAAGAGGAGGAGGAGGTGGAGGAGGAGGAGGTGGAGGAGGATTATTATAATAATCCTCAAGATTGTTTCTAATTTCCAAAATAATATTTAATTAAAGCTACTTCATACGCAACTATTAACAAAGAAAGTAATTGCTGCCAGTCTTCCAGATAGCCTGCAAGGAGTTCCAGAATTGAATTATGGAGAATTAACTGCATAAATCATGCTGGAAGTAGATTTACCACTGGTGCAGCATTTAGCCTCTAAAGAAAAGAGCCAGAAGCAGTCTTTCGATGGAATCTCAAAGTACGCTCAGTTCTTTCCTGGTTTCTAGGACCAGGAAAAGCAGTACTACCTTTCTCTACCTAAAAAGGGATGTGGAGGAGTAGGAGGAGGTGGAGTAGGAGGAGGAGGAGGATGTGGAGGAGAAGGATGTGGAGAATGTGGAGGGGGTGAATGTGGAGTATTTGGAGGAGGAGGATGTGGAGGATTTGGAGGAGGAGGATGTGGAGGAGGTGGAGGAGGAGGATGTGGAGGAGGAGGATGTGGAGGAGGAGGATGTGGAGGAGGAGGTGGAGGAGGTGGAGGAGGAGGTGGAGGAGGAGGTGGAGGAGGAGGAGGTGGAGGAGGAGGAGGTGGAGGAGGAGGAGGTGGAGAAGGAGGAGGAGGAGGAGGTGGAGGAGGAGGATGTGGAGGAGGAGGAGGAGGAGGATGTGGAGGAGGAGGAGGAGGATTTGGAGGAGGAGGATGTGGAGGAGGAGGAGGATGTAGAGGCGGAGGAGGATGTGGAGGAGGAGGAGGAGGATGTGGAGGAGGAGGATGTGGAGGAGGAGGTGGAGGAGGAGGAGGAGGTGGAGGAGGAGGTGGAGGAGGAGGAGGTGGAGGAGGAGCAGGTGGAGGAGGAGGTGGAGGAGGAGGAGGAGGTGGAGGAGGATTATTAAAATAATCCTGAAGATTGTTTCTAATTTCCAAAATAATATTTAATTTAAGCTACTTCATACGCAACTATTAACAAAGAAAGTAATTGCTGCCAGTCTTCCAGATAGCCTGCAAGGAGTTCCAGAATTGAATTATGGAGAATTAACTGGATAAATCATTCTGGAAGTAGATTTACCACTGGTGCAGCATTTAGCCTCTAAAGAAAAGAACCAGAAGCAGTCTTTCGATGGAATCTCAAAGTACGCTCAGTTCTTTCCTGGTTTCTAGGACCAGGAAAAGCAGTACTACCTTTCTCTACCTAAAAAGGAATGTGGAGGAGTAGGAGGAGGTGGAGGAGGAGGAGGATGTGGAGGAGAAGGATGTGGAGAATGCGGAGGAAGAGGATGTGGAGGATTTGGAGGAGAAGGAGGTGGAGTAGGAGGAGGAGGTGGAGGAGGATGTGGAGGAGGAGGATGTGGAGGAGGAGGATGTGGAGGAGGAGGAGGAGGTGGAGGAGGAGGAGGAGGTGGAGGAGGAGGAGGAGGTGGAGGAGGAGGTGGTGGAGGAGGAGGATGTGGAGGAGGAGGAGGTGGTGGAGGAGATGGAGGAGGAGGAGGAGGAGGAGGATGTGGAGGAGGAGGATTATTAAAATAATCCTCAAGATTGTGTCTAATTTCCAAAATAATATTTAATTAAAGCTACTTCATACGCAACTATTAACAAAGAAAGTAATGGCTGCCAGTCTTCCAGATAGCCTGCAAGGAGTTCCAGAATTGAATTATGGAGAATTAACTGGATAAATCATGCTGGAAGTAGATTTACCACTGGTGCAGCATTTAGCCTCTAATGAAAAGAGCCAGAAGCAGTCTTTCGATGGAATCTCAAAGTACGCTCAGTTCTTTACTGGTTTCTAGGATCAGGAAGAGCAGTACTACCTTTCTCTACCTAAAAAGGAATGTGGAGGAGTAGGAGGAGGTGGAGTAGGAGGAGGAGGTGGAGGAGTATGTGGAGGAGGAGGATGTGGAGGAGGAGGATTTGGAGGAGGTGGAGGAGGTGGAGGAGGAGGAGGAGGTGGAGGAGGTGGAGGAGGAGGTGGAGGAGGTGGAGGAGGAGGATGTGGAGGATTTGGAGGAGGAGGATGTGGAGGAGGAGGATGTGGAGGAGGAGGAGAAGCAGGAGGTGGAGGAGGAGGTGGAGGAGGAGGAGGAGGTGGAGGAGGAGGATGTGGAGGAGGAGGAGAAGCAGGAGGTGGAGGAGTAGGAGGAGCTGGAGGAGGAGGAGGAGGAGGATGTGGAGGAGAAGGATGTGGAGAATGTGGAGGTGGAGGATTTGGAGGAGGAGGAGGTGGAGGAGGAGGAGGTGGAGGAGGAGGAGGTGGAGGAGGAGGATGTGGAGGAGGATGAGGAGGAGGATGTGGAGGAGGAGGAGGAGGATGTGGAGGTGGAGGATGTGGAGGAGGAGGAGGAGGATGTGGAGGAGGAGGAGGATGTGGAGGAGGAGGAGGTGGAGGAGGTGGAGGAGGAGGAGGTGGAGGAGGAGGAGGTGGAGGAGGAGGTGGAGGAGGAGGAGGAGGTGGAGGAGGAGGAGGAGGTGGAGGAGGTGGAGGAGGAGGTGGAGGAGGTGGAGGAGGAGGAGGTGGTGGAGGAGGAGGAGGTGGAGGAGGAGGAGGAGGTGGAGGAGGATTATTAAAATAATCCTGAAGATTGTTTCTAATTTCCAAAATAATATTTAATTAAAGCTACTTTATACGCAACTATTAACAACGAAAGTAATTGCTGCCAGTCTTCCAGATAGCCTGCAAGGAGTTCCAGAATTGAATTATGGAGAATTAACTGGATAAATCATGCTGGAAGTAGATTTACCACTGGTACAGCATTTAGCCTCTAATGAAAAGAGCCAGAAGCAGTCTTTCGATGGAATCTCAAAGTACGCTCAGTTCTTTCCTGGTTTCTAGGACCAGGAAAAGCAGTACTAACTTTCTCTACCTAAAAAGGAATGTGGAGGAGTAGGAGGAGGTGGAGTAGGAGGAGGAGGAGGATGTGGAGGAGAAGGATGTGGAGAATGTGGAGGAGGAGGATGTGGAGGATTTGGAGGAGGAGGATGTGGAGGATTTGGAGGAGGAGGATGTGGAAGAGGTGGAGGAGGAGGATGTGGAGGAGGAGGATGTGGAGGA
The DNA here is from genome assembly GCF_048564905.1 of Vicugna pacos. Classification (NCBI taxonomy): domain Eukaryota; kingdom Metazoa; phylum Chordata; class Mammalia; order Artiodactyla; family Camelidae; genus Vicugna; species Vicugna pacos. The sequence goes on along the minus strand of NW_027328742.1, from coordinate 19,713,264 downwards.
GGAGGATGTGGAGGAGGAGGAGGAGCAGGAGGTGGAGGAGGAGGTGGAGGAGGAGGAGGAGGAGGAGGAGGAGGAGGTGGAGGAGGATTATTAAAATAATCCTCAAGATTGTTTCTAATTTCCAAAATAATATTTAATTAAAGCTACTTCATACGCAACTATTAACAAAGAAAGTAATTGCTGCCAGTCTTCCAGATAGCCTGCAAGGAGTTCCAGAATTGAATTATGGAGAATTAACTGCATAAATCATGCTGGAAGTGGATTTACCAGTGGTGCAGCATTTAGCCTCTAATGAAAAGAACCAGAAGCAGTCTTTGATGGAATCTCAAGGTACGCTCAGTTCTTTCCTGGTTTCTAGGATCAGAAAGAGCAGTACTACCTTTCTCTACCTAAAAAGGAATGTGGTGGAGGAGGAGGATGTGGAGGAGGAGGAGGTGGTGGAGGAGATGGAGGTGGAGGAGTATGTGGAGGAGGAGGATGTGGAGGAGGAGGATTTGGAGGAGGAGGATGTGGAGGAGTTGGAGGAAGAGGATGTGGAGGAGGTGGATGTGGAGGAGGAGCATGTGGAGGTGGAGGAGGATGTGGAGGAGGAGGAGGTGGAGGAGGAGGAGGTGGAGGAGGAGGAGGAGGTGGAGGAGGAGGTGGAGGAGGAGGAGGAGGAGGTGGAGGAGGAGGTGGAGGAGGAGGTGGAGGAGGAGGAGGAGGTGGAGGAAGAGGAGGAGGTGGAGGAATAGGAGGAGGTGGAGGAGGATTTTTAAAATAATCTTCAAGATTATTTCTTATTTCCAAAATAATATTTAATTAAAGCTACTTCATACGCAACTATTAACAAAGAAGGTAATTGCTGCCAGTCTTCAGATAGCCTGCAAGGAGTTCCAGAATTGAATTATGGAGAATTAACTGGATAAATCAAGCTGGAAGTGGATTTAACACTGGTGCAGCATTTAGCCTCTTATGAAAAGAGCTAGAAGCAGTCTTTCGATGGAATCTCAAAGTACGCTCAGTTCTTTCCTGGTTTCTAGTATCAGGAAGGGCAGTACTGCCTTTCTCTACCAAAAAAGGAATGTGGAGGAGTAGGAGAAGGTGGAGTAGGAGGAGGAGGTGGAAGAGGTGGAGGAGGTGGAGGAGGAGGTGGAGGAGGTGGAGGAGGAGGTGGAGGAGGTGGAGGAGGAGGTGGAGGAGTATGTGGAGGAGAAGGATGTGGAGGAGGTGGAGGAGGAGGAGGTGGAGAAGGAGTAGGTGGTGGAGGAGGAGGATGTGGAGGAGAAGGATGTGGAGAATGTGGAGGAGGAGGATGTGGAGGATTTGGAGGAGGAGGATGTGGAGGAGGTGGAGGAGGAGGATGTGGAGGATTTGGTGGAGGAGGACGATGTGGAGGAGGACAATGTGGAGGAGGACGATGTGGGGGAGGAGGGGGAGGAGGAGTTGGAGGAGGAGGTGGAGGAGGATTATTAAAATAATCCTCAAGATTGTTTCTAATTTCCAAAATAATATTTAATTAAGGCTACTTCATACGCAACTATTAACAAAGAAAGTAATTGCTGCCAGTCTTCCAGATAGCCTGCAAGGAGTTCTAGAATTGAATTATGGAGAATTAACTGGATAAATCAAGCTGGAAGTGGATTTACCACTGGTGCAGCATTTAGCCTCTAATGAAAAGAGCCAGGAGCAGTCTTTCGATGGAATCTCAAAGTACGCTCAGTTCTTTCCTGGTTTCTAGGATCAGGAAGAGCAGTACTACCTTTCTCTACCTAAAAAGGAATGTGGAGGAGTAGGAGGAGGTGGAGTAGGTGTAGGAGGTGGAGTAGGAGGTGGAGGAGGAGGTGGAGGAGGAGGTGGAGGAGGAGGAGGTGGAGGAGGAAGAGGAGGTGGTGGAGGAGGAGGATGTGGAGGAGCAGGAGGTGGTGGAGGAGAAGGAGAAGGAGGAGGAGGATGTGGAGGAGGAGGATTATTAAAATAATCCTCAAGATTGTGTCTAATTTCCAAAATAATATTTAATTAAAGCTACTTCATACGCAACTATTAACAAAGAAAGTAATTGCTGCCAGTCTTCCGGATAGCCTGCAAGGAGTTCCAGAATTGAATTATGGAGAATTAACTGGATAAATCATGCTGGAAGTAGATTTACCACTGGTGCAGCATTTAGCCTCTAATGAAAAGAGCCAGAAGCAGACTTTCGATGGAATCTCAAACTACGCTCAGTTCTTTCCTGGTTTCTAGGACTATGAAAAGCAGTACTACCTTTCTCTACCTAAAAAGGAATGTGGAGGAGTAGGAGGAGGTGGAGTAGGAGGAGGAGGAGGATGTGGAGGAGAAGGATGTGGAGAATGTGGAGGAGGAGGATGTGGAGGATTAGTAGGAGGAGGATGTGGAGGATTTGGAGGAGGAGGATGTGGAGGAGGAGTAGGTGGAGGAGGTGGAGGTGGTGGAGGAGGAGGTGGAGGAGGAGGTGGAGGAGGTGGAGGAGGTGGAGGAGGAGGAGGAGGTGGAGGAGGAGGAGGTGGAGGTGGAGGAGGACGAGGAGGAGGTCGAGGAGGAGGTGGAGGAGGAGGAGGTGGAGGAGGAGGAGGATGTGGTGGAGGAGGAGGAGGAGGATGTGGAGGAGGAGGAGGTGGAGGTGGAGGAGGAGGAGGAGGTGGAGGTGGAGGAGGAGGAGGAGGAGGTGGAGGAGGATTATTAAAATAATCCTCAAGATTGTTTCTAATTTCCAAAATAATATTTAATTAAAGCTACTTCATACGCAACTATTAACAAAGAAAGTAATTGCTGCCAGTCTTCCAGATATCCTGCAAGAGTTCCAGAATTGAATTATGGAGAATTAACTGGATAAATCAAGCTGGAAATGGATTTACCACTGGTGCAGCATTTAGCCTCTAATGAAAAGAGCCAGAAGCAGTTTTTCGTTGGAATCTCAAAGTACGCTCAGTTCTTTCCTGGTTTCTAGGATCAGGTATAGCAGTACTACCTTTCTCTACCTAAAAAGGAATGTGGAGGAGTAGGAGGAGGTGGAGTAGGAGGAGGAGGTGGAGGAGGTGGAGGAGGAGGTGGAGGAGTATGTGGAGGAGGAGGTGGAGGAGGAGGAGGTGGAGGAGGAGGTGGAGGAGGAGGAGGTGGAGGAGGAGGTGGTGGAGGAGGAGGACGTGGAGGAGGAGGAGGTGGTGGAGGAGATGGAGGAGGAGGAGGAGGATATGGAGGAGGATTATTAAAATAATCCTCAAGATTGTGTCTAATTTTCAAAATAATATTTAAATAAAGCTACTTTATACGCAACTATTAACAAAGAAAGTAATTGCTGCCAGTCTTCCAGATAGCCTGCAAGGAGTTCCAGAAGTGAATTATGGAGAATTAACTGGATAAATCATGCTGGAAGTAGATTTACCACTGGTGCAGCATTTAGCCTCTAATGAAAAGAGCCAGAAGCAGTCTTTCGATGGAATCTCAAAGTACGCTCAGTTCTTTCCTGGTTTCTAGGACCAGGAAAAGCAGTACTACCTTTCTCTACCTAAAAAGGAATGTGGAGGAGTAGGAGGAGGTGGAGTAGGAGGAGGAGGAGGATGTGGAGGAGAAGGATGTGGAGAATGTGGAGGAGGATGATGTGGAGGATTTGGAGGAGGAGGATGTGGAGGATTTGGATGAGGAGGATGTGGAGGAGGTGAAGGAGGAGGATGTGGAGGAGGAGGAGGTGGAGGATTTGGAGGAGGATGTGGAGGAGGTGAAGGAGGAGGATGTGGAGGAGGAGGAGGTGGAGGAGGAGGTGGAGGAGGAGGTGGAGGAGGAGGAGCTGGAGGAGGAGGAGGAGGAGGAGGTGGAGGAGGAGGATGTGGAAGAGGAGGAGGAGGTGGAGGAGGAGGAGGTGGAGGAGGATTATTATAATAATCCTCAAGATTGTTTCTAATTTCCAAAATAATATTTAATTAAAGCTACTTCATACGCAACTATTAACAAAGAAAGTAATTGCTGCCAGTCTTCCAGATAGCCTGCAAGGAGTTCCAGAATTGAATTATGGAGAATTAACTGCATAAATCATGCTGGAAGTAGATTTACCACTGGTGCAGCATTTAGCCTCTAAAGAAAAGAGCCAGAAGCAGTCTTTCGATGGAATCTCAAAGTACGCTCAGTTCTTTCCTGGTTTCTAGGACCAGGAAAAGCAGTACTACCTTTCTCTACCTAAAAAGGGATGTGGAGGAGTAGGAGGAGGTGGAGTAGGAGGAGGAGGAGGATGTGGAGGAGAAGGATGTGGAGAATGTGGAGGGGGTGAATGTGGAGTATTTGGAGGAGGAGGATGTGGAGGATTTGGAGGAGGAGGATGTGGAGGAGGTGGAGGAGGAGGATGTGGAGGAGGAGGATGTGGAGGAGGAGGATGTGGAGGAGGAGGTGAAGGAGGTGGAGGAGGAGGTGGAGGAGGAGGTGGAGGAGGAGGAGGTGGAGGAGGAGGAGGTGGAGGAGGAGGAGGTGGAGAAGGAGGAGGAGGAGGAGGTGGAGGAGGAGGATGTGGAGGAGGAGGAGGAGGAGGATGTGGAGGAGGAGGAGGAGGATTTGGAGGAGGAGGATGTGGAGGAGGAGGAGGATGTAGAGGCGGAGGAGGATGTGGAGGAGGAGGAGGAGGATGTGGAGGAGGAGGATGTGGAGGAGGAGGTGGAGGAGGAGGAGGAGGTGGAGGAGGAGGTGGAGGAGGAGGAGGTGGAGGAGGAGCAGGTGGAGGAGGAGGTGGAGGAGGAGGAGGAGGTGGAGGAGGATTATTAAAATAATCCTGAAGATTGTTTCTAATTTCCAAAATAATATTTAATTTAAGCTACTTCATACGCAACTATTAACAAAGAAAGTAATTGCTGCCAGTCTTCCAGATAGCCTGCAAGGAGTTCCAGAATTGAATTATGGAGAATTAACTGGATAAATCATTCTGGAAGTAGATTTACCACTGGTGCAGCATTTAGCCTCTAAAGAAAAGAACCAGAAGCAGTCTTTCGATGGAATCTCAAAGTACGCTCAGTTCTTTCCTGGTTTCTAGGACCAGGAAAAGCAGTACTACCTTTCTCTACCTAAAAAGGAATGTGGAGGAGTAGGAGGAGGTGGAGGAGGAGGAGGATGTGGAGGAGAAGGATGTGGAGAATGCGGAGGAGGAGGATGTGGAGGATTTGGAGGAGGAGGGTGTGGAGGATTTGGAGGAGGAGGATGTGGAAGAGGTGGAGGAGGAGGATGTGGAGGAGGAGGATGTGGAGGAGGAGGATGTGGAGGAGGAGCAGGAGGTGGAGGAGGAGGTGGAGGAGGAGGAGGAGGTGGAGGAGGATTATTAAAATAATCCTCAAGATTGTTTCTAATTTCCAAAATAATATTTAATTAAAGCTACTTCATACGCAACTATTAACAAAGAAGGTAATTGCTGCCAGTCTTCAGATAGCCTGCAAGGAGTTCCAGAATTGAATTATGGAGAATTAACTGGATAAATCAAGCTGGAAGTGGATTTACCAGTGGTGCAGCATTTAGCCTCTAATGAAAAGAACCAGAAGCAGTCTTTGATGGAATCTCAAGGTACGCTCATTTCTTTCCTGGTTTCTAGGATCAGAAAGAGCAGTACTACCTTTCTCTACCTAAAAAGGAATGTGGTGGAGGAGGAGGAGGTGGTGGAGGAGATGGAGGTGGAGGAGTATGTGGAGGAGGAGGATGTGGAGGAGGAGGATGTGGAGGAGGAGGATTTGGAGGAGGAGGATGTGGAGGAGTTGGAGGAAGAGGATGTGGAGGAGGTGGATGTGGAGGAGGAGCATGTGGAGGAGGAGGAGGTGGAGGAGGATGTGGAGGAGGAGGAGGTGGAGGAGGAGATGGAGGAGGAGGATGTGGAGGAGGAGGAGGAGGAGGTGGAGGAAGAGGAGGAGGTGGAGGAGGAGGTGGAGGTGGAGGAGGATTTTTAAAATAATCTTCAAGATTATTTCTTATTTCCAAAATAATATTTAATTAAAGCTACTTCATACGCAACTATTAACAAAGAAGGTAATTGCTGCCAGTCTTCAGATAGCCTGCAAGGAGTTCCAGAATTGAATTATGGAGAATTAACTGGATAAATCAAGCTGGAAGTGGATTTAACACTGGTGCAGCATTTAGCCTCTAATGAAAAGAGCTAGAAGCAGTCTTTCGATGAAATCTCAAAGTACGCTCAGTTCTTTCCTGGTTTCTAGTATCAGGAAGAGCAGTACTACCTTTCTCTACCTAAAAAGGGATGTGGAGGAGTAGGAGGAGGTGGAGGAGGAGGAGGTGGAGGAGTAGGTGGTGGAGGAGGAGGATGTGGAGGAGAAGGATGTGGAAGAGGGGGATGTGGAGGATTTGGAGGAGGAGGATGTGGAGGATTTGGAGGAGGAGGATGTGGAGGAGGAAGAGGTGGAGGAGGAGGTGGAGGAGGAGGTGGAGGAGGAGGTGGAGGAGGAGAAGGTGGAGGAGGTGGCAGAAGGTGTGGAGGAGGAGGAGGTGGAGGAGGATGTGGAGGAGAAGGAGTTGGAGGAGGAGGAGGAGGAGGAGGAGGAGGAGGTGGAGGAGGAGGAGGTGGAGGAGGAGGAGGTGGAGGAGGAGGTGGAGGAGGTGGAGGAGGATTAGTAGGTGGAGGAGGAATTGGAGGAGGAGGAGGAGGAGGTGGAGGAGGAGTTGGAAGAGGAGGATTAGGAGGAGGAGAATGTGGAGGATGAATTGGAGGAAGAGAAGATGGAGGAGTAGGTGGAGGAGGAGGAGGTGGAGGAGTAGGTGGAGGAGGAGGAGGTGGAAGATGAATTGGAGGAGGAATTGGAGGAGGAGGAGGTGGAGGAGAAAGTGGAGGAATTGGAGGAGGAAAAGGAGGAGGTGGAGGAGGTGGAGGTGTAGGAGGAGGAGGTGGAGGAGGAGGAGGAGGTGGAGGAGGAGGAGATGGAGGAGCAGGAGATGGAGGAGGTGGTGGAGGAGGAGGTGGTGGAGGAGGAGGAGGTGGTGGTGGAGGAGAAGTAGGAGGAGGTGGAGGAGAAGGAGGAGGTGGAGGAGGAGTTGGTGGAGGAGGAGTAGGTGGAGGTGGAGGAGGATGTGGAGGAGGAGGAGGAGGTGGAGAAGGAGGAGGGGAGGTGAAGTAGGAGGAGCTGGAGGTGGAGGTTCAACAATTTGTTGCCCTGTATGTGATCTCTATGGAAACTAGGCCTGTTCCTTGAACTTTTGCTATAAACCACCCCCTGCCCACACCTCCCCTCCTCAGCAGGCTCACAGTCTTGGAAGTATTAGCCCACTTGTCTCCTTTTTCCAACAAAGAAATAAAGCTGCCTCTTCTAGTTCATCCAAAACTCTGTCCTCCAGTCTCAATTCAGTAAGCTTAAGAAGGAGGGTGTGTTTTGGCAACTGGTTCATGTATCAGTTTTATGACTTTCCAGGCCATTACCTTATCTAGGTTGCTTTCTGCTCAGTGCCAGCCTCATTGTATTAAATGAAGGTAATAGTGCCTACCTCCGAGGGTTACTATGAGGATATAATACAAGTCAAGTGCTTAGATTAGCCCCCGGCAGGTACAAAGGTGAATTCTTAGGCTCCATGAGTTACTGTGTAATTTCTGTCTTCTAGGAGCTGACGGCAAGAGACACTGAAATGGACATGCTTCTACGATACATACAGTCAACAAAACAAGAACAACATAAAACAAAAACAAAATTAGATGATGGATATTTTATGGCTTTTCTTTTTATAGGTTCTACTTGTTTGTAAAATTAAGTGTCAGCTCTTTAGCTTGGCATCAAAGTCCATCACAATCTGATGCCAACGTTTCTATACACGTAACACATTCTTCCCCACTGACTAAATAACCTATACTCAGACCAAACCAGGCCATTAACTGTGGGCTCAGTGGACTCTACATCTAATCTCTACAAATCTATTCATGATATTTATTTAATCTGTATATAAAATACTTTTCATTCACATTTATTGGTAAATATCTTCTCATCTTTTACCAACCAGGCCAGACGGCTTTCTCCACAAAGCCTTTTTTTTTATTGATTTGTAATCATTTTACAATTTTGTGTCAGATTCCAGTGTAGAGCACAATTTTTCAGTTATACATGAACATACGTATATTCATTGTCACATTTTTTCTCTGTGAGCTACCATAAGATATTGTGTGTATTTCCCTGTGCTATACAGTATAACCTTGTTTATCTATTCTACAATTTTAAAATCCTGTCTATCCCTTCCCACCCTCCACCTCCTTGGCAACCACAAGTTTGTATTCTATGTCCAGGAGTCTGTTTCTGTTTTGTATTTATGCTTTGTTTGTTGGTTTGTTGGTTTGTTTTAGATTCCACATATGAGTGACCTCTTATGGTATTTTTCTTTCTCTTTCTGGCTTACTTCACTTAGAATGACATTCTCCAGGATGTGTAGGAGCCACTCAGCTAGTTTGTGGATTTCTTTTAAAGGGAATTGTACCATGTGTCACTGTAAAGTCAGTGTGTCCATGGGAAGGAAAAGTTTAGGTGACTCCTATGACACTATCTTGGTCCCTCTCCTCCTGCTTCTTAACATTAGTGTTAAACTTTCCTTACCCAAGGATAGCAAAGATATCTCAACACTTCTGTAAGCTTCTATCAGGTATTGTGTTTCATTTCATTATCTGCAAGATGCTAGGGAAAAAGCATACAATTTTGTGTAGGTTATCAATTGCAACATAGCAAATCACCCCATCACGCAAAACAAAGATTATTTATCCTTTCAGCTCACACATCTGTAAACACCACAGGCATAGTTGGTCTAGGCTGAATTTAGCTGGGTTGACTGAATTTACTCCTCTGCAGTTTGCTAGTCTGAGAAATTCTGTTCTTTACCACTTATTCTGGGCAGCTTACCCAGAGAGGTTCTCCTCTTCATGTCTCATTTTCTTTCTGGAACCAGAAGACTGGCTGAGAATGTTCTTCTGCTGGCAATGAGAGAGCCACAAGTGACCAAGTCCCATTGCATAAACTCAGATCAAACTTTGCTTGTATCATGCCTGCTGAAATTCCATTGGTCAAAGCAAGTCCCACAGATAAACTCAGTTCACCAGACAATAGTAGGAAGCCCTATAAAGGCATGGATTCAGGGAGATATGAAGATTTTAAGTCAGATATGCAATCTATCAAAAACTGGAAATTAGACAAAGCTAGGTGTAACTGGCAGCCCAGCCAAATTCCAGCTGTGTGATACTGAATTTAGTTTGTTTCAACAGGAAAGCAGGGACGGTTGTACATACAAATAAGACCATTTGTGTGATTATAAGAATTAAATGAGATAATATAAAACGTGTGAAGACAGCATAATGAAAATTTTCAATATCAAAATGTGTAAGAAAATATAATTGATCCTTGAACAACATGTATTTGAACTGTGCGGGTCCACGTACATATGGATTTTTTTCCATAGTTAATGCTACAGTGCTACACAACCCATTGCTGTTTGAAACCACAGATGCAGAACTGCAGAAATGGACAAAACACATATGGAGAGCCTACTATAAATTATACAACTATTAGTTTTGACTGCACAACAGGGAGGCAGTCTAACCCCCTTGTTGTTCAAGGGTCAAATGTAAAAATCTGGAATGCCATGCCCTATGTAACATCAAATATATGTTAATTTAATCCACAACAAGTTAAGAAAATCTAATTTTATTCAACACAGTTTAGGAGTTGACAACTTGAAAATTTACTCCTTTGAGAAAGACACACATATCAATGACAGCTTGGATATCTATTAATAAATCTACTAGTCTAAAAGGTGATTCTGTGCCCTTTACAGAAGTGGTAATATATTATTCAACCAACAACTGATTATTTACCAACAATTTTTAATTTAAGGTTAAGCTACAAAGTTCCTTCCCTGTGATTTGAAAGCGAAATATCTGAATTTTCATATAAATTTTATGTAATTATGAAGTGTTAAATGAGGCCTGAACAAATGGTACATTATCCTTAATTTTCTTTGTCTTGCGATGGCCATAATTAATTAAATATATGGAAAAATGTATTAACTCACATTGAGGCATAAGACTCACATCTGTCTCTTGGATTTCAATCAATAGCACTGGTTTTAAAATTGAAAGCATTATTCCTGATGTAATTAGTCTCTAACTTACAGTTTTTGTACATGGCTCCCACTTAGATCAAGCAGGCTGTGCTGTTCCTTGAGAACTTTCCTGTGTAACTTTAAAACTTATTTCAAGGAGTTGGAGTAACCGAAAAACTAAGGATTAAGGATTCTTCTCTCTTTTCCTTTTCATTTAAATGGCTCCTCAGGGAAGATGGATAGGACTGGGGTGGGTTATAATTCCTTTTTCTACAATGTTCATGACATGCACTAATGAAAGTGTTCACCTTTATGTTCCTCTTGATTATAACCAAGGAATTTTTGATGCCACATAGGCATAAATTTTTGTTTCTTGATTGGAAAAGGGCAGGCTGGTTGTGGAGTCTAATTGCTGAAAGATGAAATTTGAGAACTGGAGGTCATTGTGAAGTTATAATTCTTTCCCACATCCTGACAAATAACTAAAATTCTATTTTTTAAAAATTTGAGGTTAAGCTTTATTTTCTGAGGTTACCACTTTTATTAGCACTTTCAAAAACAACAACCTACATACATAGTGAACCTCAATAGAAAAGTCATCTTCCAACATAATATAAACATGTATGTATAAGTTGGCTGAAGCGCACTTTTCTGAGATCCTTAGCAGTAAAGAGCCAACTGGGGGAAAGAAAGCCAGCAAGGTTCTTTTGACTCTTCCACTATTGAAAGTAATGCACTTACTAACAGACAACATTAGAGATCGGCTAGAGACCCAGAAAGATGACTGATGTTTGATTTGTTTCCTTTGTCTAAAATGTGAGATGTGACATTCATGTGCAGGTAGAGGTCATGAATAACTGCAGTCAAGAATGAATCAATTATATAAGAAAATGTTTTATCATAACTTTATTGTCATTTTATACTGTAACAGAATACATATATTCCTTGTGATATTAGAAAGTTTCCAAACTTTCAATTCTCTAAGCTTTCGATTTCTCTAAACTTCAGATCCTTCAAATCCTTAAGTGAACCCATTTACCTAACAATTTATCTATGTGTCCATCCATCTAATGCATATGGAATAAAACTTACTTCATCTAAGACTTTACCAAGGTATTATAATGGTTATCGAACACTCAGCTTGCTAGGGCAGGTGACTTAGAAGTTAGTTGCTTCTCCAATCTACAAAAAACAAGAGTGTAATTCTCCACCTTTCTCATTTGCAGGCTTAGTCTGAGGATCAGATGAGATTACGAACAACAGCAACACTTTGTAAGCTGTGAGATCTGAGTTACTAGAATATAAAGGAAATATGTTTTGTTTTGATATTTGTGATATAGTGGAAAGTCTACAAGCTCTGGGGTTAAATAAATAAATCTCATTGGTTCTTTCATCTATGAAATGGGAAGAAAAACATATTTGGATTTGAAATGGTATTTGGAAAGCATCTAGTAGATTTCCTGAAATATAACATGTACTCAGTAAGTGATTATTATTACTATTAATATCTTGAAATGGATGAAGACATGATCTGAATGAGGAGACAAAGTAGCAGGCAGTTTCCAGGATATGCACGACTCAAAATTAAACAGGTTTACACGACACTGACAAAATTGCCCATTGAGAAACAGGATCACAGGCAGTGGCTGGGAAGACAGGAGGACAAGCGTAGCCCCGCAACGGGGAAGGAGGCACCAAGGTTAGAGAGTTCAGGGAAAGCGTCTTTTTGTCATAAGGGAACCAGTGCAAGTCTGAAGACTGTCACAGTGCCTGCACGAGTATGACCAGGGTTCGGGGGAAGAAGCTACTGAGATATCTGGGAGCATGTATATTTCTGTACTTCAGTCTAGGTCCTTCATCATTCAGCAAAGAAACAAATCTGCTGATTGACAATAACATCCATTATTTTACATAATTATATAACTGCGTATTATGGACATTTAGTACATGTATACCCACATGCAATGTATTTAATCTTTTATTACAATTTTTAAAGTCCTTTGTATTTTGAAATTCTGTTATCACCACCCTTGATTGTGTTTTGCAAGAATCAGACTACCTACCTGCTGTCATGTGCATTAAATCCAGGCCTTTGTTCTTATCGTCCACCTGCATGAAACACCTTTTTATTTTCTATGTTTGCTCAATTCTTACCATCTTTTTAAGCCCCAACTGAAAGCTGAGTTCTTCCATGAAACTTTCTCTGAATTTTCCAATGTACTCTAATCCCCTTGTTCTCTGATCTTCTATTGACCTTAAGCCATAATACTCCATTTAGCACATGCCCCATCTCTAATCTTGTTACATTATGTTAATCTTGTCATTTCATTAAGCTTGTAAATCCCTTGTGAGCACAGACTGAGGAAGAGTGAGAATTTATTCTCTCTAACTCCATTCTATCTCCTTTCAAGTTGAAGAAACTAGAAAGCTAAAAACATTCCTAGACTTTCTGGCCACTAAGATTCCAGAAGAGAATTGGGTTCCACCAGTTGGGTTTACTTTGAGAAGAAATGGAAGGTAGGAATGAGGCAGAGCCATTCTCTTGCATCTCACTGGTTGTGCTGGGGAACAATGGTACAACCAGGTGTTGCTTTTCTGTGGTAAAGTTCTTTCACCCATTCTCCATCCATTCTTACCAGACACATGTGCCTCAGTAGCAGGAGCTACTGTGGTGGTGACTTTTTCATCTTTTCTGCCTCATTAACTTATAGAGGTGCCTTTTTAAACTCTCAGCAATAGTGACAATCTCTACATCAGCAACACCAGTAAAAATTAATAAACAGAAATTTCAATTAAAATACAATTGGGAGGCAAAAAAGGGGAAGCTCTTTTTCCCTAATAAGATAGCAGAGCCCAACAGGAAGAAGAAAGACTTCCTCTTCTTGCCCGTCAACAGTTCAGCTAATGAGAGATTGTCACAGCTCAGCCAACAGAAAACCAACTCTAGTTTGAACTCTCAGTTCCTCTGACTGACTGTTTACTTTAGCCCCCCCAACTTCCTTTTTGCCTCTTGAAAAGATCTCTCCTCTCTTCCCTGTGCAGGGACTTGCCTGTAGAGGAAGACAGGAGAGCAATGAAAGTCAGCACTGGTGCCCAAAGGGCCAGGGAGAGAATTTGTACCTAGACCATGGTGAGTAGAAGCTTAGACCAGCTCACAGTCAGTGTGGAGAACATCAGAAACGCTGGTGGTGAACTGTGGCTGGGATTAGAACTTTTGTGTGGAGAAGCAGAAGCTCAAAGCTAGTAAGACTGCAGTAGCAATGCAAAGGTGACCTAAATTGCACCCATGAGTTAGGGAGGACTGGAGAAACTTGGTTTACGAAGAGTTTGTATGTAATTTTCCATTTCTCTGTTTTTCTGGAATGAAGCCATACCCTTATACAGGATTCTTTCAAAAACCCAGCAATCCATACCCACCAAATATTCATCTTTCCTATGGTTCCATTCAAAAGAGAAGAAAACTTTTATATAAATGCACATTGGGTAAAAAGAGGCAAGCATCTACTCCTGTATGTCATGTACTAAACAAATTAATTTCAAAGAACTTCAGTTTATTCTACTATAAAATGGAAGATATTAACCCTATCATTAATAAAGGCTAAAAGGATTAAATGAGACAGTATTTGTGAAAGACATGTGTAGAAAGCTCTATAAAAACACAGTGGGAAATAATTATTTGATTGACTAGCTGTCCCCGGTCAGAAACCAAACAAGAGTCTGCCCTTCAGTGCATACATTTAAGTAGAACAGCCTGTGGCTGAGTAGAAAGATATGATTTATACATTTAATAATTCCATTAGCACTTATTCTTAACCAGACCCTGTATCATCTCTGGTTTTAAAGAGCTACTTGATATGCTTAATGCTAAATAATTCTGGAACCCATCTACCCACATTTAGATAATGGGTTCTAGTCTTACATAATCCCTAACCAGTTCTAATGAGGCATCTCTTCTAAGCAAAAAGGATTTTTACAAAAAATCCAAAAATTAATGTTTTAGGTATTGTGGGCCATGTGATCTCTGTTGCATTGACCCAACTCTACCATCGTTATCAGGAAAGCAGACACAGATAATACGTTAACAATGACTGTTTTCTGATGTATGTTATTTAAACAAACAGATCAGCCAAGGTTTGGCCCAAAATCTTAACTTTGTCAACCCCTGGTTAAACAATGAAAAAATACAAGATATTTTGATGCGTATGTGTATATAGTCTAAAGAGATCTCATATATCTTGTTTTAAAATATATTTATTTTACAAGTGAAAAACATTCCAAATATATATGTAAATCATAGATGGATAGATATACAGACAGATAAATAGACATGTAGTTTAAAACTAAACCTGTATCCCACTTCCCACAGTAGAGACCTGTTATTATTTTATTATTTTACATATTATGCTTCTAGAGTCAAAGAAAAAAGAAAGAATATAAGTTACAGATAAATAAAGTTCATTTGATTACTACCAAAAGTCACATTCTCTTTACACTCTCTCTTCTTGAGGAAATCATTGTGACGATTTTGATGAATATATTTTTGGATTTTAAAAATATTTAAACTGCATATTTATATGAATATAAACCTATCCAGAATATATCCATAAACAATACACAGATTTTATTTATATATGTGGACATGTCCATCTGCCTTTTTTAAATCTATAGAAATGTATATCCCTAACAGTAGTATATAAATAGACTTGTTTCCCCACATTCAAGCAAACACTTGATGTCATCATGTTTTTCATTTTTGTCAATTCAATGGAGGAAATAAAATTCAATTATTGATCTTTGTCAATTTGATGGAGTCAATTCAATCAAATCTCATTGTTTTAATCTACATTTTCTAATTACAAATTAATTTAAAAGACACATACACCACAATGTTCTTAGCAGTACTATTTACAACAGCCAAGACATGGAAACAACCCAAATGTCCATCAATAGATGATTGGATAAAGAAGTTGTGGTACATATATACAATGGAATACTACTTAGCCATAAAAAGAATAAAATAATGCCATTCACAGCAACATGGGTGGACCTAGAGATTATCATACTAAATAAAGTAATTTAGACAAAGACAAGTATCATATGATATCACTTACATGTGGAATCTAAAAAACTGACACAAATGAACTTATTTACAAAGCAGACTCACAGACATAAAAAAAAAAAAAAAACTTGCAGTTACCAAATGGGAAAGAGGGGAAGGGATAAATTAGGAGTTTGAGATTAGCAGATACACAAAATAGATAAACAATAAAATCCTACTATACATAACAGAGAAATAACTACATCCAGTACTTTTGTAGGAACCTAAATAAAAAATGTGAAAAAGAGTATATATATATATATATATATATATATATATATATATGTATATATATATATAACTGAATCACTATGTTGTATGTCAGAAACTAACACAATATTGTAAATCAACTATACTTATATTAAATAAATAAAAAATGTGGTTTTTAATATATCAATTATAGCAATAAAGCTGTTTAAAAAAAACTAAAAAAATTATCATGTTTATTGGCTGTGGAAGGCCGAATAATGCCCCTTCAATGTCCTTTCCCCAAACCCCAGAACCTATGAATGTTACTGTACATGGAAAAACAGACTTTGCAGATTAAGGCTAAAGACGTTGCAATTCAGAGATCATCCCAGACTATTGGCGTTTACCCAATCATATGAACTCTGAAGAGCATAAAAATGGAAGAAGAGTCAAAGTAATTCAATGTGAGAAGAACTCCATCTACTATTGTTGGCTTTTAAAATGGAGGAAGGGGACCATGAGTCACAGAATAAAGCATCTTCTGAATTTGGGAATGACTCTCAGTTTGTAGCTTGCAAGGAAATGAGAGCCTCAGAACTGCAACCTTAAGGAACCGAACTCTGCCAACCACCTGAATGTGTAGGAAACACTCTCCCAGAGCCTCCAGAAAGGGAATAGCCTGCTGATGAACTGATTTTAGTGTGTTGAGAACTATGTCAGACTTGTGACCTCAAAAACTATAAAATAATAAATTTGTGTTGTTTAAGCCACTGAGTTTGTAGTAATTTGTTATGGCAACTATAGAACTGGATGTTAGCATGTATTCTTTTGTAACTTACCTGTTCTTATCATTTGCCCATTTTTCTGTCAGGTTTTGCTTATTAATTAGTAGTTCTTTGTACACTTGGTTTAATTATCCCTTGTTATATAGTCTCTATTATATTAGCTGCAAAATCTTCTCTAGGTCTGTCACTTGTCTTTTAACTTTATTTACAGGTGTCTTGATATACAGATGACTTTCATTTAATGTAGTGAAATTTGTGAAAGTATATCCATTAAGAGTATGCTTCTGTTGTATTAAGAAAACACTGTTTCATTATTAAAAGGTAACTAGAAGGGGGGAGGGTATAGCTCAAGCTGTAGCATGCATGCTCAGCATGTTTGAGGTCCTGGGTTCAATCCCCAGTGCCTCCATTAAAAAAATAATTAATTAAATAGACCTAACTAACTCCCCTTCAAGCAAAAACATAAATAAATAAAAATTTAAAAATAAAAGATAACTAGACTATGTGCTGATTTGATCAGTAAGGAGACTTCTAGGTTGAGTGCTGACAATGTAAATTGGTTTCTTTTAATTGCATGCAATAAGATACAGAAAATAAGAGATGAAAAGAAAAAAATGAAATTTTATTTTCTAGTAGTTACCTACTATAACATTGTTTCTATCTTATTATCTTACACAATATAAAACTGACATTTTGTGACCTAAACAGTAGACTATGGGCAATTTCACATGATTTCACATATATATTCTGTATCCAATTATTCAAATTTCTTCATGGATTCTTGTCAGGTTTATAGTTTTTTACATAGGCTGTGAAAAATCCTCATTCAGATCATTTGAATTCCCTCACTAGATTTTAACTGTTTTATAGGTTATTTGAAATTTTTTTTAAAAAAATTGAAAGTTACCATTGAAAGCTACACAGTGAAATACTGTGCATTGTCAGGCAAGATGTCTCTGTGAGGAATGTGCATCTTTTTTGACCTTAAGTCCCAGAGCCTTGGAACTAAGACTAGACTTGCAGAGTCTAGCGCCTGTGACTTAAATCATATTTGTATATTACCACCATTATGCAATCCAGTAATTTTCCACATCGGACTTATCCAGGGTTCTACTTTCTTTTTCAGCCTATGCCCCTTTAGGTGCAGAAATGCAAGCTATTATTACTTGAAAACTGGATTTGAAACATTTTGTGTCATTATGATTGTTGCTGTTGTTGCTTTTTCATTGAAATCAGGCAAAGAAGGGAGTCAATTCCAAACACTAGCCCTTGTCAGCTGCTGGATAGGGATTTGCCTCAGGTCTCTCTCACACAACATGCTATGCTACTTTGTGGATTTGGTAATGTAGATATAATTTCTGTTACCTAGTGCAAGGTTTTATATATTAAACCAGTGGGAGGCAGAGGCTATAGAGAGCTTTCCATATTTAATGAAGCTCTTCATTATCTGGGGATGTGATCCAGGAAATATCTAATACATTTGCTTCAAAGTCCGAATTTTGTGGTGGCAGATGGGATTAGTCTAAGAATACCCAGAAGCCAGTTCTCTTTCTGAAGAAATAATAATGATGATGAATATTGTTATTACAATGGTTTCTTTCATCAAGGATCTAAGTATTTTATTAACCAGAGTTACAGGCTGGTATAATTTCAAGTAAAAATAGAGCTCTTTTTTTTTTCCCCTCCTGCTGACAAAGATTTCTAGGTTAACATTAGAGCACATTTTAATCATGACCATCTTTCACAGGTTAGACAAAAGGGAGAGGTTAGCCAGAATTTAGACAGAAACCAGTACATGATTCAGTAATTTGAGATTGCTTAACATTTTCAGGCCAGTTAAATACCAGGGAGTCTACTCATTAGTGAATATCAATACACAATGGTATCTTGAAGACTTAACGGATGAATTGAGGAGCATTTATTTCTGTTTTCTTAAGTAGAGTCTACTGAAACTTACTCCAAGATGCACTAAGGGATAAGGAAATAGATGCATTTGAAAACTGGTCCATATATATAATATATAGAGTATGGATGTACACATATGTATATACATATAAATATGTGTATATATATATCGTCATAGTATGAATTAACATTTTAAAGGTTTGCAGAAATACTACAATAAAGAAATTTGTCTGACTTATTTAAACCAATTTTTTCCAAATTTTTAACCACATTTCTTCTATCTTGCATAATACTTGTCAATACCCTTAGAAATGACATATCCAGAAAATACACATTATGAAACTCTGATTTACTTGTTTTTTACAAACTGATGAGATGTGAATCCTAAATATTCAATTTCTTGTTTTAGAGGTTTTAAAATATATTTTATTTTAAATTCTGGCCATGATTTGCATATAATGAAAATAATAGATGTCCAAATATTTTTGCTTCACCCCTTTCCATTCCAAACGATGAAATTGGCTACATCAGTTATACTGCTTTCAACCACTTTAAGTTGGACAAGAAAAATGATCTTTTTCTTCTTTAAAAAGAAAGCAAAGAAAAGAAGTTCATAACATTCCTCCCCATCTGTTTACCAATTAAACATAATGGTGAGTCACTTTTTTTCCTATGAACAGCAAAATTACTAGTGCATAAAGACAAAATGTCTGTTTTAAATCAAGAATCTGAACTCTTTGCCAGAATATTCTCAGATATCTTTTTAATTAATGCTATGACCAGGCTAAGGAGGTTAGAGTATATATGTAGCTATCTAGCTATCTCACTATGGTTTTTTCAAATAGATTTGAAAATCTGTTTGGGGAGATGCCAAACACTAAAAGAGATTTGTTGTATGTATGGCTATTATAATGCATATGCAGAAACTTACCTATCTGCAAATTACAGATAAGATGAGCCTAATTAGGAAGGAAATTATGATTTCAAACTTTTTCAATGAATGAAGTCATTATTTAAAGCATTCAAAAACATTACACATAAGAAATCAATAATTGTACTTTCATTCATTCAAAAAAGTATTTATTAAGGGGCAGGCATACATATAAGACATTATGTTAAATATTAGCTTAATGTCTAATTAAGAGAGACAAAGATGGTTAAATCCCAGATTCTCAAAATCATCATGCAACTGTTCAGATGCAGGTACTTCCCACTGGGTATCATTGTGTGGAAAGCACTCTAGGGAACACTTGATTATTGACCAGAGTCTGGCCTGAACTCTCTTTGTGCTCTCCTACTCTAATGAAGTCTACTTAACTATTTGTAAGCTTAGACTGGAGTCCAGAAAGAAGCCAGCATTCCCAATGCAACATGATTTCAATTCTCCAAATTTTACCATCTCCATGAGTGGTAGAGTCAATCACAAATAAAAGGAAGAAAATGGCATTTTTCCAAACTCAAAGAAGAACTAACCTAACCTATCAGCTTCTTGCTTTCTTCCATCTAGATCTACTGTAATTCTGCTAGGTCTTTCTTTCAATAGTCTAGGTTAATTGTCATTTGAAAATCCCTTTCAAAATGGGAGGCAATCCCATCTACATTTCCAAGAGTTCCAAGAGAGAAGGATAACCAAAGTGTTCCAAACAGAAAAATGGCCACTTGATGTGGAAGGAAGTCCTCTTAATTTCTTAGTCTGAAATCTCTAGAACCTATCACTATGGCCTATTTATGTCCTTGAGACTGGAGTTATGAATGGGGAAGTAGAATGTCATTGAATCCCACCAAGAGGTTATATATAAACCTTCAGGGAGCTTATGTTCTAGGAGTAGTTAGTGACTATCAAGTGAGACTACATTTTAGACTCTGTGAATAAAAATGAGTCCCAAGCCCCACTCCATAGTCTGTATTTTTTTCCCAGCACACCCAGGTGATTTCTAAAACTGCAATATTTGCCAAATACAGGTGTTGGGTTGCCTCTGGTAACTTTAATATAAAACAAACTACAATGATAGTATCAAAGAGGTACAGAACATGATCTTTACTACCTGAGTTCTACTCAAAAATCAAGTGGATGAGGTTTCTATATTAAGGGAATATGTTTACAGGGCAAGCATATAGTGTAAAGTCACAGCATCTCTTCACACATGGTGGGAGAGTTTATTAGCACAAACCAAGGGAAGAAGCTAGACTTTAGGTACAGGGTTAGGTTTAGGTTTAGGTTTAGGGTTCAGAACAAGAACTTACTACTCAACAGAGGTTTTCATAATTGCTCAAGTGGGTCTATGGAAGGAGAAGAAAGAGAAAGAAAGAAAAGAAAGAAAGAAAGAAGAAAGAAAGAAAGAAAGAAAGAAAGAAAGAAAGAAAGAAAGAGCAAAAGAGAGAGAGAAAGAGAGAAAGAAAGAGAGAAAGAAAGAAGGAAGGAAAGAAAGAAAGAAAGGAAAGAAAGAAAGAAAGAAAGAAAGAAAGAAAGAAAGAAAGAAAGAAAGAAAGAAAGAAAGAAAAGAAAGAAAGAAAGAAAGAAAGAAAGAGAGAGCAAAAGAGAGAGAGAAAGAGAGAAAGAAAGAGAGAAAGAAAGAAGGAAGGAAAGAAAGAAAGAAAGAAAGAAAGAAAGAAAGAAAGAAAGAAAGAAAGAAAGAAAGAGAAAGAAAGAAAGAAAGGAAGGAAGTCCCTAAATTAAAAAACTACACTGAGTATAATTTATGCTTTTATTCATAATTAATGGCTTCTGAATCTTCAGTATAAGTATCAATTCTTACTGGCTTGGCAAAGTAGTAGTAAATATATCAAGAAGGTGAAATAAAAGATACATTTCCATTTCCCAGTCTGCCTCTTCCCACAACACATACGTGTAATATACGCCTAAATAGAACAGAAAGCCCAGAGCTCTGCGTGGCTGTGGATGAGAGCACGTCAGGATAATATGAGAGAATGTACAACTGGCTCATAATTTTAATACCTTTTTACTCGCTAATACTGAAAGGAGAAAGTGACTTTCAAAACATGTATTTTCAGCATTATACTATGTATATAATATGTATATTACATATATACACACCTGATTTATTTATGCAATACTTCTAAAGCACCAGAGTAAAGATTTGTAAGTCTTCTGGGATGTAATGACATGTCAGGGAAGAAAATGCATCTTAGGGGACATTTCTTTACCATTGATGTTACTATAAGTGAATCTATGGCATGCCTCTAAATGAAAAACCTAATTTTTTGACTCAAATTTAAGTGACATAAGTTTAGATACATTATAGGTCTGTGTATATTACACATTTGACAGATTTTAATAGGAAAATTAATAGTTCACCCAGAAAGAAAGTCAGCAAGAAGCTGCCATGGGAAACTGCTCCATCAGTGGATTCAAAATTGGAGCAAGTTCACAGATGTTTGGTCTCTGATAAGAAAGAGGTGCCAGTGATAATTTGCCTATGGTGACCTTTTAAAATAATGTCAGTTCCCAAAGAACTACCACCATCTGGATGGTTGCTGGCTCTAAGACATAGACCTAAATTAAGTGTAGCAAGTAAGCCAGGATTATTTTAAACAATGACAAACTTATCTTAATTTGTAATAGGACTGTGTGGGCTCCCTGCTTTAGACCAATCACCCTCTCTCTGTGATTCCTAACTATCTGGGTAATGATAAGAATTGGCTTTCACAGTCACTCTCATCACACGCCCACCTACAACACATATGAGGAGAATGAGCCCCTGTCCCTTTTCTATCCCCAAATTCCTTCTGGACAGAGATGCAGTAGAATAGGACACAAGATATATGATAGGTAACTATATGATTAATTGTTTACACCTAATTCTAGCAAAGTTATTATGGAGAAACTATGGGTTTCTACATACTTGGAAAGGGAAATGGAAATATATCTTAAAAGTTCTTACATTATATATGAAGTGGTATGTATATATATTTTAACTGAAATATATATGATTTATAATATTGTGTTAGTTTCAGGTGTACAGCAAAGTGATTCAGTCGTGTGTGTGCATATATATATATAACATTTTCCATTGTAGGTTATACAAGCTATTAAATATAGTTCCCTGTGCTATATAGTAAATACTTGTTACTTAGCTATTTCCACATACCTGGGAACTCTTTCAAGCATGCAGGATCAAAAGAGCCCTTTAACAAAAATAAATTCTAACCTGCAGGACAAAGGTCTTCCTAAGTGCTCTCTAGGCATTGGGCAAAGGCACAACTAGCTAGACAAGACGTGATTCAACTGTTAATTACTATTTACTTCATTTCTTTTGGTTGTTCTCATTATACTAGATAATAATTATAATTTTTCATAAAGCACTGGTCAGCTTTGCTAAGTGTCAAGAAGAGAAGCCAAGGGAAAAGCACTTAACTCTCCCAGAGGGTGATCAGAAGAGGAGGCTCTAAGAGGAGCTGGCCCATAAACAGAGGGAAAAGCCAGTACTTGAAATCCCCAAAGGCTGGATTAAGAAATTTGGACTTAAACCTAATGTTATTGCACAAGATTCTGAAGAAGGAAGTGACATGATCAAATTAGCATTTTAGGGGAAAAAAATCATTCAGGTCACTATACAGAATACAGATTGGAGCTGAGCAAGACTGTGAGAAGG
The DNA here is from genome assembly GCF_048564905.1 of Vicugna pacos. Classification (NCBI taxonomy): domain Eukaryota; kingdom Metazoa; phylum Chordata; class Mammalia; order Artiodactyla; family Camelidae; genus Vicugna; species Vicugna pacos. The sequence continues at coordinate 19,690,642 of NW_027328742.1, read as the reverse complement.
AAGGCTAATTGGGACACTGTTTACTAGCTCAGGGGAGCAGTTTCAAGGAACTGAATTAGCTTAGTGACAGTGGATGTGGATGGACAGTTACTGGTGGTCAATGGAACCTGATAGGAGGGGATCTGAGTTTGACTCTGAGGACGCTGGGTTAAAAGCAGGCTGTATCGTGTTGCCATTCGGTCAGCAACAAAATTAAAGCACTAGCTTTAAACTAGCTCTAGTATTAAGTGTCTAGGAAGAAATAAAATATTCTTTTGTAGTTTGTGTAACTGCATTTGTGAGAAAACTAGTTTGCCTTGAGGGTAGTGCCAATTGTACATTTCAATCACTTACTGAAATGTTAGATTTCCTATAGTCTGACAAAAAAAAAAACACTACATATCTTCAAACTTCTCCTTTTGTAGATGACTAATATTTCTTTTCTTTCAACACAGGCAGATATACAGAGTCTAATTTTTAAATTTACTAAAGAGTGAAACTTGCATACACAATAGTCTTATCTTTCTTAGTTAAGATTAATGATAAACAATGAAGCAAGTAACTCATTTCCAATAAGAGATTTTTGGCCACATCTTTCTTCTCTCTTATCTAACAAAATATGGTGTAGTCTGACAGGTCACACTTGGGAAAGCAACATAATGAATCATCTTTAACACGATGATTTCACATCTTGACCATCACAGAAACATCTTCTGTATAAGTAAAATCATAACTTCTTTTAAACTCCAAATCATTTGTATTGTACAATATCATTTTATATGTATCATTATATTACTAAAAAGTAACATAAAGTCAGGATAAATTTCAGTAATAAACTTCTAATCTAAGTTTCTGGACAAATAAAAGATAATTACCTTTCAGAGTTGGCTAAACCCAGAAGACAAAAATCAATGAAGGATTAAAGAACACCAAGCCATGGCAGCCTGAATTATGGCCCCCAAGGATGTCAACGTTTGAATCCATGGAATCTGTATATATGTTATTTTATATGGTAAAAGAGACTTTATAGATGTGGTTAAGTAAGGGATTTTAAGATGGGGAGATTATTCTGGATTGTCAGAGAGTACCCAACGCAATTATGGGTGTCTTTATAAGTGGGAGGCAGTGATAGACTTGACTAATAGGGAGGTGACCTGACAATAGAAGCAGAGATGGGAAGAAGGTGGTTTGAGGCAGCCTCTAGAAGCTGGAATAGGCAAGGAACGGATCTCTCCAGGAGACTCAGGAAAGAACCAACCCTGCTGACTCCTTGAGCCAAGAAAGACTCATTTTGGACTTCTGACCTTCAGAACTATAGTAAAGTTAAATTGTGTTGTTTTAAACAACTAAGTTTGTAGTGATTTATTAGAGCAGCAATAGGAAACTAGTATCGATTTTGACATCTTGAAACAGGATGCTGCTATTAATACCCCAAAGTGTCGAAGTGGCTTTAGAATCAGGTGATGGGAAAAGACTGAAAGAATTATGAGGAGCATAATAGAAAAGAATGTAAATACAGTAGAAAAACGTTCAATTCAAATCAAGCTAGCATTACAGCTACCTGATGTTTTCTTGTAAGTTTCTTTACTGTTGGTTCCTCTAAATATAATGCAAACTCATTAAGAACCAAATTCCTCTCTGTGTTGATGGCTGTTGTGTCCCCTGTACTTCAAACAGTGCTTTCAGTTGCTGAGCTCTTAAGAAATACGTGTAGTATTTCAAAATGAAATTTTTTAAAATGTAAATTTCCTTGAAAAGATGATTAGTAGAAATATGAATGTTAATGACTCTGGCTACTGAGAACTCAGAAGGGAGTGAGAAGCATGGTAGAGCCTACATCATGTTAGAGAATCCCTAAAGCGTCATGAACAGACTACCAATAGAATTATAGAGGGTAAAGATTCTGTTCTTAACATCTCTTAAGGAAAGGAGGAACATATCACTGGCAAGTGGAGGAAAGGATACCTTATCACAAAGTGGCAGAACTCTGCAGAATTCTGTTCCATAGTTTTGTAAAAGCAAAATAACAAAACAGAACTTGTAAGTGATGAAATTAGAAATTTAGCTGAGAAAATTTCCCAAGAATATGATGGAAGTGCAGCATGCTTTCTCTTGCTACTTTTGGTGAAATGCAAGCAGAAAGAGATAGACTGCAACTGTTAAGCAAAATGAACTAGTACTTGATGTTTGGGGGAATTCTTAGCCTATCCATATTAAAAAAAACCAAACAAACCCAGAATGCTACATTGGATAGTCACCGTCAGGAAGCAGTGCTCTCGAGAAAGCCTCGTGTGTGGTTGACAACCTTTTGCTAGTGCCTCTGAAGTATCAAAAGGTAAATTATTGTCACACAGAGGGTCCTTGAGATTAGGTAGGTGTCTCAGATCTCCTCAGCCATCTCAGTAGAAGCCACACTCTAATTTTCAAAGATCCCTGTCCATCCCACATTTATCCCATCCAAAGTCTTCACAATTCTTAATCCTTTACAACATCAATTCAAGTCCAAAATCTCACAGAAGTCTCATAAGCTGAAAATTCCCAAATCTCATCATCTAAATTAGGGGTGAGTGAGGTTATAGATATAATCCATCCCGGGGCAAAAATCCTCTCCATCTGTGGACCTGTGGGAACCATTTTGGACTTATGATCATCAGAACTGTAACAGAATCAATATATCCTGTTTAAACTATAAACTTTGTATTAACTTGTTTTAGCAGTGATGAGAAACTAATAAGTAAGCTTTAAAATTTCTTTAAAAATTTAGTGTTTGTATTTGGTAACCTCTCCAAGCAATAAGCAGAAGACCAATGGAACTTTGTCAAAAACAGCGTTCACCATTTCCTAGCAGATTTTTTTTTCTGACAACAAAGTGGAAAAATTTATAGATTAGGAAATCAGTAAAAACATTCTGACTTACATGATATATTTTCATCTGTTTGAGAATTAAGATTATTTTAAACTCTAACCTTACTATATTCTGTTAGGTCAGTAGCCTTTGACAAGTTACTGAACTTTTCTGAGTCTCAGACTGGTAGTGTATAAAGGAAGGGAAGTAACAATACCAAGTTTCCAAGACAACTATGGCAATAAAACGACATTTTTTGTAAATTCTAAAATAAGAGCAATGTTAACCTTTTATTATTTTCACTTTACTTCATTACTGTATTATTATTTTAATATTTGTTTAAAACCCCATTGATCAAGGAAGAAAAAAAAAGATGCATTATTTTACTTAGGGATTTATTTTTTAAATATTTGGAATTATAAATGATAAAGATATCTTATTTTTTGCATCATTCAAATTTGCTTCAAATTATAACAATTCATACTTTAAAAGCACAATTTTATTTTGTGCATGAACTGAGAACAATCAAGGATAGATTTGAGGTATTTCTCATTTTAAAAAACCTAGTTCACAACAATTTAGATTTACAGAACATTTTAGTGAGCTATTATTTATTTAAAAGGAATCACCTAAAGATTCCTTTGAATAACTACTAACAGGAAAGAAGTATTCATGTAAATACAAAATACCTACAATATAATATTTTTAAATAGTTTGGTTGATATTATGCAGCATTCTCCAGAACAGAATTGATTTTCTTTGCATATATATACATTTTGTTTAACTTTAGAATAAAATCCTACAATGCACACAAGAGCTACTTTTAAGCTCAATATGAATATTCACAAGAATGCATATTATTAATAAAATTAGAGACATTTATTTTATACTTCTGAATTTTTTTTTTACATACAAGATTCAAATTCTCTTAAATATTTCCTATCTTGAATTAGGAAAAATGCATTTTAAGGTCAAATGATTTGTTGTCAGTTTGACTTCAAATAAAAACAAGGATATTAAATAGGATAAGACATATAAGGTACCTAGCAAAATTCTTGGCTCACAACAGGAATGCAAAAAGTAGAAACAGCTGTAGAACAATAAAAATATCATAGCTATATTATATTATTATATTATTACTAATGCTGCCAATTTAGAAAGGACCAAAGTGTTATACGCATATCTTCATATGGATGAAAGACTGTCTATGCAAACATACTTTATAAGTTTTTAATTCAGCCACAGAAAGAGTTAAATGTTTAAAGGAACAAAGTAATAGTTTTATGTGATATGTATTTGAATTGAACATATTTGGTTTATTTTTTTAACTAGTTACAAGTTTTTAAAAACTCACATTATTTAGGTGTTATCATGTACAAAAACCCCCAAAAAATGGCATTTAAGATTTCCTTTTCTTTGATACCATGAGTCTTTCTTCTTCACACCTTTTTTATGAGGTAACATGCCGATATTACTAGTGTATAACATCCACTTGGATATTGAACTTCAGATCATATTGCAATTTAGCACTATTAAAATCAAAATCAGAAATAATCAGAATTAGAAATCATATTTTCAAAAGTCAGAATCAGAAATAAAATCAGTATCAGAATCAGAAATCAGAAATAAGCAGGATAACACTAGAAATCATATCTAACTTTATTCCCATAATCTTGCTTTTAAAACATTAAATCACTTCTTAATCTTGAAAAATTACTAAAAGCACAACATTATAAACTTGGGAGTTTTTCTTGTCATCTTCATTAATTATATATAATTTCATCACTACTGAATCTTAAGTAATATTAATATTAACATAGTATAATATCCTATATTTAGTCTCACTATGTCCTCATTTTTATTCATGTTTGTGGTAGAACATCTGTTTGGTTGACATTTTAAAGGTGCCTGTACTGAAATAAGGCTAAGAAATGTTATTTGACACCTCGTATAACTAAAAGTAATAAGAAAACTGCATAAGTGTTACAAACAAAATTTACTTTTAAACATCTTTATGTGACAAGGAAATAATTTCAGCCAATCACAGTGCTTAGATTTTAAAATGATGCAGTGTTGATGTACATAGCAAAAATAAGTCTAGGAAGAAGTGGGTATTATGGTATGCAATGAGACTCTGACCCAATAAATAAAGGTTAATAGTGTATATAGAACAAAATACATGGTTTAAATTCCAGCTTTCTGTAAAGAGAAGCAATTTGAATACAATCAAAAGCAATGTCATTTTTCTCAATATATGTTTGCTCGTATACACATACAGAGGATTCTTACAATAACAACACACACTTGTTCTGTGCCTTACACTGGGCAATACATTTTCACATGTATCAATATTAACCTTACACCCACACTCTAAAACAGACAACAGAGTTTTTGATCTCCATTTGATATATTAGATAGCTGAGATTCAAAAAGATTAGGTTCCAAAGTTTACTCAATTGTAGTGAAGTGGAAGTTGGAGCTCAAATTCAAATTTTCTCATGCTGAACTCCCAACAACTAGATTTTGAGATGGTTATTAATAAGTATTAGAATCCGTGTACACTAATCATAAAGAGGAAACAGCACACTTCCTGTTACAACAAGCCTTCTGGAGTTCTTTGAAGGAATGATGATAATGAATAATGTTGGGGTTCAAAGGGATGCCAAGTAAATATTTCCCCTCCTCTCTGCCAAAGTCTGAAACAACTGAGAGTAAGACAAAAGATTATAGGGGTGTGGAACAAAATATTACCATTATCACTACTGAACTTGGGACTGAGGAATGTGGCTTGGACATATGGGAATCGTGGACTTCATACTGTTAGTCCCAGAAAACCAGAAAGACATAACCTTCCAATTACCCACAACCCAGGACCACTACAAGCCTTTCCATGGGCCAGAGCCTTTGCTTTCAAACTAACCCCATAACCGAGAGTATCTGACTTCCGTAGGCAGGCAGAACTCAAAGGAAAGAAGAGGCCAAGTTTCCCGACCCAGTTTATTTCAATACTGACACTCAGGTGAGTGAAGAGGTAGAGAGGGACAAGCATGGTAACTAGTGGAGCGCATCCTACAGGGAAGAAAATATCAGGAATGAGAAAGAAATGTTTCTTTCTCCCTAAAATAGGTGATAAATACTCATACAGGTAAGAAATACAAGTGATGACTATTTAGATGACTTTCAAAAAGTCATCAGGTGCCAATATTTGCCACAAAGGGAGATGCAAAAAATTACTGTTAATGAAAAGATAGAAGTCCTACTATCCGGATAAATATTTTATTCCAGTGAGACACAGTGGCATCCCCCTATTTATGCTAGAACAGCAGGCCTATTTTAAAAAATAATCTCTAAAGATGTGCTATTCCTGACTTTTCCTGCATTCTCTTACACTAATACAAGGAAGGAAGTGAGCAGTTTATTAAAAGAACTTAGTTGAGGCCGAGTATTATCTCCTAACTAGAGCTAGCTTAAATGGGTTGTGTTCCTCCCGCCTCGCCCTTAGAGGGGAGTTTATTTACCTAAATCCTTAGTTTGGAATTTCTAATATAGTAGTGAGTCTTAGACTCCAGTCACCCTGACCCCTGGCACTGGATTTTTAACTATAATCAAATTCCTTATCCATATAATGGGATAGCACAGATTTTGGGCCCCTGATACCAACTTTCACTGGAGCTACGGCTAAAGATAGTCAGATTCCTTTGTCACCATTCATGTCATTTTGGATAAATTGTGTCCGACCGCCGTGTTTTTAGCTTGTGTCACTCCCTATCGGGGATCAGCCCAGTTTTTCTTTGACAGTCCGCTCCATTCTGCGTAGGCATCCACCCTGGTGACAAGTTCTGTGATGTCACAAGAAGCATATAACTAAACTGAAATGTACTTGGCAAACCTTAAACTTCTTCAAATAATAAATAACGTTCACATAATAAGTAGCAGTGAGATCCTATGTATTTGTTTTCACAGGAAAACCAATAATTATATGTCCATTTGGGAAAAATAGAAGTCATGATTTGGGGGGTGGGAAGTGGAATGGAGAGAATAATCCACATTGTCCTCAAAACTCTTTCTTCTGCCACACAGAAAGCCCCTGATAATCACTGCCCTAATCCTGCACTAGTCAGTGTGTCTGCGCACTGGCAGTATCGCCTGGGAACTTCCTAGAAATGCAGAATTTCAGACCCCAACTTAGACCTCCCTAATTAGCAGGTGGTGCCTGTGCACATGGTACCAAGATGTGCAGGACTGTCCACGAACACAGCTGTTCAAAGAGCCTTTGGAGCCCAAAGCATGCTGGGAAATGGGGAAAAGTATTTAGGAATAAAACTGAAATGATTGTCTCCTCCTTGTTCAAAACAATGGAGAATCCACATCCGAAAAATCTCCTCGATCCACCTCAAGAAATAAGGGAGCTGAAGAAAGTCTGGACAATGATAAACTTAAATCTGAGGGCTACCACGTGTGGAAGGGCCAGAGGCTCGTTCAGACCACAAACGTGGGAGATGACGCCACAGCGATCAAAGCTGTGACATCACAGGAGGCACGAAGAGCGTGTCCGCTGACATTAGTGTCAGGGAACTGCCGAAGCCGGAGAGAGGCGTCTGTCCTCTCCCCAAGCAAATGTAGATGAAGTGCCTGTTACTCTGACAGCCAAGCAGCTGGTTGTAGTTATCAGCAGTTTACTTCCAAGCCAGGTTCAGTCAGGATGGAATCTCGACCGAGCGAGAGGAATCTGAAGACCTGGAGGCCAAGACAGTGACCTGGCTCCGCATCAAAAGTCTAAAAGTCGTTTCTGCTTCCCTCCCCATCCCCAACCACCCTTTCTTCCACAGGGACTCGCTTCAATTATTTTTGCTGCCTGCCAGTCGTTTCCAATTGTTAAGCGGGACTTCACACATTCTTCACCCCTTGGCTCACTGGCACGGATGTGCTTTGATATCTTTTGCTTATCTGATCTCTAACCGACAACTGCTCAGACACCCCAGCTTATCAGCGTCTGACATTCCTTCAGGCCACCTCGGCTCTTGCTGAGGGAGTGACTTAAGGCTGCTAGAGAGAGGGTATGGACTTCATTCAAAAAATGGATGTATTTCTTTACATAATAGTAAAGGTATCCTGTAAATAGTAGACTATGGAACTAAAAATAGATTTAAGAAGGTTTGATACTAAAATCACTAAATCTGTGGGAATCCATAAATCCATAAAATTATTAAAGTCCATGTGGATATTTGAACGAAGAAAGAAGACTTAAATATTCCTTGTTAATATGTTGGAGGACATCTCATAAAACACCCCTAATTGGGTGGAAACAGAGCACTGAAGAGATGGAGCATGTTCCCTCGCAGCATGATAGCTTTTTATTCTCAGTTATAAAGTAATAACATTATCTACTTCTAAACTCTCATAATGGTTAGGGAAACTGAGGGACAAAATGAAATCTCTGGTAATATTTAGTATAGTTATGTTAGTTTGTTCTTAATTGTTTCTATGCACACAAGATATACTTTTTAAGTTTCCAGATATTTTAGCATTCTTTAATGATGTTTACTTATAAACCCGATTCTCTTTTCTTTTCCATGATATGGGAAGCAGATGGATTGATAGAAATGTACAGAAGTCCGCAATATGATGTATTTATATGAGAGGACATTTATAGAACTGAAATTGTGGACTGGGAAGGAATTTAGTTCAGAGAAGAATAAAAAAAGAGAGAAGTGAAGGATTAAGAGGTATAAACCATCAGGTATAAAATGAGCTACACGGGTGTATTGTACAACAGAGGGAATATAGCCAACATTTTATAATAGCTATAAATGGAGTATAATCTTTAAAAATTGTGAGTTTTTATATTGTATACCTGTAACATGTAATATTGTACATCAACTATATTTCAGTTTAAGAAATATGATATTGTAAAATAAATACATAAATAAATTTTATTTAAAAAAAGAGAAATGGGGAATTAAGGGGATTAACATCTTCTGGGTACCTATTATGTGCCAGATATGATATTCACGCTTTAAAATATAACCAGATAAGATGAAGTTTCCCATAATTGCAGAGTTTTAAACCAACATCTTAAGGGCCAGAAAAAATATAATATTGCCAGTACTCATCCAGTTTTAAATTGATTCCTGTATCATCTGTGCAGGACTTGTAGAGTGCTTGTTTCTGCCAGCATTAACCCATCACCCACTTCTGGCCTCCACACATGGGAGGCAAGAGGATCAGGGAATTGACCCAAGGGTCCCGAGGCCTCATCTGGAGAGAGCGTTCCATGCACTCCCCGCCTCCCACGGTGCAGCCACAGAAGGGCCCCTCCTCCTCTCAAGCTAAGTGAGCAGGCTTCCCGGGCACTGCCCGAAAGCATGGTATACGTTTCCTGGATTTGACTAAGGGTTTGGTCTCTGATTCACCCATGAAAAATTTAAAGGAGAGTTTCTGATTCTTTTCCCACGGCAAGTTTCTCAGCCCAAGTTAGGCCCAGCTGGTTGAGAGAAGAAATATTCACTGTTGAAGTTTAGAGTTTTTAAGATGACACTGGAGTTAATTTTGAGTATTAAGGAGGAAGGACCAGCTATTATCTGAAACTCCCTAGGAAAGCTTTGGCCTGGAGCACCTTTTATGCAGAAGAAAGCAATAAACAAAGGCCTGTGACTGCAGTTGCTTTCCAACATCTGAGACCAACTACTGTTACTACCTGGGTTAAGCACACAGTGTCTCTAACCCAGATAATGATAAAATCCTGTCCATAGTCACACAGCCAGAAACTATGTTTTTAAAATTTTTATTTTATGAATTTTGTGTTCTTTTCAATAAATCACATTGTTAAGTGAATTTACTACAAACCCACAAACAAATATTTCTGCCTAGTTTCTCATTACTTCCCCAAATAAACTTCTAGTCAGATGATAATAATCACCCTTTACAAACTTGCTTTGTTTATTTTTTACTTTATCTGTACTTAAATTGACTTCCTTCATTTTCTGCCTATTTTAATGCCACCACATGTATTAAATACACAAGTCATCTCAGGCTGAATTTAATCTCTACTTTAAAGCAACTCATGCACGTATGTACATGCTTTTTACAAAAATGCAAAGCAATACTTGATAATTGCCTGATAGATGCAAAGACTTATGGGAGGTCAGAGGAAAGTTTCACTACTTCTGGCTAGAGCAGGCATCCTCAGATGGGACAAAAAATGGTTCTTGAGGGTGGAAAACAAGAAAACTCACTCTTTTTTATATATTAAGCAGAGATATACATACGGAGCATAACCATATACAGTCTATCATATACAGTGTTCAAAATTCATGGAGAAGACAATTAGGAAAAAAATGTTTCCAGAGGCTCTTGTGTGGTTAAGGGAGGTACAGTGACAATAAAAATAAAAAAACAAAACAAACAAACAAACAAAGAAAAACTTTGCCAAATACTAGACTAGAGGAATTAGTGAAAACAACGAGAAGAATTTTTTTAAATTTCTATTTGAAACTATTTTTAGAATTTTAAAATGTTGTAAATCTAGTACAGAAAGTTTATGCCTATCCCTTACCCAGCATTTCCCCTACTCCTTCTGACTTCTCCCTTTTTCTCTTTCTTTCGGTTTCCTGTAGTTAGAAGCTAGTATGCCTCGGTGTAGTGTTTTTTGGCATTTATTCTGCTTATTCTCTGAATTTCTTGGAACTCTGGTTTGGTGTCTGACATTAATTTGGGGAAATTCTCAGTCATTATTGTTTCAAATATTTCTTCTGTTCCTTTCTTTCTTCTCCTTCTGGCATTCTTTTTATGCACATGCTACACCTTATGTAGTTTTCCCACAATCCTTGGATTTTTTTTTTCAGTCTTTGTTCTTTTCACTTTTCAGTCTTTGAAATTTCTAGTCATATATCCTCAAGCTCAAGGATTCTTTCCTCAGCCACGTCCAGTCTACCAATAGGTTCATCAAAGGCATCCTTCATTTTTATTGCAGTGATATTTAATTCCAGCATTTCTTCTTGGTTCTTTCTTAGGATTGCCTGTCTCTGCTTACATTGCCTATCTGCTCTTGCATGCTGTCTATTTTATCAATTAGAGCTTTTAGCAAGTTAATCATAATTGTTTTAAACACCCAGTCTGATAATTCAGGTATCCCTGCCATGTCTGGCTCTTGATGCTTTCTCTGTCTCTTCAAATTGTGTTCTTTGCCTTTTAGTATGCCTTGTCATTTTTTCTTGACAGCTGGATGTGCTGTAACTGGTAAAAGGAAGTGCTGTAAATAGGCCTTTAATACTGTGGTGGTGAGGTGTGTATGTGTGTGGGGGACGTGTTCTATCATCCTATGATTAGATTTCAGCCTTTCAGGGAGCCTACACCTGCCTCTGTTAGGGGAACTTCCACGTGTTTCTCATGTTTTTCCTCAGATGGAACAGGATGTCTAGAGTGGGCTGGAGGTAGGTCATTCCTTTCTCCCACCTGGAAGAGTTAACTGAAGTTGCGTATGTCACTTCCTCCAGGTCAGTTAGGCTCTGTAAATGCCCCAGCAGTTCGACTCTAGTTAGCTGGCTTCTCCTGAGGGCAGGCCTTGTTAAGAAGAACAGACGCTCTGGTGTATTTCAAAAAGGTCTCTTTCCCTCTTTCCATCCTGGAAGCGTGAGAGAATTTTTCTCCACTTGTTACTGTGGGAACTTGGTCAAACTCCTAGTGGTACACCTGATGACTGCCCCCATCTCCCAGAGTGTGACTCTCCGACTCATCCACAGTGAACCGACAGCAGTTAGTCAGCTGGAGTTCAGGTTTTCCTGCCCCAGCATGGGTTCCCACTGAGCTCCTGTGAGTGAGTCTCTGCTGGGGTAGGTTGGGGCTCCCTGTTGCCTGCCTGTCTCTCCAGTCTTGGGGGCAGTGGTTTGTCTGCATCTTCCCCTCTGATATTAATCAAGAAGAGCTGATTTTTCAGTCTGTTCAGCTTTTTACTTGTTGTTAGGATGGAGTGGCAGAACCATAAACCAGAGGCCCCCTCCCAACATTTCTTAGAGCCACATCTTACATAAATATAGTATAGTGATCAGAACCAAGAAATGAAATTGATACTATACTAGTAACTAAATACCTTATTTGAATTTCACAAACTTTCCTACAAATTTCTTTTTCTAGGATCCAAAATTACATTTATCATTTCTCCTTAGTTTTCTTCTTCACCTGGGGTAAATTTACTCCCTAGAAAAGACTGGGCAATGTCTGGAGACACTTTTAGTTTCTAAAACTGGAGACATGCTGCTGTCATCTAATGGGTAGAGGCCAGGGATGCTATTAAACTTCTTTTCTTTTAAACTTAGCCAATTTATTAAATGTTATTCCATTCTCATTTTTTATAATTTTTTAATTGATGTATAGACATTTACAGTGTGTCAGTTTCTGGTGTGCAGCATGAAGTCCCAGTCATGCAAATGCATAATATATTCATTTTCATATTCTTTTTCATTAAAGGCTATTACAAGATATTGCATATAGTTCCCTGTGCTATACAGAAGAAATTTGTTTTTTAATCTATTTTTATATATAGTAGTTAATATTTGCAAATCTCAGACTCCCAAATTTATGCCTTGCCACCTCCTTCCCCCAGTAACCATACAATTGTTTACTATGTCTGCGAGTCTGTTTCTGTTTTGTAGATGTATTAAACTTCTTATAATGCAAAGACAGCACCCCCATCTCAATGAGAATTATCCAGCCCATAATGTCAAGAGTGTCACAGCTGAGAAATTCAGAGTTGAGGGAACAGCATGTGCACAAGCTTGAATGTGGAAGATGCACAGCAGTTTGAAAGAATAATTAATTGTCCAGGATGAGTAATGCACAGCTGACATTTTAGAAAACATCTTAGTCAGCTTGGGCTGCTGTAACAAAATACTGTAGACTGGGTGGCTTAAATAATAGACATTTAATTCTCATGGTTCTAGAAGTTAGGAGGTCCAAGATCAAGGTGCTGGCAGATTTGGTTCCTAGTCAGAATCCACCTTCTGGCTTGCAGATGGCTGCCATCTTGCCATGTGCTCACGTGACCTCTCTTTTGTGTGCATAGACTGAGAGTTTTCTCTCTCTTGCTTTTTTTTTAATGGGAACACTAATCCCATTAGGGATGCTCCACCCTCAAGACCTCATCTAAACCTAATTATCTCCAAAGGCCCCATCTCTTAATAACATCACATTGGCAATTAGGGAATCAACCTATGAATTGGAGCAGGGGACACAAATGTTCAGTTCATAATAGAAGGGGACATCTCAGCCAGCAATTCTTTTTTAAATGTAAAGTCAGCTTAGGTGGTTTAAGTGCAATGCTAGCAAGGTTAGGCCTTATTTATGTAATTAATTGACATTTGTAGTTTTTTGTTTGTTTGTTTGTTTTGCAGGGTGGGGGGCTTGTTTGGAGTGGCTGTCCAGCATCCAACCTCCCCCCGGATTTAGGGCATCCCCAGCCCATGTGGTGTCTATGTGATGCAGAACCTCTTCCCACTCGGTGGGAGCCAAAGTCCCCTGTCTTGTCTCCTGATGACAGTGTCTGCAGCAGAAGCAGCAGCATCCTGGCCAGACACTTCCTGCTAAACTACAGTTATTGTACTTCCAGGAAAGCCCTCCCAACTGGCCTTTCCCCACACACATTTTTCAAACTTGGTTCACCAGCCTCCCATTATTAAGTCTGTCATTATGTTCCATTTTTGTTGCTAGAAAATGGGAATTGTTTTCTGAGCCTGCAGTCACAAGCCCTGACTGATGCAGTAGGTCCCTCTCTCAGGCTTTCCTCTAAGGGAAGGTATGCCATCGTCTCCCTGCACTGAGATGTTCACTTTGACCAGCCTGCAGTGTGGCTGAAAAAAGGGTAGGACTAGAGATAGTAAGAAGAAATGGATTATAGTTGATCTGACAAGGTATAAATTATGAGCTTGAACAGGGAAAGAAAAGGAAGAAAACACAATGTGACTGTGGAGATATAATTAATAAATTGATCCGACTTCACGATTGCAAGTGTGAAGGAAAAGAGTAAAAAGAAGAGCAGAATTGGTCTGTGACTCTTGAGATAGTAATCTGAGCAGAATGTTAATTCTTCTCCTGGAGAACAATATTGTGAGCCAGAGTCTGAGACACATGATAGTGTTTCAATATCAAAAGCGAGAACTTGAGGAAGAATAATTAGATCCCTTCTGGAAATGCTGTATTTGAAATACCAGCAAAACATTTCTTAATATGATTGCTACTTGATTTGGGCTTACACTTTGTATAATGTTAATTACTGGTCCACAGATACTACTAACCCATAGCATGGGGCCTTCCACAGTGATGATATAAAGTATTGGCTTTCACCTATTACAGCGTTAGAGCATTTAAAGTAAGTATATCAAAAGTTGTGAATATGTATGGAGACAGCTAAATAAAATAATCCTAAGCAAAGTTTGCCTAAATTTTACATTATTATAAATATTCTATAATCATAAATGGTAGATGAAGATATAGTATACTTCGAAATGCTCATAAAGTATAATGCAAACTATAATATATATAACCATTGAAGTAAAACAGATAAAAAACTATTTTTCACTATTTTTAAATCCATGGCTTACTTCTTTAAAAAAAACACACTTTTGCTTGCTTATAATAAGATGCAAAGTTGATTCATTCAAGCTAAACCTCTGCTTTTTATTGTAGTTCCTTCTCATACACACATCTCCTACCCAATGATGAGTACATTATTTTAATAAACATCAAGGTAACTAGAAAGTGATTCAACCAAAATAAGATGTGTGCCAAAATAAATGAGAATCATAGTAGTAATGTCACCACCCCAGAGGGAAATCAAAACAGTTCATCTGATTCAGGCAAGATCACTGTCATAAAAAATTTGATAATAATTTCTGAAAAGTTGTTCTTTTTGTATTGCTTAGGCTCTCATTTCCAAGAGATATCAGTAGTTCCAAAATGTATAATCAAGAAAAATATCTTTTTCTGATTACATAAATTTGACAATGGATCTCATTGCTTCACTTGTCTTTGCCTTATTTAATGAAATGGACCTATATTTACCAGTTGTCCCCCAGAACTTGGGATTTTAACTTCAAACCTTGCTGAAACCCTATAAGGTCTTTAGGTCTCTAAAATGAGGATGTGTGATGAGGGCAGTGATCACAGCAGGTTCTCTGCTTACCCCTAGTTGGTTAGAATGAGCTTAGTAAACTTAATAACACAACAGAAAATGGCTGTTGTCAAGAGCATCGTGGCAGATCCTGGTTGAGACTCAGTCTTCCTATTTTCTCTTATTGAGAATGCCAGAAGAGTATTTCACATCTCTTGACATTAACTTAGAGATTCACGTAATTCATTTTGGCCCATGAAATGTGACTGGAAGTGATATTTGCTTCTTCCTGCCTCCCGAAGATTCTCCTAGATAAAATCTCTTAGATTCAACCAGTGTGTTCCTGCACCTTTGCCCTGAAGATGGATGCAAAAGACCCAGATGTGACAGAGTCACAAGATGAAAAGAGCTAGAATCCCTCAGTCACAAGCTTGGAGGAAAACCTTGCCCAGGAGAAACACTCAGTTACGTCTGAATGTGATGTGAATGTGTGTGTTGTGGGGGGTGGGGGTGTTCGGAGTATTTGCTATAGCAACTAGCATTAATCACCTGGTCTCTTACTATGCTGATATCTTTTATACCTGCCTCCCCAAGGTGGTTTAGCAATGTTAAGAACCATGGTTCATCTTCCTCCAAAGTCCTTCAAAACAGATAAAGACTGAGCATTTACATATATTGCAGCCCCCAGCTGTTCTGTCTTTACAACTAAACAGCCAAAGCCAAACATACTTGTATCACCCAACAGGCCATTCCTGTAGCTACGGTGTGTTTCTAAATTTACAAAATCTCCACTCATGAATGACACAGAAATTTCTTTTTTCTCACTTTATGAATCTTCTACTTCATCTGCAGTCTGAGCAAGAGAGAAATTTTGAGAGTCATAACCATGGAGAAGTGTTTCCCCTGGGAATAAGGAGAGGAGGAGAAAGATTTAATGAAACTCTGTTAAAATATGCTAACCATTGTCCTCAGAGGGGAAAAGAGACTAGAGCTACCCTGAGTGTTTCTTAACCTAAGCCCACAATGCAACTAAAATTGTTCCTCCACTGGGTCTACTCACTACATCTTGATGTTAAAGTAGGAGCCTTGGCTCCCATTTGAATGTCTGTTTAGAGAAGAAAATGTAATCACAACTGTGAAGTTAGTTAGAGTCAAACAAATTGAAAATATGGGCTTTAAACATCCATCATACAGCATATTAAAACAGCTAGGATTATTTAGTTAACATTTGACACTCGTGCTTAGCTTTTATAATCAAGGAGCTATTTTTCCAACTGAAATGATAAAATCGAAAACAAAAAACAAGGGAGATTTTTCAAGAGCAGAACATATTAATCAAATGGCTCAAAAATATTCCTTTTAAAAATTCCAGATCCAAATTATATCAGGGATTGACATACTTCTGTAGAATCTCCATGATAGTAACCCAGATAGCATAAGTAAATCACTCAGCCAAGTAACAGGTACATATTATATAGGAAGGGACCAATAAAAATTATTTAGAAATGTGATTTGTTTGAATGTACATTATTGTTTGTTTTGATTTTTAATATAGGGACTGCCTCTGGCTTAGCTAACAACATGGATTTCTAGAAGGTATAATTACCTTTGAAGCTAAACTTCCTCCACTTTGGGAAAGACACCAAAAAGGGCCTTTCAGTGACATATATAAGACATATATAAGAATAATAATATCCCTATTATTCAGGGATAAAACTTGAAGTCCTCTTAATTGGAATGGAGATATTAATGGATTTGTATGGTTACATAAATTGAGTTTATCTATAGTCAGACTACAGCCTTACAAATGAAATCCTTTTCTGAAATAAATGAATAACCGAATTAGAACATTGGTGGCTTCTAAAATAGGTCATTTGAAAGAAACAGCAGTGGTTTGAAGGAAATTTGCTGTGCACTACTGGTTTATCTTATTCATTGAATGAATTTCTCTGTGAAAGGATAAAACCACACTAAACATTGAAAAGGCAACAAATTTATCAGCAAAATATGTAGCATGATTTTAAATCCCTCCTGATAATGGGGTACAGAGACGTGGTCAGTAAATATTGATCCAAATTTCTTAGTCTGCCAGGTCTTGATAAAAAGAGGATGTGGCAATGGACTCGACTTCAGACTAGCAATAGTTTCCAATGATGGTAACTAGGATTGATTGAGCCTTGCTCAAAACTAACTCTAGTGGGCTTTGGAGAATATCTCAGGAAGAGAAGCTGAGGGGTAGAACAAGAGTTCCTCAGTTCATGGGATGCAGTCTCGAAGCCATAGTGATGTGCCTCTAAAAAGTCATACTACCTTATATTGAACCTGAAGTTGGTGAAAACAGACATGTTGGTTACCTGGTTTCTCCAACCTCTTAAATTGCAGCAACGTATGGTCATGAACCCTTTCCCTGACGCTGATTGCAGGTTTTCTTTATCCCGACCTTCATCCTGCCTTGCCTGCAGGAGGGAAAGAAATGTGAGGCTTGAGTGTTATTTTTAAGGCTTACTTGAACAAACATGGTATTTTCTTCCTTCAAAATGGCACCCTAAAGTACCTTCTAAACTGGGCCTGACACTTAGGCAATCTCTCAGAAGTTCACCAGGGCTATTATAAAGGAATTCTGCTTTATCATAAGGAGATATTTTTGCCGGAGGGAGGCAGTCTGGCCACTTAGCTTCAAAGCCAACTTACTTCCACTCCACTAGCTCTAATTCTCAGTATATTGTAGCCTCTAGCAAAATAGCTTTAGCAAGAAATAAGGAAATGCAATGAAGACCAAAATCATCAAGGGTGATGAAAATAGCCTTTTGAGCTATCATTTACTTTTCCCGCAGACTGAAAATATAAACTTTATCAGGTTGTTCTCAAATCAGTTCACACTCAGCTAGTTAATGGCATGAAAAAGACGTGCTGAAGTTCATCTCGACAAAACACTGTAGTTTATTATTTCATGGATATTTTTCAGCTTCAGAATTTAATATATAGAGTGAGCAAGTTGACAACCCAAGACTCATTTGTTGTCATAAACAAAACTGGAGTGTGTTTTCTCCAGAATCTTGTCACATCATTAATGTAGAGTATGATACAGGAAAGATGCTTTATTGTTTAAAATAATGTCATTGCAGGATTGACTCTTAGACCAACAATGAGGGAAAGAATTAGCACTGTTTCCCATCTTTCCTTAAACAGAAGGGAAGGAGGCATGGGAGTGTAGTTGAGTCACTGGAAGATGTTAAGCAGGGGACACATGTCAGTCTTTCTTTCTGTTCTATACAACGATGAACACTGTCCGTGATTTGTGTGTGTCACTTTTTCCCCACTTTTTTTTTAAATTACTTAACTCAAACATTCTATAAATTCAGATAGAAGAAATCAGTAGTGGGGTAGACCAGCACAGAAAACAGTCCTCAAGTATGGGAGGTCACATGGCACTGAGCTCCTTCTATTTAAACAGCTTTACCTTATCTATCAAGTCTGGCTAAACTGTCAGACTAAAATTTTTTTCTTTGTTTGAAAAGGCAAACATTGTTATTCAAGTCCGCTTTTAGGAGAAACAAATGTAGTGGGAGGAAGAAAAAGAATTACCAAGGAGAAGTGCAGAAATAAAATTTCCTATTTTAGGCAGTTAGATAATAAATTGCTCGAGCACGGAAGTGTGGAATACTTTAGATCAACTGGAGAATTGTGGTTATTAAAATGATCTGTCAATAGAAACAAAGCAAAGTTTAGGTGATGAATAGCCAGCAGCTGCACCTTTCCTGCACAGTCAGGAATTTCTAATGAGGTTTATGTATGGTTTTTCTTCTCTTTTTTCTTTTTTGTAAATAAACAGGGAGGCCTAGAAACATCTTCAAGACTACACAGTGGGTTATAGTCTGTGTTTTAAATATTGTAGAATATTTATGTTTCATAATAAAATTTTGGGGTGCTAAAGCAATACATCCCTTCTGCTCATACTGTCTTCAGAGCAACCCTAAACAGTCCATGAAAGCTCACCTAAGGAAATGTACATCAAACATAAATTCTCATATAAACTAGTATATATAAAATAGATAAACAAGTTTATAATGTATAGCACAAGGAACTATATTCATTATCTTATAGTAACTTACGATAAAAAAGAATATGAAAACAAATATATGTATGTTCCTGTATGAAGCATTATACTGTACACCAGAAGCTGACACACTGTAAACTGACTATACTTCAATAATACATATATACAAAAAAACCCCCAAACCCATAAATGCCCATGTGTCAAGAGTAGAATAGTTCAGATAATGATTACAAGCTCCAAATTTTCTTTTAGAGAAGAAAACAAATTAGAAAATCTATTCATATAATGTCAGATCTTTTAAAATATATTTATCACAATTAAGATTAAACATTCAAATAAAAGAGTAAGTGTCTGACTCCCATCTGTTATTACCTAAAAGATCACCTAATCTCAAGTCTCTATAATTCTAGAGTAAAAAGATAAATAAATTAGTGAACTTTGGCTTTAGTTATGTCCTTGACTCCCTAGCCCTCAGTCTTTCTGAACTTTGTAGCTAGGGCCATTTAACTTCATGCATTAGCTCCTCTCAAGGTTCTGGACCAAAATCTGAGTCTAGTCATGTTTGCCACATGCCCATATCATGGAAAAAGTAAATCTTATTTGTCCAGCCATGTTTGCTCTAAAAACTGGTCTTTTTTTTTTTTTTATTAAAGTCCACTGCACAAAGAAGACGAGGAACACAAAGGTAGTGAAACAAGGTGAAATCTATTATTTTTCTGAAGCAAAAGAGAACACTTAGCAGAGCTACTGTGGGGGCAACTTGGAAAAGGGGATGGAAGAAGAGGACCTCTTCTAGGGTTTTGGTTGTACTGGTTGATTCTAAGTAGGGACATGGAAATAGGGGTCCAGTTTGAGATGAATGCATTCAAGAATTAGTTATTTCAGTGATTTTGTCCAAGAAGTGGGAGAAATGCAACATAACTGGGGATGTCACTGGTGAGAAAGTAATGAGCACACTGAAGAACTCATCTTTGGCAATTTCGCAGCTGTGGTGTGGCCATGAGTATGATTCTGTAGAAGCACTGTTCTTTGTAGGCATTGTCCCTAATTCATTGGAAAATGGCTGATATTCCTTGAGTAACAGCACAGTCTTATCATCAGCAGGACTGATTTTTACTTTCACATCTTGTTCCTGCTCTAGAAAAGTCCCAGCTGCAAACCTCAGGTTCTTATTTTATTCACTGGATCGCACTATCCTACTTGGTTTGGTTTTTGGTTCAATTGCATTGTTCTTCTGTTTCATTTCTAAAGACCAGATCCCTGCCTCCAAATACCATTTGGCTGGGAGCACAATAGTTATGAATGTATCATGCTAATGGCTTTATGGGACTCTGCTGCCAAACTCTGTCACCTGCCGAGTCATCAGCCTGTTTTAACTGCAGGATGTCTTGGTTGCCTAAACTCCCTCTATTGCCTGCTTCAGGAACTTTCCCTGATTTCCTGCCTCATCATTTTTGTTCTGCTCCGTCTCTCTTGCCCAACCCCACCAACTTGAGTCCAGCAGAGAAGAATAAACACAGAAACAAAAAGTTTAAAAAAATTGGTTCAAAATACAAATGTTTCCAAATATTTAGGTGTCTGGCAATGGACAATTCACACTATGGGTAACACCAGTGAATATTTCATAATTATTATTACTTGCTTTAAAAAATTAGAACAAAACACATTAAATTAACCAGAAATAATCAGTGGTGAAAGAGGATGTGTTTCTTTGTTTCGAAACGAAGCCAAGACAGCTTGGGTTTGAGCCTCCCTGTGCTGGTAGCAGTGTGATACTGGAAACAGTTATTTAACCTGTTGGTGCCTAGAGTTCCTTCCTCTGTAAAAACAGATACGGTAATAGTCTTACCTCATAAGATTGTTGATATATAAAATACATACATAGCAAGTCATACCTTATAATTATTTTTTTTAATGGAAGCCATGTCTTCAGATGGTGGCATTGGAAGAAAAATAATAATTAAGAACAGCTATAAAATGATTGTTAGGAATCTTTCTGGAAAGCATGACTTAAAAGTTTTATTCTTAACATTTACATGTTTGTTTTTTTTTTAGTTTAATGCTATTGAACAGGAATATATATGATGACAGGAATGGGAATAATTCAGTAACGTCATTTCTGAGATAACATACCTAAGGTCTGCTGATCTGAGTAACAGGGGTGTTGCAGTGCTAATACCATCCTTAAGTGCCGTTGTTAGTTATGCCATTGTTTAAATCACTTAGGATTTTGTAGTTTACACGTGCTGGGAGGCCTTAAAACTGAGTGCACATTATAAATCAAAGGAATAATAATAATAGCCCTAGACATTATCAGCAAATAACATATGACTACTAAATTATTGCAGTGACTTTTCAAGTAATATTTAAATATTTATTATTTTGCTCTCCTTTTTAAACATTTGTTTTAACCCAGTATTTCAAATCATTCACTCTGGCTTAATGCAGTCAATAAAAATATTGCAGAATATTACCATCCAACGGAGGAGTGATTTAAAGGAGATCACTTCTATCAGCCTGACTATTTTTCAGTCCAAATATTGCACTGGGTACAAACACGTAAAACATCACTTTCTCAGATGACTATGGTGACAGTTTCCTGAGCCCCGCTCAGCAAGTCCTCAGCATGATTGAACCCCTTCATCATCACCTTAAATTTGTTTACACAATTTCATTTTCTTATCAGCCAATTCAACACAGTCCCTCAGCCTCAGAACAGAAGCTTCTATTGTACTCTCTACCTTTATCGACCTCCAGCAAGCATCCTCCACCGAAACATTCTTGAAAATTAACTTTAAATCTTTGCCTAAGGGGATTTTTTTTTCCGCCTTCCAATTTTCCACTTCTGTGGTCTTCTCTGTGCTTCAACATATTCAGAAATGTGTGCAGTTGATAGGAACACATTTGGAAAGGCGCTGCCAAGAAGCACCCCTCTCCTCTGCTGTTTCCAGGTGGCCACTCCGGTTTCATGCGGTGTGTGGTCTGTCCTGGTGGTGTCTGCCTAATGAGGCAATGGCAGCTCGCTAATGTTTTAGATATTTTAGTGGAATCCAACATCTAGTCCGTCCTTTTTTTTTTTTTTTTTTTAACTCGGAGACAGATTGCCAGGGAAATGAAATTTAAATAACAGTCACAAAACTCTCCAACGTAGATGACATAAAAGGCACTTGCTAAAGTAAATCATATCTTGGCAACTTAATGTCTTGCAGTAATGAGAAAATTTGAAGTCATTCCTGGGAACAATAGATCATACAGCTCCATCCTTAACAGGAGCTTAAGATAAAATGGAAAAAAATGCAATAGCCATTAATATAGGAAACAGCTATGAAAATAAAACTTGCAAGAGGATACACTAAATCAAAGATTTAAGTAACTTAAAAATAGTGCTGCTAAAAAACGGGAAGCAATTTTAGGCAGAGCAAAAAGCGTTTCAAATTACAGGTTAGCAGTCTCGAAACCCAACATCGTCCCAGGCAACGCCTCACGGCACTTGGTGCTCACGGTCACTATGATATGTGCAGCTGAGCCGTAGGGAGAGAATTTGCAGAATTCTTCCTCTAGTGAGCATCGCCCTATATGAATTATAGGTAGTTCAGTTTATTCATCACTGGTAGATTTGGAAAAGTGTTGATCGCATCTAGATAATTGATTTTATCACTTTATGAGGAGTGACTAGATTCAAAGACCTATTTATACGTAACGAACTCAAAAGGGACTAAGTATTACAATTCAACACCAATATATTCATTGTACCCAGGCACATACAAGAGAGCAATAATTTTCCTTTTTTTTCCCTCGTATTACCAATGTGGAAGCTGTTCATGTAGAAAGACTTGGAGAATTCAGATAACTTGAAAATGGAAAATAAAATTCAACCACAGGTACACTCTTTTTTTCCATTGGCCTACAAAAGAAAAGTCTAAACTCCCTGGCAGGATATAAAATAGCCTTTTGACATTTAACTTCTGGTTCCTGATCCAATCACCTAGCCAAACACAACCTTTCTCTCACTAATTGTTACTGAACCAAACTTGGGTCCGCTTTCCTGTGCGCAGTGAAGTCAGCCTGCTGACACCGGCTTGTGATGAAGGAAAGTGCAGTGTTTATTGCAGGTGCCAGGCAAGGAGTCTAGGCAGCTAGTGCTCAAAAAGCCCAAACTCCTTGATGGCTTCTAGGGAAAGGTTTTTAAAGACAGGGTGAGAGGAAGTAGAAGGGTGTGCAATCAGCTCATGGGCCTTCTTCTGACTGGCTGTTGGTGAGGTAATCGGAGTCAACAGCATCAACCTTCTGGTTCCAACCAGTCTGGGGTCCAGGGCTTGTGGGCAGAATACAGTTAGCTCCTTCCTCCTAGTGGGGGTTTCATTATCTGCAAAACAGCTCAAAGGATATGGCTCAGAATATTACCTATAGCCCTTGAGAAGGAACTAAACGTCCCTGACTTTGTTTAGTGGCTACACTGCTTTCTTTTGTTTGGCTTGACTATTTTCCTTTGTTTCTGCATTTTCTCACTTCTCTGATTAAATGTATTCTTTGGAACTTGGGGAAGGCCTAGGAGTTTTTCTACAAACAAAAGGCAGGTGGAGGACACGGAGGGGTCTGTCCCAGGAAAGTCCCATAGGGTCCTGCTCGGTTAGATTATCTCCTACTTTTAATCCCAAAATACTGAATTGCCTGTAGATTCCAGAACCAGCCTTGCTCCTTTATACCTTTGTAGGCACTGTCCCCTCTTCCTAGGCCCCTCTTCTCTTGGGAATCTAATCAACTTTTATCTCTTAAAACTCTCAGCTCGATTGCTGTATTCTCTGTGACATTGAACTTGACAGCCCCAGGCTGATACAGGTGCTACTGCTCCTTCTACTGCTCCTGGCACATACATCATTAAAGCAATTGTCTTATTTAGTCACAGCTGTTTACTTGACGTGTCTCTCTGCAGTAGGCGATAGTTCCTTGAGGGGTTAGGCAGTGTCTTATTTCTAATTTAATATCATTAACACAGAAGGAGATAAGAGTACAGTTCTTTATAGAATCAAGTCCCTTGTCTCTGTTAGCCCATGAACTAAGCACCCAGACTCAGACTGATATACCAGGAAAGACTTCACTTCTGGTCTAAGTTTTCTCCATACAG
Source organism: Vicugna pacos (assembly GCF_048564905.1). Classification (NCBI taxonomy): domain Eukaryota; kingdom Metazoa; phylum Chordata; class Mammalia; order Artiodactyla; family Camelidae; genus Vicugna; species Vicugna pacos. Next base: position 19,666,533 of record NW_027328742.1, on the reverse strand, counting down.
ACTCTACAGTGAGTGAGGGATGAGAGAGGCTTATAATCGCTGCTAGTTAACTAACCAGTTACTTCCTGAATGTGGCAGAACTTTTGTTCTCTTATTCTCGACTCCCAAGTATACTTGAGAGTCTCCTTATTGTAAAAAAAAAAAAAAAAAAAAGCTTTTTAAAAAATTTACCCATATCCCATTTATCCCAGAGTCCTATAAAGAATGTTTCTCTCTCATTCCTGCTTTGATGTCCTGCTCCCTTTTCCAGACTGTATCCGTGGTTGAAAAGCTTTCCCTTTGGAAAAATCTTTATTAAAATGAATTGAGAAATTTTGGATCTCTGAGAATAGAGAAAATATTGAAGGAAAGAATTGCTGTTTCAGCCTCAGGATCAAACATGAATCAATAATCATCAATAATCAGCCATTTACATTGTCCTGAGCAATCTTTTTGTAGCATAATGACTGTGTTTTCAAGCAGAGAGAGACATATCTTTTTTCCTTTCTATCTCTGAGCTGCATTTTAAAGGCTGTATCCTTTTTTTTTTCGGTCTTGATTAATACCCAGAGGGAGAGGCTAAATTTTTTGCCCAAGAAGGTGGTAGTGATAAATTGGTGAAGAAAATACTTTCTCCTGCCACACTGCATCCCCAGAGTCTAGCAGGGTAATGGCACATGTTACATATATATAATTATCTTTTCAATGAGCCAAAAGATTAGTAAATTAATGATGCTCCTAACCAAAGAGCTTTAGGTATATTATAAGGTCAGGGACCAGTTTGAAAAATGATTCTGGGAACCAGAAGTTGAGTAGAAACAGAATGCTGAGGCCATTTCTTTCAAAGCTTTGCTTAGAAAGAAATGGAGCAGCATTTGGAAGGGGAGATAGGGTCGGAAGTTACCGTTTTTTCCTACAGTATCACACAGGGAACTGTATTCATACCTTGTAATAGCCAATATTGAAGAAGAATATGAAATGTATAACTGAATCACTTTGCTGTACACCAGAAATTAACACAACATTTTAAACTGACTATACTTCAATTAAAAATTCTTCTTAATTAAAAAAGTAAAACATATAGAGAATCAACAGCTTTACAAAAATTACCATGGCTTCAATGTTTCATGCAATTTTTTCATTAACCTTAGAGGCCCTTTTAGCAATTACTATCTCTTGTAAAGAATCATTTATGTGGAAAAAATTAACGAATTTTTTTAAGAAATTACTTTATTTGATTGTTTTAATTCTTATTTTTCAAGATGGGAAAATGTAAACATATCAACATAGTGAAGAAAAGGTCTCTTTGAGGGTGGAAAAGTTACAGGTCTGAAAAGAAAGGGCACATATTATGAAGCAATGTCCCCAAGAAAGATGAAAGGAGCAAACAGAAAGGGGTTCACTTTACAAAAGAGCCCCCTGTCTTTAAATTGAAGGTGGGGTGGATGTGAAAATGGACACAGAGGCAGTAAAGTTGATCACAGAGAATCAGTAATTTAAAGAAATTCATATCTGAAAGCTTTTCTCAATTTAGAAATATATGCGTTTTTATTTTTTTTGCCAACAGTTGAGTAAATCTTACTTAACATTTCATGGTGAACTGTCAGAGCAGTTCCATGTAAGTTTCCTCTTTTGTTTTATTTATTCATCAGTTTTATCCCTATTTCCACTTTCATTCATCTACTCTGCCCCTATAGGCACTTATTCAAATGTCTGTTACTGGTGATATTTACCTGTCCCCCAGTGCATTATTCTTAGCATGTGCAGGTGTAGATGGGGCTGAGGAATATGTCAGTGAAAAAAATAGAAGAAAAGAATTATCCTGCCTTTGTGGATTTTCTATACTCATATGAGGAGAGGAAGCAGGAGAAAGAAAAGTGAAAATATATAGGTAAAGCAAATAGCTTAGATGCTCCTAAGTGTTAACAAGAAAAAAGAAATCAGGGAGTAAGAATAGGAAGTGGCCAGGAAAGGTGATGTTGGGGTTCTGATCAAGGTCATTGGAGTCTCACAGAGAACGTGACATTTGAATAAATACTTCAAGTCAGATCATGTCTCTTCTCTGCTCATGTCCTTTAAAGAGCTTCCCACATCACCAGACAAAACTAAGGATCTTTAGAAATGCCTACAAAGCCCTGCACAGCTGCCCATCCTTCAGCTCTGTAACCTCATCTGCCACTGCCCCTCACGCCCAAGGCCCCGAAACAGTGCTGCTCCCAGAACAAGAACAAGCCAGCCCCTCCCAGCCGACCCTCCTGTTCCTCCTCCAGCCAAACAGCTCCCCTACTTACCTCTTCCTGTTCTTTGCTTCATTGGCACTTTCCCAACAAGCTCTTCCCTGACTGCATTTAAATGAATCAGCCACATGCCCTGAACAAAAGAGGGTGATATTTGTGTCCAGCTCATTGTGGACAGGAGGAGATTTCCAAGAGATGCAAGATGTCCTCTGTACCCCACCTGAATGACCCATCCAGAGACCACAGCTTCCTGGCTTCCTCTCCAGCTCTCCAGCTATGAGGTCCTGCTACCTCTGAAAAAAGAGTTCATAAACTACTAGAGCATCCAAAAAATAATTATATAAATAAATAAAATGCTAATGCATCCTCTATCCCATGTCTACAGTCTCTACAGCTCTTTCCTGCCAAACTTTACTCCATAAAATGTATCACTTCCTAAAATGCTATACAAATTGCTCCTTTTGCTTATTATATGTCTCTCCTCAACTACCTTCCCCCCATCCCCTTCCTCGACAGGCACACACACTAGAGGGTAGCCCCTGGGGGAGCGGATGGGGAATAATTCTTTTCTGTTTTTGTTTTTTTTTTTAATGGAGGTACTGGAGATTGAACCCAGGATCTCCTGCTCATTAAGCATGTGCTCTACCACTGAGCAACACCCCCGTACCCTTTCTGTTTTAGTCATGGATGTGTTTACTGGAAGCAAATGCCAGAGGAAGAGCGTCCCTGGCTTGTTCAACAAACAGTAAAGAGGCCACTGTAGCTGGAACAGATGAACTCAGATAGGAAAGCAGGGCAGCAGGCAAACTGGGCTGGGTTGTGTCGTCTCCCCTCCCTCCATAGGATTTTGGCTTTGGCTGTGAGTGCTGTGCGATTCCTTGGAAGAATTTTAGTAAATGAACTGTAACAAGTCAAGGGCTAAGACTGGGAGACCAGTCAAGAGAGCAGTATAATAAACTGGGGTAGCTTAGCTCCTTATAAGATGTTTAGTGGCATTCTGTGTTCATGCATTTTTAATTAGCACAAATTATTGTACCATTTGTCCCCTTCTCTTTTTTACTTTTCTTTTTTTCACTCAGCAGTACATTTCATGATGTAATCATGCTGATGGGTGAACAGCTAGTCAATTGTTTCTAATTGCTAAGTATTATTTCACTGTCTGTACCTTTTTTCATAAGGTGAACTAGAAACAAGGTTAAGATTAGGATGTTTGTTGTTAGGGAAACCACATTAGAAGAATAAAGGTAAGAAACAATTTGCTAAAGAGAATGGGATCGTGTGAGCAAAACAGAAAAGCAATGGGTTCGTTTAAACAACGTTGGAATTTGCCAGATGGAGACAGTGAAGGAAGACGGTTAGAGAACTGAAAGAGCTAATAAGCAAATGGTGAACGGACAGTGGTAATACAATAATAATAACAATAACAGTACCACTAACAATAAGGTCTTTTTTCCTACTTTAAATACCCAAGACACAGGCTGGGGATTCACTTACATTCATTAAAATAGGGGGCTAATATACTTGGAGAACAAAGAGAAATCAAAGCATTTAATACTACATGGAAATCAGCAAAGCAATTTAGTGGAAATAATAGAAAGAAAGAAAGGTATAGAAGATGACATTCAGAAGTACTGATACTTCACTTTTCCAGAAGTGAAGACTGTCAAGATCGTGACCAAGTGACTATCTTCACAACTGGATGAGGAGCGAGGCTGTTAGAGAATCATGGGCATGGCTGTTGAAATTCCTCAAGATGACAGTAGGAGTTGGGGTGGAAAATTTGGATGCTAGCGTGTGATGACTGGGGTTGCGGTGGGAGAGGGGCTGACAACCTTGTTCCCACTGATCTGTAAGGCAGGAAGGAATAAGAAGCCTATACAGAGGAGGACAGGGAAGTTGCAGCACCACTGAAGGTGAGCCAGGCTGAAGGCAAGCCAGGCTGAAGGCAACGCAGAGCAGGAAATCACGTGGAGATGCCGAGTTACAAGGCAGCTTGTTGTCAGCAGGAAAAGGGGTTCCAAACCGCACAATCACAAAATCTAAAGGAAGATCATGGAAGAAAACACAGAGCCATAGAGTGGACAGAGAAGGGAAGAAATAGCTCATAAAATGGGCTTGCATTTAGGCAGCGAGGTATCATAGTTCTAAATAAAATAATGGCAAAATTCCCCCAGTTACTTAAATAATTAATTTGGAGCAAAATCTATTCAATTAAACAAGTGCTTCGGCCTCTAAATCCAACCCATTTACCAGAAGTGCCTTCATGGTGGGGGGAGGAGAGTCTGTTTCACCCAGCATTTCAGACATTCTCACCCATCCCCCCACAGACATGTGCACATATACAAAATAAAATGAAAATGAAAACTATTAATGTATCATGTTGTCTATTGGATCAGTTGGTAAAAATATAACAAGGTATCATTCCAATAACTGCATTAAATGGCCTCTCATTCTCTTTCCCCTTCCTGAAGCAAATAATAAATAATCAATCTGCTTCTGACATTGAGTAGTTTTAACTTTAAAAATTTTTTCTAGTTGGTCCTTTGGCTGACAATTTTTAAAGTGGCTTTTTCTTTTTTACCTTCATACTATTTGGTACACACACAAACCATTAACAGGTCTGAATTTTAAATAAATACACAAAATGTATTTTCTCACCTCAAGTTTTGCACATTGTTCTAAAAATAAAATATAAGAAACTAGAGCAGTTTATATTTTGGGAAATCACAGTGTGTTTAAAATTCAAATGATAGGGTTTGTTTTTAAAATTAGAAAAGCTCCATACTAATTATTTGACTTCTGAATGTGCCAACTACTTTGCAGTCCTGAGCACAGACATTACAAACCTCCCGCTAGGACTGAGAGCGACTGGATTATGTCCACAGAGGAAGGCCTCAGTCTCTATTTTCTTAAGTCCTAGAAGAGAACATGGTCACGAGTAACTTCTCCTAAGATGTGAAATCACTCCCATGGCCAGAGAATTGCCAGGTAGAATTGTTTATTAACAGAAGAGTTCCACAGCTTACAGACACAAGCCAAAGAGCTGGGTACCAGCATGATGTCGGTCCTCTCACTTCTTGGACAGCACTGGGAGCTGAGGACAGGGGACAGGGATGAAATGAACATGGAGTTGCCCCGAAGGAATTCATAGTCCACTGAGGGAGACGGATGCAGAAGTAAATACTTTACAATAATTAATAAATGCAACTCCTTTGTGTGTCTGAATTGCCTGGAAGAGCGGGAAAGACTGTTGATTAATAGAAAGAAATCAGCCTTATTAATCACTTGTGAACAAAAACAAAGTCAAGGATATGATGCCAACTGTAGGTTTGTCATATATAGCTTTTATTATGTTGAGATATGTTCCCTCTATACCCACTTTGGCGAGAGTTTTTATCATAAATGGGTGTTGAATTTTATCAAATGCTTTTTCTGCATCGATTGAGATGATCATGTGGTTTTTGTCCTTTCTCTTGTTGATGTGATGTATTACATTGATTGATTTGCGTATGTTGAACCAGCCTTGTGTCCCTGGGATGAACCCCACTTGGTCATGATGTATAATCTTTTTTATGTGTTGTTGGATTCTATTTGCTAAAATTTTGGTGAGGATTTTGGCGTCTATGTTCATCAGTGATATTGGCCTATAATTCTCTTTTTTTGTAGTGTCTTTGTCTGGTTTTGGTATCAGGGTGATGGTGGCTTCATAGAATGAGTTTGGGAGTATTCCCTCCTTTAAATCGTCTGGAAGAGTTTGAGAAGGACTGGTATGAGTTCTTCTTTGTATGTTTGGTAGAATTCCCCGGTGAAGCCATCCGGTCCTGGACTTTTATTTGTAGGGAGGTTTTTAATTGCTATTTCTATTTCCTTTCTAATGATCGGATTGTTCAAGTGTTCAGTTTCTTCTTGATTCAGTTCTGGTGGACAGTATGTTTCCAGAAACTTGTCCATCTCCTCTAGGTTATCCAGTTTGTTTCCATTTGGTTTTTCATAATACTCTCGTATGATATTCTGTATTTCTATTTTGTTTGTTGTAATTTATCCATTTCCCTTTCTTATTTTGCTAATTTGTGCTCTCTCTTTTTTCTTCTTTGTGAGTTTGGCCAGAGGTATGTCGATTTTATTTACTTTTTCAAAAAACCAGCTTTAGGCTCAGTTGTACTCATAATACAGCATAGTACTCAACGGGGAAAAACTCAAAAGCTTCCCACTAAAATCTGGGACAAGACAAGGATGCTCACTATCACCCCTCCTATTCAACATAGTCCTGAAAGTCCTAGCCACAGCAGTCAGGCAAGAGAAAGAAATAAAAGGGATCCAAATTGGAAAAGAAGAGGTAAAAGTGTCATTATATGCTGACGACATGTTACTATATATAGAAAACCCTAAAAGGTCCACACAAAAGCTACTAGAGCTGATTGAAGAATTCAGCAAGGTAGCAGGTTACAAAATTAATGTTCAAAAATCAGTTACATTTCTTTACACTAACGGTAAATCAACAGAAAAAGAAAGTAAAGAAACAATCCCCTTTAAAATAGCACCCAAAGTAATAAAATATCTGGGAATAAATCTAACCAAGGAGGTGAAAGAATTATACACAGAAAACTATAAACCATTGATGAAGAAAATTAAAGAAGACTTTAAAAAATGGAAAGATATTCCATGCTCTTGGATTGGAAGAATCAATATTGTTAAAATGGTCACACTGCCCAAGGCAATCTACAGATTTAATGCAATCCCTATCCAATTACCCAGGACATATTTCACAGAACTAGAACAAATCATAATAAAATTTATATGGAACCATCAAAGGCCTAGAATTGCCAAAGCATTACTGAAGAGAAAGAAAGAGGCTGAAGGAATAACTCTCCCAGACTTCAGACAATACTATAGAGCTACAGTCATCAAGACAGCATGGTATTGGTACCAAAACAGACTTATAGACCAATGGAACAGAATAGAGAGCCCAGAAATGAACCCACAAACTTTTGGTCAACTCATCTTCGACAAAGGAGGCAAGAATATACAATGGAATAAAGACAGTCTCTTCAGCAAATGGTGTTGGGAAAACTGGACAGCAGCATGTAAAACAATGAAGCTAGAACACTCCCTTACACCATATACAAAAATCAACTCAAAATGGATTAAAGACTTAAACATAAGACAAGATACAATAAACCTCCTAGAGGAAAACATAGGCAAAACATTATCTGACATACATTTCAAAAATTTTCTCCTAGAAGAAATAAAAGCAAGAATAAACAAATGGGACCTAATGAAACTTACAAGCTTCTGCACAGCAAAGGAAACCAGAAATAAAACAAGCAGAAAACCTATGGAATGGGAGAAAATTTTTGCAAGTGAAACCGACAAAGGCTTGATCTCCAGAATATATAAGCAGCTCATACGACTCAATAAGAAAAAAATAAACAACCCAATCCAAAAATTGGCAGAAGACCTAAACAAGCAATTCTCCAAGGAAGACATACAAATGATCAAAAAGCACATGAAAAAATGTTCAATATCACTAATTATCAGAGATAATACAGAGATACAATGAGGTATCACCTCACACCAGTCAGAATGGCTGTCATTCAAAAATCCACAAATGACAAATGCTGGAGAGGCTGTGGAGAAAGGGGAACCCTCCTACACTGCTGGTGGGAATGCAGTTTGGTGCAGCCACTACGGAAAACAGTGTGGAGATTCCTCAAAAGACTAGGAATAGACTTACCATATGACCCAGGAATCCCACTGCTGAGCTTGTACCCAGAAGGAAATCTACTTCAGGATGACACCTGCACCCCAGTGTTCGTAGCAGCACTATTTACAATAGCCAAAACATGGAAACAGCCTAAATGTCCATCAACAGGTGACTGGATAAAGAAGAAGTGGTATATTTATACAATGGAATACTACTCAGCCATAAAAACCGACAACATAACGCCATTTGCAGCAACATGGATGCTCCTAGAGAATGTCATTCTAAGTGAAGTAAGCCAGAAAGAGAAAGAAAAATACCATATGAGATCGCTCATATGTGGAATCTAAAAAACAAAAACAAACAAACAAACAAAAACAAAGCATAAATACAGGACAGAAATAGACTCATGGACAGAGAATACAGACTTGTGGTTACCAGGGGGGGTAGAGGGTGGGGAAAAAAAAGGATATGATGCCAAACCTTTCTTTGCTTCCTCTAACCAGAAAATATTCCATCCCTTTAGGATCCTTTTCAGGTGGCCGACAGGAGTCTCTTCTCTCCCTGGCTGTCCTCTCCCCCTTTTCTTTCTGCCCGCATTTTTCTGGGTCTTGTCAACCTTTCTTTATCTTTCTGCAAGTTACTAGTGCCAGTCTGGGAGGATGGTGCTAGATCCTCACTGGCCTTCATACAAGGAAGCTGTGGTCCTTCAGATTGTCCAGCAGGGAAAAGCTACAACATAAGTCTTTATTAGCATATTTCTGCACCAAGACTCCCCATACTCTCCCGTGAAGTTCACACAATTGTTCCAGCATTAATGGGCAAAGTCCGGCAACATGAAAAAATGAACGTGCTTGTGAATTCTGCAGTCATGCTGCCTGAGTTTGAAACATGACTCTGACGATGTTGGTTGAGGATTAAATTAATTGATAATATGTGTTAGAAGCAAGTGTTGCCGATAGACGCAACCGGTGTTCCAGGTTCTTGTCCCGTCCCAGAAAGAATTCAGAGACAAGACGTCTCTGGTGGTTAAAAAGGTAAAGTGAGGATTTATTAGAGAATGGGTTGTACACTCTCAGGGGAGAGTGGGCAGGCTCAGGTGAGCGGCTGCCCTGAGTTTCTTTGGCAAGTTAGCTACATAGGGTGTAAAAATGAATGGGCGGAATATTCACTGGGGAGGGAAGGGTTTGGGGTCATATTCCCTGGTTATCATCCCAACTCCACCTTCCCAAAGGGAGGAGGGATTTTTGTCCTTATTTAGTCTGGACAGGAAGTGTGATGGCGTTGGTGCATGATGGGTACTTCTGATCTGCAAGGCTAATTTGCCCAATTCCTGCCATTTGCTCTGTGTCCTCCTTTCTCTGCTCATATCTAGTAGCTAGCTGCCTGCTCTAACACAAGGACAAAATGAAAAGCAAACAGTGGAAGGGGAACTGCCAGCCTCCTGCCCTAGGAAGGTAAGTCAGTAGCTCTGGAAACCCAGCGGGTCGGCACGCTGGCTTTGGCGCTGCTCCCCTGTCCTGCTGCCTGTGCTCCCAGATCCGGTTTTGTCTGGGAGAAAGTCCTGCTCTCGTGGGCTCAGAAAGATGCCCCCAGGACTGACGCCGCAAGACATCTGCCCTGGCAGACTGGTACAGCCTTCTCCGGCCGTGTCAAGGTGAAGAGCTAGCTCTCTTTCTCTCTCCAACCCTGTTTTCCTCTCCAGGTGGGTAGGTCCTTTTCCCATGACGGAGTCTGACAAGTTCTGAGAGCCCAGGAGAGCGGCCTCTGAAGGCTCACCCCCGCATCGTGCTGGAATTTCCTATTGCTTTTCTTGTGTCTCTGACGCTAGTAGGTGGAGGCTTTGCTTGACCATTTTGCCAGCTGAGGTTGAATCAACCAACTTCTATTTCAGTTCTGTGGACCTCAGGGAGTATTCCCGTGTGTCCCTGTGCATGTGTGGTTTCCTCATCCAGGGATGTTTAACAGAACCATCACACATCCTGGCCACAAGAATCTAAGGACCCATGTCATCACTGCTGGTGAAGCGCCACTGGGTTTACCCAGTTAATGGGAGAGCATTTCCACTAACCTAGTATTGTAATGGAGCAGGACCCTGCGGGGCCTGCCAGGCACAGACCCCTCCCCCATGCCCTCTGCTGCAGCCCCTCTCTGAAGTACCAGATAATAGCATCTCATGCATATCTCCTGGGTTTTTCAGATGTTAAAACCACCACCAAAGGGAAGAACTTAACTACTTGATGATCGTGAGCACTTGACCCCACACCTTCTGATGCCTAAGGGTCGATAGTGTTGACCACCCTGTGCCCTTAACATCAACCAGTCAGAATTGTTCATAAACTGATCAATTCACCTGGACCCCCACCCACAACTGGCCTTTAAACATGCTTTGCTGAAACCCTCCTGGGAGTTCAGGGTTTTCTTGGGCATAACTCACCTGGTCCTCCTTGCTGGGCCCTACAGAAAGCCTTTCTCTGCTCCAAAATCCAGTGTTTGGGTTTCTTTGGCCTCAGGCTCGGTCGGGCACATGAACTCGCGTTCAGTAACAGTAAGAGGGATGGTATGGAAGCGGGGCTGTGTTGTCTGTCCCACCTCCTTTGGCTGGGTGAATGTTTCCAAAATTAGGACCCCATTCTCATTCTTTTGAAAACTCTTATTTATTTTTTTAAATCTTTCAGAAGTTTTGGAGTTCTCATTTGATTATTGCTTCCTTAAGGTAAGACAGTCACAATGCAGCCCTTAGCTAACTGCAACAGGTCCTACAAAAAACTGTGGCTAGGCATTTTTTTTCTTTTTTACTTACAGTCTATAGGAAAATATCACAAAGGGAGCTTCTCCTCCAGAGCAGCATGCATGTACAAGGCCACAGGGAGAACAGTGGAGAAAATTTTCCTTCTGGAAAAGAATACTGTTTATCATCCTAGAAACCAAGATTTTAAAGAAATCAATCTCTAACACCTTCTTGCACGAAAGAAAGGGCAGCAGAACATCTTCGAAAGAACTTAATCTCAAACTAGTGGAAAATGGATTCAAATCTGTCTCTCCCATTTACTAGCTTCTCATCTTAGAATTATTTACCGTCTCTGAGTCTTTGTTTTCTCTTCTATAAAATGGGTATTCTGACTTCTACTTCATATGATTTTTGATATAATAAAATGGGAAAGCATATAAAACAGCTAATGAGTATAGCGATCATCATAATAAACAACAAAAACCCACTTATTCTTCACAATGCTGAATTACATATACAACTGTATGTAATTTCCAAGAGTCAGTGTGGACTTTCCTACAAATTAAAAAAATCAATTTAATTCACTTCTCTGGAATATTTGAATAGAGCTTCTCTAAAGGAATCCAAAAATTTCTTCAAGAGCCATATCTGAAGAAATTAGATGATTTATTTAGCATCTCAGCCTAGATTTCCATTCTCCAAAATGAAGAACCACAAAAGATTATGCTATTCCTGTAGCTGCACAGTTAGTACCCACTGAAAGTGTTTGCACCGTACTCTATAATAAATGCATTTTTCTCTTAGTTGCAAAAGACTGTCTCCAAGAGGTTGTATGTTTTTCCAGATCATGAAAGTGTCAAAGTCAGTAATTGATATTATTAAATATGTTTACTGCTGATGCTGTGACACAGCTGAAATGTGCTTGCTTTTCTACGCTGAAAATTGATGGGATATTGAATCTGATTTCCCCTCTACAGTGGATGTCAGCAAAACTTCAACATGTGAACCAAAGAAAGCAGAAACAGTTGATAAATGTTCTTCATGAACCAGTCTCAGAAATGAGAGCAAATCAAATGCCTGTGGGAACCTGAGCCACAGTTTCAGGCAGAGTCTGTGCAAAAAGCGGCGGCTCAGAGCAGCTGAGGTTTATCTGCAGAATGAGGCAAAGCCTGCGGGGCCAGAGGAACTGGCTCTGAGCCTTACCCTCTGACCAGGGTTTGCTTGGGTCTTTGGTCTGTGCTTTTGGCCGTTATCCTAGAAGGCACACATTTTGTCTGTTTTGGAAAGGTGACTTTTTCTTCCCCACTATACTGGAACAGTGGTCAAGAATGCCAGAGAAAAATATTCTGGCACATTGACTAGAAAAACATCATTTTGTAAAATTCTGGCCAGAAAATGAATTTTCTGTTGGAAAAAATATAAAATGGACCATTTTTTACTTATACGCTGCATTGTATCTAATGCATTATTTAGGCAAAGATTTATAAATTGATATCAAAATGTGAATTCCACCATGGCTAAGCCCAGGGCTTATTCTCTTCCGAAAGAAATAGGTGTGTCCAATGTTTTCTATTTCATAATTTTGGTTTTCAGTCCATTGTGCATATTAGGTTATTTCCATGAAGCACACACATTTACATCCATATTTGTAATATCACTAATGCGCTAGCAAAATAATGTACTCTCATATGCTTCATTTTATTTAAACTTTATAACAGCTTTGTGACCCGTGTAGTGTGGCATTTTAATCCGCATTTTACATATTAGGGCACTAAGACTCAGGGTAGGGAAATGGCTGGTTCAGTGTCCGATAGTTAATAAGTATCTCAATGATGGCTCTGTCTCCTCTCTTCTGATTCTAAGCTGAGTGGTTTTTGTTTTATGGTTTAGTATATCAGAGCACCTTTCCTGCTTGCTTTGTATCCTTTACCAACATAACTCAAAATAGGTCAAACTACCCACATTTTCCCATCTATTATTTCATTCATTAGACACGATTGATGTTAAGGTCTGCATGGCTCCCTGAGCAAGGGCGAGGAGTGTTAGACCTGGAAGATGTTAGTGCTGATGTCATTCAACCCCGTACCATGTCTGCCAAAACCTTTGTTCCCCTGTACCTTCTATAAGCTTGGAAGACCTTCTCCATTGTTCCTATTCTAAGATTACCAGTGTGCCAATTTCTCACTTTACTCATGAGGTTTAGTCTCTGGATCTGTTGCCAACTTTTCAAGGAAGGTGTCGAACAAATCAACGGGATCACTGAGCATATGTTATAAATGGACCAACTACAAAGGTGTGGGCAGGGCTAAGAGAAAACAATTAAGAGGTAGGGCAGTATCTGGAAGTCACTATCTCTGTAGGCCTGAAGGAGCCAGGAGAGGGAGCAGATCCTGGAACCCAGAGAGAACAGCTGGATGAACGGGCTGGGGTGGAATTGGCAAGAGTGGAGACAGGAAAACAAAAACACCAAACTCAGTTTCTTGTGAATTTCCTGTATCAAGCCACATGTCCCATTGTCTCAGACCAGATGGCATACTAGCCCAGGTGTATCTGAAACAGAGCCTAAACGGACACACTCTTTGGGATGCAACCCTGTGGAAGCGGAGTTGAGGAAAGGGGGAGGGAAGCAATACAAGGAAAGCAAATATAACAATGCGCTTTACTGAGCTGGCCCCTTCTTCACCACAAGCAGATACCTTGGTTTCACAAAACATCTCCAGAAAAGTGATAGGAAGTTGGGATGTCTTTCAAGTATTTGAGGGGCCGCATTGCCTATTCATGGCCTTATGAAGTGTTGACTCCCTTGATCTTCTGGATCATGTTATTAACGGACACTGAGTGGTCCTGTGGTGCTTCCCACTCAGCAGCAATGAGGAAGCATCAGGGCACAAGGGGAAAAAATGTGAAGCAGGAGCCAAGGTTCTGCAGGGTCATGCCTATTGGTGATCTGATCTGAAGGAATCCCCAGAACAGAGGCAGTCTCGGCCAGAAGTGGCAGGAAAGCTGTAGCTCCACAAACTTCAAAACACTGTGAGCCTTGCTGGGGCTGCATCAGTCAGAGAGCAGGCCAGGTGATGGTGCAGATCTAAGCACGCACAAACTCGGCACGGAGCAGAGGACCAGAGTGCTTATAAAGGTCAGCCACACAGGGCACAGAGAGAAGGCAGGAACTGGTGGAGGAGAGAAGCGGGTCTGGCGCAGCAAACAGAAAATGTGCATCGTGTATATACAAAATGGGAAGAAGCTTCTACAAAATGGCCATGCTCTCTTCAGCAACACTACGTCTCCAAACTTGATTCTTTTCAGATTCCTAGATTCCTTTATATTCTTTTACATTCCTAAGGCAAGACAGAGTGCTCTAATGGTGTAGTCTGATGGCTTTGTGTGTGGTCTTAGAAAATTTTATTCTGTCCCTTATCCTGGTTTAATTTCATTCAAACTCCTATAAGCCTGCATTTTCACTCATGGCTTCTCCTTACCATGCCAGGGAAACAAATGCCACATCTCTAGCCTTCCCCTTCCTGCAGAACTTACTTCTGGCCTCCTCACTTCAATCTCATCCCCAACTTGAAAGTCTTAGCAGTGTTAGGGATTTACACATTAATTTTTGTATTTAACTCTTTCTGATATACTGTATCATTATTGATATTTAACCCAATAATTTTTTTCTCTTTGGTAATAATAATAAATTTTAATTTTAATCACTAGTTAAAGAGAATATCATCTCCCCTCCTCAATACTGTAAAAACTAACCTGATCTAGAAGTGCATTTGCATTTATTAATGTCAAACATCATCTAGTTATTCATAATTGTGATTGGAACCACATGAAAAAAAGAAGAAGGAAAAAAGGGTTTGCCTGCCTCAGCTGTCTAAATTCGACTAACAATTAATATTTGCAGGTGCTGGGAAATTTACTTAGACGGCTGATCCCAGGGCACACCTTGATCTACCCTTGAGGTGTGGCATTAGGCCTCCAAGTCTATAACTCAGAAAGGAGTTCTTGTGCAGGTGCAAAAAGAATCCACGGATGAATTGCCAAGTGCCTAGTGTTGTACTCCTCCGATTCTGAAGACGATGTCATTGGCCTGGTTTGTGTTAACTTTTGATAAGATTTAATTAGAAATAAAGACTAGAAAAAATATTAAAGAAACAAAGAATTTTTTTAATCAGTAAGGTCTTAGAAAATCATAAATTATTCTGGTGTCTCCCCCCCCACTTGTAGTTCCACCCTTGCCAAGTTGTATATATCAAGCTACCTTTGCAAAGTTGTACATAAAATTCCATCCATGTGATTTAATCTTCTGTAGACAGGAGGAGATAGAGCACGTAAATGTTTTTCACCAAAATGTTCTTTTTGTTTAAGTGATGGGAGAGGGAGGAGTGTCTGTAAATGAGGAGATTTCAAGAAGCTCAGTTCCTCCTTGTAAAGTGGTGTGTGTGACAATCACCCTGGCAACAACCCTAATAGCTAAACACATAATAATAATTTCTTCACAGTAAGGAGAGAAAATAAGCACTTAACTCTGGAGCTAATATTATTTTGGAATAGTTTAAAGAGTATAATTTTGGAAGGGAAGGGCACATTTTTGTCAATTTCTTTGTCTTTTGACATTTAACTTAGAGGTTGGGGGTAGATGGTATAAATTACCAGGATCTGAGTTCTGGAACAGGGCCTAGACCCCAAATGTGTTGTATGTCTACCAAGCCCTCAGTTTTGTTTTGTTTCTTTGGCCGTGCCATACATTCTGAGGCCTAAGATGGTTTGGGATTTTTTTTTTAATTTGTTTATTTCTCTACTTTAGAACTGCAGTTTTTCAGAGTGTTGTAGGGTGAACATTATTATTTCAATGAAAATTTTTTCAACACTACCCTAGTCTAGATTTCTTTTTTCTAAAGCCAGTAAATAAATTAAAAAAAAAAACTAAAATTCCTTCAAAAATACATTAACAGTGAGTTGGATTATACTGCTAGATGGATCCTTTAGGATAAAAACATAATATTTTAGATCTTCCTTGTTTTTATTGATAAAAAAATTAAGGCTTAGTGATGCCAATTAAATAAGGCAAGAACACCATTAACAAATCAAGAAATTAGAATGGAACCAAGGTAATTTGCTTCTAAATCCAGTACCTTTCTTTCACTATTCCATTCTGGTGGACTCCACCTGGATTATAAACCAGTGTTTTCAAAATATAGACCCCAGGTTCATCTGCATCTTCTATGATGCTTTTCAGGATGTAGCTTCAGATCCACCTCTTGAGATTGATTCTGTAGACGTGAAATAAGGCACTAGTGTCTGCATTTGTAACAGCCACCCAGGGGATCTAATGCACACTGACATCTAAGAGCACCGCCAACCATGTGGTCGCCGTGCAGACACTTCATCGGTGCTGTCCACTGGCTTCCCATACATCTCCGTGAGAGCAGACCAAGAGTCCAACCAGAGGCTGATACTGAGCCTCTGACAGAAATAAATAAATAAACACACACAAACAAACAAATAATGTATATGGTTTAATTGATTTAGTCTGGGAAGCAATCGATGGAATATAGGATTTGGTTAACACAAATTAGCTCTCATCCTGAGAACGTCATGCACTAAGTCAAAATCAAAACTGTCGCATCTTACTTCTTTGGAGGTGCTGGCAACTAGCATTAAACAGGTTGAAGCAGATGTATTTCTCACTTGCCAGAAGCTGTACTCAGACAGCAATGGTCAGCTCCTCAAGGAGTTTTCAGCCAGTGACACTTAATTATATCTAGCCCCAAATTCAGAATTGGTGACATTCTGGGAAAGGACTATTGACTAGCTGAGAAATGACACTGTTGAGGTTCAATATTAATCTTATGATCACCGGGAAAAAACTAGTACCTATTTATTTGTAAAAGTTTTGATGCAGTTTTCAAGTGACAATGTTCAGCAAGCATCGGAACAACATTTTTCATGTCAGATTTTGATTTTGTTTTGGTTTTAAGAGAGTGCGGGGTGGAGAAGATGGAGGGGTGCTTCATATTGAAGTTTGATTGAAAACAACCAAGTGCCCGCATGAGTCTACACACAAGACGAGGCCTCAAGTTTTCTCATTTCAAGCCTGAGTAGTTTGGGTCATCGGGAAGGCATGTGGGCTGCAAGGCCACAGATTCCAGTCAGTGTCAGTTGCCTTTGTACAGGAGACAATCAAGCAGCAAGGCATACTGTAATTTTTATTTTATGTTTCAAAGGGTTCTTTCAAAAGATTGTATTCTTCCCTCACATTTTCCTTGCCACAGCTGGTGGCTTCTTCCTAAATGATATATTAGGGCCCATGAGCACTTGATGTCTGTCTTCTCTTACTTGACTGACATGATGTGTGTCAAAATGTAAACAGCCTAATGCAGAAAGCACATGAGTTCAAGGAGAAATTCTGAAACTGTTTCTGAAGTGACTCTGAAGGGCTGTGCTCTGAGAAATTTCAGCCTGTGACCTTCTAGCCTTCACTAATTCTAAGCTTGTGGATTTATAAGGTTGTGCTAATGGCCACACTAATCTGTAGCCACTGGAAGGACCGAAGTGTTCTCTCCCCTACATGAATACAGAGCACTTTCTGCAGTGATTGGAAGCAGGTTATTCACAGCTTGCTAGAGTGAAATTGCATTTAAGCCCATTTCAGATTCTTTTACTGGTTATTAAAGAACAGTGCATTTCATTTTTAGCACCTTGCTCTAATGAGAGTTCTGTTGTTAATGAAAGCTTTAGGCATCCGTAATGCTGTCTGCCTCTGTCCAATATACAACTGGATGTAGTCTTGGAATGTTAGAGATGGCAGGAGGCTAGAGACATAGGACCGTTTAGTTAGGTAGGCATGCCTTCACCCCAGTTTTCAGATGTGGTGTTCTCTCTGTAAGTAAATGTTAAGCAGCCACACATGACAACAGCTAATCCTGTACTCACTCCTGTGATGCATCTGCAGAACCTCCACCTCTCCCCCTCAATCCCAATGCCATGGAGCATCCTGCTTTGATGATGGAGGTGGAGAAGTATCTCATGCATCTTGGTGGAGGGAGTCAGACCCCCTTGGCAGGTCTTGTCTTAGAGTTTGTGATTCTTTCCCTCCTCTCTTACTTCCCATATTTACAGAGTGCCAGGTTTGTCCAGGTAGATTGCAAAGGATAGAAGTTTGGACCTGAGTAAGAAAATGCTGCTCTCAATGAATTAACGACTAAAGAGTTGTAATTGTGCATCAATAACGTAAGGTAAATATTGAAAGAGATCTTGTGGGGATAGAAAGATGAGATTTCCTTACAGGCTGATGAAGTACCCCTGCCTGCTTCTCCAGCCGGGCGAAGGATTTCTCCTCCCTCCTCTCTTGCATGCCTACAATACCTCACAGCTAAGGGTCTGCCGCAGAGTGGTCCTCCTCTCCCAGACGTACCGTGGCATTTCACACCTCTTACCCTTTACGAGTTTCATTTTTCCAGAGAATATTACACGATGTAATGGACAAAATGACTCCGATCAAGCATTCCCTTCACTGTTTCCCCACTCCTGGAAATACAAACACACCTCCCCAGACACACATCCCCACATTCTCTCAGTAACTCTCTTCTCTGTGGGACCATGATGTGTACACTGTGCGCACAATGTACACTAGTCCAGTGTGCAGAAATATAGATCATTTTTTGACTTCATGATTCATTCTGGCTTTTTTTGAGTAAGTAATGTGATCTTTCAAGCCCAGCTCAAAATACATGGCTGATTAGTTTTCCCAGCCCAAGGAACTGTCTTTTTGTGTCATCGTGCACTTTACAGAGGCACATTCTTACTTTCTAAGCTCCTGGTTTCTAAATGACACGCCTAGGTATTCCTTCCATCAGGTGGGACCCACAGAATGGAGGCCGCCCCGGTGACCTGGTCCACATCGCAAATCGAAACCTAAATCATCTGGCCTTCAGGGCAGAGGCCTCACTGTCAAGGAAACCTCACGTACACCAATTACAATCCTCCACCTCAGCTTTAGCGAGCTTATCTTACCCTGGAAAATGGACCTGCTCACTTTATGAGGAAATCCCTGGCCTCCTAGCCAGTCACGCCTTGTCTGCGTATTGCCGCTTCCAGTGCTCTGTAAAATGTGCATCCCAATCACATTGGGAACAGAGCCCCGCTGCTTGTAGAGCGCTCCACTCCCTCAGTGCGTGGGTTGTCCTACCTTGAATACGTGACATCAAACTTGTTACTGAATTTTTTTATTTTTGTCACTTGATACTTGTCTCCTGTGGAAATATATGCACTTATTTCTGAATTTGTTTTTATTTATACATTTGCATATGATTGTATGTCTGTAACTGAATAGGACTGGTTACATTAGAGCTTCAGTTAGTAAAAAATAATAGTAATATATAGCTTCAAATGGAATATTGGAATCATCTCCACAGGTCACCTAAGTCACTATTGACTATTTCTCTTAAGTTGAGGCAATGCTGTTGATGGTTAATTTTGACCATTACATGTGAACTCTTCTTAATTTCACTCTAAACATGACCACCTCATTTCACAGTTCTGGGGAACTATTGTCAGCATGGATGGAAACCCAGAGGGCAGTGGTAGGAGCCGACATCAAGCAGTTGACTCATCATTTCATAGTGGATTTTTACATCATTACCTAATGCATGAATTTCAATGTCAACAGGAAGATAACAAAAATAATTCACATTTGTACAGCATTTTAAATGTTAAAACAAGTATTAATTTATTTGATTCCCCCAACTTTATAAGATGATAAACTTGAGTGGCTGAAAAAAAAACTGTTAATAGATAAATCATTGATGTTTTTTCCATCAACAGAAGCGAAAAGACCTCTTATATCAAAACATTCATTTGGCCTCAAAATGAGAATTCCTGGTATGTGAATTAGGTTTGATTCTTCATTTTTATTTGTTTATTTTTTTTAGTTTGATTCTTTAGAACTCTGAAGAAACAGCAGAGCCCAGCTACCTCAGATAGAGGCACCAACACCCCGAGACACTGTAGGCAGGGATAATTTCATGCTTATGTGCCACGCCTAATTCTTGCCGGTAGGGAGTGGGGGTGGGGGGAGTATGAGTGATGGAAATCCACAGATAATCAACAAACTTCTTTTGCTCGAAGGGTTTGTGCTCTTTCCCCAAGGAGGCTTTTTGCCGTGATCTCTACCTAGAAGGAAAAATTGGCTGCTCTTTCTTCTTCTTCAAGCCGCCTTCCCAGCGTGTGCGCATGAGGCTCCCCTCCAGGAGTGTGTGTAGCCTCACCACTGGAGGTCATCTTTTTTTCATCACCATCTGGAGGTCTTTTCCCAGGCACTTTAGTTGCTCCTCCACCTGATTACAATATCCCACTGATCCTGTTTTGCACTCTCTGCTTCTTAACAGGATCTCTCTTTGGTGTCCCAACACCATAAAGAAGTTAATAATGCATAATGAGTTTGGACATCAATAGTTTGAGCTGCAGTGGACTAAAATTACCCTTCTCTTTCATGGCACCATGAAGGCAGAGTCTAATCATTGGTTCAGTGAATTCCCACGTCAAGACAGACATAGGTGAATATTTTGTGAAAAGTAAGCACATGAGCACAGGGCACCGCCAATGCACCTTTTTTCCTCTTGCTATTCATCTGGAAAAATGATAGCTTTGCATCTGTCCTTGAAAAACCAGCAACTAATAGCCTGGAAAAACTACCTTTGTCTTGTAAAATGCACAATAAAATCTTTGCCGTTCCCACATAAATTCAGGTTGTCTTGCACTACCTTTGGTTTTGTGTTTCTTAATAAACTATGATTTAGAATTTATAGATGCTAACTACTGTATATAAAATAGATAAACAACAAGGTCCTACAGTACAGCACAGGAAACTATATTCAATACCTTGTAATGGCCTATAATGAAAAGCTATGAATAGGGATATATATACATATATATAAATGAATCTTTATGCTGTACACCAGAAATTAACAAAGTACTGTAAATTAACTATATTTCTGATTTTTTTTAATTGAAGTATAGTCAGTTTACAATGTTTCAGTTCTAGTGTACGGCATAATGTTTCAATCATACATTGCACATACATATATTCCTTTTCATATTCATTTTCATTATAGGTTACTGTGAGATATTGAATACAGTTCCCTGTACTATACAGAAGAAACTTGTTTTTTTAATCTATTTTATACACAGTGGTTAGTATCTGCAAATCTCTAACTTACAATTTAAAAAAATTTTTTTAATTTAAAAAATATATGATTAGCATGCCTAGACACATTTTCACACTGTTAAACACATCTATTTTCCTTAGATATATGAGAGAGTCATTGCTTAGGTATGTCAGGAGCCTCCAAAACATATTCCTTTTTTTATTTTAATACACTAATAGAAGGGAAAAGGGTGTCTTTTCTATGAATTGCTTCCTTGGAGAAGTAAAACACACACACAAAAGCTAGTATTTATTAAATGAATACATGAATAAACTAATCCTTTAAAACAACTCGGGTACATGGACAAAACATTTGATCTGGGGAAAGGACAAGAAGTAGGAGGCAATTTGGGATCAGCATTTGCTCCAATGAGTGTAATTATTGTGTAAATTGTGGCTCTTGACAAAAATCTCTGAGTCCTGTTGAGATGTTGTTAATGCCCCAGGAAGAAGCCTGCCTTCTCTAGCGTGATTGCTTTCAAAGATGCTGCCGCCCCCTTCCTCCTTTTCCCACAGGAGATGGGCAATTTGCCAGTGTTTCATTTTCAAGTGCCATTGTTCACCTAGAGCTTTAGGAAAAGCTCCTGCTTTTTATTGTTAATCCAAATCTAAACGATGACCATTTGAAAAAAAAAAATCTTGGAACATTTTACAACAAATTTATTAGGCACTGACATTTAACCACGATGACACAAACAGCTCTGTCACTTGTTTTTTAACTTAACAAGTAATTTAGTAATTTATGCAGCCTCGGAATTACTTTATTGGTTTGTGAAATCTCCTTCTATGAGTAATTCATGGGAAAATTATAAATCTACGGCTGCTTCTGCAATACCTTTCCAACATTCATTCCATTAGTTACAATTCTGACAACAAAGCAACTCGGTAATGTTTATTGCGTGATTCAATCACTCGAATGTCATATTTTACATTGTATATATATAGGACCCTGCAGAAGAATGGTCCAATTGTCCTACATTCTAAGGAAATTAGACACATTTATTCATTAAAGAACTTGAAGAATAGGTTAAAGATGTTAATGATTATTGAATGTGAGCTCATGCTGGGACCTTATGTGAATTAGGTTTGGCAGTCTTGGATTAATTCTTCATATTTAACACACACTACACATTCAGGGGGTAATTTCCTGTGTTTTATCATAAAGACTGAAGCAAGATCAAAATGGATGCCAGAATTTGAAACGGTTCTGTGCAAAAATGGAAAGCAGGTAATCCTTGCTTTTATCACCCCTTTGCACAGCCCTTTGAGCATGTGTCCTCGTCCTGGTCCACCCCTCACTTGCCATGGTCTGCCCACCTCCCAGCACTTGGGGTCTGTCACTTGGCCAAGGCCCCTGCCGTGACAGCGTCCTTCTGCTCTCAACCTTTCCTATTCCCTTCGCTTTCAGTTCGAAAATTTCCTATAAATGTTACACTCTTTAAGAGTCCCTTCTAGTCTAGAGAACAAGAACATTGATTTGTGTTTAGGAGTTAATAGCTGGTAGTAGCTATTAATGTGACACCCTTCCACATATAATTTGCATTTAAACAGCTGCCTTGAACTGAAAGAGTTGGAGAAGGCTGAGGATTTCAGACTCTGAGGCAGGGCCAATGAGAGTTATTTTTTGTCATCAAGCCCTTCCCAGTGCCTCTCAGGTGTTTAATCAGTCTATGAGACATGAGGAGGGAGAAAACTAAATAAACACAGCTCTGATTTGATTCCCAGCTCTGACAATTACTAGCTCTGTGACCTTGAGCTAGTTCTCCAGTGTCCTCAATCATAAAATAGGGCTAATAATGTTTTATGAAGACTAAATGAGTAAGATAGCAAAAACTCCTGAAGGTTTAACATTATAAGAATGTCAGCTAAAAATCTTTTGGTTACAAATGACAGACATTCAACTCAAACCACATATTCTGATAGGGTAGAAATGTGTTGTCGTTTAGAAATACATATTTTTAGCAAGCAAAGGCAGGGATTCTGACATGGGTGGTAATTGATCATACTTCCATGAACACTATCCTAGGGAGTCCAAGGAGTGTTCCACAGACCTGAAGAAATGAGAGGCAGGAGATGTCAGAGAATGTAGTGGTCCAGATCTAGAATCATCTGAAGTTAAGGATGACAACCTCCATAAACCACAGAGAGTACAGATGAGATTGAAAGGTCATGCCGAAAGTAAATCTAACTATACACTAAATCTCTAAGGATTTGAGAATAATCTTTGACAACAGAGAAAATTACGGATTTTTTTAAATATATAGAAATTAACTGAAATCAGGGAAGATCATTGGACCACTAGTGGTAATCTGATAAAAGGAGCAGAAAATGAAAGTGGTGCCAGAAGAGTGGAGATGAAAAAATGCAGTCCCATTTTCTTTAAAGAGCCCAAAATTGGATTCTTCCAGGTATAGCACAATGAATCTTGGTGTCAATCTTGAGAGATTATGAAATGGGATGTTGAATGAAAGATGTCTAAGAACTTAATGGAGAACATGGTACTCATCGAGAACCTGTATCAGTTTCCTAAGAACTAGTCAGATTATTTCTACTTTTGATAGAATTACCAGATTGGCCAATTTTATATGACCAGGAAAAATTGGACATACAGTGTGTCTGGAGTTCAATTGTCCATGAATCTACCATGGAGAAGAATAAAGAAAACAGTTAACTATCAGGCAGGAAAAGCTTTCCCTTTCCCCTGTCAGGTTCAGTGACTGTGAGGGCTGTGAATGAAATCAACAAAAGACAGATTAACAAAAGGCAAGACGTATAACTTTTCCTACTATCTTACGTACACAGGAATTCACAGAAAAGAAGCATAACTCAAAGAGTTTGGGAGCTTATCTACCAATCTAATAAAGGAAAGGTGATTTAGGCTTCAAGGGAAAATAATAAGGGTTATTTCAAGGTCTGTTTCACAAACTTCTCTTGGTGTTGACTGTCCTCTTCTTGGTTCGGGGTTGGGAACATGAGGGATCAGGGGAGGAATATCCTCTGCAAGAACTATTTACCACTCTGTAGGTAGCTGAGAGATGTACAAATGTTCTCTTTTCTGGTAGAGGTTCAAATGTCTTCCCCTGAACTCTGCGGGGTGGTGGTGGTGGAGATTTGCCTCCATTTGTAATTCATTTCAACATTCCTTTTCTCCATATGAATTTGGGCTTTTTGAATTTTTCTTTAAACTGGTTCCCTTATATACATGGTTCTCTCAGTTAGTGACTAGAATAAAGCTTAATCACATGATCATTTTACATCCAAAGGAGAGTCACTTTTTTACCATTTTTTTAAGTGTCTTTCAACAGTGAAATCACTTGTTGTGTAGGATTGGAAAACTCCACTGTATATTCTTGAGAAAATGAGTGATAAAGAAAAATAATGCCTTAGTATTTTTAAGAAAGCAGTTTTTATTTTGCAGAACCCCCAACAATTTTAGAAACCCCCAGGGATCTCAGAATCATATTTTGAGAACTACTGCTTCACAGTTTTAAGAACTGTCTCATTCAACACAGCCAATGAAAAGGATTTTTATTTAGAGTCAAGTCAAAAAGATGGTGTTGGGAACCTAAAATGTAGTCTGATAGAAAAGTTTAAAGAAATTGAACAATACATTTAGCAAAGAAAAGATAAAATTTAAGGGAATAGGATATTAATATTCAAATGTTTAAAAAGGCTTAACATAGAAGACTAACATTTCTCATGCAAAGGTGGAGTTTGATTCCTTTTGCCTTGAATTAAGTGGAAATTTAGTGACTTACTCCTCGTGAATAGATAGATGAAAAAGTGACACTGAATAATGTTCCAAATCTAGGTCCTACAAGATGATACAACTTACCTAGTTGTGTCTCTGGACAACCATCCTTGAGATCTAGCCACCATTTTGTGAGGAAGAAAGCTTAGGTCACATGGAGAAGCCATGTGTAAATGTTTTGGCCACCAGCACAAGCTAAGGTCGAAGTCAACAGCCAGCATCAACCACGAGACTGAGTGAACAATACTTCAGCAGCCAGTCTTTGCATCATCCCAGCTAAAGCCGAGTAAAGCAGGGACAAGCTGATGACTGCCAAGTTCTGAGCAACTTGCAAATCCACAATCAAAATATATGTTGTTGTTTGTAGCCACTAAGATTGGTGGTGGTTTGTTATGAAGCAATAAGTATCCAGAACAAAAAAGCAATTACTTCTTGAAGGGTTATCTCTAAATTTTTGGTGACCATTACATGGAGACCAATGTTGGTGGATTGTATAAAGACTTCTCTAATGACAATCTATTCAAAAATACAATCATAGAATGAGCACATTTAACATTCATTATTTTTTATTTTCTCTATGAGGAGATGTGGACATAGCAAGATCAAATGCTTCACTTCTCTGCTCCTTAATGGCTCAGCCAGAACTAAAATCAAAGAAGCCTGAATCTTATTTAATTTCATTTCCCACTAGTCCATTTTCATTGGAAAGTCTTGGTTTCCCTACCTCCAGAGCTCTTCAAAGAGAGACTTCCTACTTGTCAGGAGTATGACATAAAGGAGTACAAGGTTGGATGGCGCATTTGACTAGATGATATATAAGCACCTTTTCAACACCAAGAAGTTATGACTCTTTGTCTTAAAAAAGACATGTGTTTGACCTATGAGAAATAACAGTCTTCTCTATACTGTACCACTTAGACTTCTCTGGGGTCTCTGTCTCCCAGATTAGTAATTTAGATAGATAGATAGATAGATAGATAGATAGATAGATAGATAGATAGATAGAATTTTAAATATTACAGTATTTTAGTTAATTTTCCCTCAGAGAGACTGAGAACTGTAGCATGCATCCATGTGCTCACTGATTCATTCAACTGATAGTTGTCAGGAGCCCAGATGTGCTTCATGTTTTTAGACGTGTAAGGAACTAAGGCTATTTAACTTCACTTAATCCAATCCAAATTCTCCCAAGTATACTTCCATCTTATTTAATTTTTATTCTTATTCTATTTTTCTTAATGCTAATTTTTACATGTTTGAGAAAGGTTAAGAATTATTTTGCTCTTTATCCTTAAATTACAGATTAATCGAAAACATTAAAAAATGGAAATATATCGTGATCATAGAAGGGTGTAGGAACTTTGTTACAAGGCTACATTGGTGAGCTGGAAATATTTAATTGTCGCTAAGTGGACTATTTGCTTTCTTTTTCCATGATTGTAGCTAAAATATATGAGATGCTTAGAAAAAAACCTAAAGCAAAAGGCAAATATTTTCCTGAAGGAAGAGCATTCTAATGTTAATGGCTGTTTCTATACAGAATTTTGAGGACAGCAATACCAGGTATGGCAGGGAGGGCAGATCTGTCACCAAACTGCCCAGGTTCATGTCTCAGTCTGTGCATTTCTTTACCCTTAACTAGGGTGAGTTACAAAGCTCTTTACACTCTCTTCATTTGTAAAAGGGGATGATCATAATAGTACCAATTTCATGTGATGGTTACAATGATGAAAGCAGTTAAGATTTCTACCAGTACTGAGAACAATGCTTTGCCCCATGTTTGTGCAGTATAAGCATTTGTTAATTAAAATGTGAACATGTAATAATACTTTAACAATATACTTCTTTCTTGTGATTGATTACAAAGCTCAGTTTTGTATAATCACATGATATTTTCTTTGAAAATGGATGAATCAATGGCTTTAGAATAAATTTAGCCATAACAGTAAACTGTCCATTTACTTCTCTTTCTATTTTTAAATCCTCTAAAACTTTGGAACTCAGATGATTTACTACCACCATAGAACGCAATTAAATGTAATCTACACTGTCTACTTAATATCTTGTTAAACTTAATTTTTACCTTAGGTTCTTTGCTTTGGAGATCTTGTGAAAACTTTCATCGCTCTAGGGGTGGAGTGGGGATATGTTCATAAAGTTTCATAAGATTTTCGGTATTACCATTCACTCATTTTTAATCCACCTAAATTTAAACATTTTTTGTAGTGTAAAATAGGCATCTAGATTTATTATTATTCATATAATAAGTCAATTTTCCCAACATCATTTATTAAGCCAACCATATACAACAGTGTCTGTATCCTCGTCATACACCAAGTGTCCATATGTTCATGGGTTTATATCTGGGCTCTTGAATGTAACCCATTCATCTATTTCTTTTTTCTTTTCCCGTGCCTTACCACACTTTTAATCTTTATTGATATATAGTAATAGACCTTCTTTACTGAGCAATATGTATCATTTATGATGATAATTACAAGCTATAGAGTGTAATGAGAATGCTAATTTAAAACAAAGAAACAAAAGTGACAGGAATCCAGTCACTGAAAAGTGAAGTAAGCCAAAAAAAAAAAAAATAAAATAATGCCATTTGCAGCAACATGGATGGACCTAGAGATTGTCATTCTAAGTGAAGGAAGCCAGACAGAGAAAGAAAAATATCATATGATATCACTCATGTGTGGAATCTAAAAAGAAAAGAGAACACTAATGAACTCATCTCCAAAACAGAAACAGACTCACAGACATAGTAAACAATCTTACGGTTACCGGGGGAAAGTGGGTGGAAAGGAATAAATTTGAAAGTTTGAGATTTGCAAATGTTAGCCACTATATATAAAAATAGATTAGAAAACCAAGTTTCTTCTGTATAGCACAGGGAACTCTATTCAATGTCTTATAATAACCTTTAATGAAAAAGAATATGAAAATGAATATATGTATGTATATGCATGACTGGGACACTGTGCTGTACATTAGGGGTTGACACATTGTAACTGAGTATACTTCAATGAAAAAAAGAATGTGGTTGAACATTGATACTCACATGAAAAGCTTATTAATTCTCAAAGTGAAACTATTGTTAGAATTACAAGTCTAACCGCCATGAGACTGACCATATGTGACATTCAGACAGCTGATTTAGCCCATTGATAACCATTTAAGATACTCTATTATATTATCAATGCAAAACTTGATCATTAGCAATAAACCATGAAGAATTAGAATTGTCAATGGATCCCAGAAGCCCCAGTGTCGCCCTGACAGGGGGAGTACGCAGAGCACGCCACCCTTACTTTTCTCAGGCTTGGTTGTAGACCTGAGATAAGAAAGGGAGTGAATGAAGAGTTTGACAAAAGGAACGGAATCACTTAAAAAATGTAAATAACCAAAAAGCTGCTGCACATGTGGTACAGCTTTGTCTAGGCTCTGTTATCTCCAGACAGCATTTCAAAAATGTATCCCTTTCGATCTGTCACCAATGTTGTGATCATCCTTTATCCCGGATTTTCATAAGAATTCTGAAGGATTTGAGGAAGACCAATTAATCAATGCCAGAGCGGATAATGATTTATGACCAGAGTAAAAATAGGAGTGCCTACGTTTCAATGCAGTCCCTTCTCTCTGTTGATCAGAATTTTTTTTTCTTTCTCTTGGCGTGAGTCCAAACATCTTTCTGGCAAAGAGGGTGTATTTTTTGAGATAGCAAAGTTGTTTATTGAGCCACTGAGTTCAATCAGCATCAGTAACTCCTGCAGTACCAAGGAAAATTGGAAAGAAAAGGCTTAGCGTAAATCTTCGAATATGGAGTAACTCATCAGCTGGTTCAGCAAGTTGCAGAAAAGGTCTTATAATGTGAACACATTGTGTATATGGAAGGTGTTTGTGCCTGTCTGTTTTAATATATACGGGACAGTCTTTTCCTATCCAAGGACTTTTATTATGCTGCCACATTTGTACCCAGGTATTTTGATGGTACTGCTGGCATAGCCCTCCCAGCCAAAACAAAGGGTGCATATAATTTTTCCTTGAGTTCTACTTTTATCCTTCAAGACGTCTGGCTCAAATATTCAATTAGATTTTATCACCTTTGTTTCCAAATCATAAATTGTTTGACAAATACCATATCATTGATGTGTATCACAGACTCACATAATATCTTATTTCTTTGATGAGTGATTATGGGACACTACCTTTATACTGCCGAGATTTATGTTACTCTTTTCAGCAAGAGCTACTGTGGGATGGTGAAATGAACAGTAATAAAGTTGGCAGGATGAATGCTGCAATGTGTGTCTAAAGTCTGAAAAAGGAGCCTGCTTTTATGCAAATACAAATTGGCTGTGAAGCTTGTAATTCTGCAATCCAAACATCTAGCATGTGTCCTCTGTGTGACCCACTGTGATTTGAAAGACAGAGTGGAGACAACGGGTGGAGGGGGCAAGGATTGAGAAGGAAAATATGAATGTTATTTGTCGATATTTGTTAAAGGTCAGTGCCTATTAAAGAAAGAGACAGGAATGGAACTACTGCTAAATTACCATCTCAGCAATAAAAGAATAAAGAACTGTTGTTATCATTTTTCTATAGCAACAATAAGGGTTAATTCATATCCAACACTGCCTTTGGTATTGAGTAAATAGATGATTTCATTTTATTAAGTGTTGCTGTGAATACTAACAGTACTCCTTTTGTGAGAAGGAATAATAAACAACAGGGAGGGAGCCATGCCTGGTAAATCTGACCTGTAAAAAAAGCCTGCTGAAATCTGAGAGTGGCTACCCAAGGGCCATTTGGAACCATATTAAAGAGGTTACTGAGTCCCAGTAACAGTAAGTGTGAGAGCTGGAATCTCTCTCTCTACACTCTTGTCCTGACTATCTATTTGGTCTGCCCAGTACTCTCCTTCTTCAAGAATTCTTGCTGTCTGTTAATGGTTCTCTCAGTAGAGGCCATGTTTTCAGGACTCCATCTCCCAAGTACCATCATTGGTCCAAGAGTGAGAACCTGACCACAGCGGGTAAAAATAGAATTCCCTGATGTTGAAGTGACTAGTGCAGCCGTGGGAACCCCATCCTACCAGACTAATCAGGATAAGTCTGTGTCTGAGGTTCAAAAACTTAAGGCGAAAAACATAGAAACTATTAAAATCTGTATTTTCTGCCATATAAAGGAAAACTTTATAGCCCTTATATATTGAAAAAAAGATAAAAATAGACAAATGGCAGCTCAGTGAGTGCATTAGTCCTTTGAGCCCTGTTTCTAGGAGTCGTTAAGCCCCAGCTGCAACCTCAACTTTCTCGTACATTGGATGTTCATCTACACCTTCTATTCCTTGAGCTAAAGCATTCCTAGCTGTGCCTAATTAATTCATTTTGGGGTTTTGTAATCTGCAACCTGGAGTCCTGATATAATTACCAAGATCAATGATTTTCAGGTATACTGGAGAGAAGGATTGTTGCATATTCACTATGCTGTATATAAAAAATCATAGTACCAGATTTGAGTCTAGAATTTTTTCTTAATCAAAATCATTTCTATATACTGTATTTCAAGGGTTAAATAATGTTGAAGAGTTAAGTGTGGCACAAATTAGTACAGACACAATTTTATTCCTTTCATAATATTGTTCCATCAAAAGTATTAAATCTGTTTATTCCAGCTTACAAAAACTTTGTAGGTTTTCTATATACAAATTAGTACACACTTAGTTGGGTGACCGCTAAGTGAAAATATAAATGGCAACCTACAAATGGAGAGATTCAAGTTGCTTATCTCTTTGCAGAACAAGTTCTGTGATAGTTTTCTCTGTTTTTTTTTTTGGTTGTTGTTGACCAGAATCATTTGCAGCTACCATGGAGCAAGCACTAAAGTTGGAACTCACAGTCTTGTGGAAGGAAACAATAGTGAAATACAAACAGCACAGATGGAGAGACATGAGAGAAGAATACCTATCTATCAGGGTTATATTGTGAATATAAACAGAATTCAAATTCAAGAAAGCATCTCTTGGAAAAAGAAGGCACTCCCTGTACAGTAGGTACAGGTGAAATCGTTCTCCATCCCAATTCCATGCTTCTTATTTGTGTGGATTTAGACTCCTTACATGCACTCTTGTCCTTTGCTTCCTCTTCTCTGTCTCCTTCAATTCTCTATCGATAAATCCACTGATTTCCCATATGCAGATTTAGCATCCCCAGCTTCCTTGAATTAATCCCAATTGAGCCAGCATGTATTTCCATAGCAGCCATAACACCCTCTCTTTAATTCCAATCTAATTCAGTGGGGCTTTGAATTATGTTCCCATACTTATCATTAAGGGTCCAGGCATTCCTCTCTCCCACGTGTCCCTTGCTGTTAATTTCTGTAAAATAGGAATAATGCTGCATATCCCATGGGGGTCACTGTAATGATTAATTTTTAAAATGGAGAGAAAATGCTCAGGCAAATGACTCTCATAGTATATCTTATTTACTCTATATGTTACTTGCTTTCTTACTAGTGTTATTGTTACTCTTCATTATCTGCAGCCATCATCTTCCAGGGCCAAGTGATGGGCACTTCTGTCTCACCCAAACTAATGATCTGGTATTTGCACCAGTTTTCAGGACTGTTATTCTTTCAATATTCCCCCACCTTCTCAGCTCATTAGTTCAACAATACAGTCATTCAGTTAATATTTTTCAAAAAGACACAGGAAAAAGGAGGCATATGCTAAAGACAAGAAATGGGCTGATGAGGCAATGGGGTAGCAAAGATGACTTAGCCAGTTCAGCCTTGAGAAGGGTGGAGGTAAACTGGATGGTCATATCCACACATCATAATGAGGACATGGGCATTTATTCCTGAACTGGGGTGAGAAGGACCAAAGGAAAGAGGTCAGATTATCTCGTGAGCTTTTCCAAACTACATAATCATAATCTCTGCCCTCAAGAAGTACATAGTGTAGGAGGAAAGACTGACTCTTTAACATGCAATGTAATATAGGGTCCTAAGCATTATATCTGTATGAATAGTACCTGTAATAGGTAATGTTTATGAAAACATATTACATGTGATGATGCACTGGGCCAAATTTATTAGTATGCTGGAGCTGACTCTTACCTGCACACAAAATCTAATCTGCTACATATCCATTCAACTTCACTTTCAGTGAAATCATAATATCAGGTCCATTTTTTTAACCTGGAGATCAGGGTTGTTTTTTGTTTGTTTGCTTGTTTAATACTTACCAAAGTAAGATAGCCTAAATCATTTAAATCCATCATCTTATTTTCTTATTTATACTTAATCCCATAATGTGGGTACTATTATTATCTCTTTTTCACAGATGAGTTGTTTTAAAGATTTTGTGACTTACCCAAGGAAGTTAGTGATCATACCAAATTTTGAATTCAGTCTAACTCCAACGTCTGAAACTCTAAATATGTTATAGAGGAGGGCTGGATCTGGAGATGGTACCTTTTCTGAAGAATTTTCACAAAACTGCTGTTGAATTTTGGTTTGACCAGAAATGGGAATGGGCTGCAAAGATGGGGAAGCAGAGAAGCTGAGTGTTCTAGCTCTGATTTTTGCTCTAAATGATAGAGGAAAAGGAGACAAGAAACAGTTTTGTTCCCTTCACGCTAAGATTGACCTGATTTTAGCTTAACTCCGGTTGCATTTTTATGAATTAAAAAAAAAAAAAGCCCTTCTCACTAACTCGCAATTCCTTTCTTCTAACTGGAAATTCCTTTCTTCTAATTCCAGACCAATGCCTTGGGTTATTTTTGATAGCTTTCTTTCTTTTAGGTGCACATTCAATTAATCAGCAAATATGAGATCTACTTTAAAATTATATCCACAGTCTGACCACTATTTATCAGTCTTCAGTGATAGCAACCTCCCCCAAACTACCGTTATCTCTTATCTGCACTGGTCTTTTTGTTAGTCTCCTTGATTCCATTTCTTGTCCCATAGAGATGTTCCTTCACAAAGTAAAATAAAATCATGTCATTTCTCTGCTTAAAACTCTGTAATGGCATTCTGTCTCACTCAGGATAAAGTCCCAAATACTTACCACAGTTGGCTGACCTAGTTGATCCTGAACATCATGAGGAGGTAGAGTTGCCCTCCACACCTGGGGCAGCGGGAAGTATGTCTAGAGCTCTAGGAAGGTGTGCTGGCACTGGAAGGAGGCCAAGTACAGACTTGTAGGCCAAGTCCTACTTCAATCTCAAAGGGCAGATAAATAGCCTATAGACAGAGTTTCTCACACCTCAGAGTGGTCTAGATCAAGGTCTAAGAGAGTAGAAAATTCATGCCTTCACCCCATAATTATTGTCTAAGGGCTCTGCTTGGAGGGACATAAGTTCCAAGGCAATTCTCACCCTATTTGTGTGAGTAGAGTGAGCTCAGCATACTGGAAACAGTCCTATGCACAAGAGATGTGGGTTGTGGCTATTGGAATCAGAGTGAAAATGGAATTTGTAACGTGGTCCCAGAGAACATGTGTGAAGCACAGTGTCTTCTACAATGCACCCATTTCAAGGTGAGATCCATTCAGTCCTCACATTAAATTCACTGCACTGATTCTTCAGGATGGTGCCCAGTCACCTTTCTAAAATACAATACTCAAAAGAAAGATTAGCTGGCCTAGCTACAGCCTTCACTGCTGAGGTTGGTCCTGAGGCTTAGGTGATGTTCATCCTCTGCCTCCTTTCTCTCACCCTTGGCCAACTCTTCTGCTGCTCTGGGTTAATTAGATCATGGTGGGGGGGACCCAGATCTTTATACCTCAAGGTACAGAGTCCTTGGTGCTATGCCCTCATTTGGCTGTGATGGTTCATGGCTAACACAGGCTCGAGATCACCAAGGATGCAGCAGTGTATCTCCAGAGGTTAAGACAGACTACTTTCTGAATCTTTGTATAGAAGCAAATCTATCACTTCATAATGATCAGAGTCCATTACCACTGCCAACATGGTAACTTCCTCACCTGCTAGTCTACTGGAGTGAGGAGCTCAAAATGGCCAGGTGGAAGTCATAACGGTAGAACTCTAGACCCACCAAATTTAAAATTGCAAGGACAAGAAGCACACATTTTCTAAATGGGTCACTGGGAGTGCTGGCAGGAGGGATCAATTCTATTTTCATTCTAGCCTTTCTAGACATATATATATTCTAATTTTCAGGGACTTAGGACAAAATGGCCATTCACTAAAGGTATATACCATATCTGGAACCAATCCTTCAAACTAGCAAGGGGTTATTTGCAAGTTGGAACTTTAGCCATGCCTTTGAACGGTCCTTGAAGCATTATATCAGACTGGCCAGCTGTAGGTGCTACAGAAAATAGTAAGGCCAGTGATCTTTTGAGCCATGCACAGTATTATAATCACTTTTCTGCAAAACATATCCATTGGTCTGAAGAAATATTACACAAGATAAAATTTAAAATTTCAATAAACCAGACACACTGTAAGACTCTAAATACTGACCAAGACATTAATGGCTGGAAAGGAAAACACATAACAGCCCATTCCAGAGTGGATGGGGTCTGGTTTAACCAACCTGCCACCACATGGCTGATGGGTCTTGAGAACTGATAACATATCAAGAGCCCAGCAACAAACTTCGTTGCTGACAAGTCAGATACTTAGCAATGATCGTAGCTGTATCAAACTTGTAAGAGTAAAGTCCATGCTATATTCACATATAGCCACCATCTCTTTCATCATGATGAGTCCATTTATGGGTCTGTTCTGTGAGCACTGGCATGAATAAGTACAGAGCGAGGCTGGCATATACTAGATGAGTCACTCTGTCCACCGACTTGTTTAGTGCCTCCGATGCAATGCATTGTCTCTGGTTGGCATTAATGTGGTCCACAAAAGTCTGTACACATTGTTCTGCTCACTCCCATGAGTCCATCCATATGCCCTTTCTCTAGACGTTCTCTCTCAGTCGTGCTCTCTCAAAGCCACTGATCAACCAGCCAAGCCTTTTATTACTGGTCAGGAATCTGTGGATGTCCTTGCCATAGGCCACTTCTTTCCCAAGAGAAGTAGAAGACCAGATGCTCTACACAAGCTCTGCCTCCTGGGAGGATTTCTTTAGCCGCTGTCTTTCAGGACCCCTTAGGCACAGGGTTGTGATGTGGCAGGAATGTCCAGACCATCAAGACCCCCTTGGACTATATCATGACATAGCAGGAGAGTTAAGTTGTCCCATTCAGACTATATATGAGTTACTCTCTGTGCCTCCTATAAATATATTCATCTCAATTAAAAATTCAGGGACTTGGGGGGTGGGTAGGGTATAGCTCAGCAATAGAGCACACACACAAGTTTCTGGATTCAATACCGGTACCTCCATTAAACAAACAAACAAACGAATGAATGAATAAATAAATAAACCTAATTACCCCCACAAAAAAACTTCATGGGCTGGGAAATGACCACAAGGTGTTTCATCTATTGGATAAGGACCTCTGTTACCGCATGGCATTCCACTATAATGAGTGTCCACAGTGGGATTTGGGGTTCTTGATATCATGTTAGCTTGGACCTTGTAATCAACAACTGTCAAAAATTCTATACATTTCTCCAATCCCAGTGGACATAAGATCCCTTTGGATAAGGATTGGGTGAATTGCTGCTGCACAGCAGTGTTCTTCTTCAAGTGCACCTGCATATTTTCAATCAAGCTCAGGCCTGGAAACTGGATGAAGGATAATGATTTTCCACTGGGGTGGTTAATATCGGTTCAATCTTTTTTGATTATATATATTAAGTCACACCGTGTTGGTCATCCATTTATCTGGTTCTCGAGAATGCCATGGAGTATGAGCCATCATTCATCACTGAAGTGGGTCAGAGCCCCCTGCTTTCCATTTCAACCTTATGACCCATAATGGTAAATACATTGTGTGTCTGATAATTAAATGCTACCACCTGGCTGCTGCTACTCTGTAAACCTGTCATTCCCATAACAGGAGTTCAGTTTCCCAACATTTTCTATTATTAATATTGTCCGTTAATGGATAGCCATCACTCTACTACTGAACTTCCACATTGCTGGTTCCTCTCTCACTAAGTGCTTTTCTTAGTAAAAATGAGTGTCCTCTCGGCTCTCCCAAGAAACATAGCTATTTGGTAGGTTGTTTGGGCTAATATAATGATATATTCTTGCATATCTATCTCTCTGAGTATTTTCGGTCCTTCCTCAACATTCTGCCAAAAGCAGCTCTGTCATCTCCAGATACTTTAATGTGGATCATCATTATTTCCATCTTTCCAAGAGCCATCCCAACTATGTATCAAGACCATGACCTTGCTAGGGGGTTGAATCTGAATCATGGGAAAGAGCTACTGTTTCATCCAATTCTCCCAATCCAGCTTTATATACAACTCACTTTGTCTAGTACTTTCAAGCCCTAGTCGGGTTTTGTTGATTTTAGCTGCTACATACTGTCCAGGTCTCAGTGTTCTTTTGGTGAATAGTACTTCTCCTCCCTTAGTAGAGTCCGTACTTCCCAGTTGGGGCATCCTAAGACTGAACCTTACTTACTGGTGTCCTAGCCAGGGCAGGGGTCACTCCTTAGGGGAGATTTCAGCATGATCACAGGCGAAGACATGCTTCTGCATGGTCTTTAGGAAAGAGACATTTCTATCTTCAAGCAATAGTAAGTAGCCCCTTCTGTAGACACAGAGGGTTCAAGGTAATCTTATGTTCAGTGTATTCAAGCGCATTCACTCAAATATCTCCTTTGAAGGTCATAGGTTCCCACTGCCTTCCTGACTTTAGAGTAGAGACTTGCCAAGCTTATGAATTCATCATTATTTGTAGTTCTGCTATACTCACCCTTGAGTTCTGGGCCTGATCCTCAGCATGGTCCAGCTACAGGTGATGAGAGTCTCTATTAGTGATGTCATGGAAGCCTTTTCATTCACATCACAACTTGGGTTGGTCATTGACTGACCTGAGTTTGTCACTTTCTTTCTTTAGTTCATAATTGACACCTAGCAAAAAATAATTAATTCCACAATTCTAAAAATAACCATTTTGCTACATTACTTAAATGTTACAGATACTGCATAAGCCTCTTCCACCTTCTTCCCATCCTAATTTGCCAAAGTGTAATGTCTTGGCGTTTATAAAGCAGTGTTGTGCCAGGAGTTAACATCTATCCAATTTTCATCCATAATTGCTATCTGGCTGGTGAGTGACCCCACCCCAGAATTGCATTCTGGCCACTTATTTTCTAAACCACCCCTGTTGATGACTGTGTTATATTGAATTCTCTGGAATCATACTCTGAGACAAGGTTTGTGTGAAATGGAGTTACTAGAAAGAATTCACTGAAAAAAATTGGTGCAGAAGTAGAGGAACAAAACTTGGAAAAAATGGTAGTCAAACAAGTTTATTATATCAAGAAAATCCCTGCAGGTACCAAATTAACTTTTCATTGCTGCATAGCAATTTATCACAGCTTAGTAACAATGCCCAATTATTAGCTTAAGTTCTGTAGGTCAGAAACGCAGGAAGGCTCAACTGCATTCTCTGCTTAAGGGACTACAAGGCCAAAATCAAAGTATCAGCCAGGCTGAATTCTTATCTGGAGACTCTTGGGGAAAACCAACTTCAAAGTGTACACAGGTTGTTAGCAGAGTATAGTTTCTTGCCAGTGTGGGACTAGAATCCTTGTTTTCTCATTGGCTGTGCCCAGGAGTGACTCACAGCTCCTAAAGGCTGCTCCACAGTCTTTGTACATGGCCTCCTCTATCTTCAAGGACAGCAGTGAGCCTTGGAATCTTTCTTGTGCTTCATATCAC
Organism: Vicugna pacos; assembly: GCF_048564905.1. NCBI lineage: Eukaryota > Metazoa > Chordata > Mammalia > Artiodactyla > Camelidae > Vicugna > Vicugna pacos. Next base: position 19,629,094 of record NW_027328742.1, on the reverse strand, counting down.
TGACTTTCCCTTCTGCTACCTGTGTGGTTAGGTTAGGCTCACCTATTATAAAAGAACCTAGTTCCTATATGATTTTGAGGCTGTTTGATACAAAGGCTTTCTGTAGGGTATTTATCTCCCATTTGGTTTATGTAGCCTTATTATTCATTAGAACACATTCCAGCTCCTTGACCATCTGAGGTGAATGCCTAAGTCTACATACTGTCAAAACTCAAATTAAATCTGACATGTCCACAAGGTAGTTGGAGTTAATGTCTCCTTATAATAAGGTCAACTGATTAGGAAACTTAATGAAATCTGAAAAATCCCTTTGCCACATAACATAAGACAGCCACAAGACTAACATCATGGGGCAGAGATCACAGGCACATCTCAGAATTCTGTCCATCAGAGTCTGCTATAGAATTTCCAACAACAAATATTTTAATCCATTTCTTTATCTATAAAATTAAGAGAATGATAACATCTGATTCACTGGATTGTCAAAAGATGAAAAGAGAAATTCATTTAAAAATACTTATTGTAGTGCTTGGCTCATCATGAGCAATTCACTTAGCTAAAAGAACTTTTAAGATTCTGGTTGCTAGTCTCGAAAGATGGACCTCAAAGGACCGAGGCTGCTAACACTCATGTCCTTGTATAGTTTCCTTCCTTTGAATCTGGGCTGACTCTTGTGATTCACTTGTAATAAATAATGTGTGACAGAAAGAATGCTGTCTGATTTCTGGTGCTAGGTCGAAAGAACTCTAGTAGTTTCTATCTTGGTCTCTTGGAACCCTTGCTCCAGGGATGGCCAGCTTCCTGAGAACGCCATGTTCTGTGGATGCCCAAGCTAGCCACGTGAGGTGGTGGCATGGAGCGAGAGACTCCTAGGCAGCCCTAAGTTGTCCCATCTCGGGCAGACGGCACACATATGACTGAAGAATATGTCTTATATTTCCACTTTCGACTGCAACCTCACAGGGAACTTACAGAACCAGTAAAGGTGATAGTAAATGGTTGCTTAAAACCACTAAGTCTGTCATGGTTAGTTATGCAACAATAGACAATGGGAGCGAAGTTCTAGGCAAATGACTAATTTAAGTTTTCACTGAGGATTTCCTTACTGTCCTGATTCAAGTTATATCCTTCCCTAGCTCCTACGTGTTTTTTGCTGGTTGTTATAAAGGTTTTCTGAGATGTAGGCTACAGGTCTCTCATTTGGTTCATGTAGCCTTATCACTCACCGGAACATACTCCAGTCCTTGACCATCTGTGATGAATGCCTATTTCTACGCACAGTCAAAACCCAAATGAAATCTGACATATACACAGAGTGGTTGGAGTTAATTTGTCCTCCCCTGGCTCCCACTTATTACAGAACGACCTGCTCAGTTAAGTCTTTTCAAGCTACGCGTTCCTGTAGTTGGAAGTTATTACATGTTGATAGTTATCTTCGCTGACTTTCACCAGCCTTGATATGCCAGGGAATTTTAAGTTGAACTGAGAAACGAAGGCAATACAGTTAATGCAGACACTGGAATGTGAAACAACACTCCAGCGGCTTAAAGAAATGGAATCAATGCAGCCCTAATAAAATATGAAGGCTTTCCAGCCTCAGATTCTGTTATCTCCAGCGATACTCTAGTTGCCTGTCTCTTAAAAGTACAGATGCAATCCAGTTAGAAAAATGTCACAGCTCTCCTGTAAAAACAGCATGCTCTACACGCACAGTAATAAAGATTTCCTCCATCGGTGAACATTGTTGTCTTTGGTCCCTGGCACTGAGAAGCTTCCCCCCAAATCTCACAATCAGTTTGTTTAACAAGTGGGCTGATCTCAGCCACAACAGCAGCAAATATCTTCTTTAACTTTGGCAACTTGCCAAAATTATATAAAAGAAGTGATCCAAGAAGAGCAATAAACAACGGAGCTCGGATGCTAGCCGGGTAGCCTGGCATGTGTGTCCAGCAGCGTGCCTACATGTGCTATTGTCAAGGGCTTATTGATGATAAATGACAGAGAGGTCATTGTTTCCCTGAACTCGATTGCAGAACCTCCTCATTCTTATAAGCACAGTCATGCCTGACAGACATTTAAAGATATCTGTGACTGTCTAGGAACGTGAAGGCTGCAGCTCCAAGCTTAATGGGCAGAAATGTGCTCTAAAGGAAACAAGAGAATTATTTGAAAACCCAAGACCTCAAAACTTCCATGTTTTTGAGAAGTGCCATGAGAGGGACTGAATTCATAAAAATGTAGGGCCCCAAACTAAGGGGGTTATTGTTTCATAGATTCCTTTACAGCAAAATCATTAGCTCCCCAAAGACTGTAAATCTAGCTGAGTTAGAAATCTGTGTCTCTCCTAATAAAGGGAGTTTTTTGCCTGGATCTTTTTCTCCCATTAAATCCCATTCGATCAGTCCTTAAAAAATACAGCCATGGAGTATGTGCTTGCTTAGAGGAGCTGAAGGAAGTAAGTCAACAAATAGCTGTAGAACTAGAAGGGACTCTGGCATTTCACTGGTTTCTTTCTCTCAGCTGTTTCTCCAGGACAGCAGCTCAGAGCCTGAGAGCAACACAAAGCAGCCCCGCTTACGGGTGTGCTGCGCTTGATCAGAACGTCCTGCCTCTGGGCCCCTTCCTCCACCCATTGCTCCTCCTCGATGCCGGGTACATCGCAGATGCTCTTTCCTTAAATAGGGGCTGCTTTCCATTACTTTCATCTTCATGTGGCCAGAGTCCTAGCACTGACGGTGATTAAAGAGGACGAGGAGGAGGAAGGGGTCATGTTCCACATTCACTGCTTCTTAGGGAAACAGGGCAAGAAGCAAGTGCCTGACTAAGAGAAAACTGCTAACATTCCAATTAAGATCTTAAACGTTAAGGACTATTGATGAGGGATCTTACAGAACCCTAAAGTTAAAAGAGAATTAGACTATGCTGTGTTTAAAAAAGAAAAAACAAGCCTATAGTCCAAAGAGAGCTTTAAAATCAGACCATATCTTTGTTTTTAGTCTTTGTTTTGAAGCTCGCTCCCACCCCCACCTTCCATCCCCAAGATTAGATGTTCCAGCCCCAAGTCAGTTTTCTCTATTCCCTCTTTGTTCATCTTTTTATTCTTCTAACAGAATTCTTTGTTTTTCAACAAAGCAATATTCTTAGCTAAATATTTGCTCTCCCAGACTGCTTTGTTGCTGACAGGTGTGGGGAGGTGGGGAGAGGGGTTGAAAGGGAACATATGTGGTCCATCCAGGCTGAGATCTAGCTTAAGTTATAGGAGAAGGGAAGAAGGGTTCTAGGAAAGCTCTATTTTTCCAGGCAACAGAGGATGGCTAGTATGGCCTTTCTGTCCTTCCTCTTCATCTTGGCTAAGGAATATGTGTGATACTTGGAGCTGCAGCAGCCCCTTTGCAACCATGAGGGAATGGCATAATTGATTCTCTGAACTATATGCAGGAAGTACCCAATGTGAGCTTCTTTGTTATGCCATAAAAAATAATCTTTTTGTTTAAAATATTGCCATTGTGTTTTCTATTACTTGCAATGGAGAACATTCCCAACTGATACATTCTCTCAAGGTGCCCCTGTTATTTGGCCATGACTTCTCATGGGATGGCCATTTTGAAATGAATGTCTCCTCTTTCCTGGTGTGAAATGTGTTATTCTGCCTCTAAGAGGAAGATCAACTATAACCTTTCCTGTTGATTCCTCCCTAAAATCCTCCAAGAGTTATTCATTCCACACCTTTAGGTGTCCTCGCAGCTATCTGTATCGACATTCCTTAGATACTTCTTATAAGCTAGCGATAATCCTGTATATAACCTGCACGTCCCCGACTCTGAGGTGGTGTTAGCATTAATATTCACTTGCTATCCCAGTTCCCTCCGGATTCACGGTCTTACAAGCTCCTGAGAAAACAACCCGCCCATTTCTGAAACACTGTGGACATCGCATGGATAACAAGATGTGTCCCTGCCTCCTGGCGCTACTGCCCCAGCCTCAGGCCTCTACTGGTGAGCTTTTCTATCACTGGGCATTTGTGGGATCTGATGAGTGTCTCAGCTCCCGTTCTACCTGCCACAATGGCTCCCTCCTGCTGGGAGAACAAGGTCCTGCTCTGGGTACTGAAGTCTAGGGCAGCCTGAGGCTGCAAAGCCACTAACATGACAGACCACATGATGCTCCCAGCTGAAAGCAGGGGCCTCAGCTTTAGTGTCTCATGTTTGTTTCTCCAGGTTGCAGCTCAGATCTGGTCCCAACATCTCCCAGGAGACCAGATGCCAATACAGCCCAGCTTCTCCTGTGTCCCTCCTCTGTGTTCTTTTTCCCTGTGACTCGAGCACGAATCTTTCCTCTTCCTCTTCTACTCCTTCCCAGGAATGCATGTATTTTGGCTCCCTGGCATAGGGCACATGGGCCACATATTTTTCAGGCAGGCAGGCTGTGATTCCCAGCCTGGTGTCAGAGCTGGGGCACAGTGACACACTGCTTTCACCAAGGATTTTTTTGTTTAAACAACATTTTACTTTCTTCTGAAACTTGGAGTTTTAGGGGTTTTTTTTCTATTTGTTTGTTTTTGTTTTTCTTTTTTTCTTTCTCTGTCCCTGCACAGGATCTGACATACAGTGGGACCTTGAACAATGGTTAACAATAAATGAGATTTAAAAAAGGCTAAATTACAATGTCCAAATCTGTCCAGTTAGATAATGTCAGAGCCAGAGCTTGAAGAGTTCCTTTGATTTCTAATCCCACACTTACATTCCTCTGGATGAACTTAATGAGAGCTTGGAGCATAAGGACAGAGCTGACAACATTGTTAGCTTGGGGCTTTTCCTTCAAGAAAGAAAACATATCTCTTATCTGCAATGAAAACTAGGACTTATAGTTTGATGGAAGTAGTGGAAATTATCATTTCCTATAGGTGACTTGTGCCCTGCCTCAGTGTCCTGGCAGGCCATGTGCTTTGAAAGCCCATGGATTATTCTAGAAAGCTCAGTGGAGTTCACCTCTGCTTCTGATAAAGAATTTACAAGGTCCAAAGATAGTCAGTGGTCCGCAGGAGGGAAAAAACATGTGTCAGATTAGTGCATGTGAAAAAGAATCTCACTTATACACACACACACACACACACACACACACACACACACAGATACCGCTTCCTAAAAACGTATCTCAGCAAACTCAGAAGACAGAGCAACGGGAACTAACAGAAGCAGAAAGACAGCAATCAATACTGGAGTTGCCCTGGCAACTGGTGAAGGGGAAGAAAAGCTACTGCCAAGTGATTCACACGGTAGCAACAGTCCTCACGAGATCCCCGCAGCAGCGTCATTAGCCATCTGGCTTTAAAAACAGGAGCGAAGAGTAGTGCCTGGCAGTGCGTTATTGTATTCGTGCTTCACCCTATCCCCCGACATCCCGCCTTCTGATCCAAACTGATACCAATTCAGGTTTTTTTTTTTAAGGACAAAAGTTACATAGAGTGTATTAAGCTAGGGGAGACAGGAATATTTTTCTTTTTGTATTATCTAAAGTTTTAATACAAGGCTTGTATCAGCCAGTTCAGGCTGCCATAACAGAAATATCAGAGACCAATTTGAATTAAATAGCAGAAATTTATTCTTTCACGATCTGGAGGATGGAAGTCTCAGATAATGGTGCTGGAAGGTTTGGTCCCTGGTGAGAGCTCTCTTCCTGGCTTGCAGACAACCACTTTCTAGACACATCTTCTTGTGGCCTGTCCTCTGTGGCATGTGGAGAGAGAGATCGCTTTCTCTTATTATAAGGCCAACAGTCATGTCAGGTTAGAGCCCCACCCAAATGACCTTATTTAACCTTAGTTACCGCCTGAAGGCCCTGTCTTCAAATACAGTCACACAGAGGGTGAGGGCTTCAACATTGCAGTTTTGGGTGAGAATTCTGTCCCTAGCTTAAAATTCATGTCTTTCTCAAAAGTAAAATACATTCATTACACCCAACATTCCCCAAAGTTTTATTCATTGCAGCATAAAGTGTAAAGTTCAAAATCTCATCTAAATATCATCAAAATCAGATATGGGTGAGACTAAATGTAGTCCTGAGACAACATTCCTCTCCAGCCATGAACCTGTGAAACCAGACAAGTTATGTGCTTCTAGAGTAAAATGGCGGGACAGGCCTAGGATGGACATTCCTGTTCCCAAAGGGAGAAATTGGAAGAAGAAAGGGTGACAGGCCTCAAGCTACTCCAAAAGCTAGCAGGGCAAATTTCATTAGATCTTAAGGCTCAAAAATAATCCCCTTTGCTTTGATGCTCTCCCCTCCAGGCCCAGTGGGGTGGCAGCATCACCTCATGGATCTACAGGGCAGCCCTGTCCCACCCTTTGGCTCTATGGGGTGACCGCACCCACATGACTCACCGTGGAGGCCCCCCATGCAGTTGTCTGTGTTGGCTCCTTCCACCGCAAGGAGAAGGCAGCCTCGCACCCCATGCCGAAAATGGCGAGAGTGGCATCCCTCAAGATCTCTGAGTTGACTTTGGGGGTCATTCTTCCCTTTTCTGTTAACACACGGTCACATTTCTTCACTGGTCTGGTGTTGCGTCTCTATCCCTGCCCTCTACTGAGGTGGCTGGTAAAATCGCTCTTTGCACTCATACTAACCTCTTCATCAAATGGTTGTTCAGATACACCCTTAGTGTTCTCTCCCGAACAGGCCTTCTCACTTTTGGTAATATAGACAGGCTGAGAACTCTCCAAATCTTCAAATTCTGGTTCCTTGTTACTGAATAAGTCCTTCTGTAACTCCTCTCTCGCCTCTCACGTTTTACTATAACCAGTCTGGATGAACCAAGCTGCTCCGTCAACACTTTGCTTAGAAATCCCCTCAGCTGCATATCCAAGGTCATTGCTTGCAAGTTCTACTTTCCACAAAACACTGGAACTTGCACACAATTCAGCCATTTTCTTTGCCATTTTATAACAAGGATTGCCTTCCCTCAAGTTTCTGAGAACGTGTTCCACCTTTCCATCCGGGATCTCCCCAGAATGGTCTTCAACAGCCATATTTCCACTGATACTCTGTTCGTGATTCTTCATGGGTTTTCTAAGATGATGGAAGCTTTCTCTCCAGCTCTCCTTCTCTCTTTCTGAGCTCTCATCAAAATGACCTTTAACATTCATGTTTCTGTCACAGTCACTTCACCACAACTGGGGCTTTTTCTAGCATGCCAAAATCTTCCAGATTCTCCTGGTTACTCAGTTCCAACGGCACTTCCACGTTTTATAGGTATTTGTTACAGCGACATTCCACTTCTCAGTATCAAAATCTGTATTCGTCAGCTTGGGCTTCCATAACAAATACCATAGGCAGGGGGTCAAAACAACAGAAATTTATTTCTCACAGCCCTGGCGTCTGGATGTCTCAGATCAAGGTGCAGCAGGGGTGGTTTCTGGCGAGAAACCTCTTGCTGGCTTGCAGACAGCCTCCTTCACGCTGTTTTCCACATGGCCTGCCCTCTGTGACATGCCTCTCTCCTACTCTTTTTATAAGACTGCCAGTTGTATTGAATTAGGGCCCCACCCTTATGACCTCATTTAACTTTAATTAGCTCCTGAGGCTCTGTCTCCAAATACAGTCACATATGGAGTTAGGACTTCAACACACAATTTGGGGAGGGGAGCACAACTCAATTCCTATCAAGACTGTGTGTAACATACAACTTTTTCTAAAACATGAACCTGATGAAAAGGAAACAACTATTTCCTGGGCTTAGTATGTATACATGAATGGACATGTGCTATTTACACTGAAATTAAATAAAATAAAAAATTCAGTTTCTAATCACAGTAACACAATTCAAGAGCTCAATAGCTACAAGTGTCTATACTGGACACAACATATTGGACACAATGGATATAGAATATTTTCATTATTGCAGAAGGTCTTACTGGAAATAGCTGATTTACACTCAAAAGTTTAGAGAACTAAAAAAACTTTTGTTTATGCAGGTTATAACTATTGATACTTACTCTATTAGAAAATTAAATGATTAATAAAATATTTGTTAGTATATTTTAAAATAACAATAGTACCCACTTTACATATCTTTTTCTAGCTTGATAGAAGATTGTTAGATTTTCACATACACTTGTATGTTTAATCTGTTGATATATGTTGTATTAGTTGAAGTATAGCCTGTCTTACACACATATGCAGTTGGAAAAGCAAAGAGTATTTTGATAGTCTTTCCACATAATGATGGCCATTCTTCTTTTAATATTATGTAAAACGTGACAAGTGGAGTTTTCCAAAATTCAGTTGCAATATGAAATTTGAAAACGTATCAGTGAACGTTTAAAACTCTGTTACATTAACATCCATTAGCCCATCATGCACTTTGAATAGATCCTTTGTCTTTAAACATCATGCATTGGTCAGTTAGAAAATACTGACTCATCAAGTTGTGCAGATCTTCCAATTGTTGGCTCACTTTGTTAGGTAATTTCAAAAATCATATATGCCAATATCATGCCTAGTTTTACCAGGAAAACCTTTAAGTATTAGAAAGTTTTCAAGTTCATGGTGACACATACATGTTCTCAAAAATTCTTATTTTTGCTTGAGAGCTCAGATTTTATCATTCATAATACTCTCACGTGTTTTGCTTAAGTGTCAGGCTCACTTCCTTTGTTTTTTAAAAAAATCTGCCAAGTATTTACATCTGAATAGCTATTACTTGTCTGTTAGTAGTTATTATAAGGAAATGTGTTCGGTTTTTAAAAATGGGTAGTTCAATCCCACATGTGTTTTTTCCGGGAACTCCCATTTGTACAGTGGTCTGGAGCAGAAGTGTTTTATAAGTACTTCCCATCCACACCTTCACACAGAAGTTAGAAAGACATACACTCAGGGGTCAAGATTTAATAAAATTAATACTTCTTTAAACTATTTCACTAAAATATTCTTACTATTTACTGTAACTGTGTGATGGTAAGTGTTGTGGGCTGAATTCTGTCCCTCCAAATTCAGGTGTTGAATTTTTAACCCCTAGTAGTCCAGAATGCGACTATGTTTAGAGATAGGGTCTTTAAAGAAATAACTGAGTTAAGATGGGCACGTTGGAATGGGCCCTAAATCCATATGACTGATGTCCTTACATGAAGAAGATGTTGAAACACAGAGGGAAGCCCATGGAAAGACACAAGGAGAAGTCAGCTATCTACAGGCCGAGAAGAGAAGCCTCAGAAGGAACTAACCCTGCCCACACTTTGATCTTGGACATCTAGTCTCCAGAACTCTGAGGAAATGAGGTTCTGGTGTTTAAGCCACCTAGTCTGTGGTACTTTGTTGCGGCAGCCCTCACAAACTAATACAATGGATACAGTGGAAAACACAATGACTCCTAGTACAGTCTGGTGCTACTAACTTGATTTGTGCCGAAGGAGTAGCAGTTTCACCCAGCTCCGCTTTTGCAATTATCTTTGCAAGTATCAACCCAGTGAAAAAGACAAATGACGTCTTAGCATTATTATGAAAATAGTGTTGAACTCACAATCTCTGAAAGTGTCTTGAGGATGCCCAGGGTACTGGAAAGATACTTTGAGAACCACTAGATTATACACATTATACACTTTTTTTTAGTATTATTATTCCTTGCCTGTCCCATCGGGGGGTCTATTAAACTCCATTGTTTCTAAAATGTCTGGTAATTCACATAAATCTGAGAAGATCTCAAGATGTTTATTTCCACTGGATTTTTTCAGAATCTGTATAAAGCATGATTTCTTCAAAAATAGCTAACATCACAGATAAGTCTCCTTTGACCAAATCCTTAAATGAAAAAATAATTTTGAACAAAGTTTTGAAACAGTATACCATTTTTCTATCAAACAAATTTAATTAGAAAGAGTGGGTAGGATTTGGGCAAAATTATTCCACAACTAATTACATTTATTTTGTTGCCAACTCATTCACTGCAACTACTCTGGAACTATTTACCCACTGGCCACTTGTTAAGTTATATTAAATCTTATTTTTAAATGACTTCCTCTGGGTCATATGCTGTTTCTTCCATCCAAAAGCATTAACTGATACATGGGGGTATTGTATTGAAAATATTTAAGGAAAATTATAACTTTGTCTTTTAATTTACTTCTTGTTTTTAATATGAAATGTAACAATGTGGATCAACAATTAGGAAAAAATAAATGCAAGTTGTCTTATTACTGTAAACAAGAAAACTAGAATTAAAATATTAAAAAGATTGAAATCTGTTGCCAAGTTTTTTGCGATAATTGCCACTGAGGAGTGATTGTACTAAACAAAACCAGTATGTATATCCCACATTCATGAACACGTGTATGGAGAACCTCAGTGAATGAGTGGGTACGCATTTCACTGATGTATTCCTTGTTTCATAGAGTATGTTGGGTGACTGCTTGCGGGCTAAATGGATTGAAGTACATGTTCCACAGCAGAGCTGAGTTTCTTTAGAGGTAAGTCCTTTTGTGAGAGCACACGCAGGAATCATTTTACAAGGACAATTTCTTCCTTATAATGCAGACTCGGGCATTTGCCAGAAGCTTAGGGTGATGCAAGGATCTTCACCCAGGAACACATTGACTCTGTTTGCTCCCTAAGTATATGTTGCTTAAGTGGATTGACCTCTCCAGGTAAAAAATATTGGCCTACTGCCTACACTTTACCACCACCAATAAAATTGCCTTGGATAAGGTAGAATTTACTGTGACTTCAATCCTCAGCTTTTATAAAGGGTTTATATTAAATAATGATCTGTTTGAAAAATAGTCCTCTGACTTCTGCAATGCTGCAGTTGAAGATAGTTCTACTGGCTTACTTACCATTATTAAAAAAAAATCTCCTACTAAATTTTTTCTTGCTTGAGATTGTAGCAGAATAAATATGTTTGTCTCTTCAGAGGAATTTTATGTCATTTTTTCTGACATAAATAGGTAAAAGGATGTGCTATAATGTTTTACTCCTCTTAGGCGGGTTTAAGCCCTAAGCTTACTTTTCAACAGCCATGTGCCTAGTGGCTTCTAAACACACTTTTGCTACCCTCTATTCTGTTTCCACCACAAACTAGCTTATTTTGCAATACATTTAGACTTTGATAGGGTATTTAGCCAAAAGGAACGAAAAGTCACACTGCCGTTCAACTCAATGTGGTGAAATAATTCAGTGGGTGCCAGTATATTCAAATCAGTTTAGGCAGCCCCTCAGTTCAGTGTTGAGTCAGAAACTGGCAGCTAGAAAAGAAACATAAAGAAGTGATGTTTCAGTGTTAATACATTTTAAAAATAATTCACAACATTCCTTTAGAAACCCTCTCTCAAATCTCAAGTGGTTGGGAAAATAAACATACACATCTTCGAGGGGAAAAAAAATCATTTCTAACAGCACTAAATCTAAATATGGAAAACTTGAAATCCCTGAGGACAAGCTATAACTAGAGGACACTATCAAATAAAGTGGTGAGCAGGTATAGTTTATGCCTGGGGAGCTAATCTAGCAAACTCACAGTCATGAGTATGTTGTATATTTGCCCCTAAACCTCATAGCAACTTTATTTTGTCAGCAAATAGCTTTGTGTACCATTTGTATGTGTGTGTTTATGAATGTGTGTGGGTATGACAAAATTAACGTTCTTGGGCATTTTGAACTATGGAGTCACTTTAGAAGAGACATTTGCAGGGAATGGATGATTAATAATATTTTGCCATTTCATAATTATCCATACTTAGTGTTATGCTCTAATTATTTTTCATGTTTCTAAGCTTTTCTGTTGTTAGTCTTTAATAAGAGATAATCAACAACTCATTAGGAGCCTGGGGGGAGGCAGAATGGGAGGGGGAAATGCAGGAAGACCACGATCTGCTTTCAGTACCATTTTCCCCTACACAGTTTTATTGCGCACCATTATCTTTGTTTTCATTCATCTATTCTTTCCAGGATATAGCTTTATTTGTTTGTGCTTCTTTTGTGGTCGGTCCTCAGGCAGATTACTGTATCAGATTTATCAGCATTGTGTATTGTTTTTAACTGTCCCTAATGAAGTTCCTATTCGGGCCCTGGGGTCTGGTCTGGCTCTGCTGCATTCAATTGCACATGTATAGAGAGTCGCCCTGCCCCACTTCGAATTGTGTTCATCATAATTGGTCTCATTCCACTTCTGTCTGGTATTTTCTGTTGTTGTTTACATGAAACTCCACACTTTCTAAGTGCGAATATTTCACACTCTGTTATAATGATGATATTCATTTAGTTTGCAGATTTTGGCTTATATAGATAGCATTCTTTATTTGGAAACATCACATGCATGGCAAGCTGGGTACATAGAATTTAAAGATAGAATTGAATTTTCCCATTTACAGAAGTGCAAATCCCCTCTGAGGGTGAGATGTTCCTACCTGCCCAGAATGGACGAAGCAGCATGTGCTTTTGCAGAGGGAAAGTGAAGCCCCCATTTAATTCCTTTGTTTAGGAGGAATGGAGACTCTCTGGGGCATTATTCAGTCTGGGGTGCCTGGTGTGACCCCTAGAGTCTGAGTTAGTGGCCACCTTCCATACGTCTCTATCGCTTTATCACGGATTCCATCATTTGGAAGAGTTGGTTCAGCTGGCTGGTTCTCTCATGAGACTGCAGTTTCCTGTAGACTGAGGACGGTTTTGTGTCGGCTTCCTCTCCTCCAGGTTATCTTCTATCCGTTCTTCCCATTTAAGGCCAAACTCAATCCCTTCTTGCTGACGTCTCGCCTGACCTTACCAGCCTTCCGTGCTCTCTCCTACCTGTTAACTCCTGAAATGGATTTCTGCAACTTTTACAGTCTGATACTGCTGGCTCCACTTTCTACCTCTAATGTAATGTGCATGCCTTAGTTTATGATGAGATCATACTATTTATCATTGCCAGCCCCCCACTACACTGTGCCAAGCACAATGCCATGTATACATTTTTCATTCATTTTAAAACAACATTTGGTCATGCAAACAACAAGGTATCCATTCCTTTATATATATATATATATATATATATATATATATATATATATATATGATATATATGTGATATATATAGATATATATGTGTAGATGAGTGTATGTACACAAACATGAATATAAATGCCTATATATAAATGAGTGTATGTGCACATATGGAAAAATACAAATCCTTACATAGGAACGTAAGTGCACCAGTGTGTGCATAAATATCATATAATGTGTCTACAAGAAACCGATTGTGTAAAGCATTATTCAGTCTGGGATACCTGCCTGGATCCTCAGAGTCTTCATGAGGTGCCCCTTTTCTCTTTCCATGAGTGTGTTCATCATATCTTAGATTCTACTCAGTTGAAAATTACCTGTATATGTATATAGGTATGTATGTATGTGTGCATATGTATATGTGTATGTGTGTATATGTGTGTGTATCTCCCACTACATTTATTAGCTACATATTACATTTTAAGTATTACAATGCTTTTTATTTGGAATATTATTAAAGGCACCCAAAATATCTTTCCACTTGAGATTCAATGAGAAAAACAGCTCTTATCATCGTTATAAATTTTAACTTTTATTGTAATAACTAATCGGGGGGAGGGTATAGCTCAAGTGGTAGAGTGCTTGTTTAGCATGCTTGTGGTCCTGGGTTCAATCCCCAGTACCTCCTCTAAAAATAAATGAACCTAGTTACCTCCCCCCACCAAAATAAAATAATTAAATATAGTAATAACTAATCGAGTGATTTTAATAAGAGTTAGAAGATATTGGAAATTTAACACACATATTTCTTTAAATTTATACTTTATTGTCATATGTATGTGGGTGTTTATATTATACGTCTCAGGTGTACTTGTATACTTTAAATGCCTAGGAAATGCTCGGAAAAATAAGCATCATCATTAATGAAGACAGGGATTTAATCTTTGGTGGATAATTATGTGCACAAGAAATGCTTTCACATTTATTGAAAATGTTTTAATCCCTTCTTAAGCTCACTGCCACTTTCCTCTTGCATCTTTTTTTTTCTAGGCTGTTTCCATTTGCCTGTTTTATCTTTTTTTTTTTTTATTAAACTAACCATTACCCATAGGCAACTACTCTCCAATCACCTGTGTTGGAGCATTTTAATCTATTGATGGCATTCACCTATCATTATTCAAAATTAGTCAAGTAAATTTAAAGTCCTACTCCCCCATTTCACTTTATTTTCCCTTATAACATATCATCTTTTATGCTTGATGTCAGTGAAATTTCATGTAATGGTGATCTTCAATTTCTCTTTTGTACTTTTATATTTATTCATTTCTGAGTACACTGAGTTTCATCAATACTAACTAGCTATTTTACACATTCCACTGTGACTTAGTTTTATATTGTCTTACCAACAAATTATAAGTTGCCTCCCTGGAAATTTCTGTGATCCATTATAATTTTTAGCAAAGTTCCATTTGAAGTAGAACCTAGTAATAATCAGACAGTAGTCTCTAAAAAAATGAATAAACTATCCTTTTGTAAGAATTGAGAGTTAGGGGAGGGGCAGATTGTATTTTCATGCTTTCATTTTAGCTTAATGATTGGAGATTTAACAATACATAAAAGAAATACGGGAAAGCTAAAGAACATGTTGCAATCTTACCTGTTGCTCAAGTGCTCAGCACCGATATTAGTTAAGTACTTGAGATTCTATCAAAAATGGGGAGGCTACATGTAGTTTCTTACTGGATATTTTTCCTCCATCATCTCCACAGAATACCCAGGATTCACGTGTCTTTCTCATGACTTAATGTTGACTTTAAAAAAAGACAGCTCAGCATGGCATGCATGCCTCGGGGACCACTAATGTAGAGCCTAAGGACAGAACGAGGTAGAACAATTTCGAGGAGACAGTTTGTCAATGTGGGTTCATATAGCACTAATCTCACAAAACGCCCCACAACAAAGGGTTTTCATATACAATTTGAACAGATTCAAAAAGAAGTCAAGGAGTAAAGAAATCTCTGTGCTTTTTTTCAACCACAGAGTTTTCACTCATTTATCACCTTTTTCTTCTTCTATATTTTTTAAATACCTAATAAATTCCATTGGATTGGATAATGCGATGGGGTGAAGGGTAAGTTAATGAAGCTAATACAGATTTTATTGCTTGCGAACTTTTTGGAAAGCCTTGCGGAGTGCCTCTTTTCCCATAGCTCAAAGCATTCATCAAAAAGATATTTTTCTAGAGATCAGGGCTGGACTTCACAGAAAATAATGACCTATTTATGAAGGCAATTGCTATTTCTACTTTAACTGTTCTGAATATTTAATTCTTACCATAATACCTCAGTGATTGCTTGCAAAAGGAGCGAATAAATAAACCACCACAAAAAAAAAACACAGTTTGTCAGGAACAAATTATTCATAAATATTATCTAGAAAAGCATGTTTTAAAAATTAACCAAAAAATGTCTACTACCTAGCTGTGTCCACCAAGGCATTTTATAGGCAAAGGGTGCTATGGTGCTAAGCTCTAACGGCAGTTACAGGGGCCTGCAAATTAGACGTTGACCAGAGCCCAAGGTCATTGTACATGAATTATAAAACAAAAGTCTCTTTCCTTGATGAATTACAAAGCTAACTGAATATATATATTTCTTGTAGCTTGACAGCTGCAAGGAGAAAATGAGTTGCCTAGAAGATGTAAAGGAAGTCACCTTCATAGCTCTTTGTGAATTAAACACACAGTCATACAAGTGCCTTGCATCTGTCTCTGGGATTCTTGATAGCTTTGCAACACTCTGATGTACCAGATGCCTTCCCTGGGCCTGAAGAAAGTTCCTGCTGAGGGTGAAGGCTAAAACCAAGGTTGCGCTCTATTCATGGCGCTGAAAGAGTCCTTGCAACCTTTTGGCGAGGGCATCCCCTCCCCTCCCAGCAGATCTTTCCACTTGCCTTTTCTTTGGAATTTGAACGAGTTGCTTTTCTGTTATTGCAGTTTTATTTCACATCTCTGCGATGAAGTGGAATTTAGCATGAATTCTGCTGATCTCTTCTTTGGACGAGATAAAATACCTTTTCTCAAATTGAGGACATTAAATATGATCTGTTGTTTCAATGCTTTCTTGCAACATTGATGTATCTTTTCTCTAGCTCATGTATAATAATTAAGGAAGAACAGTGTATTATTTTAATAAACTTTTCTGATAAGTTTGTACTTCCACAGTATATTCATACTTGATAAAGCAATGTTTGTTTTATAAATCCTCTACCATTTATCATACTAGCAACTGATGTATTTTGTCTTTAACCATATATATTATGTATTACCATTGTATTATATTAATGCAACACTATTTGTAACTATTTTAATCCTATTTTGTTTTTTATTGTTAATCTACGTTAAATGAAACTCTGAAATGTATTGTTCACTTACCATGTGTTTTTAAAAATATTTTTTAAACAAATTATTTCAGAGTTAAACAGTTCTCTTTTTGTTTTTCCTGTTACTATGATTATTAATTTAAAGAACACGAAGTTATTTTTATTTTAGAGAGAATCTGATCCTGTAAGAGTACTTAGTGAAAAAGAATGAAGTATTATTTATCGAGAACAATAGAATAGATTTTTATCTTCTCTATCCACTCCCTAAGATAACTTTCCAACATCCATCATCTTAAAAAAATTATCATGAATTATTCTAAAGCAATTAAGAAATATCCATTTTCCTCCAAAACTCACACTAAATTATACTTACAAACTATTAACGTAGACTTCTAAAAGTGACAAAATGTTCTGTTTTTGATTTGTCTATAAGCAGGGCTGTTTTACATAAATGGCTTTTTTACAAATTTGAAATGTGAATATATTTTATTTTTTTCCCAGTGAGTACACAATACACAATTCTTTGACAATACTATTAACCAATTTTATACCAATGTCTTTTCTGATCTAACAACATCAAATGAAACACATTAAGATTTTGGACGCTGTTCGGTGACTTAAACAAGCTACAGTTAAAAAAAATCCATCTATAAAACAAAGTATAAAAAAGTCTACCCACGGCCACAAAATCCCTTATCTTGCAACACTTTAAAGTCACAATAAATGCTTTTGAAAATTATGAGATAAGAAAAATTAGTAAATTGAACTTCATTAAAAAAGAGTATGGTGCTTCATTTGAAATACATATTATAGAGAAGCAAAATAAAACTAACTTCACCTCTAAGATTATGTGGAAAGACATGTTGCTTTATACCAATTCTTGTCATGTAATTCTATAAATACAACATACAGAAACAGATGAACAAATTAGTGAATGTTATGGTTCTGCATATCTTTAATACTGACACACAATTACTTTCCAGTGGAGAAGATAAAAACCACAGTTTAGAGCTCATTGGTACTATAATTATGTTGTCAATAGACAATCACATAACTTTGTTGAATAGCAATTTGGAAGTGTTCTATCAAACTCATAGAAACTTACAACTCAGATCTCATTGAAGATGTATTTAAATACCCAGAGCGTTAGACTATAACATAGAACAACTTTTAATGTTTTATTACCCAGAGAAAGTCAACTTGCAATGTTTTTACTGCCATTTGGTTAATGGATATCTTAAATGTTGGTCTGCATTTTTCTATACTCTCCGTTGAACTGGACTCAAATCATGTGAAGAAATTTCCTTCACTTTCTACCTCCCTTCTAGAGTGTTTGAATTTTAACATGAGTGTGTCTTGTTTCATACTCAGAAAAAAATACCATCACTTTTTGGTTTAGGGAGAAAAAAAGCTTCCTAGAAAAGGCAATCTTCACAATGCTGTCAGTGTTTCTGTTAATATGTGGCACCAAAATGAATGTAGTCTTTTTGGAGAGAAGGAAGAAGGAAGGTAGGCAGCATTTCCTAAACACCTTCTGCATGCCGAGCTGTTGGGAAGGTGCATGCATCATCCCATTTAATCTCCTCATCAGTTCCATTGCTCCCATTTCCCAGATGAGGAACAGGGCTCAGAGGCAGACATAATTTCCCCAATACCTAATAAGGAGGAGGAGCTACTACAAACCTACTACACTCTACTATTATCTATCTTGCAGTTGTATCTTTTATATTCCTTAAATTTAATGTGTTCTTTCTCCCTGGTGATTTTTTTTAATATCCAAGGAAATAAATCTTATTTTCCTGACATACCTTAATCCTTTTGAGAGATGTTATGGGCCCCTCAAAATTCATATGTTGAAGCCCTAACTGCAGTACCTCAGAATGTGACAGTATTTGGAGATACAGCCTTTACCAAGGTGATTAGAATGAGGCTGTTAGGGTGGGCCGTAATCCAGTCTGACTGGTGTTACGAGAAGAGGAAATGTGGACACACACAGAGACACCAGGAGTGTGTGCATATAGACTGAGGGGAGACCATGCAAAGACACCGTGAGAAGGAGACCATTTGCAGACCAGAGAGAGAGACCTCAGAAGAAATCAAACCTGCTAACACCCTGATCTGTGACATCTAGCCCCATAGCAGTGAGGAAGCTTCCATTTTGTAAGCGCCCATTCTGTGGTATGCTGTTATGGCAGCCGTGGCAAACTAACACAAGGGAAGCGTTATGGTTTATACTTGTTTAAATGGGCTACCAGTGCTTTGCACGTAGCAGGTCCTTTGTAAGCATTTCGATTATTTATCACTTTGATCATCTTCCTTACATTCATTTATTCAGTAAGTCTTACTTGAGCAGCTCCCTGTGCCAGGCACTATTCCAGACCCCGGGATAAACCGTGGACAAAACAAGAAAAATCACTGCCACCATGAAGCTTAGATTTTACAAGGGGAGAAGATAAGAAACAAGGTAGATAAGTAAATACACACTAGTTTAGACACTGATAAATAAGTAACATATATGTTGTGTTAAAGAGTGATAAATGTTAAGAAGAGAGAAAAAGACAAAGCTAGGAAGAGGATGTGGAATGGGAGAGAGGGGTGTCCAGGGAAGACTTCAGGAAGTAGGTGATGTTGGGATAAAGACCTTTATCACTATTAGAATAAGATCCCCTGCAAATCAGAGGGCAGTTGTGAGTAGGTTTCCAAGTTCATTTCTCCTAAAAGTCAGCGAACACGTGCTTCCTGCACTCTTCCAAATCCAAACTTGCATTGCGATAGGTCATTAGCGGCTAAGAGATACACAAGTCAATTTCAGACCTGCTTATTGCTACAGAAAACTGATTACTCCCAGAGCAGCAGATTTTCTGGTTCAGAAACACTCCCTCCCTCCCGACCCCCTTTCAAAGCTTTATCATGGCAATCGCTTAAAAAAAAAAGAAGATAGAAAATGCCTAAAAGTTATTTTCATCCAGTCAAAAATGGAAATAGCTTTTAGCCTGTGTTTGCATTCCCTCTGGAAAGGACCTACAACGTTTTCTGTTTGCTCACACAGCTTCCTGTTTGAACAGCAACAGAAAACAGTAAAGGGTAGTAGTTGGAGAAGAGCAGAGAGGCTGAATCATTTCCAGGATTTACTGATTTGCTGGCTGACCTTGACTAAATCTCCTTAACCTCTCTTTCTTGAAGCCATTGTTTCACACAATAGCAAGGATAAAGAAATTTGCGGTTTTGATGTTGTTATCAAATGTTTAGAGCTTCTGGTGAGAAGAGACAAAAGCAGGCTGCTATATATGCATAGTTTCCATTCGCCTTCGTCTCTGCTCTGGATTCTGCTGTAATCAACCCCGGGCAGGCAGTTCCTCTCCCAGCCCTCTCAGACCCCTGAGAAGACAGGCTGCCTGCTCCCCCTCTGGTCCTCTGGCTCTTTGAGGACAGCTTTGCTCAGACCTGGTGGCTGTGAGCTAACTGTTAAGCCTGTGGCTGCCTTGACCTGCAGCATCCCCTTGTTTCAGCACAATTGCAGCTTCATGATGCCTGTCTGTACCTGCAGGGCAATGTCAGTGGCAGGAGAGAAACCTTGTGGACAGGAAGGACTAAATGAATTTCACAGATTCCACTAAGCCACCCTGGTTACCTGGGAATAAAGGGCATGGATGAAGGAGGCAGCCTCCCAGAGAGGACCTTCCCTCGGGATGCCTCTCCCGGGTGCTGGTCCTGAGATTGGTGGAAGCAGACCTTCTGTGTTCTGTAACTGCTAGTGTGAGATACCAGCAGCCATGAAGCGCTCCCTTTGGGCTCCTGAAACAGACAAGGAAAGGTGGTGCAAGGTGAAGAGGCTCTTGGTAATTGAGGCCTGGAGGCTACCAGCAGCATCCCCCATTCAGCGCGTTCCCAGGCCCTCATTCTCTTGTGCCAGATCCCCTTAGGATTCCCCCCAGTGACAGATGGCCCTCTCGGATGGCCAGTCAGCACAGATGTGATCTCCCAGCCTTTAGATAAACAATAGCCCTTGCTGGCATGGACAGTAACCTAAATTTCTCCGATTATAAGTGCAGCAAATGCCACAGTCTTGGACGACGCTGTTTCTAGGCCCCTGTGGTCAATTTAAGGACACAAGTACCGCACGCAGTGGAAGACGGACGCATGTATGGGAAAAGCCTGAAAGTTTGGTCCCAGCTCCTTCACCAAAGGGCTGAACGACCTTGGCCAAGTTACTTGCCTACTCCAGGCCTCAATGTCCTCGTTCACACTGATTTACAGCCTGTAATCCATGTGAAATGCACATGTCAATTTCAGTATCTGCCCTTTGAGATCCTACTAAGCTCACCCCACTTGTAGTAAGGTCCTCACAGGATCTGGGGATTGAGAGTATGAAGGGGAGAAGACTTGTGGCCACCCCCCCACCTCTGCCTCTGAGTTCTCATTTCAGGTTAATTCCCTCATTGATAGCTCATGTGTGTGAATCCAGGTCTGGCCTGTGATGATCTCATTACAGCCCTTAACTTCCTCATTGATTTCCATCCATGAACAATCACACGTATGAATTCCTCTCACAGGGCCTTTGTGAGGGAGGCAGACCTAAAACACTGAGGAGCAGAGTGAAGTAAACCATAAAGACTTGTCCTGAGAAATTCTGCTACTTGAAAATCCGTCCCTGCTGACCTAGGCACCAGGTTGGAGAGGCCACATGGAGGGCGCCACAGGGGAGGGACCTCTTTCTCCCTCCCATACTCCCTGCTTCCTCTAAGAAAGAAAAGGAAATCCTCTCACTTTCTGTAAAGCTCAATCAATTTGCCCTTGTCTTCCAGTTCTGCCTTTTCTTTCCAGACCTTGTCCGAGGCTTTGTGGTTTCACTGCCAAATAGCCCAATCATGTATTTTCCTCAGTGCGGTTAGTTCCTTTCTAAGAGGAGTCCTGGTGCTAGTTGTTATGTTAACACATGCATTTAATCCCTCCACACTTGCAAGCCCTACAGATTTCGATCTATCAAGAAGTGGTTGAACACCTACTGAGCTTGGCATGTGGCTGCTCACTATGGGATCTAAAAGAAAACAAAACAAGAAAATGATGTATCCAAACTGGCACCTACTCAGGTGGTAAAACAAGATTAAAACACACAGAGAACTGTATTATAATTAACTGGCAACATGTATACCGGGAGAGGTTAAGAAAAGGAAGGACCCACCTGATACAGGGGGATCTTCACAGATGGTAAATCTTGAGAGGAGCCACAACAGGTAGGCTGCCTGCACCAGTATTTCTGGAGGAGTAGGTCATTTTCAAAGTCTAACAAACAGAGCTACCACCCTCTGAGAGGTGGAGTGATAGTCTATTTGAACACATATCTCGTTGGGAAGTTCAGTTTGAGCCGATAGGTGATTCCAGCGCACAGGTAACACTGGCCCTCCCCTGGTTTCCCTCTGTTCTCCTTCTTGGTGAGCACTCACTGTAAACTGGCCCCATGGCAGGGCCACATCCTTACCATCATGGAGCTGTGTTCTGGATAGTTCAGTCATGGGGCTGGTGGTTATGTGCTGAAATTCACCTACCATCAGGAACAGGCACCTGAGGTCTGGTTGTCAGCCCAGCTGCTTGGCTCAGTGGCACACATCCATGAGAGTGTGACTGAGGGCAGAGCACCATCCACGAGTGGAGACACTGAGGAAAATGCAAATACAAGCCCAGGACTTCTTAATCAGCTAGTATGCACTCTCGCATTCATTTTTTTCACAGGCCGTTTATAGAATGCTCAGTATGTGCCAGGGGATAGAAAAGGGACTATAACTCATTCCAGAAGGGGGAGCCCTTCTGGAATTGCAGTCTTTCAAATCCCGCAAGACAACTACTGTGATAGAAATGGGTAATGAGAGCTCTGGGAGCACAAAGTAAGATGAAACTAACCATCTAGGTCTAAGGGTTATCAGGGGAGGCTTCACAGAGGAGGTGACTTTTTGAAGAGGAGTACCAACTCTCTGAGCAGAAATAGAGAATATGGAATCTGTAAAAGCTTAAACATGTTTAAGCATCAAGAGCCTTCCAGAAATAGAAATTCAAAATAGCTTTTGTAAAACTGTTGAGGGTAGAGTACAAGAGAAGAGAGGGCAGAGTCAGAGACATCCATAGGTCAGATCTTTCATTAAACCATGTTTGAGATAAACAACAAGGTCCTACTGTATATAGCACAGGAAACTACATTCACTATCTTGTAATAACCTATAGTAAAAAGAATATGAAAAGGAATATATATATATATATATATATATGTATATATATATATATATATATATACACACACATATATAACTGAATCACTGTGCTGTACACCAGAAACTAACACAACACTATAAATCAACTATACTTCAATTAAAAGAATTAAAAAAAAAAACCCATGTTTGGCTTTCATTCCATAGCAGTGGGGTGCTACTACTGGAGCAAAGGACTCAGATGTTCACACTGCCTCTTAGGCAACTCTGGTATTGGTGTGAAGGGTGCACTGAATGACAGGAGGCTGGTAAACAGTGAGACAGATCGGAAAGGGCTATGGTCATCCAAGGGAGATATGATGAGGGACTCAACTAACTGTGATTGGAGAAATACAGAGTTTGCCGAGCCCCGGTCTAGCTGTTGCTTCATAAAAGAAAAATGCCTTAGTTAGGAGTATGGTCCTGCTGTATCAGTGCACTTTCTTTGTAGTAAGAATTGTACCCTGAGATGAAAAAGAGAGGCATTTATCTCTAGTCTTCTGCTTGAAGGTGACCTGTAAGAACCCAGGATGGTGGCCGCGAGGGAGCTGCAGGCTGGTCTGCGAGCCCCTCTCCTCTCACAGTCACTGCCTGAAGATGCACCCGGTGGCTGAACAGCACGTGCCTCTTCTGCTGCCTCTCCTTAACGGATTGAAGTCCCCGAGCACAAGGGGGAAAGTGGGCCACTCGGCACAGAAGTGATTATAAAAATTGACTTTTATGTTGGTTGTAGACTCTCTGACATGCCTCCCACCCCGTGGCGTGAGAGAAGAAAAAGTGTCACAGGTCTCCCCCAGAAGGCAGGACCCAGCGCTTGCCGGGAACTTCTGCCAGCCTGGCAATCTGGTGCTGCGGCCAAACGTGTCCTCCAGAAACGTGGAGCCGAAGGACATCCTGGCTGCCCCTTGCCTCCCTCCTCAGAGCTGCTATTCAAGAGTGAGCTCTCTCTTTGCGCCTCTAAATATTCCCTGAATCTTTATTCTGAGGTGTGAAGTTGTTTTGCCAGGGAGTTTAGATTTTGCAGCTGGGTTTGGGGAGGCAGCAGAGAAAGAGTCCAATAAAACTCCCTCCTCCTAAGCTACAGACACCAATTAAACAACCATGCTTGCACCTGGAATGGCAGAAATTGCTTTGAACTCCTTAATCTGTAGCCATAATTGCCAGATCATATGTAGAAATGTGGGATTTGGGAGTCCTTACAGATGATAGTGAAATGGCCCATTTATGGCCCTTCCTTGGCTAGAATGTTTCTTGAATGAGTTGTTTTCTGTTTATTGGCTCTGGCTGTATAGTGCCAAACATCTGATCAGTGGAGCCAGAATTTCCACCCGTTATTTGCTGAGCAATATGAAAATGAAATAATATGAAAATAATGGGGGAAAGGGTAATGTGTGTACAAGGGAGGGGTAGGAAGCGGGGGAGCTGTCTACACCATTCCAAACATTTAGATTGGCTCAAGGTTTCACTTAATTGAAAAGCTCCTTCTCAATGATGTGGTACGGACACAACTCTTTTGAGTGTCTGAGAGACTCTTAAGTCTGTTTTCATGAAAATTCGGCGGTGCCCTCCCTTCTTCTGGGTCAGGCAGTTACTTCGATCTTTCAGCTTGGGCTTTCTGAATATTTGGAATGTTATTCTAATGGTGGTGTGATGAGCCCAAAATGTGCTCAATGAAAAATCAGGAAGCAAAGATGTGGTTTCCTCCCCGTCGAATTCCATGGAAAAGGCCCAGTGAATGTTAGTGGTCTCTAAAATTCCTCAAAATCCTGGAGGTTTATAGTAAAAACCAGGACCTTAGGTGAGAGATGTAAGGAAACAGAGGCTGACTTCAGCTGTCTCCCACCAGGCATCATCTGAGCAGCACTGTCTATCCCTCTTTTGACTGCTTCCAAGTGAGCTATCTTTTGAGGTCAGGTTGTTTTGATTGCTAATTTTTTGTGCTAATATTTGATTGAGCCCTTCCCATATACCAGATGCTGCTTCACATTCATTATCTGACTCAGCCTTCAAGGTAGATGCTGTTATTATTCCCATTTTACAGGTGAGAAAACTGAAACACAGAGGGATCAAATACTAGTGTGCCCATCCACAGTGCAGTCCCTGTCCCCTGGGTTTCATTTACAGTTACTGTCTGCAGCGCAAATCTGGAAAATATCTGTCGTCTAATAAGTATTATATAACTTTGATAGTTTTGCTTGTTCTCTTTAATTACCATTTAATTCATGTCCTTTGTCTGTGAATTTTTTTCTCAAATATATTTTAAGTTATGGTAAAGGGCAGGCCACGTCTTCAGTATCTTTACATTTGTCATAGCTGTCCAAACTGCCTGAGAACCTGGAGGTGACACAGAGATGGCAGGCCTGTCTTACTAGCAGCAGCAGCCGATCCTTTGCCACAGTGACTTGAGTCAGTCATGTTGAAGCTGACCTCCTGTGGGGGCTCGCTCCCGCACCCCATCTCCATCTGGGATGGGGAGGTGTGACTGGGTGCTCTGAAACATCTCAGTGCTGCTCAGAAATTTGGAGCTCTGGTTTATGGGTGAGATTTACCCACTTGTTAGTACCAGCTGGAACACTGGACAAGTTTTGAAGGCTGGAGACGTTTGTTTGACTTGAGTGTTGGCATTTTAGTAAGCCCCCTCCCCAGAATGGTAAATGGGGGCTTGAGAAGGAGGTAGAGTAGGCAGCCAGTGTACAAATGTATATGATATCTTCTGGAGATTACATGGACTATGCCAGCAAAACTTGCAAAGTGGTTTCTGTGTTCTTGGAGTTGTCATTTTTGTCACTTTATTTGGCTGTGAAGCTGATTTTCACACAGGCCTGGTGGTTGTGAAAGTAAACACAAGTATAGTATTAATATCCCCTGCATATATTTAGGTAAAATGACATCCAGTGGAAGTCAAGGAGTGGTTTGCTTACTCATGGTTCTTGGAAACTGCGCACTGATTTAATACTTATGTTCCCCACTGTTACTTCCTAACAGTATCTTCTCCTCAACTTCTACAAATTTTTACAAATTTAAGCAAATGAAATATGCTTAAAATATCAAGTGAGTATTTTGCAGCCACTCTACTTTGAGAATCTGCCAGGCCTACTCAGAACATGATTCTGGAGTATTTTGCTCTGAAGCTTTGGGAATTGGGGAATTCATTCATTCCTTTGGCTTCCTAGGCTATTGACTGCTGTTAAGTACACATGTCCTTCTTCTAATTAGTCACCCCTATTTTGCAAGAATCCTCACTGGGCTACTGAGCTGACCTCAGCTCCTTATCAGCTCTGGCATATTTTAGGGATGAAGTGGTTCCTCAGCCAGCATGCTCTTCAGCAGCAGTTGCTCTAGCTGAGAGGGGGCTCTCTCCAGCGGGGAGTGTGGTTGGCAGTTAGATGTTCGGGCAGCCCCAAAGTGGGCCTTCCTCACCTGAGACGAACCGTGCTTTATTTTATTCTGTAGGGAGAGCTAATAACAGTGCTATAGTCTGCTATTTCTAGGTCATTCCCAGTTCTTTGTAGATGGCTAGTGTGCATTAAGTATTTGGTTCAAAGATACGTAAACCTAGTCCTTGACTTCAAGGAGTTTGTAATCTCTTTTGGAGAGATAATGACCCAATAATGTAAATTAACTAAAAATTCAGTGTCAGGTAGAACAGCCAGAAATTGTACAATAAGTGCCAAGTGATTGGTAATTATCAGCATTAAAGGCAGTCACCATGGTCGGAGGCATCAGAACTTTGCTGAGTAGCAAGAGGAAGTGGGCTATGTTTATTAAGTACCTGTTGGATGTCAAGCTCCTGGCTGTTTATTCCCTTACATTTAGTCTTCAAATTGGATCTAAATCATTTATTTAAAAAAAAATTCATTAGTATTTTTATTGGGATTGCATTAAGCCTGTAAGGAGTGCCTCCCAAATTACAATATTTAGCCCACTCTTCTAGAACCATTGTGCTTCTCCATATTCAGCTCTTCTTTTGGGTCACCAGATGAAGCATTAGCCTTTCCTTCATATGTATCACATTTCTCGCAGAGTTACTTCTAGGTACTATGTGCGTGCGTTTAACTCTGTAACGAATGGATGTTTTCCTACATATGGTTGTATGGTCTAAGTTGATATTGTTGGAAAGCTTTTCTGTTTTAAAAATGTATTCGTCTTGTATCTGACCGGTGTCCTGAATCCTCCTCTTAATTCTAAGCAGGCTCATCTCGACGGAGTGTCTTGGTTATCTTGAATTCTCTACCTTTATTGAAAGGCCGTCTGAAAAGAACAAATGTGTCTTCCTCAACTAGAGTTACACCTTTCACTTCTCTTTCATGACTGCTGCATGGCCTAGATCTTTCAGAACAACAGTCAACAATTTGGTGATATTTTATATTCTCTTATTTCTAATTTTACTAGGAATGTCTCTCATCTAGTGATTCTCAACATTCAATATGTATTAGAATCACCTGGGAGAAAAGCCTCAGGTGGGCGTATTTGGGGTGTAGGGGAGAAGTATCTCCACAAGCAAATTCTGATGTTCATCACTTTTACTGTTATCGCTACTATTATTTATTATTATTATCATCATCATAGAATTTGTTAAAAATGTTTTTAGCTATTTGTACAGTTTATCAACAATAATGTGCAAATACAGTGTACAATGTATTAAATTGCATTTCATACAAAGGTTACTGTAGCTCTTAGAGTATGACTAAGTTCCACATTCTGTTCTAAGCAGTTAATGTGCATCCCTTGAGTTATGCTCACACTAACCCTATGTGATAAGAAGTTATAATGCCCATTTTATAGACAGAACCAGGGCAGGAAAATTAAGTAATCTGTTAAACATCTCATAGGCAGAAAATGTATAGCCAGACTACAAACCTACGCCAGAATGATTTGAGAGCACATCTAACTAACTAACATTGTTCATGGCTAAGTGCAGTGGACAGTGATCATATTAAGGCTCCTTCTATCCCCAGTTTTATAAAATATTCTTAAAAATTTTTAGCTACGCCTTGTTCAGTATTCATTGACATGGTTTTTGTCCCTTGCTCTATTGATGTTATTCATTATAGTGATAGTTTTCTTAATATTAAATCACTCATTTATTCTTGGATAGTTTATCTGATTACAGAAGATAATTATTTTAGTTGCTGTTGAATTTGTTCGATTCTATTAAGTATTTTTTGGCCTGCATTAATTAGTGTTCTTGAGCCATAGGTTGGGGGGGAGGGTTATGTGTATTAAATTTAGGTTTCAGGGTCATACTTGCTTCATTTTAAAAAACTGCATAGCTTTTCAGCTTTCTCTATGTTCTGAAAGAAATTATGAGACAGCAGACTGATGTGATGTGGTTCCTTCAGTGTTTGAAGGGATTCACCCATAAAGCCTTATGGCCTCTTGACATGGTTTGTAGATAATTCTTTAATAACTTATAAAATATCTTCTGTGGTGATTGATCTGTGGGAAATCATTCCTTACAGGTGAAAAAGGTGTCATCGTTATTTTCTGCAACCTGCTCATTATTGAAGACTCAGAAAACACAAAAAGTAGAGAGAAGCAGAAAAATAATCACCAGAGTCCCACACTGGAGATCCACCGCATTACCATTAATGGATTTCTTTCCACTTTTTTCAAACTCACAATTTTTGAATTTACACTGCACACTGAGTTTTGTATCCTGCTCTTCTCAATTAAAGTGATAGCATAAGCATTTTTCTTTTATTATGAAGATTGTTTTAAAATACTGAATGATATTCCTCCAATTTCAGGGTACGCTATCTGGATTTAAAGTTGGCACACTTGTTA
The DNA here is from genome assembly GCF_048564905.1 of Vicugna pacos. Lineage (NCBI taxonomy): Eukaryota > Metazoa > Chordata > Mammalia > Artiodactyla > Camelidae > Vicugna > Vicugna pacos. Next base: position 19,600,721 of record NW_027328742.1, on the reverse strand, counting down.
AATGAGTTGCATTCTTACTCAGCTAGCTGTGAAACAAAGGAACAAAGGGATGATAGTATACAAATGAATTATCATTAATAACCATCCTGCTCTGAGATGTTCCCAGGCTGTGAGTGCAAGAGAGAGCCAGGGTAGATATCTATGCCTGCCAGTTTAACTCACTTCCATTTTAATATTAAATATTCAGTTGATTGATAATTGTGTCATTCTACACTAAGATATGGAAATAATCAGAGTGGAGAATAACTCCATTGGTGTAGGGGAATGAGACAAGAGGATTCCTGGAAGATGGGACAGCTTTAGTGTGTTTTACAGGATGAATAGAAATTTCTAGGACAATGGCAAATAGAAAAGTCAAAGACCTAGAGGCATGAAACAGGGAGGCATTGGGGGGAGTTATAAATAGTTACTGAAACGTGAAGAGGTGAAGGACAGGTGGTAGAACGTGGGCCCAGAGAGGTGTGTGCTGCTGAGATAAATGAACAGTAACCCTCAGTAACCAGTGATCTGGAGGCTGAGTGCAGTGGGACCCTCTCACTTAGCTGTCTCTGTCGATATCATCCCGCCTGCAGGTGTGTCAAGCCAAGTTTTAAAAAAATATTTTTAAGTAGATGCCTTTTTAATCCTGATTTCCTCAAATTCTGATTTAGTAGGTAATTATTTTCTGTTTAGTTGGCAGTAATTAGTTGGTGTTTTAGTTTGTGTTCTCCCAGAGGCAGACCCCAAGACAAGGATTTGAGTACAAGTAATTTATGTGTGAAGTGATCCCAGGAGGTAGGAGTAGATGACTGGGAAAGGGAGAACGGGAAGGAAAGGCAGCCAGTAGCATCACTGCTGTGGGCAACTGGAGCTTCTCCCACCCGGGAACTCCCAGAATATAAAACAAGCCCCTGCAGAGTCATCCCACCTGGGAAGCAAGGGAGCTGGGGTATGTATACACCAACTCCTTCTGATCAGTTTTCAGTCAAGGATTGCTGGGGAACAGTGGGTGGTTAGTTCCCTGAATGCCTGGCCTGCTATGTATGCAAGCAAAGTGGGCTCTGGAGGCCAGAGGAAGACCTCAGGTGAAGAGGTGCAGATGGAAGTCAGGCCAGCATGCACTGAATAAGGTTCAAGGGGATGTGGGTAGGGTGCTGACAACTGGATATTTCATACTCTAGACATAATGTAATGAAAATTTTTAAAGCTGCTTTGTGTCTATAAGCCTTTGATTCTTTTGACAAGTACCATGCAATCTTAAAAATCATAGAGGCCACTACCATTCATACTCAGATCTCTTAGATTTCATGCCTACAGATTGTTCACGTAGCCCCATTTGAACTCCCAGTGACTCAACACTCCCTCTCTTCCTCCCAAGAGAGCCCATCAAATCTCCAAACTGCTCTGTCTTTTAAAAAAATGTCTCCTAATAGTCTGCAAAGACCTGTCTAGTATACACTCCCTCTTGGTTGCATGCTGAGAAAATCTGATTTCTCATTTCCATGGGGTTCGCAGCATTGGCTGTGTGTCACAGTCACTTAGAGGACTTTTAAAGTGTATAGATTTAGAGAGGGAGCTCTCTCTCCATGACATCTAAATAAGAATTTCTTGGGGGTGGAACTGAATGATCTGTAAAGTTATCCCAGGGTGTTCTTACAGGGCCAGTCAAGCTCTGGTCTGTGGATTAGAGTTTGGGACAGTTGCTCTAGACAGTATTCTTCAGTAAAATGTAGGTAGCCACCACATCCATCTTAAAGTTCCCCTTTCCAAGGAAAAGCTTCCCATTCCAGCATATATCCCTAAAAGGAACTGGTTTGAGTCCCTTCAGCGTTCTGTCCCCTCTTCTGAATATAGTTGTACCTATTTTTACAGTAAAATGTGTCACCAAGAACTGAATATAATTGTGATCAGTGAGTGTGGAGCACAACAGAATTGTCCTCTCTTGCCTTCTAAACACCATAATTTCATTAATGCAGCCTCAGGTCACATTAATGCTTTCTGAGGCCAATTAAGCTGTAGATTCAGGATGAACTCACCACTGGCTGAAGTTTCAAAGTCTCCCTTCTTTACTTTGCAAGTTGGACTTTCAGTTGAATTTGGTTTTGACTCAAGAGCAGTACTCTTATTGTTTTCCCTGTTCTTCTGTATTTGTTTATCCTGATTCCAAAGCCTACTATAAGGCAGATGATAAGGAGATAGCGTCAACAGGATTTGGTCAATTAAATACTAAGCAGTGATTAAGATGAAGGGTCAAGGATGCCACCAAGGATTCTAGCTTGAGAAGCTACAAGAAGCTTTTAATGATTATGGGAGGTGAAGCAGCTGGATGGTGGCGTAGAAGTGATTCATTCAGTGTAGCCAGGTTGAGGTTTTGGTGTATCAGCTAGAAATGTCTAACAGAGAGACATGGAGCTCTGAAAGCTGGCTACATATGTAAATTTGGAGCTTATAGGCTTCTAACTGATAGTTGAAGCTACAGAACTACTCCTCCTAGCTTAGGTTGCTAGGTTTAAAGACTGTCCTACAGTTGCCATTGATTATTCAGAATATATTTCTGTATTAAACCCATTCGCATAGCATAAGAAATCTTGTCAAATTCCGAAGCTTCATTCCTAAATGAAGTTCAGATACATTATTTCTATCTCATTTCCCTGATGTTGCAGATTAATAACCAGGTAAGATGAGTGAAGTCTGACTTTAGGAACGAGCCATTAGCAAATTATTTCTGTTTACAATTCTAGTCACAAAGTTATTTGCTCATAGTTTTAAGTAATGCCTTATGGCTTGATCAGAAGTCTTTGCATATGAATTGCATTCAAGCCTGGCTCTCTTTTAAGTTTTTGTAAATTGTTTTAAGGCCTTTGGCGAGCTAAACATAGTTTCAACAAGCATTCTTTCTCCAGGAAGAAACTTTTAGGAAAAGCACCGATGAATTAATTTAGAAAATAAAAGTAAGCCAAAACAGTCGTAATAAAGGTACCAGCTGTCTCTTTCTCAGCACTCAGGTCTCAAGTTGTGATATGGTTAAAACAAGAGAAAGCATTTTGGGGTTTCATTGGAGAAGTGGTCCCTGGGATTAAATTCTCCTTTTCTGACTTCAAACAGAACAGAGCAACAGGATGGGGTTCTCCGTGCTTTCAGTATGTACATGATCACTTCCTTGTTATGAATTGCTTTTAAATTATTCCCTTTGCTCCTGTTTACCTCATTATTCTTTGAGCATAAATCTTACTCTCAAATAATTTATGCGTAAAGGAATCCGATAGAGGAACAGAACGGGCTCACCAAGTGTCTCCTGCTCATTACAAGTGAATAAATAAATAGGAATACCAAACAATCATTCTCATCAAAAGAATGTGTGTGTTTTTTTTTTCCTGGACATCTCTAATAATTACTGAGGGATTAGGGGACTCTAACCACTGTGAAGCTTGGTAGAGGCATATCAAAATCAGCACAGTCAGATATCTGGAATTCAGCCCTGGTGACGTTATTTTCTGCCATGATAAACCTCTTCGCTGATTAATCAGACATTTTAGCTGTTGGGAGCTTAACTGTCTGTCATGATAGTTTGAGCTTAGGGGTAAAGTGTGTTTTTTTGGGGGAGAGTGTAGTCATAGTAGAGTACTACTTTATCATGACACAATTCGGGTCATTGATACAGTCTTTTGCCTCAGACTATCTTCTAATGCATGTTCACTCTGAGTTAATGATGAGCAAAAGAATGGATCTCATTGGCCCACATGGGCAACAGGCATACATCTTTAATCTTAATAGCACAGCACCCCAACCAGCTGAGTATTCTCATTTCTGATAGCCTTCTTTTTCTTCTATCAAATCTAACAGTCAAATGCCCAAGTTAATTTAGTCTCCCTTTATTCCCATGGTGGTTCACTCAGTGTCTCTCCGACTGGGAAGGGTACTGGCTCCTGACTCTTCTTTGGCAGCAGTGGCTCATACTAGATAGTGAGCTTAGGGAGGGCAGAGGATGCTGAATTTCATCCCAGCCTTGATACAAATGAATCCCATCTGAAGTTTACCCTCATTGGAGTGGATGTGTGCCCTTCTGCCCAGATCCCCCTCTAGGAATAAAAAGAAAATGTTCCTCCAGGTGCTGGGAGTGTTTGCAGAAGACATCCCTTGGGCCCTTTTTGGGAATTGCCTCAGCTGAAGAAGACTGCTCTCACCATAGGTCACCCCAGCTTCCACAGGCAGCCCACATTCAGTTCAGTGACTGATGACATGAGTATAAAAGCCAAGGCCCTGCCCGAACTCAGGACAACTTTAGAGGACCATCTCCACTCCAGAGCACTCCACTGGGTCCCCAGGGCTTGCCCTGGGACTTCATTACAGCTAGCATCTCCCTCTGCCCAATTCTGTTTCCTTTCCCTCCCTCCTACCGGTGCTGTTCCTGGGAGCTTTCTCTGATAAAAGCCTTGCATGCTAATCTCCAGCACAGAGTCTATTCCCCAGGGACCCACTCAACTTTGATGTGTATAAATTAGTTTTATTTTATGTTATTTCATTGATTGTACCCCAGCTTGTTTCAAAAAAAGAATTTAATTCAGATCAAGAGATGTCTGATTAAGCAAATCCAGTAGCGATCAGTGCCACTTTGGGGACTTGGCTTTTGGCTGATATATATATGGCAGGTCATCAGAATAAATGAGGAAATGAAAAGGCTTTTAAAATAGGTGTTTCCAGGCCCTCTTCTTTAATAGGACTCTCCAGTGAGGCCTAGGCATCTGCATTTTGCTCAGAGTCCCCCCGGGTCTTCTGAAGTGCAGTTTTGTTTCATAGTCATGGCTCTCTGCCATGCAGGCATCCTGACTTATTATGGAGAACTCAAGGCACCAAGCCCCCAGACTGGTTCTTCCGGTGCCCTGACAGAAATTGGATGTTATTAATAAGTTCAGAATGGATCACTTCTGTTTTCTTCTTGGCTCCAGGAGAAATGTATCTCTGGGAAAGTTTCCAGGGTGTTTTAGGTCTGCCCTCTCACAGATACTCAGATCTAGCCAACAACTGATACATGCTCCAAACCTAGGAGGTCTTGACTTGGGGGGCTCTTAGAGGAGGAGCCCAACCCTACAGCCACTGAAGAGGCCTGGGAGCTGAAGGCCGTGGGCTCACATTTGCCAGCCACTGTGCTCCATGGGCCAAAAGACACGCACAAGCTCTCAGAAACTTTGAACAACCTTCAGATCCCTTCTCAAGCTCTGCCAAGATGAAGCTACCCCTAGGAATCCACTGGAGAGAAGGCTTGGGCACCGTACTAGGTCTTAAGAGCATGCTTCATCCTCCGACAAAGGCATGTTTTTTGGGGTGGAGGGCAGTCAGATGCTTAGTTGGGTCATATGCTTTCCCTGGTGTTCTTTGAGAAAGTTGTTGAAGTGTTCAGGTTTCTTTCAGGGCTCACCCAGGACTCTTTCTCAACCTGATGGCACCCCCATCCTTCAGTACCACCCCCACCACCATCACCAATGCCCTACCTTTACTTCTTTATCTAGTGCTCAGTGGCATAAACTCTTTATCTTGGAAGCTATTAAATTAATCGTTTCCTAAGGAGACTTTGGGGGATGAATTTTCACTAGTGGGATTGTAGTCCCTCTGGCAGGACATGGGGAGATGTTTTTTTAGCACACCATGAATTCCTAGTTCACTTTCAAGTCATACAGGAAAAGAGACTGCCTCCTGCGTCTGACTCTGAAGCTGTCCCAAGGAGGGCAGGAGGGTGTGCAGGGGACTGGCCTGTGATAACCAAAAGAGTTCTCCCACCAGGTCTCCAGTACAGGGGTGCAAAACAGCAAGGACCCACCTGCTACACTTGGAAATCCATCACTGCATTTGCACCGAGGCCATGCCTTCCCTGGGTTTGTCTTATCTATGGACTGAAAATGGCCGAGATCATAACGCCGGCCCATTTCTGGGAGACATGGAACTCCTCTGACAGACGTTTGGATTCCAGGGCTCCCCAGCAACCTTGCAGAACCTCTCTTAGACTGCATGGCAGTCAAGAATGCTCTTTTTTCTCTCCCTCTTTTTTGCTGAGGGATCAGAACTGCCTGGCGGTCTGACAGCTCTTTCACATCTCCCAGCTTTGCCCCGTTTTCTCTCACATGCACTTCCTCTAATAAAATCCTTGCACATTTAATCCCTTCTTGGCTTCTGCTTTTCCAAAACCCAGATTAATGAACTAGTCTTCTGTCTTGGCTGCCAATATTTGACTATTTACTAATTAACTCCTTCCACCACCACCATCCCCCATCTCAGAAGAATAAGAAATGATCCTTTCCATTGGGACCAAGGGTTTTAGGCTCAGAAAGCCTCAGAGAAAATGTGGGGTAAGAAATAGCCACCACCAAGTCAGAATGAGATAATAATTAGAATAGCTGGAAGTACGAACAAGAACATTCCCGTCTGTTATTAATATAATCTTCCTAACTACTTCATAAGATAGGAGGAGAGGGAGAACTGTTGTTTACTGAGCACCTGCCACATGCCATGCGTTTGCCTCACAATTTTCGTAAGAGGAACAGCCCCTGTGGACAGACGAGGAACCTGAGACGTGGACAGGCAGTGAGATTACTCCAAGGTTACACTGCTAGCAAGAGACAAGCCTGTATTCAAACACAGCATTGTTGGGCCTCAAAATCTGGGTGGTGCCCATGTGCTGGGACTGAAATAAGGATTTCTGCTCGAGTCTTGACCGTATGATGGGGAAATGGTGACAGTTGCCTCAGCAGCCAGGCAGGCACTAGCAGGTCATTTCCTGGTCTTGCTGACGAGCCAAGGGGGACACCTTTGTGCTGCACTAAGTGTCCCTGCACCAAGCAACTGTGAAAACAGACTCCTGGGGGCTCTAAACAGGAGCAAATGCTTCAGACTCCCTGGTGAGGCACTGCCAGGACCGATGGCAAAGCCTGGGAGAACAAGAGGGAAGATGAGGAGTTGTCTTGAATACATGGAAAGTCCAAGGCAAAAACAAACAAACAGCAAAGCTTTTCTCTCGAAGGCAAAGCAGAGCTGGGTCCTCACTAGTAAGCAGCGTGTCCTCTCACCGACCCCGCGCCATCACTCCCGGCTGAGAGCTGCTTTCCTCTCCTTTTGCCTGGATACTAATTGGATTGGGATTAACAAGGTGGAGGGAGAGGGGATTTGGGAAGAGGTACCCAATCTTGTCCCAGACCCTACGCCACCGTGGCATGGCTCTGCTGCCCTCAGCAGGAAGAGGGGCTTCTTCAGCTCAGTGAGAATTTCAGTTCCCTGGAGAAACTGGCTTCTTGAGATGGAGGAAGCTTAAATCTCCTTACCTAATGCAAGAGGTGGTCACGGAACTTAGGAATGACTTCTACCCTCTTTTTAGAGCCAAAAGGTGTTCTGTAACAACAGAAAGTATAGAAGCTCTGAATATAGAAGCTCTTTGAAAGATTCTACTTTTGTTATGACTAGAGAAGAACTTAGAATGAGAAGGAAGTTACACCAATGTCTTGTAGTTTGGACCCTTCCAACTCCCTGCATGTCTTATGCTAGTCTCTAGAGCAGGTATATGAAAGCATATCCCCCAAAGTTAGACAAATAGAGCACAGATCCCCAATTTTAGTTCTTTATTCATATGCGTATTTATTGAGAAATTCTATAAACCCACTATTGCGATTTGCTAGGATTTCAAGGCACAATACATGCAATTGCATCAAGGCTTGTACTTCACAACAGCACATATAAATCTGTATTTCAGATAGTCTTTTATCATTTCCAATTTTTGTAGCTGACCTCTTGTTCTTTCTAATTAGATCATCATTGTTTATATCATGTAAAAAGGCTTGCTCATTCTGGGAGTGGAAGTACAAGCTCAGATATTTTCTTATTTTCACTTGTACTTCATTAATGCATAATATCTCCTGAGAGATAGGTCTTCATTTTTTTGCTGTTGTTTGTCTTGAGAGCAGAAACTCTGATGGCTTTCATTCTGGGCTGTCCTTTCAGGGGTGTTCATATAGCAAACAGCCTTGAAACATAAAAATAGTGGCTCCTTCTGGAGCAGACAGCAGGTTTGTTTACTGTCCACTATTATAAAATGTCTTTCTCTGGGGCAAAGAGTGGGCAGGTTTTCTAGCAGCCCCATTGTAGAATATATGGGTTTCTTGCCCCAGGTTTTTGTTTGTTTGTTTGTTTTTTAGCTGTGGCACCCGGGCTGTCCACATTGGCTCTGCTCTTTGTTTTTGTGTTTTAAATATGAAGATTGAAATTTTGTTCCTTCTGCATTTTGGGGAGAGAGGATGGGCAGACTTGGGATAAGAGAGAAACTTAGATTAGTTGAGGAAACAAAAGGAAAGGCCAGCCTGCCAAGTGACTCTGTTGCACTCAGGGACATACACACAACTAAATACATACCTGCGTGGGAAACAATGAATCCAGCTAGTTCCACGCTTATGATATGATAAATTATCCTCCTCAACAAAGACTCCAGCATGTCAGACGCATCAGATCCAAGCACTTGAGCAGTGTCACACTTCACGCCTGCAGGTCTTTAAGAAGATTGATGATCTGACGTGCTGTGAGAAGAGCACCACCGCGCTCCACCCCTGTTCTCCATGTTCTAAAAACAGTATTTCAGTTTAAGGGAACTAAAGGAAAGTTTTGAAAACTGCTGGGCAATCTCCTCCTCAGAAGTTTTAGAGGGAAAGTTATCTAAGCTTCCAGAAGTCAGAAGAATGCTTATGTGTGTGTATACGGGGAGGCAGGGAGATCAGCGGGGAGGCTGAAAGAAAGGGGAGGAGGAGACACAGGTGTAAATGGGAATTTTAGTGCACTTGGCAATTTGTTGTGCATCCTGACCATAAAACGCTGCTCAAATGCCCCATTTGTGTTCCGTGGCAACATACTGGATGGAAATCTTTTTGGGAGTTACTGAATACCTGTTTGTTGGAGATTGCAAAGGTACATGGCAGGGAAGGTTCCTGAGGATGGATGAGTAGTTGGGGGAGAGGGAAGGAAGGCAAGAGAGGCAGGATGTGGGGTTGGGCAGCAGTATTAGGATTTCTGGAGTTCTGTTATTTGCAAGTCTTTCTTACTTTCACATCCTTTGAAAGCCCTGTGATATTTCATTCACTCGCCAAGCCTGTCTTTGCCATCCCCAAGGTGATTCTGGCTCGTGATCATTTTCTAGTTCATGACAGTGCTATGAATGCAGGAACAGTGGGCACCCATCTGCTTCCTGAGACTGTGTCTCTCTCACAAAAGGATGGCTGCGTGTTTCTGAATCTTTTGGGGAGGAGGAAGCAGGGCATGAATAAAGGTATCAAGAAAAATAAACCAACTCACTTGTAATCAAGGTAAATATAAGTCAATAATTTTTCTTGACCATGGTTAGGAAATTTTGAAGTTAGTGAAGAGAGTAAATAGAAATTTTGAAATTTCCTTATTCTCAGGAAAAAATCTCTTTTATCCTTGATGGTATGTCAAAATTCCCCAGCTTTAAATTAGAGATGAGCATAATGAGATTATAGGATTGGCATCTAGCCCAGCCTCCTCATTTTCGAGAAGAAACTTAAGCTCAGAGACATAAAGGGTTTTACCTGAGGTCACACAGCACACCAGAAACAAAACCAGATCTGGAACCTCAGGATCCATGTTAAGCACCAGCTCTCCTTTTAAAGTGCAAAATTTCCTGGAAGGATCAGAAGTAAGACTTTTAATACCTCCCTTGAAATGCATTTTCCCCTCGGCAGGAGAAAGGAAGGCAGCTGAAAATCTTTGAGTTCTAGAGAGGTAGAGGGCACAGAAAGGGTGAAAAGAACTCTGAAAATAAACTGTTCTTTAATATCATTGTCTAGAAGCACGCAGTCCACACAGTCACTTTCTCAAAACTCTGCTGTCACTGTGCCACTCTCCTGCTCAAAAATCCTCCACGGGCTCTGTCATCACCTACAAATGAAAACCAAACTCCTTAACTACACCAAAACCAGCCCCAGCTTTCAGAGCCACCCCTCTCCTGCAATGTCTCCACACCTGGTCAGGTACCTACTTTGGGCTGGGCACCGTGAAGATGGAGGGGGACACAGTAGCAATGGCCAGACAAAGGCCTTTCCCTCAGAGGGCTCACACTGAGTGGAGGGGGGACAGTGACCAAGTAGGGAAATGAATGGACCCCATGAGTTATGTGAACTTAGGAGAAAAGCAAACATGATGAAGTGACAGAAGTAGCTGGTGGTGCTGAGGTGGGAAGGGGGAGTATCTAACTGCTTTATCTGGAAGTGACATTTGAATTGGGATCCAAAGGCACTGATGAGCCAGCCCTAGGAAGAGCTAAGGAGAGAACTTTCTAGACAGAGGGAACTGCAGTTTCTCCAACTGAATGGCTAGCCAGTGCTTGCTTGTCTTCACTTCTTTGTTAACGCCATTTCCGCTGCTGGAAATGCCTGTCCCACACTTGCCTAGACTGGCCAGACTCGTTGGAAGCAGTGCTTACAAGTGTGGGCTCTGGGTTAGCTGTGGTTGGTTCCCCATTGACCACCTACAAGTTGGGTGGCTTTCAGTAAGTTACTTGACCTCTATGAGCCTTAGTTTCCTCATTTATAAAGTGGAGATGATAATGAAACCCATCATAGGGGATTACTATGAAAATTAAGTAGAATATATCATATAAAACAATTTAACATGGTAAAACACACAAAAGGCAATTCATATTGATTATTATCTACTCTTCCAGACCCAGCTCAAATCGTATCTCTTCTGTACACTTTCTGATCAGTAGTAGCCCAAAGTCGAATTTATTTTGTTGGACTTCTCAAGTTTCTGGATCTGAATACCCCCAGGTCCCCCATGAGTTTTTATATCAATATTCTTTTGTATATTTTGTATGTCTTTTTCATTCATCTCCCCTAACAGGTTGTGAGTCCTTTCACTATAATTGTGGCTTATCCTTGCTTTGCTTTGCTCATCTTCAGTTACATTACATGTGTGTTCAAAGTACGTGTGTATGGGTGGCCAAGGAAAGTGGGGAATGGAGAAGCAGTGCTTATTGTAGGTTGTATTCTGGTTTTATTCACCTGATCGTGGTGGCCAGAGTCGAAGATAGCCCCCCACTGATGTGCTCCTGGCATCCATGCCCTTGAATAGGCCTCCCCCTTTCACGATACCCATGACTTGCTGCTGTTCAGTAGAATATGACAAAGATGATAGGATGTCGCTTCCATGATTAGATTGTGTAAGAGTATGACTTCCATCTTCCTAGCAGAGTCTCAGTCTCTCTCGCTCTCTCACTCTCTCTCTTTATTGAGTTATATTTGACATATAATATTTTATTAGTTTAAGATATACAAGATGTTATTATACATTATGAAGTGGTCACCACAATAAGACCATCTGTCACCATGTAAAGTTGTTACAATCTTACTGACTGTATTCCCATGTATACATTACATCCCTGTGACTTATTTATCTTAGAGCTTTGTACCTCTTAATGGCCTTTGCCTATTCCATCCTTCTCTCCACCCTCACCTTCTCTTTGGCAGCCACCAGTTTGTTCTCTGTATCCATGGGTGTGTTTCTATTTTGTTTTGTTTTATTTGCTCATTTGCTTTGTTTTTTAGATCCCACATATGAGTAAAATCATACAGCATGTGTCTTTCCCTGTCTGACTTACTGCACTCAACATAGTACCTTCAGATTGATCCATGTTGCTTCAAATAGCAAGACTTCAATCATTTTGAATTCATGTTTTCATTTTCTTCAGTTAAATACCCAGAAGTCAGCTACTGGATCATATGGTAGTTCTATTGTTAGTTTTTTTAGAGCTTCCCTACTGTTTTCCACAGTCACTGTACCAATTTACATTCTCACCACCAGTGCATGAGGGTTTCCTTTGCGCCACATGCTTGCCAACAGCTGTGTCTTGTTCGTTTGGTAATAGCCATTCTCACATGTGTGAGGTGGTATCTTACTGTGGTTTTGATTTTTATTTCACTGATGATTAGTGATGTTGATTATCTTTTCATATGCCTGTTGGCCATATGTATGTCTTTGGAAAAATGTCTACTCGGGTCCTCTGCCCATTTTTTGTTTTTCTGATACTGAATTGTATGAGTTCTTTATATATTTTTGGACATTGACTCCCTTGTTGGATATATTGTTTGAAAATATCTTCTCCCATTCTGTAGGTTGCCTTTTCATTTTGTCAGTGGTTTCCTTTCCTGTGCAAAAGCTTTTTAGTTTGATGTAGTCCCACATGTTTTTATGCTTTTGTTTCCCTTAATATTCAAAAAATGTTGCTCACATCAATGTCAAAGAGGTGAATACCTATATTTTCTTACAGGGGTTTTACGATTTCAGGTCTAAAATTTAAGTCTTTAAACCATTTAGGGTTAATTTTTGTATATGGTGTAAGAAAGTGGTACAGTTTCATTCTTTTGCATGTAGCTGTCCAGTTTTCCCAACACCACTTACTGAAGAAACTGTCATTTCTCCATTTATTTTCTTGCCTCCTTTGTCAATCAGTTAATTGACCATATGAGCACGGGTCTATTTCCAGACTCTCTATTCTGTTTCATTATCTGTATGTCTAATTTTTTGCTTGTAGCATACTGCTTTGATTACTATAGCTTTATGGTATAGTTTCAAGTCTGAGAGTGTGATACCTCCAGGTTTGTTCTTCTTTCTTGAAATTGCTTTGGTTATTGAGGGTCTTTTGTGTTTCCATACAAATTTTAGGATTATGTGTTCTAATTCTGTAAAGAATGCCTTTGAAAAAAAGAATGCCTTTGATATTTTGATAGGGATTACATTGAATCTGTGGATTGCTCTGGGTAATATGGATATTTTAACAATAGATTCTTCTAAGCAATGAGAACAGTGTCTGTTTCCATTTATTTGTGTAACTTTCCATTTTCTTTCCCCAGTGTCTTACAGTTTTCAGAGTATAGGTCTTTAACCTCCTTGGTTAAATTTATTCCTAGGTATTTTATGCTTTTTGATGCAATTGAAATGGAATTGTTGCCTTCATTTGTCCTCTGTTAGTTCATAATTGGTGTATAGAAATGCAACAGATTTCTGTATATTAATTTTATATCCTGAAAATTTACCCAACTCACTATTAGTTCTAATAATTTTTTGGTAGAATCTTTGGGGTTTTCTACAGATAATATGTCATCTGCAAATATTGACAGTTTTACTTATTCCTTTACAATTTGGATGACTTTAATTTCGTCTTCTTGTCTAATTGCTGTAGCTAGAATTTCCAATACTATTTTGAATAAAAGTGGTGAGAGTGGGCATCCTTGTCTTATTCCTGATTTTAGGGAGAAAGCTTTCAGCTTTTAACCATTGAGTATGATGCAGCTGTGGGTTTGTCATATATGGCCTCTATCATATTAAGGTATGTTACTTCTATACCCACTTTGTTGAGAGTTTTTATCATAAACACATGTTAAATTTTGTCAAATGCTTTTTCTGCATCCATTCAGATGATCATATTTTTTATCCTTCGTTTTGTTAATGTGGTGTATCATATTGATTGATTTATGAATGTTAAACCATTCCTGTGTCCCTGGAGTGAATCCCACTTGATCACGTCATATTCCTCTTCTGATGTATCATTGAATTCAGTTTGGTAATATTATGTAGAGGATTTTTTGCATCTGTGCTCATCAGAGATAATTGCCTGCAGTTTTCTTTTTCTGTGGTTTCTTTTCCTGGTTTTGGTTTCAGAGTAATGCTGGCCTTGTAAAATAAGTTTGAAAGTATTCTTTCCTCTTTAATTTTCTAGAATAATTTGAAAATGATAGAGACGAACTTTAAAAAAAATTTAGTCAAATTCACCTGTGAAGCCAACTGAACCTGGACTTTCGTTTTTTGATTACTAATTCAATTTGGTTACTAGTAATCAGTCTTCAGATTTTCTGTTTCTTCATGATTCATTCTTGGAAGGTTGTATATTTTAAGGAAATTAACCATTTACTCTAGGTTTTCTAATTTGTTGGCATATAATTGTTCATAGTATTCCCTTATAATCTCTCATATTTCTGTGGTGTTGGTTGTAATTTCTCCTCTTTCATTTCTGATTTTATTTATTTGGAATTTCTTTTTTCTTTATGAATCTGTGTAAAAGTTTGTCAATTTTGTTTATCTTTTCAAAGAACCAACTCTTAGTTTCATTGATATTTTTAATTTTCCTTTGGTCTCTGTTTCATTTATTTCTTTTCTGATCTTTATTATTTTCTCTCTGCTACTAATTTTGGGCTTTGATTATTCTTCTCTTTCTAGTTCATTTAAATATACTTTTAGATTGATGATTTGAAATTTTTTTCTATCCTGAGATAAGCCTGAATTACTGTAATCTTTCCTGTTAGAGCTATTTTTGCTATAACCTGTAGATTTTGAATATTTGCATTTCCACTTTTATTTATCTCAAGGTATTTTTGATTTTCTATTTGATTTCTTTGTTGACCAGTGGTTGTTTAGTAGCATATTACTTAGAATTTGACTAAATGTGTTTTTTCCAGTTTTATTTTTGTAGTTAATTTCTAGTCTTACCCCATTGTGGTCAGAAGAGATGTTTGATATGACTTCATTCAGTCTTCTTACATTTATTGAGACTTATTTTGTGGCCTAGCACATGATCTGTCTTAGAGAATATTCCACTTGCACTTGAAAAGAATGTATATTCTGTGACTTTTGGATGGAATGTTCTACATATGTCTATTAAATTCATCAAGTCTAATGTGTCACTTAAAGTGAGTGTTTCCTTATTAATTTTCTGTCTGCATGACCTAACATTTGATGTGAGTTGGGTATTAAAGTCCCCTACTATTATTGTGTTGCTGTCTATTCCTCCCTTTATTTCTGTTAATATTTGCTGTATAGATTTAGATGCTCCTATGTTGAGTACCTGAATTTTTACAAATGTTGTATTCTCTTGTTGGATCGACCCCTTTGTCGTTATGTGATGTACTTTCTTGTCTTTTGTGAGAGCCCCATCTTTCTTTTCTTTTCCATTTGTATGGAGCATCTTTTCCCATCCCTTTACTTTCAGTCTATATGTGTCCCTTTCTCTCTCTCTTCTACTTCTGGAGCCCCTGTAATGTGAATGTTAGTACACTTGATGTTGTCCTAGAGGTCCCTTAAATCATCTTTAAAAATTCTTTCTTCTTTTTGCTGTTCTGATTGGGTGATTTTCACTATTCTCTCATCTAGATAACTAATCCATTCATTTGTGTCATCTAATCTGCTGTTGATTTCCTATAGCATATTTTTGATTTTCAGTTATTGTATTACTCAGTTCTGATTGGTTCTTTCTTATGTTTTCTAAGTCTTTGTTGAAGTTCTCTCTGAGTTCTTCCATCCTCTTTCACCGAGTTCGGTGAACATTCTTATGACCATTTCTTAGAACTCTTTATCAGGTAAATTCCTTATCTCTGTTTTATTAGGGATTTTTCCTGGGGTTATATTTTGTTTTTTCACTTGGAATGTATTCTTCTATTTCCTCATTCTATTTGACTTTCAGTCTTTGTTTCTATGAATTTGGTTAAACAACTACTTCTCTTGGTCTTGAAGGAGTGGTTGTGTGTGGGAGCAGCCCCTGTGGACTGCTTGCACCTGCCCGCTTTGGCAGGCGGAGTAGAGTGAGCAGCTGTGCATGGAGTGCAGCCCCTGGGGAGTTCTGTGCCTGAGGCCATCCTGGCAGGGCATCTGGGGCTAGAATGGGCCTAGACTGGGGTCAGTACCTGGGGAGTGCTTAGCCCAGGGTTGACTTAGGCAACTCTGCCTGGAGCTGACCCTGGCCAGGGGCAGTCCCTGAGCCAAAGGCCCCTTGTCAGGGAAGCTGGAGCTAGAACAGGTATGGGCCAAGGGTTGTCCTGGGGGTACTCAAACAATAGCACTTTCCAGTGCCCCCAGCCCTGGAGAGGGCTGCAGCAGTTCCCTGCTCTTTTGGCAGAAGCTCCAGGGTTTGTAAATGGATTTCCAGCTCAGATAGTCTATATGTCATTTAGACAGATGGGGTTTTTTACTGTGTCCCAGTGTGGGGGGTTCTTCCCTGGGGCCCCTTTACAGTAACAAATGTGACAGGTAGCATCCTGCTCCCATAGGGCCACCAGTCTAGCTTCAGTCCCCACGGAGTATTGCTTTCACCCTGCTGGTTGCACATGGAACTTATGCATTTCCAGGTCTTCCCATTAGAAGGTCAACTGAACCACTAGGTAGAGAGACTAAAGCCTGAGCCATTCTAGAGGCTCTTAAGAAAGAAAATCGTATCAAACAGATGAGGGCTTTCAACATAAGCAGATGCACTTAGCTTTTTTTTTTATTACTGTGATTTTGAAAAAAAGGGAAAAGTGGCATTCCTTCTAATAATGAGTTTTTGACATGGAAAGGCATTCTGTCCCCAGATCACACTCTGTTTACCTCCTGCTCAGACTGGAAGCCTTCTTACTTTTTCAAGAGAGAAATATGATCGCAAGTATCATTTGAAACAAGGAATGCTAGAAAGTTATCTGAGTGCTGGGGTCAGTTTGGGGCTATAAAAAGATACCCCTTTAAGACGCCTTTTTTCTTTCAGCTAGCCCCAAATGGACCATGAGGGCACTGTCAGAAAGGAGGGCCCCATGTCCCAACCTCTGGACCCCTGAGCCCTGCCCCCTGCTTCCTTTAATCTCTTCTCTCAGCCTTCCTCTTCTGAGCAGCATTCCCTCTACCCCACTTCCCATAGACGCTGTTTTGCACTTACCTACAAATTCTTAACTCCACCTCCTGTCTTTTCTGTTAGTAGTTGGTGGCCTATGTGAAATCATTCTCTGAAAGGATTCACAGCCCTTGGAGAAAGAAAACTTGTTTATCTTCTTCAAGGCTAAGTAAAGTCCTAAAAAAAAAAAAAAAAAAAAGGCCTGTTGGCCCTCCCTGGAAAGAAGATTCAGATACTCTCTTTCTTCTCTGAGATACGCATCTATATGCCCTCCTCACCCTTATAAGGAACGGGCCCAGCGTTGCCTTTAAGAGCAGGACTCATTCATGGGGTTCATAGTCCTAGCTTAGCCACTTAGAGCTGTGTGGCCCGTGGCAAGTTATTTCATCTCTCTGGACCTTGTTTTTTAAGTGGGGGACAATAATAACACCTATACTGTAGCTATGATGTCACATAGTTAGAACGGTGCCTGGCACTGAGCCAGCACTCAGTAAATGTTAGCTATTACTATTAATGTCCCAAAAGGAACAGACAGATAAAACCAGGCGGTTTTCATTTCTGATTACAAGGAGTTTGATCAGGACACAACTAGGGAAAATTAGAAAGATAGATATTTGTCTTCCCCGCTTTGCATTTTTTTGTTCAGGTCCTCCTTTACCGCTGTCTTTCCTTGGTTCCTTTCCTCTGTTCCCTTCTTGGCCAAAGCCCCTTGGGGCAGTACCCCACCTGGGCCCTCCTCCTCCAAGCCTCAGATTTTACTGTCCCACTTCCTTCCTCATCGCATCTCTCCTCTCCCCTGTCCTTGTCCCTAGGGCTTTTGCCAGCATCTGATCAGCTAATTTGTGCCAACATGTTAATCATTCTTGGTTTAAATCAATCGTTCTCAACTTTTTTAAATATCTCCACACTATGCACATGAGATACATAATAAATTTCCATTTGTAACAACATTCTTCACCACCCCCCGTGATTTCGGTTTAGTGGAGAAAGGGGGGGTGGTTTAGGATAGAAAAGCACCCCACCCCTAGCAGGATCTCACCCCCAGGCCCTCGTGACATTGAGAATCACAGCACGTGCTGCCTCCCAGATTTGTCTTTTGACAGGTACCTTCAGTGACTTAGCCCAAATAATGTCTGATGGTGAAAATGGAAGACTTTACAGCAGAGCCATGTGCAAGGCTGAAGGGTTGTTGGTTGGGGACTTAGGAGATGGCATGTTTGATCATGTTTCTAGTCACACATGTAATCTATCCTCTCCACCGATCTCTTAAAAAAAAAAAACAAGTGACTGTGGTTTCTTAGCCTGATTTTCCTCTGGCTTTCAAATAAAATATTAGACTAGCTCTCCAAGGCCATCCTCTGCTACTGTGTTTAGAACTGGCCCTGGGGAAAGGGTAATGTCTTTGTTTAGAAGTAGGAGTGATTTGGAGATTCTGCTCTCTACTTATTCAAGGCAACATATTAACTGTTTAATAGGGGAAGCCTTCTTGCCACTGAGGGCTCTGGTTAGCCTGGAGGGCAGTGTTGGCTGGGGAAGGCAGGATGGGCTTTCTGCTTCTACCCCTTAGGCCAGCCAGGGCCCAGTGACTACCTACACCTGGTGCTGGTGTCCTAGCCTGGGATGTCCTTGATGGCCCCAGTTTCCAATCTCCATTGAATGAGTTAAAAAATAAATTTCTCTGGGAGGAGGTACACCTCATGCTGTAGTTCCCATTCAGCTTGAGTCAAGGGAAAAGATGACCAGTCAGATCAAATTCCACATATTTAATTCTGACTCCATAAAACCATCTAAGATGTTTAGTATTTTTGGCATCAAAACAAACTCTTCCAACTTGATCTGGGTAATTGTACACGGACGTTGCTTTAAAATATCCTGTAAATGGTACAATGTGTGTGTGTGTGTGTGTGTGTGTGTGTATGGATATACTAGAACAGTGGTTCTCAAACACTGCCATATTTTAGAATCAGGCTGCAAACTAGACCAATTAAATGAGAATCCCTCAGGCATGGGTATTTTTAAGTTTCTCAGTTGGTTTCAGTATGCTGCCAGTTTGAGAACTGGAGTGCTGAAAGAAAGAGATCTGTTGAAAAAAACAAAACAAAACAAAACAAAAAATATTTCAGCCCCAAAGAAGGCTTATCTCTAAGATCCTTTTTCAGCTCTAAGTTTCTCTGATTAAATAAATATTTGTTGCTTTACAAAAAGAAAAATACATCTGCCAGACTATCTCTTGCACCTGACAGTTGCAAAACATATGAACAAACCAAAAAATCTTTTGGTTCAGAAAACATAGTCCCTGGACTAGAAACTTTGAGACATGCCAAATACAAGTTCTGAGAATTTCTCAGTTTTCTTATGTGCTGGCCCTGTCTAGTCTCACGCAAACCTTCTTAGATGTACATGGGATTTCTCCAGGGAAGATGCCCTACCCTGGAAAAGCAAAGACTGAAAACTAGAGTCCAGGTGGAAACCAGATTCCCTGGCTAAGTGTTGAGTGGTGCCTGTTGCATGTGTGTAGATGGAGGTCTGGGACTCAAACTAGGCTGCCTGAGGCATCATTAATTTCAATTAGGTGGGAAGTCTTTGGAGTGTGGGTTGCTCTAGTGACAGTCATTTCAGGATGTCCTGTTTAGCATGTTCCCCCCGCCCCCCAGGATACTGCTAATGGAGTTTAAGATCCTTTCGTCTCAACAGAGGCTTGATTAAGTCTCCTCACGTATGTAAGCACCTGTAGCTGCCCTGTTCCCTCTTAATTCATTTTCTGTGTCACATTCAAGAATATTTGGAATCTCCACAAGAACAAATAAACCTCTGAACTCTGATACACGTGTAATCTGCCAAGGTCCACCCCACAACTCCAGACTGTCCCTGAGCCTGGCTGAAGCAACGTCAAAAAGCATCAGTGTTTCCTGTAATCCATTTGCTGAAGACAGTGCTCCACACGTGTCATGTTTCCTGTTTCAGTGCATTTGCTTCTCCTCCGGTAACTGGGGCTAGGGGTCAAGGGAGACTCTCAAGGGGACAGATTTTTTAAGGAAAAAAATGTAGTCCCTTTAGCCCCCAGGGACTGACCACTCCTTATCTGCTTTCCTTTCTCTTCTTTATTTGCACTCAGTGGATGAGTGCAGACTCTGTATACAACAGAAAGCACAACTGAAAGTTCTTACACGAACCAGCTGTGCGACCCTGGGCCTCAGTGGCTTCCTCTGTGAGATAATAATTCCTCAGTACACGCTACATTTCTCTGATTCTATTCTAATAAGCATCCACAGTAAAATGAGGTTATGTCTATTGCCACAGGTAGCCTTCTGACTCAGCTCCCTCTTGACAGCAAGTTTGTGGCCCTAAGACAGGCAGACAGCTTTCCAAATACTGGACAGAGGCTACCCTGGCTGTATCAGGGAAGCAGGGAGGACAAGGGCTTGAAAGATGGGCGCAGTACGCCTTTCCCACTTTCTCTGTCAATTATCAGCACCAAGAAATGCTGGGGACACTTCTCCGTCTCATAATTACTTAGGAAGGAATGTCTTAGCCTTGAGCATAATTAACAGGATTTTAATTCATTCTCTCTTTTTAGGCTGTTCACATACTTGCTCTTGCAGGAATGAGCACCGCATTATGGTGTGTTAACTTTTTAAAATGAGGCCAAAGATGCTGGACTCTGGCCATCCCCATAAGGAACCTTGATTTCGGCTTAAACGCGGGTTGGAGGGAAGCATTCTGTGATTGTGATGACGATGCAGAGGCCTGCCCAGGTTCTGGGCTCCCCAAATGAGATACAGACAGCATTTAGCTATGCTTATCCGAGGGAGTGCCCTCTCATTATGTGACCAGCAGGGAAATGTTCCACAAGGAAACCGCCCACTGACAAGTCACAGTCAGCCGCGAGACTGTCATGGTGCAGCTGTGGGTTTGCCCTGTCTCTCCTCATCCTCCTTATGCTGGACCAGCACCCCCCCTACCTGTCAGGGCAGCCATACTCACCCTCTCCAGCCAGAATTTTACGGATAAGGAAAGGTTCCTGTGTATTTGCTCATGAAAGACACTGCATGCTGTTCCCCAAAGTGGAATGGAATGAGGTCCTTTCTCAAAATCTCATGAATGTCTTTTCTTCACTTAAAACACAGAGACATACAGCCGTACCCATGCATCTGCACACGTCGACTTCACAGAAGCAACTAGTTCTGTCTGTCTTTTAATTTCAGACCCGGTGGTAACAAGTTATTTCAGACAGAAGCCGTAAAATGTGCCATTGACATTGGTTGAAATTTAGGGCATCCTGCTCTCCTGTACATCATCCCTCACTTCTGAACTATTCATAACCACTTAAATGTGATTTATGGATACATAAGTAGAATTGTATCCTGATAATAAGAGCTTTATGTGTTTTTATTTCTCAGAATGTAGAAGTGCTTGGTAGCAATTGGAGACTGAAACATAGTAAAATTATGTGTGTTAATTATGTAACATAAATATACATGTAATATATATGTATTGGCCAAAACTCTACAATGAGAGATGCCATGTCAAAGAGCAGTAAACTGTCAGGAATCTATGAATATAAATAGTTTTTAGCAATAGCATATTATCAAGGCATTCTTAACTACATTTGGCATTTTTGGAGCAAGAAAAATGCTGGGATTTCATTAAACTGCAACGCAAAGGAAATGGAGAATTTGGATCCTATGTGGGCATGTCCTTGAAATGAGTAGATTGCACAGAAAAGCTGAAAGGTTTATTCTTGGCAAAATTGCCCTCCTCCTTGCGAGAGAAATCTCAATTCATTTTTAAGCAGCGAGAAATTAACAGAAAAAATCTGGTAAATAATTAAGAGTGTGTTTAAATGTCATATACAATATTATTCATGATGAAAGTAAAGTTTATAAAAGATTCATTTGTTTTCTTACTCATATAAAATAGCAAGATCAAATAGAGTGAAAAACTATTTTTGTGATTTATCTCAATTGTGTACACTGTTATTTGATCCTAGGAAAATTGCAGATGGTGTTTAGTGGTTCGCTCTAGAAGAATATTTCTTTTCAATGATGTATGCTAAAGGTATATAGCAAGTTGAAATTATAAATGATTCTTATTATGAAGCACCAAGGCAATATTTTTTACTGTATTTTGGGTGCCAGGATATCACCCCAGGTACCTCATTTAAGCCAGCCAATCGTGCTGTTCTCAGAAAAGAAGAATGCATTTCTGGGAAATTCGCCATTTGAAATTCCAGTGGTTGCTTATCCTTTTCTTAGGCTAATGGTGCCAGTTGCTAAGAAAACAGGGCTTCTTGGCTGGCCAGAGGACGTAGCTCTTTCTCTGTGTTGCTGCAAGATCAGGGATCAACTCTGAGACACTCATTGTCCCGGAAAATTAGTGTATTGTGAGCTTTCTCAAACTTGGCATCCAAGAGTATAATCCATATTGCTTGTTTTTTGATCCCAGGGAAGGTGCTGATAACAGTTTTGAAGTCTGTGTGCTAGCTCCCAAGATGCTCATATTGTTAAAAAAAACTTGAGGTCTGGCTGGCTTGTAGGAAGACTTAGGGGAAGAATTTCCTAAGACAGAGCCAAAGAAGAGGGGCTGGCTACAGCTTTTAGTCCTATTTTAACCCTCACAGGGTTCTTTCTCTCCCAACCCTAATGGTAAGATACATCAATTTCGGGGTATGCTGTCTCTTTATGCTCTCTTGGGCTCTATGCTGGACCCCTGACGATGATGCTGAAGATATACTCTTAGGAAAGGATCCTTTCATTTTTGTGCCTGCTCAGCACTCCAGATTTGGCCAGAAACAAAATGGCTCACTGTCTCAAGACGGGAGTCCATTATAGGAAACAGGCTACCGGAAGCAGTAGTCAGATCTGTGGGCACCATCTCAAATCCAATTTTCTGCCCAACACAAAATCTCATTTTCTTCTATGAGCTATATTCTTTCTCCAGACCCTTCTGAGTATGAAATTCAAAGCCTTTCTAGCTAGGATTACTGAAGCAAAGAGGATGCTAGGTGGAAGAAGTTGAGTTGAAGGGAGAAAGGTTCTAAAGGAAGACAATGACCTTTAAAGATCTGTGGAGTGAATGATAAAGGAAAGTAGTGTAGGCTCAGTGCTCCCTGCCTGAACAATTGGCTAACTCCTTGGTGTAACTCCCTGATTATAAACTCT
This sequence comes from Vicugna pacos, assembly GCF_048564905.1. Taxonomy (NCBI): domain Eukaryota; kingdom Metazoa; phylum Chordata; class Mammalia; order Artiodactyla; family Camelidae; genus Vicugna; species Vicugna pacos. The sequence continues at coordinate 19,577,906 of NW_027328742.1, read as the reverse complement.
AACCTGCTCCCTGCCATTAACATCCCCGCTTCTGTGGCAGTGATGTTTGTCCCCTCTACCCCTCTTCTTTCCTCACAAAAACAATAATACAGTTATCATAAACAACCATTCATTATCTATTATGTGCCAGGCCATATACATATGCTATTAACAATCTTTGCAGAGGCCATTCAAGGGAAGTTAAAATTTCCTCTTTTTACAGCGAAGAAAACTGAGAGAAAGAGAAGTTAAATAACTTACCCCAGATCACGGAGTTAGCAAGTGGCAGAGCTGGTTTCCAGTCAAGTCAGTTTTAAATCCGGCCTGTCTGAACCCACTCTCTGAACCACTCTGCTGTACTCATGCCTCTGTAAGGATACAGATAAAACCTTCTTTCTTCTTGCTTCCTCTCTCCATCTCTACTCCAGAGCAGCAGCTCAGGATCTTCCCCAAACCTCACGCCCCAAATCCAGGCCTGTTTCATGCCAGAACTTCACCATTTCCCACTAAATTCGCACTGTCCTTTACAAGTAGCCAGGAGCCACACATCGCTGTGGAGTACTTAGAATGTGGCTATTCCAAATTAAGATGGGCTCTAAGTGTAAAATACACACAAATTTAAAATTCTGAGTATGAAAGAAGGTAAAACATCTCATTGGTAATTTGATATTGATTTCGTGTTGAAATGAAAATATTTTAAATACATTGGATTAAATAAACTATATTACTAAAATGAATATTACCCACTTCTTTTTACCTTTATAGTGTGACTCCAGGACAATTTAAAATTACACGTGGGGTTTGCACTGCTTTTCCATTGGGCAGCCCCACAGGAGACTGTAAAGCATCTTCATAGAAGGGTGTAGTGAGACGTGTTGCCAGCCTGCTTCGGGAACTTTCCTATCTCTGTTGCTCCAAGCCTTCATCTCTCTGCCTCAGTATTTCAAAAGGAATTGCTTCTCACAAAAGGTTGGGGAACCCTGGTGTATCGTAGAATCTCAAGGTTAGAGAGAGAAATTTACAAAGCACCCAGCCTAAACCACCCCAGTAGTACTTCTCTAATCTCTGTTTTGGCAGCGATGTTGTGGGGATTATGTCACTGTTGCAAAGGCTCACTGCCCCTTACACTTCCCAGCCCACTGATGCCAAGCTTGGCCAGAGGACTTGTAGCTGCCCTTCCCTGGGGGACAGCTACATATCCCCACCCTTTTTAACTGAGGAGTGGCCATGGGACTTGCTTTGGTCAATGCAATATGAGCACGCATGTCCCTTCTGAGTCATGGCTCTAAGAAACAACTGCTGGTTTGTCATGACTCTTTTTCCTCGGACACGAGACCTGCAGTGTCCCAGGCGAGGGCAGCCCTGTCAGCCTGGGCCGCCAGGGGATAGTGAGGCAGAGGAGACTCCTGACAACCACGGAGGACGTGTAACCTGAGTGAAAAGTAAGCCTGAGCTGATGCAGACCACTGAGGTTTGGGAAGTCTTTGGTCTTGCATCAGAACCTAGAGGCAGGTGCTGTCCCCACCAAGTCCTCACACGATTATGTCTGAGTCCCTTCAGTGACAAAAATTGTAACTACCACCCCAGGCGGAATGTCCACTCTTTAGATCGCTCTGCTCTCAGGACAGCAAGATGTGCTCCCTGGAATGAGCTTCTTCCTGTGCCACAGAATGGGCTCCCTTCCCACTGTCAGCACAAGTGAGGGGAATAACAAGCCGAACCCGGGTCTTGGCTGAGCTCAGACACCAGCAGGAGCTGAAGAGGCCACTGTGGGTCCCTCCATAGAGAAAGTAGCCAAGCGACCACGGGCACAGCAGCAGGCGAGAACGCGACAGGCTGAACCCAGCAGACAGGTGAGCTCAGAGTCACAGGGCAGAGAAAGAGGAAAGAAGGGCCAATGGGAAGTGCAAACATGGCTGGTCTGGTAGAAGTTGTCAGCCCGGGCTAAGGTTAGGCCTGTTTGGAAACTAAACTCAAGGGCTGTTCTCAAAGTCCTTTTCATCTGACTGCTCAGTTGGGTCAATGAAGATAGACTAGGCCTTTGGGATAGATATGGTGGCACTTGCCAAATGATTGACCCTGGGGCCATGGTTTTCTCAGCCCCAGGAGTTGCTGGGGCTTCAGATCACATGTATCCCCTTTCTTTATCCCCACGCACTCACCAGGAGCCTGGTAAGAGAGTGTTCATGTGAACTCCTAAGAAATTTGCCAGTGTAAGAGAAAAAGGGGAGTGAAAGGAGGAAAGATGTCACATCTAGAGATCAAGAGGAAACAGAAATTAACATCAAAAGAAACAGCTACATGTTTGGCAACAGATGACATTTTTTAAGGAAAATAAATATTTCCTCTAACATCAGTTGCTAAAAGGGTAACTGCAGAAGAAAGAAACAGCAAGATTTCTCCTTAGCAGAACCACAAAGCTCCAGCCAACAACAAGCAGCTAAAGCAACAAGGGAGGAAAAGCTCTGTCTGGACATTTTGGTTTAAAGCAATTGGAAGAGGCAAAAGAGAACATGACAGTTTTAAGTATCACTCAAGTCTGTCCAAGTGCAAATATGGACCTAGAGGTCCAGCTCCTTTAGATTCCCCAGTTTGTTAGGTTCTGAAGGGGCTGCTAGTTATATATAACATATTCCTTTGTTCATAGGTAAATATAGAAGCCTTGCCTGGCTGATCTTAATACCGAGCACCCTTGGCCATTGTGATTGGTTTAGGAATGCTCTCATGCCCTGATGGACAGGGTCTTTCTGTAGATCTCATGTAGAGGTGAAATAAGATAAATCCTCCTTTTCTCCTGAGCTTCCCTAGCTAAAATGGCATAAACCTGACTTGGTTAGTAGCCATGCTCCCGTCTTCTTGTCAATGTAGAAAGTCTGTGGTCAGCGAAACAAATGGAGCCAAAACCCAGTACGAACAGCGGCAGAGAGACTGACAGAAGCCAGGTTGCACTGTCTGAAGTCCTGGGAGCCTTCAAGACCAATCCTGCCTCTGGACTTGCTAGCTGTGTGGGTTGTTTCTAGCTGCTTGGGGCAACGAGAGTCCTGACCAACAGGCCCAGCCTTCCAAAATGCTGTTTGTCTTCTTGCCACATGATTCTTAACACCGTCCTAAGCACTGTAAAGAGGAATAAACCATCATGAACCCAGTCTTCTGAGAGCTGAAAACATAAAGCGTGCAATAGTAGCTGTTGAGAATCTAAGAATTCCCCCACTGTGGTCTAGTAAACCTCAGTGTAGTTTTCCACTGAGCCATGCTTAGGCATTGGCTGAAGTCAGGTGGGCTCAGGAGCAAGCCCCACTGGGTCTCAGTGGCATAGATAAGTAGTGGAAGGAATTTGTGATAAGATCAAGTCCAGGGGAACTTGTATAACCTCAGGGATGACTGAGAAGAGCAATCAGCAGACTATCTGACCTAGATTGAGGCTGGAATCAAAGGAAATCCAATATGGGAGTGAGACAGAGGGACAGAGATGGGTAAGTCTCTGAGTCACATGAAGTAGGAGAATGATGGCTCTAGGTGACTGATCCACGGGAGGGATGGCGTCAGCCCGTAGCTGCAAGTATGGGAGATGGCACCAGGTTATATTGGCCAGAACTCAGCAAAGTTCCAGCCTCGGAGGTTGCATTTCTTTGGAGATCTGGTTTGCCTTTTCTGTGTGGACAAGACACCTGTCAGTCAGCTGTTCAAGCACTGAGAACTCAGAGCTCAGGATTCACAGTGGGCTCTGTGAGTCTTCACCCAAAGCAGTCTGGAGAGGGTGAGTCAGATGATGAGTGTAAGCTCCAGTCTTAGAAAGGGTCAAGGGACAAGTCAGAAACCAGAGTTCAAAATTCATATCCAAGGGCTTGTAGGGAATTCAGAACTGGAAATGAGAGACTAGACAAAGTGGTTCAAGGCTGAGGAACCAAAGGAACAGAGCAGGAGGCAGGAGAGGTGATGAGAACAAAGTGAATGGCTCTGAGAAAATTTCAGAAAGAAGGTCGCAGTGCTCCCAGCTTGCTCTGATTAATGGACTGCTAAGCGAGAAGTAGGGGCTGGTGGACATCAGGGAACAGGGGAAGCAGAGGCAGAGGCTGCTGACACATAATGAGCACACAGTGGGCTCTGGGAAAGGCAGCATTCAGTGGGCACGCAGGGTGTCTGGGCCCCCCCTTAAATACTGTTGGAGTGAAATTGTGGCATTATTTACTGGACTTAGCGTCATGTACCAAGAATGGCAGTCTTGTTCTACATCCACACTGTTGACTCCAGCAGAAGAGAGTGGTGTCATGGGTGTGAGCACACTGCCTGGGTTCAAATGCTAGGTTCACTGTTAACTACCTCTGTGACCTTGAAGAAAGTAATTAATCCCTAGTCCTTAACTTCTTAATCTGCAAAAAGGAGAATGCCTTTGTACTACTGCATAGAATTACTTTAATAATAACATTAGTACACATTAAACACTTAGACCTGCCCCTAATAAGTATTAAGCACTCACTTAGTGTTAGCAACTATTACTGCCTCTCAAGAGAAAAATACATCACAACAGTAAGCAAACGGGAAACAAAGGACTGCTTTGCTTTTAGCTTTCAGGAGCATCTAAGAAGTCTAATGCAGAGCTCTCAAGAGCACATGATTTGAGTTTAAAGTCTAAGGGAACTCCCTAAAGCTTATATACACATCTTGGATCTTAACAGTGACTGGCCTGGTTTATTGTTAGAAACTACAGGAATGACCATGATGCTTGGGGATGCATGAGAAAAGAAGAGTCTGCTTATTCACCAGCTGCAGTGAAGAGAGGACAGCAGAATGGGGAGTGGTGATGCCCCTAGTAAATGGTGATGGCCCAGTGACTGCGCCGGGCTGCTCCTCAGCCATGTTACTAGCATATCTCCCCCACCAGGCAGGGGTAGTTTGGAAAGTGGGAGTGGGTGGGACATGTGGAGTAGAGCTGTGGTAGGTACATCCACTCCTATACATGGGTATCCAGCCAATTGTAATAAACCTACTTCCAGAACCCACGGGCTGGTGGGTCTGAACCTGTTTCAGAAAATCCTATCTCCCACTTTCAGAATTTGCTTCGGAACTGGAGGGAAGCAGGGCTAACTGGGCAATATTGTGATTGACTGGAACTTTACCCTTGACCGTACTTTGTATAATTTCTAATAAAGCGTGTACAAACTTGGGTTGATACTTTACGTAATATTGAGTTTATATTTATAACACTTTATTTCCATCTTTTAAAGGGGCTATTTTTTTTTTATTACTAGCTGGCTCAGTTAAAGCTGGTTAAGAGGTGTAAACAGTGGTGTCTTTCAGTGCGAAGCCCTGCAGTGCTCTCTCGACAACTTCTCCCCAGCCTTCAGCACTGCAGCAGGCTGCTTGCAGATTTACAGTTTCTGATGATACTGAAGGTGGCCCCCGGCCCCCCGGGTGGAAATTATATAGAGATATGACATCTCTTTGGTGTGCACCCTAATTTTAAAGGAGGAGAATACACAGAAGGAAAGAAATGAGGAAATAGTAAGAATATCATATATAATTAATATTCATACACATCATGAGACAGGGGTATCTACTGGAGCATAGTGGTTGCACCTGGGCAAGGTTGCTACCTGTGACTCCCACTTTCTCTTCGTTTTTGGCCCATTGGCCAGCCTCCTCTAGTGAAATATTGCTGCTAAACCTATGAGAGCAGAAATTTTCTTTTCCCTTTCACGCTTCTCTGTCACCCCCAAAATAGTCTCGTCTGCTTAGGTACAGACAAATTTCACAGAATCACAGCATTTCTAGTCTGGAAACAATCTCTTTTTCTTCACTCCTTTTTTGATACATATTTCCCTTCTAGAATCATGTTTCTTTTTCTTAAAATACATGCTTTAGATATTCCTCAAGTGTCCATCTGTTGTTGGTAAACTCCAACTTTGTTTGCCTAAAAATGTTTGTGTTTCATTTTCATTTTGGAAAGATCATTTTCCTGGGTATATATGTGTAGATGGTGATTTTTCCTCAGAATTTTGAAAATATTATTTCACTGTATTTGATTTTTGTGTTGCTGTAAAGAATCTGATGTGAGTCCAATTTTTTTTTTGGAGGTAATCTTTTTTTAAAAAGTGTTTTTGATGATTTAATTTATCTCTTTTATCTTATAATTTTATTTATAGATAGCGATTACTTTTCTGTTTCAGATTTGTTGTGATTCTTCAGTCTGAGAACTTGTGATTTTTATCAGTTCTGAAAATGTTTTCATTAGCCTTCAAATATTACTATCCCACTTTCTGTGGTTTTTTTCCTTCTGGGATTTTGATTAGATGTTTTATAGACTTTATCTTTCAACTTTCCATATTCTATTACATTTTCATCTTTTCCTCTAAACATAAGTAATTGCTTCAGTATGCAATAAGCAGTTTCCTTAAAGCTATTTTGCAGTTCACTAATTCTCTCTTTAACTCTACCCATTCTGTTATTCAGTCCATACATCCATCCACTGATTTTTAATTTTAATAATTATGTGATTTTTTTATTCCTAGACATCAGTTTGTTTGGTTTTTCCAAAATGTGCTTGTATTTTTTCTTAATATATTGCTCCTTGATCATTTTCTCAATTTCCTCTTTTATTTCTTTGCGTGTCAATTGTATATTCTTCTTCTGGCAATTCCTGCCTGAAATCCACGGAAGCCTAAATATTTTATTTGTAGTTTTGTCAAATTTTAATCATTTTGGTTTGTTTCTCAGAGTTTTGCCATGTTCGGCTTCTTAACTCTTTTTCATTTCAGTTATACCTGTATGAATTCTGCAAAGTCCACTTTGAGGGTGATTCTTTGCAGGAATGGTTTGCTTTCGTTTCTTCCAGGCACTCTTTCCATGATCATGGTAAATTAGTATTTTGGGCTGAGGCATCCTAGATACCTATATAAGTACAGAAATAAACTCCGAAACCATGTAAACACATACCTGTGTTCACAAATTCTCAAGAGAGACTTTTTTCTTCACAAGAGCTTAACAAGTTCCTACTCTTGCCAGCAGGCTAATGTTTTCTACCCACCCTTTCACTGAAGTTAAACCCCATTAAGGTGTTTGACTCTGTATAGAAGTTCTTATTTCAACTCTGTGTCTTGCGCAGCCCCAGGGTTTGTCTCATGTCCTCATGTGCAGCCATTAAATCACACTGAGTCACAGGGACCAGCACAGTCCCTGAAATCAGCTGAAGCTTCAAGACGAGTCTATTACCCTTGGTTCGCATTTCCTCTTTGTCTGGGGCCCCTGAGGGATTCTCTTACTTTGTTGTGCACTCGGCCAAACCTTTCAATGTTTTTGTTAGATTTTATCCTGTGTTTTGAAGCAGAATTTTTAAAGATATTTAGTTCTTAATAATTTCCTGATATGAATCACATGGTTAACCTAGGTCAGTCTGTTCTCCATGACAACACAACTCTTACTTCAAATGATGTGTAGAACCTCAATATGTTAAAATAAAATAAAAGTAGAACGTCTCTGGTTATAGCTGGGCAGGCCGAGAATGCTGTCTATTTGGAGTTTTCCTTTGTCTCCGTGTTAGCATCCAGGATACGTGCTGGGGCCTGTAGGACTGCACAGGTGGTGCAGGGCTTCTCCCTTAGACTGAGTCCACGCCACAGACCGAAGTGAGGAAGGATGATAAATTCAGGTGATATCTCTCTATTGAGACATTTGGCTTCCAATTTTTAAATACGAAAGGGCTTTAACCTAAACTTAAGGTTAATATATTTATATGGTTCTATTAAGTTTAAATGCAGGGTTACCTTGATTTCTGAAATACCTATGCCTATCAAAAATTTCAAGTAAACCAAATCCTACATCCCTATTTACTTTCATTGTCATATCAGAGCTATATTACCATGGGAAAAACAGTATGGCCCTAGGACCCAAAATTACCTTAAAGTATTCAGAAAATCTATTATAAGCACCTACTAATTGGAAAAAAACCCAATCCTTTATAATAAAATATTATCTCTTAATAAAATATTAAGCAAAAAAATGGAACATTGTAAATTAGATGGTAAATGAGATATGGAAGAAAGAAGCTTCACTTCATTAATCAAGCACTCCAGGCTTTAAAAAATTCTATTTATTATATCCACAAACCCTATCACATCCAAAGACAGCTGAATTAAGCATGATAGTTTCTGGTTCATACTTTTCCCGGGTGTGTTAGGACAGATGAAAATGTAATGGAGTAAACAGATGGTCACAGACACAGATAGGCTTAGATTTCTGTAACCAAGAACCTCTGTCAGTGTGAAGCCCCCACACGCTCTCTCCTGGCCACAGCTGCAGGCAGTACCTTGAGTGGCTGATTTCAAAAGTCAGAGCCAGAAAGATTTGTGATTGGTAAGGCTGGAAAAGTAGGATCCGGTGGAAAGGCCACATGGCTTGGAGGTTTGTTTGTTTCCTCAGCAGGACAGCAAGAGCAAAGGCAAAAACATGAAAGTGAGGCAGGAAAGAGGGAAGGGAGACAGAACAAAGGAAAACACAAGGCAGGATGCAAAAAATCAAGTGCCTTAGCCAAATGAGCAGAGTCAACTTTAAGAAAGGGCACTTGTGTGCGTCGGCTCCTCCAAACTCCATCACCCAGTGGCCAACATTCTGTATTTTGTCATATATCTTGTCTTCCTGACTAGACTAAATTTCTTAAGAGGAGGCATAAACAATAATTGTTATATTTCTCTAACACTTCGTTTATAATGAGATTCTCTCTTACATTGTCTCACTTACTATTCAAATTAAGGAAGGCACTTATTAAGATCATCTCCATTTTACAACTGAGGAAACTGAGTTTCAGAAACGAGATTTGCCCCGAATCAGGTAGCTAGTACACGGTAAAGCCAGGAGTTGGACCAGAGTTCTGTGATCAAACTTCCTGTGTTTGTCCTACCAAACCAGTACCCATGTCTGGTTCATTCCTGGGTCATTTATCACATGTTGCATAGGACTTCACACATAGCAGATGTTTATTTAGTGAAGGAATAAACGTTTCTGGAAGAAAACAAACTTCCTATTGAGGTGATTTACAGGAATTATTTCAAGTATTCATTTTAAATCATATCATGTCTAATCTGACTGTCTGGTTGTACTTGATCTAATACGGTATATGCAGTTACCAGTGTGGCCATGATTTTCCAAATGTCTCCAGACCTTTCTCTCACATGGGAGAGGCCCATTATAGGAATACAGCCTCTTTCTGAAATCGATTACCTTTCATGATCTCTTCTTCTGGAGGCTGGGTTTGGCTTACACCATTGGAAGTGATGGTTTAACACCTGAAACCAACATTTGCAAGCCATCTACCGGAGGCCAGGGCAGTGCTTGAGTTTTACAGCCTTCATATCACTTAGTCCCCTAAAAATGTGATCATGTGAGAAAGTATTATAATCAGCAAGATGGTTGCCCAGATTAGCTAATTTTCCCAAGATGCTTGTGCTGATAAGTGAGACTAGGGATGAAAACTGAGGTTGGCCTCATTCAGCAAACATCTGTGGCAAACCCATTCTGTCCCAGTAGGTTAAAAGTGCTAAGCACTGCCTCCAAGGAGTTTTCATTTAGCTGAGGAGGCAGACAAGCAAAGAGGGAGAGGATTGCAATGCTGTGTGGCAAGGGCTGTGTAGGAACGAAGCTCAGTGTGCTGTGGGAGGGGGTTTTGAGGAAGATTGAAAGAAGACTTGGGGGTCAGGAAGCCTTTGAAAAGAAGATGATCTTGAACTAAGTCTCTAGAGATGTTTGGAAGTTAGTCATGTACAAAGAAGAGCAAAATACATTAAAGGCAGGGGTTATAATATATGTAATATACCCAAGATAATGTACATAAGATAAAGGAAAATGAAACATCACAGGTCCTTGGACATGATGAATATTCCACAGTAATTTCATAAAAGAATGAGCAAGTGAATAGATAAATGGTGGTTCTACTCAGAGAACTGTCAAGAGAGCCACAACTTAAGAGGGTGTGTGGTGCAGTGGAGCCAGAGAAGTAAGAAAAACATTGTGCATCAAGCATAAGAGTTTGAATTTTGTCCTGAAAGTAGTAGGTAACTATTGGAAAATTCTGAGCAGGGTAGTGATATGAGATTTCTGTTTGGGAAACATCACTCTTACAGCAAGCTGTGTATAGGGTGTAAGTGAAGAAGGCTCAAACTCTAAGCAAGGAGAAAAATTAGGAAGCTCTTATAACAGTACAAAAAGGTGTGGCAAGAGGCTAGACTAAAGCAGTAATAGTGGAAATGGATGGAACAGGACTAAGAAAAACTTATGGACAAAAAAATCTGTGGATTTTGGGAATGATTGGATTTGAAGATGACCTGGTGGTGGTGTTCTCTTTCAGTAAAGTCGAAGATAGTCAGAGTGGCAGATTTGAGGGAGTGGAGTGGATTGTTACATTTGGTGGTGAACACGCTGACTCTGAGACCCATGTGAAAACATCATAGGACGTCTAGTTGAATATATCCGCCTGGAGCTCATGAGAGAAGTCTCCCCAGAAATGTTGATTTGGGAGTTATCAACCTGTACGTGGAATTTTAATCATGGTTTAGGATGAGATCACCAGGAGATGCGAGTGGAAATTCAAGGATACAGCCCCAAAGAAGCAAGAAGAGCCCAAATGAGCCTGAGAAGGCAGACAAGGAGGAAAACTAGGAAGGAGGGAGGGAGGGGTGATGTGCACAATAAGCCCAAGAGGGAGTAGTCACTCCTCTCAAGTGCAAGAGAGAAGACACCTGAAACAAGGACAGAAAGTTGTTCTGTGGATTTCACAGGGTGACTCCGGAAAGGGTGACATCAGGATGGAGGCATAAACCACAATGCAGAGCGTTGCAGGACAGCGAGAGAAGTAGGCAACAAACATTCTTTCAAGTGGAGGAAAGAACTGACAGAGGACAGTATCTAAAGAAGGATCAGATATATGTGTTGTGAATATTTCCTTCCAGTCTGAGGCTTATTGGTTTGTTTTCTTTATTGTGCCTTTGGATGAGCTGACGTTTTAAACTTTGATAGAGTCTACTTGATCTTTTTACTTTCCCTTTGTGGTTAGTGTTCCTCTGTGATCTCTCAATGAAGTCTTTGCCTAGCCCCAAGGTCACGAAGATAGTCTCCTATGTTTACTTCTAGAAGCTTTATAGTTTTAACTCTGTTTCAATTTACGACCCATTGTCAGTTAGTTTTTGTGTATCGTGTGAGGTAGAAATCGAGGCTCATTTTTTTCTATGAATACCCAATGGTTTTAGCATCCTTTTGAAAATACTTTCTTTTCTCATTGAATTGCTTTGGTCCCTTGTGAAAGTGTTATTTAACGACATAAGTGTGAGCTTGTTTCTACCCTCTATATCCTACTTCATTAATCTATCTCCTTATCTGTTTATCAATATTCTATTATCTTGATTACCATATCATCTTGATTCCAATAATCCCATTTTTAAGGAGCCAGTTAGTTCATCTGACTCACTGTAATTATGGAGATATTCGCCATTGTTTTATTCTTTAATTGATTTGTTCTTTCACTTATTCAGTACGTATTTACTGAATGCCAGCTTTGTAACAGATGCCGTGTTTGGTACTGGGAAATAGCAATAAATTAAGCAACTGTAATTCCTGTTTTAAGGAACTACTGCAGTGAGGGAGATGCAGAAACACATAAGTATTATACAATATACTAAAAGTAATCAATCATCAATAAATATTTTTTGAGTACATATATATTGAGCTTAGTAATGTGGATTTCTGAGCTCACGTTGCATTTTAGCTTTGCAAGTGCAAGTGCGAGCTTCTCTTCTCATCCTCATGTCACCACATATTACCTTTTCCAGGCTACACATTCACTGATAATTAGTTGGATCCTTCTCTTTTGGGCATTTTCTTACCATAAAAGCACTGTAGTATGAATAGTAATACCTTATACTTGCATGGTGCTTTTGAATTTTCAAAGTGGTTTTACATCCATTATCTTGTTTTTCTGTTTATGTATCTCCTGTAAGTTAGGAAAAGCAAATATTATTATTTTTATTGGACAGAAACAGGTAGATCACAGAAGTGTTAAGCGATTTGTTCACTATCACCCAGCTAGGGCTATGAGCCTTCCCTTTTCCCACCCCCACCCCCTAACTCCCTTCCTGCTTCTTTTTCCCATTACTCTCTCTTTTCAGCATCTTATCAGTACATACTGTACCGGGAAGGCTTCCAATTTCAGGTACCACTTCTGGGCTCCAAGTTAAGCTGCCACAATGGTACCTTATGTTGAAAGACTACAATAGATTGTCAGTGTTATCTTTAAGTGTTGACGGAGATTTATGAATGGGGCTGGAGAAAAGAATCATGATCATTTTCACTATTACAATTGCCTGCAGAAGATTCATAAAATTTCTGACACTTTCTTCATCCCTTTTGCCAGGCATCAGCTGTCAGGGGAAGGTTGCCCCTTCCCACCCAGCTTTGGAATGAAGTGATAAATGTGTCAGAAGGCTCATGCCGGGTGCAGTCTTCTGCCTTGTAAACAGTTTTCATTGATACATACATTAAAGTTTGCTTTCTTAAGGCTCCATAAAGATGCTTGAAAAACAGCACTGTCACTGATAAATGTCTCCCTTATTGTGGGACTTTTATGGATACGGGCTTGTTTTAAAAAAAAGTTGTATAAGTAGCTGGAAATCTTGACTCTTGTTTGAGAATACGCTGACCAGGGTGTCAGGGCAATTGCTTTTACATGAGGAAATCTACAGGAGCTTTCTGAATTTTCATGAGTTCATCCCCTTCTCCCATCCCTCCCTTTTCCACCTCCTCTATCTTCCAAAAGAAAGAAACACTTATCAAGCCTCTAAAGACATGGAAATACTGAATGCGTTTTTTTTAAAAAAAGGATTTTTAGGTCATTTTATTTTTTTCAGTGTTTAATGCAGGAAAGGGTCCCATTTTGCATTCCCGTTGGCTAAGTAGACAGAGTGAAGAGTGTATAATTGGGATCACGGCAGGAAGTGTGCTGGGGACTGAGAAAAAGTTTTGCAAAATTAAACTATCAAGAGGGTACAGGGGGAAGAAAGGGGAGAATATCTCTTTGGGCAGAATACAGGATACAGCATGTGCCCACTTTTCAACAGAACATGAAAGGGATGCATTATCGTACCAAATCAGAATACAAAAACTGCTGGCAAAAACAGAGCATGAAATGAAGAGTTTAGCTCTAGATCTTCAACTATTATGATTATTATTATTGCTATTAAATCATATTATCCAACCAAGCTTCAGGGTAAGGAGAATCAAGACAAAGTTGGATCAGAATTTTGGGCCTAGCGTTCATCTACAGCACTCTCACGTTCTCAGTTTCTCAGTCACCAGACTCATCATCTTGGGCTCCACTGATGGGCAGGTCAAGAGAAGCTAAAAGTTTACCCCAGGTTACATAGCTAGGAGATTGTCCAAGCAAGAAATTAAGTCTTTCTGAGTTATTCCTCCTCTTTCCCATCCTTATCCAGTCTGATATAGTGTCCTGACAGTTTTTCTGCTTTTCTGCCTTCACTTCATTCATGCTGCCTCCATGGTTACCAAGTTTCTCGGCACTTGACCTCTCAAGTTCTTCACTGCAGCCTCCTCCTGTCTTACACGTCCTGATCTCTGACCTTCGGAAACTTGCTTTCACCTTGTTATGCCCAGGCTCGCCTGCTCTCCCTTGGCTGCCCCTTTTTTCAATCCCAGTCAAAATCCCTTTAACCATCGTCTTCTGTATTCATTTCCCAGGCCTACCATAACGAAGTACTATAAACTGGCTGGTTTAAAACAACAGAAATGTATTGTCTCACAGTTCTGGGGGCTACAAGTCCAAAATCAAGGTGTCGATGGGGCCATGCTCCATCTGAATCTTTCCTTGACCCTTCCTTTTGGGGCTTTGCCAGCAATCTTTGGCATTCCTTGGCTTAAAGATGCATAATTTCAATTCTTGCCTTTGTCGTCCCATGACGCTCTCCCTGTGTGTCTCTGGTAATCTTCTTATAAGGACACTGGTCACGTTGGATTAGGGCATACCCTTCTCCAGTAGGACCTCATCTTAACTACATCTGCAATGACTCTCTTTCCAGATCAGGTTATATTTTTGGTGCCAGAAGTTAGAACTTCAACATATCTTTCTTCTTGGTGGAAGGAGGGCATATTTCAAAACATAACATCTTCTTATAGTGGCCACATCCAACCTAGCCAGTTTTAAGTCCCAAGCTTCCTAATATGTGCCTCTGTATAGTTACAATTGTACAATAAAGACAAGTCTAGTGATGGCACTGCCATGAAGGAAAAAAGGGCTGAGTCCTGAAGAGAGTATCTGCCTGAGAGGGAAGTTGATTCAAGGCCTCCTAAGGCAGAACAGCTGGAAGCAAATGTGGCCCAGGTGAACATAAAATTGCTAAGTAGGCTCCCTTACACCATATACAAAAATAAACTCAAAATGTATCAAAGACTTAAACATAAGACAAGATGCAGTAAACCTCCTAGAAGAAAATATAGGCAAAACATTATCTGACATACATCTCAAAAATGTTCTCCTAGAGCAGTCTACCCAAGCAATAGAAATAAAAGCAAGAATAAACAAATGGGACCTAATGAAACTTACAAGCTTCTGCACAGCACAGGAAACCATAAGTAAAACAAAACAACAACCTACAGAATGGGAGAAAATTTCTGCAAATGAAACCAACAAAGGCTTGATCTCCAGAATATATAAGTAGCTCATACAACTTAATAAGAAAAAAAACAAACAACCCAGTCCAAAAATGGGCAGAAGATCTAAACAAGGAATTATCCAAGGAAGACATACAAATGATCAAAATGCACATGAAAGAAATGCTCAGAGAAATGCAAATCAAAACTACAAGGAGGTATCACCTCACACCAGTCAGAAAGGCCATCATTCAAAAGTCCACAAATGACAAATGCTGGAGAGGCTGTGGAGAAAAGGGAACCCTCCTACACTGCTGGTGCGACTCCAGTTTGGTGCAGCCATGTGGAAAACAGTATGGAGATTCCTCAAAAGACTAGGAATAGACTTACCATATGACCCAGGAATCCCACTCCTGGGCATATATCCAGAAGAAACCCTACTTCAGAAAGACACCTGCACCCCAGTGTTCATAGCAGCACTATTTACAATAGCCAAGACATGGAAACAGCCTAAATGTCCATCAACAGATGACTGGATAAAGAAGAAGTGGTATATTTATACAATGAAATACTACTCAGCCATAAAAACTGACAACATAACACCATTTGCAGCAACATGGATGTTCCTGGAGAATGCCATTCTAAATGAAGTAAGCCAGAAAGAGAATGAAAAATACCATATGAGATCACTCATATGTGGAATCCTAAAAAAAAAAAAAAAGAATATAAATACAAAACAGAAACAGACTCATAGACATAGAATACAAACTTGTGGTTGCTAAGTGGGTGGGGGTTGGGAAGGGACAGACTGGGATTTCAAAATGTGGAATAAATAAACAAGATTGTACTGTGTAGCACAGGGAAATATATACAAGATCTTGTGGTAGCTCACAGCGAAAAAAAATGTGACAATAAATGTAAGTATGTTCATGTATGACTGAAAAATTGTGCTCTGCACTGTAATTTGATACAACATTGTAAATGACTATAACTCAATAAAAAATTAAAAAAATAAGAATAGGAAGTCTAGAAATGTATCCATGAATACAAAAAATACCAAGTTTTTTGTTTAACCAATTAATTCTAAAGTCTGCTTGGAAGAATCTGAAAGAATGATCAAGAGAACTTTAAAAATTATGACTAATGCTCTATTAAGTATCAAAACCTATTAAAATAATGTAGTGTTTGAGCAAAGGATACCCAAATAAATCAGTGAAATAGTCAAGAAACCAACTCACATATATAAGGAATTTAGAATAAGATTAAAGACAAATTTCACAGTAATGGCAAAAATTTGATTATTGAATAAATGGCATTGAGACAACCAGGTAAACCTGTAGTGGAAAAAGTAGAATATATATTTTATAAGATATTCAAAAGTAAATTCCAGATGTATTAAAAAAATATGACATCTGCAGCCAAAAGAGCAAATTGCTGAGTAGGGCTGTGTACTATCCCTCGTCCAAGTCTCACCATAGTCATTCCCACTTCCAGGGCTTGACTGACTTCGTTTCCTTCCACCCCCAGATAATATCCATTCTGCCTACCCTTCAAAATCATATCCATTCAAAAAATAATAATTTGTATAGTCTACATTTTCTTGGAAGCTTCTGAACAACAACCCAGCCTTCACTGTTTTCATTCTCCAGCCCTAATGGGACCTGCAGCCTGGCCCACCACAACTTTGCACTTAGTTGTGTACTGAGCACCATTGCTTGCACCAGGTCTGACCATTCATCCTCTGTCCCCCAGAGGGCTAAGACCTGGGATGAACACTTGGAATGCTGGAATCTTTGGAGCTCGATAAGGCTTAGGGACCATCTATTTCCTGATTTCTCAGACTATGCTCAGAAGAGCCATGTGGAGGAGTGTGGCAAGTGGGGGTGTCAGTGGAAAAGCTTTCAAGCCATCCACCCTCATCATTCTACTGTGATCCATTTTTTTTATTGAGAAGAGCTGTGTAAGATATTATTTGGATTTGAAAGAGCTCTCCAGCTAAAGAAAAGCTTGGAAACGCAAATCAAACTTAGTTTCCTCATTTTACAAGCAATTAAACTGAGAATGCAGACAGACTGAATGTCCCCTCCACTATGGCAGCTAGGTTGAGAACTACTCATCTTTATACTGAGAGTATACCTACTTCATGTCATGTAATTCTCTTAACAGACTTGAAGGATAATTATCATTTCTTCTTCAAAATGAACAAAATTTAATTCGAAGTAAAACTCACATGATTTGCCTGAGCTGGAGCTGTGACAGCAGGGTTGGTGTTGTATCCTGAAGTGCCTGTTCATTTCACTGGACCACACTGTCTCAGAAGAATCAGGAACTCTTAGAAGTAAAGCATGAAGGTCATTTAGTTGATCCACTTTTATGATGTTTGTGGCAGACCTCTAATCATAAACTCATTAAATTCTAGTTACCATCATGGAATATGACACACATTAAGTGATTCAGTGAAAATTGGTTTAAATGAATGTGTCATTTGGTCATATTTTAAATGTAGAAGTAACTCCCCTTGAAATCTATATATTCAACTTTGTGATACAAGTAGTATTCTGTTTCTCTATATTCCCAGTAAGACTGGGAGGTAATAGGTTCTTATTTAATGCATAGTTCTGGTGAAATTGTGCTATAATGAGGCATTTAGTGTATTGGTGTCCTCTTTTTTCTCATGTATTATATTTTTTAAAAAAACTTTAGTTTTCATTCATATTCTTTCTTTTTTGTGTCTCTTATGATTTCCAAACAGGCTGGCTTCTTCTAGAAGCACCGCCGTGAGTGCTTTGAGAAAAGTCTTTCAGTTCTTCTGTGGAAGCTGAATCCAGAGAAGCTATGTTAGGCCACATTAACCTAAGGATCTATATAGGTCCTGTTTTTTTCTGGCCTCCAGCAAGAGGCCTTCTCTGATAACAAATAAGGATACCTAATCTCTCTCCCCTCCTGAACAAGATGCTATAGGAAGGTGGGGTGTATAAGAAAGCAGAGGAAAAGATCTTTTAAGTTTCAAGTGGTTGTTAAATATTTTACTTTTGCAAGCCTTTAAACTTTCCACAGGTGCTGGCTGATGTCTCTTTGTGTTATTTATGGGTGACATAAAAATTGTCTGGCCAATGAAAACTTAAAAGAATGCTTTCACTCTTTTCTGCCCTAGGTGATATTTCTTCTCATCTCAGTAAGCTTATAAGAATCTCTCAATTCTGATGATGTGCTGTGTGCTACAGTGTTTGAATATAGAGAGGGGTAGAAATTTGTCTCCAAAGGAAGTATCCATTTAGAAAAGGGGAAAGTCTGAACTCAGTGGTGTTGGATTGGAATCAGAGGTATCAGTATGAACTCACCGTTTTGTAATATGTATACAAAATGACAGATACAAATTAATTATCTTTGTCCAATGAGAGGACCTAGAGGAAATGTCATTCTAGCAGCAATGACTGCACCTACTGCTCACATTTTGGTTTCTAAATACCATTCTCCAATTAAAAAAAAAAAAGCCTAGGCTTCTTGGAGAAGTGGCTGATTCCAAGGCTGGGTCAGGGAAAACACAGGTTGAGCCTGGGGTATCTGTGGTGCCACAAAGTTAGAAGGATGAGGGCATGCTGAAAAGGCAAAAAGCTCTCAATGGCCAGCCCAGAACAATTTGAATGACAAAAAATAATGATAGTATTGGATTAGAGGTCATAAAATAAAATAAATATTCATGAGTCTATATTAATATAAATAAATAATTGAATAAATAAATCCATTGGGAAGAAGGGACAGTTTTTTCTTACAGAAAAATTCCAGTTCATCACTGTAGAAAGAATGTGCCAAATATGAAATCAACATTAGAGCACCATAATAATAATTGTTCTAGGCAATGGATGCTAGAATTAGAAGGCAAAAGTTTGAGGAGAAACAGGATATTTGCATAGTCTTAAAGTATCTCTTCCAAGATTTTTATTTATTCTGAAGGGAGAAAGAACAACTCTACAGTGGTGATAACCTGAGGCAACATTTTCACCTAGTGACCAAGGTCAACTTTGACATCATGTACCCTCTGTTCTGATGCACTATGATGCGTTTGCCAATATGGCAAGATTTAGCAGATCTTGGCGAAATGTATATGACCTCAGTCTAATCATGATAGCACATCAGACAAACCCAGACTGAGGGACAGTCTACAAACTCACTGACCAGTGCTCTCTAAAAGAGTCAAGGTCATGAAAGACAAGGAAAGTTTGAGGAACTGTCACAAGGTTGAGGGAGGCTAAGGGGCATGACAACTAAATGCAGCGTGGGATCCTGGGTTGGAGTCTGAAACAGAAAAAGGCTGTGAGAGGAACTGCTGGTGAAATCCAAATAAAGTCTGGTGTTAGTTAAGAGTACTGTGCCAATGTTAATTTCCTAGTTTCAATCATCATAGAGTAGCTATTTAAGATGTTAATATTATGAAACTGGGTGAAGTGTACATGGGAGCTCCCTATACTATTTTTTCAACGGTTCTGAAAATATACAATTATTTCAAAATAAAAGAATTTAAATGATAAGTAAGCATCCAGCTAGGACATCTTTTTTTTCACAGTGAAATTTGATTATTTGCAGCTTAACAAACTGGAACCTTAAAGTAGCCAAGATTTTCTCCTTTCTGACTTCTATATTTAGCAAAAAAACATGGCAAATAAGCTGTTACCTAGAATTTATTCAGAAATTTCAAGGTAAATCCTGGAGTTAGTGTAGCTGCAGGATAGTTTACAGTCCTGGATTCTGTGATGAGCCCCTCCCAGCCTCACTGTCTGTGGCTTCCCCTCTGGGTACCCCACTCACCAACCAGTTCCTGAACCCACCAGGCACTGTGCTTTATCCATGTTCTTTCCTCCGCCAGGAATTGCTTTTCCCCTTCATCTGTGAACTGGCTTTGGGATCAGCCAGAGCTTGCTTTGAATGATGGACAGTCCTGTCAAAAATTAGTTACACAGGTCTGAGTTACTTAACTCTCTGACCCTTGGTTTCCTCATCGTAAAATATAAGCGCTAATCCTTACCCTACATGGATTTTAAGGCGCTGAGCTCCTTGGCTGATCCCCACAGATACTCAGTATAAAGAGTAGCCTTGCAGTTGGTATTAATGATGCCTTTCCTGAGAAAGCTGTCAATTGATTAATTTATTTATGTGTTCATTAAACAGAAGTCTGTTGAAATCTGCATTGTGCCAGGTTCTATGCTAGACCTTAGAAATACAGCAGTCAGCAGTGCACACTCACCCCGTCCTGGCACAGCTTACAAAGGCGAATACCGGGGGCAGGTATCGAACGAGTCATTCCCCAGGAGAGTGGAGCTAGAAGAGAGGACATGTTGGTTCTGAAACCTGCTGTAATCTCATTGATTAGAGTCGGTTACTCCCCTCTGCGTTCAGACAGCAAGGACAGATTCCTGATATTCACTGATTTTCTCTGGTTAAACAGGAGCAAGGGAAGGTAAAATTAAGATAGATTATTTACAGCTATATAAGAAACACAGATTTCTCTGGGAAACTTCATTTGAATAGAAAGCACTGCTTGCCATTCATCATGTTCTAATTAACTGAAAATTAACTTTAATTCCTTCTCAGTATTACTTAGTTCACCTATGCATTCAGCTGAAATCTCTCAGGGTCCCAGCTTGGGCAGGGAACTTTGTTGGACTTTGACCTCCATGGTTAACCCAGTCCGGTGGTTGACATCAGAGTACATAAATATTATAATACAGTGTGATGAGTTAAAACCCAAAGGCAGGAGTGTTAAATTCAGCCTAGGAGGAGAGATCACAGAAAGCCACACCAAGGAAGTAATGTCCATCTGGGTCTGAAGGAAAACAAGTCTACTCTCTGTACAAAGGCCCAGGATATCCTTCTGCAGAAGAGCAGAGAGGGTGCCACAGAATTTTATTTTTTTTAATTATTAAATAGGGTTGAGGATGTTCCCAGACCAAAAGCTAGTCGTTTTATTTCCGTCCCGCTAGATTTTGCAGGCTAGGAAGCAAGGACCAGCGAGGGCTCCAGGAAGGAGTGTACTTGATGTTGCACGCTGACTGCCCCAAGTGCCTAGTTTAGGCTGGGTATCGGTATTTGTATTCATCAAGTTTGCAGTGGTTCTGGGTGATTCTATTCTTTGTTCAAGTGTTAAGTTTCTTTTGATTAATGTCTGCAGATGAGTCACTCCCCAAGCTGTGTCTGTTCATCCTCGTCATATCTCTTTCAGTCATTTTCAAGTACCTCCCCACCTCTCACATGCTTCTTTGCTGTGGGTGTTTTTGCAGAGAGCAGGTCCTGCCCAGAAGCCTCAGGTTCCCATGTGTGCCACCAAATATATCTGCAGTCTATCCACAGTGAGGGTAGAAATTCCAGCCTGGAGGGCACCATCGAGCCCCCAGGGGTGGTTGCCGGAGATTCCATAAACTTGGTTTCCTGGAAGTGTCAGGCCGTGGGATGCTCCAGAATGGGCACATATATGCTGCACCCGGAATCTTCTTCAGCGTCTACTTTTTATTTTCAGAGTGTACAGTGGGGATGCTACAGCTAGGATAGAGGAAGGAGCTTTAACCCAGGAGTCAAGTGATTTGGATTAAGCTCCAATTCTGTCTTTTGTGAGCCACTCTGAGTAAGCTTTAACCTCTCTAAATTTCAGTATCCTTTTCTGTGAAGTGGGCAGAATAAAAATCGATCACGCCCATCTTCTTATGAAAGTCTGATGAAATAATGAACATGAAAGCTCTGTAAACTGCAAAGAATCCTACAAATTTAAGCAACGTATCATTAATTTCAATGATAGCCTTAAATAACCCAGATATAATGGAATGATTCTTTGTTGACATTTTCAGATGTAAAAATTAATCAGCATCCTCCTCCTAGACAGAGCATTGTGTTTATCATACATTGTCGGGAGAAAGAAGTTGTCATTTATCTGAGCTTTTGTAGACATGGAGACTTTTACTATGTAAGTTCAGTTTGTCATATACTTCAAAACCCCCACCAAACTGCAAAATTTTAGCAAGAGATGGTGCATTTATATCCCTCCTGCCAGATTTTGCCTTTGAAGTCAGAGGGAGAGAAATACTGAGAAAGTATATCCTGTACTCAGAGCTCAGGCTAGGGGGCCAGGCACATGGAGTTTGGATCCTGGCTCAGCTGAGTCACAGCTGGGTGACCTGGCCGTCAGCATCTCATGGGGGTAATGACACCTACTTCCTGGGTTAGAGTGAATATTAAATAAAATAATGCAGGTGGAAAATTCTTTGTAAACTGTTTAGTGCTTCAGAGAAATTACAGTTACTGTCATTAGGTGAGAGATTTTGTAATCTTTTTCGGATTGACACAAGTCAGTCATCTCTCTGGGCAGTGATGTGTGTCTGACAGTGCTCCATGCCATAATGCATTAGGACACTGTGGAAAAGATCATGAATTACAGTCACACTCCTTGAGTTCAAATCCCATCTGACTCTATTCTTAGTAGCTCAGTGACCTAGGACATGTTGTTTAACCTCTCTGTGCCACAGTTTCTCTTTTCTAAAATGGAAATGACAGTGGCACCCTTTTCATAGGGGTGTTATAAAGAGGAAATGAGTAAGATGATGAATGAAAGGCTTGGTGTGTAAAGGTTAATTCTTTTTATTACTACGGATTTTGTGTGTCCTGTATTTCAAAAGAGACCCTTCTTTTGTGTTCAGAGTGAAGACATGCTGAAGGAAACACCACATACTGGTCATGGACAGTAGCCCTCCTGTCTCAGAAGCTACTTTCTGTCACCTGGTTTATTTATGCAGGTTTTCCATATGAGAGGATTTGCTTTGCCCCGTCTCTGCCTGCGTCATAACTGGCTGCAACATCCAAAGGCAAGATTGGCTTTTTCTTTCAAACCTGCTGCCGTACGATGTGCCCTGAACTAGAAAGGCTTGTTCGTATTTTGCTAGGCACATCTTAGACACTGCCATTGTGGGAGAGGGGACGCTGGCCTGGGAACTGCCAGGTGCTGGCCTCAGCTCTGCCGCCACCTCACTGTCGCTTTGAGCAAGTCTTTTCAGCTCTAGCTCCCAGAGCCCTCCTGTGTGCACTAAAAAAGAGATTCTCTGTGTAAAGAAATGTTTCATTTGCCAAAATACTTCCTTTCTACATGTTCTTATGTTAAAAATGTTATTTTTAATTTCTAAAACAAAACCCAAAAAAAGATGGTGGGAGTAGTTGATAGGTTATTTAGGGATTGTTTGTTTTGGTGCCCATTTTGAGGCAGAATGAAAGGTGGCAGTTCTCTCTTGCTACACGTTTGTGCTTTTTAAACCCCAACCTGAAAACCACTGCACTAGATAAGAGGGGAAGGCCGGCACGTCCGCTCGGGCTGGCCATCTGAGCACTGAGCGCACCTGTGCCCCAGCCCTCCGGAGGGAAGGACTCGGGGCTCCACCTCGCCATTATTCACTAGGAAAGTCTGTGCTCTGCAGTTGTTATTCCCTGAGAACAAAGTGAACAAATACGGAATGTTTAATGAACAGTCCCCAGAATGGATCGCTGCTTCCTATTTCCCTTTCTCTTCTCTCCTGCATTGATCTGTCTCCTCTTTCTCCCCTCTCACCAGAAGCGCCTTCCCTTGGGGCAGGGGTTATATCTTACTCCTCTTTATGGTCCTAGTGACTGGTACCTTACTCTGACATTATCAAAACTTAATAAACTTGAATGAATGAATGAATGAATGAATACAATGATGGCTGGCTGGCTGGATGACCGCTGAGGTCCTTCCAGCTTGCACCTTGATTCCTTTACCAAATATTGGCTAATTTATTCTTTCCATTATTTCTGTCATGGTCTCCTGGTCTTTGGGGACAGCATTAATGTATTATTTGTTAAATATCAATGCATGTTCTTTCCCTTTCCTTTCATTCCTTCCCTCGGTCTATAATAGACATTAAGTTAGGTACAACTGAATGAGACAGACATAGTCCCTGCTTTCAAAGACCTCATAGCCTAGTTAAGGAGATAGATATCAAACAGATAATCACAAAACAGAAAGCTGATTACAGTTGTGGATAGTAGGAAAGTAGAGTGCATGAGGCAGAGGGAAAATGCACACTTCCTAAGGTGGGAAACTCTTAAAGTCCAGCTGGGATCTTTCTGTCATCATGCCGAGGGTTAAAGTAAGCTACGCCGTAGACTACCTGGGGTGCTTCTCCTGAGACCGTCCCTACGTCAGTTCATTTCTGCCAATCACAGTGTCCTCCTGGCGTGGGCTTGCTTGGTGTTAGCTGTCTCAATAACATGGGCTTCCACCCTCTCTGCCCTGGGCTGCCATCTTGCTTTTATCCCAATGGATCACACTTCCCTCTGTCTGACTCCACATCAGATTGTTTAATCCTTAGCTGGCCACCTGTCTTTTTTCTCTCTTTCTGTTTTCTCATGTTGGTATTTCTGCTTTTGTGCTGGCCTTTCCACTGCTGGCCCCATTACCTAATGAGAGGCTGCAGGTTACAGAGAAAGAGCCTGAGCTTTTTATTTTTTTTTAAATGTGTCACCAGGTTCACTTATATTTTATTATTCCATCAAATGTTCATATTATGGATATTTACTAATTATGCATGTGATAATTGTGAGCGATAACATAATAAAATGTAATATGAATTCTATATATTATATAATATTAATATATAGATACTGTTTTTCCTTTTTCTGTTTTGTTAGGTAGAATTGTCATAGTTCGACTGCACATATACATTTTATTGCATGTAAATACATATATACAATATACTGCACTTTTTTTTTGGTTTACATATATGTACAGAGGCTGAGCTTTGAAGACAGACTTGAATTCAAAGTCTAGCTTCACTAATTAACAGTTCTGTGACCTTGGGCAAGAATCAGTCATTCCAAATGCCCAGAGAGGTCAAAAAAGATGAAGAAACTGAGTTTCAAAAAAATCTCTTACTGTTTTTATTCAGTCTTGAAGGGCTGAGTGCCTTTTGTAATCACAGCACTCAGGGCGTGTCCGGCGCTGTTGTCAATGCCTTACACGTGCTCACTCGTGATTTCCTCACAATGCTCCTGTGAGGTGAAATAATCACCCGCATCCTCGTCTCTGTTCCCGCTTTACATCTCAGAGCACAGAAGGGCAGGAAGAGGTCTGCGTGCAAGGCTGCAGCAGATTATGAAAGTCAGAAGCATGATTTCAACACGGGCATTTCACTCCGTGCTCAGGCCCCATGACGTCTCCCTGTTGCCAATTATTCTTCTCAGTTTTCTCATCTGTAGAATGAGACTAATAGGACACGCTTCATTTTCATGAGAATTAAATACTGTATGTAAAATCCCTAATGCTCTGCCTGCCGTTTAGTAGATGGTAAACAAATGTCAGTTCTGATTCTCTCCTTTATCAAGAAAGAGCACGTTCTGGGCTTTAACATTTGTCTTCAGTTCGTTGTGAAACACCCACTGGGTTCTTCGTTCCACCGAGATGAAAAATGTGCCATGCTTTTCCTATTATACATGTTCTCTGTTCTCTATTCACTCATCATTGTCTCCTAACTGCCATTCCTTAGCCTTTATTTAACAAAAAATGATTTTTATCTGTGTAAACATGCATGCAGTTCAAAAAGGCTAACAGTACTGAAAGATTTATCCTAAAAAATATCAGTACCCTGCCTACTCTGCCCCACATTCAAGGTCTGCTCCGAAGAGGCAGCTGCTTTCAACTCTTTTAGCCTTTTTTCTGGAGTTTACATTTATATTTTTAAATAATAGGCATATGCTCTATTTTTTTACTTTTTTAATATTTTTTATTGATTTATAATCATTTACAATGTTGTGTCAAATTCCAGTATAGAGCACAATTTTTCAGTTATAGATGAACATATATATATATATATTCATTGTCACATCTTTTTCTCTGTGAGCTATATATTTTGATTTCTTTTTACTTTATTGAAGAACGACATTGCTGTTGACATCGGATCATGGAAGATGAGGGGTTAACAACCATCACCACCGCTCCCCGCCACACCCATGTCCCACACATCCTTATATTTTAATTATATCACAATTTTGAAAAAAGTCATATCCAATCTCTGTATCATAAATACTGAGTTAAGATACTGCAGATAGATAATGTGTGTATGTGTAGCTTATATATAATGTATATATAATATATAATGTATGTGTGTATATATATCTCATAGGTTAACCAACTAGTATACAAAGATTACTTTTAGTTTCTCATTCATCTTTTTGTTTTTCTTGGAAATAATAACTGCCTTTAGCTCACTATGTTTTATCACTCACTAATCTGACACGAGGGAGACACCAAACTTGGCAGAAGGGAGCTTCTACTCTAACCCCTGGCTTTTAGTGCAGCACCTCACCTTTCCCTTCTCCAAGCCTCCTGTTCCCAAGTTTGGAGCTTCTCTGGTCCAGTGTATTCACGGGATAGTCCTCTGGTTCTTTTGGGGGTGGAAAAGCTGCAGAGATTTGTCTGCATGGGTTCAGGGAGGGGTGAGGGATCCTTTAAATTAGTGGTTTGCAACTGGGGGAGATTTCAGTCCCCCTGAAAGGCTGTGTGGCAGTACCTGGAGGCTTTTTGATTGTCACAGCTGGAGAAGGGATGCTCCTGGCATCCAGCGACTAGAGGCCCGGGATGCTGCTAAACATTCTACAATATGAGATAGCCCCCAAACGAAGAATTCTCCTGCCCCAAATGTCTTTAGGGCCAAGGTTGAGAAACTCCACTTTAGACAGAATTTCCAGCAGTCATCCTGCTTACAGCCTCTCTGCTGTCTCCAGAGGAACATGGCATCTCTAATTCTTGAGCTTTTCCAAGGCCCTAAAGAATGAATCTGCTGGCTTTTCACTGGTTCCTCCCCGAGCAGGCACTTGTGTTCCAGTTATCCCTCATCTCCAAGTTTTCCACCTTCCACAGTGCTTTTTAGCATCTCTGGTCTTCTCTGGTCTCACATACCATTTTCCTTGTCCTCATAGGCTTAAACCTGTTTTATTCCTTTATTTTCCTTTTAGTTGAGTTTTGAGAGAGAGCTGAAATAGATGTGGGTATTCAACCTGCCATGTTTAACCAGGAGTCCCCACCCTTCCTCCGACTCTTAAAGAACTATTTTCCCACTTTGTTTTTACAGTCCAGTGTCATGAACTACAGGTTGTTCCTATGTTTATTATATAAAGATTCTGGGAGCTGCAGAGCCAGGTGAATTGTCCCATAGGAGGATGGACAAAGAGTTTTCTGTTCTCTATAAATGTGTTTGCATTATCAATAGAAACAGCAATCAGAGGGCATGAAAGGTGAGAACGCCTAGGCTCCAGTGGTGTAAGGGCTCTTGGTGATCATCTAGACCAATGTTTTGCACCTTCAATTGTATCACTCAACCATTTCAGATGTATCTATTTACCTCCTATACAAATAATAGTGCTCAGTAAACATACTTTTAAAACTTAAAATTTGATTTAGTTTCAAAGAAAACACTGTATCACAAATCAATGCAATAGCAGGAGCACTTGCCATAATTAGAATCAAATGCCACTGGTGGGAGTGGTGAGGATGGGGGTGATATTTCAGTCCTAGCTAGACATTGCTGCCTGCCAAAGGCTCTCAGCCTGAAGTTAGCTCTGTTGAAAAAGGAAAATCGGTAAGGGATTAGAAGGATGTTAAAGACATACCAGCACCAAACTGATGCTCTCTCTACAATATATTGCAAGAAAATAGTGAATGAAAGTTAAAAAAGGAGTTAATGTTTTTACTATGTGATCTGATGTTGTCTAGTGTCCCCAAGTCCCAGATCAGCAGTGTTAGGCTTCTACACTGTAGGGAAGCCCTAGCCTAGTCCAAACCTTCGCTTTATTCCTCAGATGATGAATTGAAGGATGAGGGGGAGACACCCTCCCCAGCATCCCCAGCTGGTTAACAGCAGTACCAGTGCCCAGTTCAGGGCTTCAGGCACCCAGGCTGTGCTTGCCCTCCTGTACACATCCAATGTCCAACAAAATTACAAATGTTCATACAACAGTGTCGAAAGAACTGACTTACAAACTGCAAAGTCAAAAGCAGTGAGGCCTGTTTCTCTTCCCCCTCTTCATGTCAAATAAGAAGTAACTCATAAGGATGTGACATTTATATACATGTGTCACAGAAGCTCGATTTGTTCCCCCTTCTTTTGGACCATTTTTTTGGTTAAGAATTGTTTTCCTTTTGAAAATATGTTTTAGCTTCTTTTTCACAACATTATCCACACTCTCCAGAAAGGAAACTTATTAAAAGTTAAAAAGGAGCACAGAAGATAGCACTTATGTTGAAGCCAAACAAAAGAATGAGTATGGTGGAAAAAACTGAGAATCATGCCTTTATTAATTAAATGACAGTATTACAGGTTCTGTTTTCATATACCTTTTTAACCTGCCAGACTTAGAAATAGATATTGAACAGTCATGGTCCTGAAAATATAAATCATATTTTGACTCAGAGTTTCAAGAAGAATAAAGAGAGGAAAGCTTGTATAAGGCATAATTAATTCAATTCACCATATCTACAATAGAGATTCTCACAAAGAAACAAAACCAAGGAAACAAAGTAATTCCCCTCAATTCCTGGGCTCTTTCATTTTTCCAGTCTTTATTTCTAGATGAATTTCAGAGCCAACTTCCACTTCCACAATTAGGCTAATTTTTGCTAATTAGGATTCCCCATCACACAGAATGCTGGGGATTCTAACAATTATTGAACGCTTTTTTTGTGTAATGGGAGTACTTTTTTTTTTGATGAGGTAGGATTCATCTAACACTGTTAGTCCCTGTGTATTTTAACATGTTTTATTGGCTAGTCACGTCAACCCTAACAGGTACAGGGTTGGCATGTTAGTCGTGATACTTACTCCTCCCTGGGTCCCTTTTTATCTCAGCACATGGAGCTCTCCCTGGCCAGGAAAGCAGGGCTGTGCTGCTCTGTGCACGGAAGTGGTCCCTTCCTCAGGAAGGTGGTCATTTGACCTGAGAAAGGCCTCTCAGTCAATGGTCAGCACGCAGTGACCTGCTATGATGGGCTTGATCCAACTGGGCTGATGATAATGAGCTAATGTAAATCAGTCTATCTCCTTCCTCAAACTGGTGTTCATAAAACAGCTGCAACAGACACAAGGCACTGGAAATGCTTTGTGAGAAAAGTCATTTGGGCCATTAGAGAGGAGTGGAGAGATGGGCTTGATCCTGAACAGCTTTCCACTTCTGGGCTCATCTGCTTGTGTTTTTGCAACGACTCTCATTTTCAGGTAGTACAAGTAGGTATTAGCAGTCCCATTTTATAGATGAGGACACTGAGGCTATGTAGAAGTCTATTCAAATTCAGGCCTGTCTTTTTCCCAACCCACTGCTCCATCCACCATGCTACTTCCTTAGATTCATCATCATCTGAGACCCTCTTATCCCAGGATGTCAGACAAGTCCAGAAACATTTGCACAAAGGGAAAAGAGACCTCTGTCAGTCCTGCCTTCAAAGTATCCTCAGCCGTCTACTTCTCTCTTTCCTCTTTTCTCACTTCCTCAGTTCTGACTTGGCACCTTTATTTTGCACTTGAAACAGGTGCACCTAACTGGAATCTTAGTTTCAATTTCTGCCCCAGCCAAGCCCTCCCCACACTGCAGCCAAAGTGATTTTCTCAAAATATCAACTGATGTTCTGCTTCAAGATGGTAGATTGAGTGCAACCCCTCACCCACCACCCTTCCCAAATCCCATCAGGCTTAGGAAGCATAGGATGAAGCACACTTTCTCAAGTGCTGAGAATGGGAAGGGGGAGGTATGACCACAGCAGAGACTTGTATATGTTTCTGGAGGACTGTAAGGGTGATGGAATCATGTTAACTGATAAACCAGGGAGAAGGGAGACCCAACTCAGAAAGGCTGCAGGAAGGTGGGGGCCGCTTTGTGCAGAGCCCCTGAGCAGCTCAAGGACAGGCGGAGGCAGACAGAATTCCCACTGGGGACAGGAGTCAGGAGGGGAAACTAGTCCTAACAAGTCTGTGTTGCGTTGTCTCTTGGGTTAGATGCTCGACATGGTCCTTCATTTGTAAATATGAAAGGATGACTGAGGACCACCAGACAGCTGAGGCCACCTCACAGCAAGAAGGTGAATGTCCACAACCAGTTGCCTGGGAGGTACAGAAAGAATTCAGGAAGAAAAGAAAGCTTTTTAAAAATTCTTATTAGTATCCTCTGAGAGACTTAAGAAAATATTTTACCTATAAAGCAAAAACAGGCCGGTATGAAAAGAAGCAGTCAATGAAAAAGAAAGAATTCATGAAAAGAAAAAAATTTATATATATGTATGTGTGCATGTGTATGTGTGTGTGTGTGTGTTCCTGCCAACAAATTCATTTAAAGAGCTACTAGAAAACATTGAGGAGTTGTTCTAAACATGGATCAAAAAATACAAATATAGAAAAAGAGAAAATGAAAAAACACGAGACATAGAAAATTAATCAAGAGGGGCAACATCCATCAAAAGAAAGAATGTTTAGAATGCCCAAAGACAAAGCAGAATTTTTTAAAAAAAGAGAAAATATAATGTTGGAAATAAAAATAGTGTTTAAATTAAAAACTCAATAGATGAGATAAACTTTAAATTGGGCACAGGTTAGGGAAGAATAACAAAAGAGAAAAATGAAAGAGTACCAAACAGATGAAAAAGATGCTCAGCTTCCCTAGTTGTCAGGGGTTTGCAAACTGAAACAGTGGATTCTATTTCACATCTTTTCAAGTTGGCAAAATTTTCAGTCTTAAAATGCTAAGTGTGTGTAAAGATGTGAATAGAAACGGGAAATCTCATATACTGCTGAGGAGTATAAATTGGCACCACCCCATAATTAAATATTTAGCAAGACCTAGTAGAGATGAAGATGCACATACCCACAGACTAGCAATTTCACCACTTAGCATCCTAGAGGGGGATCTCACACGTGTGCACAAGGAGATATTTATAAGGTTATTGCAGCACTGTTGATGGTAACTAAAAATTGAAAACTTTAATACATATCAACATAAGAGATAAATTTAGATAGAGCCATACTGTTGAATACTTTATAATACCTAAAAAAGAATGAACTACAGTTTTCCATGTATCAACACAAATAAATCTCAAAAACTGTTGAAATGTGAAATACATAAATTCGGAAAAACGTGCAAACCAATTCTATATATTGTTTAAGACACGTATGTGTAGTAAAGCTATAAAATTATGGAAGGGAATGAAAACACCAAATTCAGAATAGCAGTTAACTCTGGGGAGGAAGGGAGGAGAATTGTTTTAGAGAATGTTACACGGGAAACTTCGATGGTATCTGTTGTTTAAAAAGATACTGTGGACATTTCCAAACATATACAAAAGTGAAAAGACAGCAAGCCACACTCCCGCGTGTCTAACACCAGCTTCAATAATGATCAGAGAGTTAGCAGACACTTTGACAATCTTATTTCATCTGTTTTCCCTCTTCCACACGCACCCGCTTATTTTTCTGGAATTTCTGAAGCAAATATCAGAATGCTATTTTACCCATGAATATTTTAGTAAGCACCTGTAACAAATGAGAACATAATTACTATACCATTATCATGTTTATCAAAATTATCAATAATTTCTGTAGTAAGATGAATATGGTCCCCTAAAGATGTCCATATGTTAATCCCTGGTGTCTGAGAGTGTTACCTTACATGGTGAAATGGCCTTTGCAGGTGTAATGAAGTTAAGGTTCCAGTGATGGGGAGTTTCCTGAATTATCCAGTTTAGTTCAGTGTAGTCACAAGGGTAATTACAAGAGGGAGGCAGAAGTGTCAGAGTGGGTGGTAAGAGGAGGAAAGCAGAGTGAGCTTGAAGATGCTGCTCTGCTGGCTTTGAAGGTGGAGGAAGGGGCACGAGTTAAGGAATGAAGTGGCCTCTTGAAGCCAGAAAATCAAGGAAAGAGATTCTTTCCTAGAGCCTCCAGAAGGAATGCAGCTCTGCTGACCACTTGATTTTCGCCCAGTGAAAGCTATTTCAGACTTCTGACTACCAGGGATATAGGATAATGAATTTGTGTTGTTTTAAGCCATTAAGTTTGTGATAATTTGCTACAACAGAAAGAAGAAACTAATGCAGTTCCTTAATATTATCTAAAAGACAATCAATATTTAAATTTCCCCCAGTTGTCTCAAAAGTATCCCATTGCAGTATTTGTACTGGCACTTCAACAGAAGACCTAATTTGGGCTTCAGAGGCCAAGATTTCTTACTATGTTACTTTGGGCAGTTCACTTACCCTCAGTGCTGTTTCTGGTTTGTTTTTTAAATGTGTATAATGGGGAGTTTTTAATCAGCATCCTTATCACAGGGAGTAAATTACCAAATGTAAATATACTTTTAAAAAGTTAAAATATTGTGTAACTATAAGGCAATTGACTTAATCCCAATTAGCCAAATAATATTTATTGAACAACTATTATGTACTGGACTCTTTCAAGCAGAGGCAGGACAGCAGTATGAAAGGACTTGCTTCCTAACCATTGGAGGTTTACCATCTACTTGTGAAAGGCACCCTAATGTCAGTGGAGGCAGCATAAACTAGTGGACCCCCAAGATCTGAGAGTTAAACAGACCTGTGTCCAAACCCACTCTGATTCACAGCTTGGACAGTTACAAGCCAAGTGCTCTTGGAAAAGTTGCTTAAGCTCCAAAGGTTCTTGTGTCCTTCAGAGAGTTGATAGGGTGATTGAAGGAGTTAAGCCCTGGGAAGCTTTGGGCAGGTAAAAAGTGCTCCAGGTGAGCTGGTTTCCCTTCCAGGTGTTTTAGCAGCAAGATAAGCATTACTCAGCCTAGATTCATGACTCAGCAGGATGAAAACTATCTGAAGGATGTACAAACCCAAGGTGTTGCCAGCTCAGAGAAGGTGAGATCATTGTCAGGTAGAAGCTCAGAAAGTCAGTAGCTTAAAGGAGACTGTAAGATTTGACTCAAGCCTTACCACATGTAGTCTCTGTGGGTAGGGAGAAAGCAGGAAGGAAGCCATTCCAGGGAGGAGAGGACTGCTGGGGGAGGCAGGCTCACATCTGGAGTCAGATAACAAGGAGATGGTGTTAATGGCAGGGGATACTTATGAAGGGCAATAGCAGGAAAAAAAAATGGGGATGGAAGCTCACAGCCAAATTATAGGAAGTTCTTTATTAACCAGTCCCTTATTCATCAGGTTAAGTCGTAGTACCTGCAACATGCCATTCATTATGAACCCTTCCCTTTTCCTGCTGCTGTTGCTTCTTCAAAGAACCTTGAACCCTGCTTTGTCTTGCCTTTTGGAATTCTGTAGCTTAAAAAATAAATAAACCTAATACAAGTAAAGTTCATAAATCCCAGACAATGGCATTGTGACAGAGAGCAGAGCACATTGAGGCTGCTGCCAGAAGCCATTTCACAATTCCTGCTCTGAACCTTCCATTAATCCCCACTGTTTCCATTTAATTTGGAGGCCTGCACAGAATGTCCCACACAGAATTGCTTACTGTCTTATTCACCTTCATCTCCAAGTTCCTGTTTGACCCTTACATCAGCATATATTACCCAGTCCCATACCCTTCATGCTTTTTCATTTGAGGGGACTCAACTCTGAATGAAGCCATTCCTGGGTCATGGACCCAGGAGAAGTTGGGTAAGCAGATGTACATAGGGGAATGGCTTTAGTGTTAAGTGCTTGTTTGTTTCTTCTTTGGTGGCTGTAGGTTAGGAGGCTGGATTAGTCCTGTTGGTTAGGGTTGAGAAAAGCAAACAGAAACCTCCTGAGTATTTCAAACATAATGACCCTTAGTATAAGAGAAAGACATATCAGACTTATCAGATCATGGGGAAGGCTGGAGAAGTGGGCTTTAGGCTGACTCTGCTCCCTGAATACCTCCTGGAACACTGCAGAACTGACCTGCCAAGGGAGCCACCTTCTCATTCCGAATCAGGAGGCTGTCCCTGGAGCTGAAGACCACTCCACAGTCACTGAAATCCTGGGATGGAACTGTTACAACCACCTTACAGCTCTGTAACTGATTCCCAGCTCCACCCATCACCAGTGTGTGATGCTGGGCAGCATAGGTAATTAATTCTCTGAGCCTCCATTTCCTCTTCTGGAAGGTGGACATAAAAACCCAAACAAGAAGGCGGTAAATTGAAAAAGAGATAGGGCAGTGAAGGAATGTACCCCCATTGGTTTGAACTCTTAATGAATTTCAGTCCCTTCCTCTTCCTTCTATAGCTACCACACACCTCAGAGAAAAAAAAAAATGTCAGTATGGAGTTGAAATTTGGTTTTAAGTTTCTGGCTCCTGATTATGGGAGGAGCATCTGGGAAAATATCAAAAAAGTAGTTGAGAGAAGGTTTACCACTGGGTCAAAAAAAAAAGAGTCCACAAGAAAGTAGTCAATGTGTTCAATTTAGTTTAAAAATGAAGCTTGAATTTGCATGCACTGTGGGGATAAAATCGCCAGGTGGAGGACAGCCTTTTCCACTATTCAGGAGGAAAGGGTGGCTTCATATGGACACGGCTTTGTGACCCTTTGCCCTTTATCAGCTCTGTCCTTTTCTCAGCTGTGAAGAAGAGCTTCTCCGGTGGAGCCCAAAGAAGCCATCCCTGGGGCTGTGTTTGCCAGTGATGTCCGTGTCTCTATTATAATGATGTCCGCCTGCTCATTTCTTGCCAAATCGAGTCATGGCCCCATCATAAACTTCATGAGTATCTCTTCAAACACAGTCTCCTCTCTCATGCTGGTGATCAGTCTTTTTAATTCTCTTAACATTTCCTGGGAACTTACAGGAGGCCAGACACAGGGCTGCCTCTGGGGGAGATGAACGAGGATCACTCTCCGACTAGAGAGGAAGGCAGGCATGTTAACAAAAACTATAATTCAGTGCAGTGAGTGTAAAAGAGGATCAAGACTATGGGGGAGGGAGAGGAGTCCTGACTCTGCCGGGGTAAACTGGCAGAATTTCCAGAGGACGTTACCTAAGTCACCCTCTCAGTAGCATCCCGCCGTCTACCATTTCATCCTCCTTGAACCCTCTCCCCTTGGCTTAGGGGACACTGTTCTCCCTTTGCTTACCACTCCTTCCTCTTCCATCTCCTTTGCTGTCTCTTCCTCTTTTACTAAACCTCTAAATGAGCCTCTACTGAACCCAATTTCTTTCATTAATATTTGTCACCAAGTAATTGAATTCATTCCCATCGGGTTAAGTGCCTGCTATGTGCTAATGATGGCCACACCTCTTTCCTGAACTCATACATCCAACTGCCTACTTAGCATCTCCCCTTGGAGAGCTCAAGAATGTCTGGAACTTACGTCCAAAACAGAACTCTTGATCCCAACATGTCCCCAGTCCCGGTTCCTCCATCTCAGTAGTAGCACACCATCCTCCCTGCCCTTCAGCTTTCATTCCTCCCGTATCCAACCCATCAGCTTAATGATGTTCGGACTCTGACATTTATCTCTAAGCTGTAAGTTTAGGCCGTCATCTCTGACCTTGGCTGCTGTTACTCTGCCTCTACTTCAGTCCCTTCCAATCCATTCCCACAGAGCAATGAGCATAATCTGCTAATAATGACAATTACAGAATATCAATCATCTGCTGAAACCTTCTGATGGCTTCCAATTACATTTAGGGTAAAATCCAAATTTCTTCCCTCCCATGCAAGGCCTTACATGACCTGGCCCATGTCCAGCTCCCTGGACTCATCTCCTGCCGTGGAACTAGGTGATGTCAGAGAAGTTGCTTCATACCCAGGTCTGGGGACTCAGCAGTGCTGACAGGACCAGTGACTCGGAAGAGGCTTGGCGTCAGGATGAGGGGTTGGGACATGGCCACCAGAGCAGAGGTCAGGTTTATCACCCCCATCAGCACCTCCAGACCAGACAGACTCAGCGGACACCAGAGCAGGATGCCTAGTGACTAAGTAGGACATGTTTCCTTTCACAGGAGTCCAGGGCAGACCCAGAGGGCAGGCTCACCACCTCCTGTTCTCTGGTACCATGGAAGGAGGAAGTGGGGGAGACTGCTTGAAAGTTGAGGAAAGTACAGATAGGAAGTTTCAACTTTGAATTGATTGAACATTTCTCAAAAGAGAAGCTGTTTTAAGTCACAGTCACTTAAGTGAAAATGCTTCTTTCTTCTTTTTAACTCCATCACTTGGAATGGGGGCTCCAGTGCAGGGTGAAGACAATCATAGTAAGTTTTTAAAGTTCTGCATTTGAACACATCTTATTTCTGAGCATATGTTTTATACCCGTTGCTATAGATATGGATGTAAATTGGAAAGAAATTAACCTAAATGTTCACAACAGTCACTCCTGGGATGTGAGAGTAAATATTTTAACTTCTTAATATTTTTCTCTTTTCCAGTTTTTCTGCAATGAGCATACATGACTCAGAGTCAGGATACCACAGTTAGCATTTTTTGGAGAGTTTAAGCATCTCTTCGTCTGTGAAGACCTTCCTGATTCCAAAGGCAAGACCTAGGAGCTCCTTCCCTTTTCTCAGATAACTATCTGGCTTCCTCACAAGGCTGTGAGTGCTTCAGAACAGGGGCAGCGTCTCTTCACCTGGGTATTCTCAGTGCCAGTCCGAGATAATGCAGCCGTTGGACATTTAATAAGCATTTCTTAAATAAAGGACTAAGAGTCACCGTGAGAGATTCTTCCTTTTGGCTTCAGACATTGCGCTTTTAGGATACTTTGGTTTGCTGGCTAATTTTGAATAGGAGAATAAACCCTTTGTCAGCAATTAACATTCAGTACCGATTAACTGAACAGGGCCCAGAAGAACAAGGCAGCAGGCAGTAAATTGGGCTTGTCAAGGAGGAAACAGAGACAGAGTCAGGGGCCAGTATGTCCCATGAAATGATGTAACGTAGCAGGGTGTCAGGACCTGGGCTGGGGAGGTGAGTGAGGCACTCCCTCAGTGACCAAGATAAATCGCATTTCAGTGCCATATTTTAAAAATCAAAATTTATGCCAAAAAAATCCACAATGAACAAAAATCAAAATCTTTCAATAAAAATAGCACCAGTATCACTGATTTTTCTTTTTGCCTCCAGCTCCAGTGTGGCTCAGTACAGCACTGCTACTGATCCTGTCTTTACTTAGAAGCTTGGTATTTTGCTCATCTGGGATTTTTTTTCCCATAAATTTAATCTTTTTGATAAGACATGGAACTGTTTATCTTGATGACAGAGTTGGTGGCACCACCTTCAATTTTGCCCCTAAGTGTGTACCTCACTCCTGTCACCCTAGTCCCGACCCTGGGTGACTGCCAGCCATGGGGAGTATGTGAACAAGTCCACTCTAGAGGGCAAGAGAAGGGCTCTTGCCCGGCCTGACCCCAACTGTCTTACAGGAGCTGCTGTAATGAAGTACCGTAGACTGGGAGGCTTAAATCACAGGAAGTTATTCCTCACAGTTCTGGAGTCTAGAAGTCTGAGATCTGGGTACCAGCACGGTCAGGTTCTTGGCAAGGGCCCCTTTCCTGGCTTGCAGACAGCCACCTCCTCCCTGTGTCCCTCATGGTGTAGACAGAGAAGGAGCAAGTGCTCTGATCTCTCTTCTTAGAAGATGCTAATCCCTTTGGGGACCAAGGTGGGATGCTACCCCCATGACAGCATCTAACCTCAATTATGTTCCCAAGGCTCCACCTCCAAATACCATCCCACTGAGGTCTAGGGCCTCAGCATATGCATTTTGGGGGAGCACAAGCATTCAGTCTAGAACACCAAGGGGGAGCATGGCTTCTGAGAGTAGTGCCCAAAGCAGCAACAGGGATATTCATAATATTAATAATGTCTGAAAGCACGTCCCAGTTTCACTTCCATTGTATCGTCCAATCATCCCAAAAAGTCTGTGAGGAGGGGCAAGCAGGCATTGTTAGTCTTTTTACTGAATGAGGGGACTTGATGAAGGCAAGTTATACAGGAACAGCAGGGTATTGTTTGAACTCAAGGCTCCTGGTTCCAAAGCAGTGTTCTTCCCACCAGGACAGCACTCTCCTTCTGCCTTGACTTGGAAAGACATTTTACTTACCATGTACTTTAACCTGTTGTCTGCTTTCTGATTCTAACAGTACCTCTGTGAAGTAGGCAGGACAGGAATACTAATCCCCATTTTACAGATGAGGACACTGAGTCCAAGAAAACGTTGTGCTGGATAAAACCTTGGAGCACCTAAGTGGGAGAGTCAGGTTTCAACCCCAGTTTCTGTGAACATACCTCCTCCCTAGCAGAGAAGCACCCATGTCCCTACCCCAACCTATTGCGAGGGTCCCGCCTGCCTGCTGGGTCTGGGCTTCTGTGATGGCAGAGGGACTTGCAAACGTGCTAAGCAGGAGAGTCTTCTTGCCAAGGCACCATGGAACAGTATTCGGCTTCTTGGGGTGGTGGAATGTGCTGGCATGCAGGCAAACTCTTCACATCCGGCTTCAACCTTTACTGGAGGCCCGGCCAGTGCCTCTGATGTTCACAGTCCTGGCAGTTCCCAGGCTCACAATATACAGATGGTCCCCAGGACAGGCTAGGGGAAGCCAGGCTCAGGACCCTCATTTGAGCAGCACTGATCAGCTGGAAGCATGATAGGAACTTTCAGAGTGCCCCACATACCATATTTTCCTTGAAACAGGAGATGGTCCCAGAGCCCCTCCAAGGACTGTAGAAATACCAGCATGCAGTAAATGAACCATGTGTCTTGAAATCCAAAGGAGCAAAATTCTGGGAAGAGAAAGTGGGTCCCAGCCAAAGACACTGGATCAAAGAGGAGCAAAATGAAATACCTTGAGGAAGAATTCAGGAGGTACCTCGTACAGAGCTCAACTCTTTGAAACCAGGGAATCAATCACTAAAGACCTCCATCCGCTTGGTGGAGTAGTGATGAGTCTTTAGAAAGAAGGAAGTCAGGTAAATGCATTTGTGGCTCAGGATAAAGAATTAATGAGTGCCTGAAGGTGCAGTGGCCATAACATTAAATATGAATAATTGAGAAAAACAATGCCCGAGGCTGGCAATGTGTTGGAAGCTGCCAATGGGACGAGAACCCAAGGAAACCTTTATCTTCCTTAGGAAGCAGCTATCGCGTGAGAGTCTCGAGTAGACGTGTAAATTGGACCACCAGTTATTTGCCTCTTCCTCCTCCCACCTTCCCTTCCTCCTCCTTCCCCTTCTTTCTGGTTCTCTTCTCCATCGGTTCATTCTCTTCCTCTTCTCTTTTACATTTTCCCCCGTTGTGTCATACTCGTTTTCCTTTTCCCTCTTATTTCCTCCCTCTCTCCCATTGTCCCTTTCTCCCTCCTCTTTCTGTCTTTCTCTCTCACCATTTATTCTTTTTTCCACTTCCCCTTTCACTATTCTTTCCAGCTGGATTTTTCTGTTCCCAAATGCCTTTGGCCCTGTGATGTGGGGCCACCTGGAAACTGAGAAGTCTTCTTGGAAATGAAAGGCTGTACAAGAGGCTTCTTGGCACAGGAAAGGAGAGTGTGTGTATTGCTTGTCAGTTTTCCGAACTGGAATGTTATACAGCCATTAAAAGTGGAGGCCCTGAAAACCATGAAATGGCATGAAAACAGCTTATCTGTTACATTGAAATGAAAAATTCAGGATGCAAAATCCTATGTGCAACATGATTACAGCTGTGTTTAAAACCCAGCCAAAGTCTATGCACAGGGAAAACCCGGATGGAAATGTTTCAAGGGAAACAGCGAAGTGTTAACAGCCATTTTCTTTAAATCGGGAAACCTTAGGTGATTGTTCTCCGTTGTTTACTCCTTTCTAAGTTTTATTTCATTAGCACGTATTGCCTTTATACTGATAAAGTAAGTAAGCAGTAGGATGGTCTTGCCAGGATCTTGCTGTCAGGCCACTACCACTCTGCAGCTTGAGGTCATATCCTGTAATGGGCAGGGCTTGGTGCCAGCTCAGTAAGAGGCAGCTACTTACAAAATTTTGTACCAGCCCCCGCACAGTGCACGGCTTGTGGAACACCACCCCTCTTGGCTTTTCAGTCTTGAGACAGGAAATTCGTATTTATTGGGTCCCCCTCAGAGGGAGCGGGCGTTGTGTTGGAAGCTTCACATATCTTGTCACTGCAGCCGTAAGAGAGAGGGGATGCTATCCCCATTCTGCAGATGCAAAAACTGAGGCTTGGGAAGGGATTCATTCATCACCAGAGACTCAGTCATAAAATAAACGTTAACTCAGTTTGATGTGAATTCTTCATTACCCCAAGTGATCTGCAAAGAATTCAAGCTTCTGGAAGAACCAAAGAAGGAGAAAAGCTCCCCAGGGTAGTGAAAAATTACAGAAACCAGTCAAGTTTGGGTTGGGAGAGGAACTGTTCAGGCTGCGGAGGTAAATACCCTGAATATTGCATGATATTGGTTGTCACTACTGGCTTCTGAGATTATCTTTTCCCTTAACATCTTAGTTCAAAATGTTTCCATGTATAAGCAAACAATTAATTAAGCACCCTAAGAGTTCCACACTTAGTACACATTACCATGCATTACAAAAAGTAGAGTTTTAAAATACTTTTTCAGTCTATGTCATTAATTATTTTTATTTACTGTGAAGACAACTTTACAATATTTTAAAATGAAAGTGAAGATATAATATGACCACCCAAATGCACTAACTATTCCCATTTTTCATTGGAGTCTCTAACTTTTTATGTGTGTGTGTGTATGTGTTTATGCTGTTACCATCATACTTTTATACAATTTTTGTCTTGGTTTTTTCCCTAACATTTCATATATGCTTTTCCATTTCCCATACTTGGTCTTTATCGTTTTCAGTATGTACCTACTGTCCTTGGAATGAATATGCCACAGTTATTTTAATTCCCTATCATTAGGCATTTAGAGTTTTTTTCCCATTGTAAATAATGCTGCTATAAATATGTTTCGCATATCGCTTTTTTTTTCATCTGAATTATTACCTTAGGACAAATTCCTAAGACTCAGATTACTGGTACAAAATATGTAAAAACAGTAATGATTCTAAATATATGCTGCTGAGTTATAATCCAAAAAGGATAGACCAATATATAGTACCCAGTTTTTAGTAAGTACTTAATAAATATTTAATGAATACGTGAATAAATGTCATCTGCAACATATGTAAATCTTCTTTCGAATATATAAGCCATTTAAGAAAAAGAGACTTGCCCTTAAGTTTATTAAATGCATGTATTCTTGGTCCCATTAGTTGAAACCAGAACTTCTGAGAATCAAACGTTCTTTTCTCATTTTTTTTAGTTGTTCTAACCAAAGATTTCCAAGAAGGGAAGGTACTTCCGGAGGCTAACTTGGAGACCTTTGCTAGGGAAAGACTGGACTGTGACCACTGGGAGCCTGGGTTGGAAGCCTTTGGGATTTCCAGGGCCTCTCAGTTCTCCAAGCTTTTCCATATGCCCATTGGCTTCCTAGGTCTGTGCATATTTCCTCCAACCCTCATTATAACTTGATTTTAAACCTCCCATGTTTCCAGTTTTCCTCTCCTGATGCCAGACCTGAGCAGAGTCTTAGAGAGTAGATCCACCACAAAAAAACCCAAATGGAGACACTGGAAATGAAAAATACACCAACCAGAACTCAGAATCTAAGCCTCAAAACCAGCGTGTGAATTTGAGGGAACTAGGAGGGAGTCTGTCTTAAAACAAACTCCTACTACACTCCGCAGAGGACTGGAAAGCCCACAAGGACACAGAGAAGACACCAACAATGGCAGAGTCTCCCTAAAGGCAGCAGAATCACTGGATACTAGCTCCTTTGACAGATAATAGGAAAAAATAGTAATTACAAATGGCGCTCGCATCAATAACTAACTGGTAAATGTGTTAACAGAACCCAGGGCTTCCATGGGTTTCATCAAGGTAAAGAATTGGCAATGAAGCCTTTGCATGCCCAACACAAACCCCACAGAATGTGCAGACATTTGACATAATGCAAGAGAATGAGAGACCTGGGAAAAAGAAAGAGGAGTTGAAGCAAACGGACCAAGGAGAACCAAGCCCAGCACGGCCAGTGGTGAAGGACGTGACAACAGGAGGCTACGGGGGAGAGTTCAAGCCAAAGGAGTGGTATTTATGTGAAGAGAGTGTTTCCCAACAGCAGTCTTTAAAGACAGACCATCAGAAAGTGACCCATCAGAATGGAAACTGAAGGACAAAGACAGGCTCTTCTAAGTGATCAGAGGCAAAAATAAGAATTATGTCATACTTCACCCATACACATTTGGCCCAGAGCAAGGGCCCTTGGAGGGACATCCACTCAGAGCTAAGAGAAGTAAAGCTAGTACAATCAGAGCTTCCTGCCAAGATTATTGCTCTCCCTGCAAGCACAAGAGAGAACGTGCCAAGACCCGCCCACAGGACGTGAAATGATTTGTCAACAAAGACCCACGGATACAAAGAACGTCACTTTAGGAAGTAATGAAAATTTAAAGCTCAGCAGAGTATAACTTTTTCTTTTTTCTTAAAGTTATCTCCTAATAATTAATATTCATTTTACCAAAAATTGTTATCTCAAATGTGATGTTTTCTAGCCTGCGTGCTTCGTGAGTTTACAAATCTGGTTAATACACAATGAAGTGTGGACCCTTCTTTTTCAACTCCTCTTAGAAGGACAAAGCTTTGAACTTCTTCAGATGAATTTATTTAAAAAAATGCATTATTGTGACCCTAGCAACAGTACTTAAGGCACTGCCCTGCAGATTTTGTGCATTTTATAAGTGTTGGTAATGATGAAAAGGCCTGTGTGAAAATCAGGAACGAATTGTTTTCAAAGGGATTGTATCATCATGCTCAATGAACTTGGACTTTTTCTTAATTAATATTTATTTTATCAAAGCAATATATGACATTAAAAGTCAAATAGTTCTAAAAGGCTTATTTGTAACAATTTCTAAGTAATTCCCTGCCCCATCACTCCACACTCTTTCCAGTCTCTCTCTTTAGAAGCAACTACTTTGGATTTTTTCTTCTGGGATTTAAGCATACACATTTCTAAATAATAGGCATATATTATAGTTCTCTTTGTATTAATGAATTTTAAGTACTATTTTTCGGACTTTCTCTTATAATGCATGAGGATTTAGCTCCTTTTCTGCCTCTCCTTCCCCATTATATTTGACTAAATCGAAATTCAGTTATTGCCACAGTATTCCTATGCAGATATTTCTGGCTTTGTATTGTAGGGTACCACTGCATTTGCTTTCTTCCTTGTCTTTTGTCCTTCCTGAAGTAGACTGGGGGGAGGCATTTTCCTGTTATTAGTCATTTTTGTTTGTATTGCTGGTTTCCTCCACATTTTCCCAAAGATTTTCAGTTCAATTTTCTACATAGTCAACCACATTAAGAAGTTTATCTTGTTCATCTTTTTTTGGGCACATCCATCTGGAAAGCCTTTATCCTCCTCCTTTCTCAGCCAAGTGCTGTCTAGGCCAGTGCAACAGTGCCGTGCTAGAAATTTGCATAGATTTTTCTCCTGGGTTAGATTTCCTGCCCTCGAGTTCTTTGTGATGCTGTTTAGAAATCTAAAGTTATTCTGATTTCTTTTTTCTGTGTACATGTTCATTCTCACCGTCAGCTTGTAGGATGTTTTTCCCCCAACCTTTTAATTTAATTTAATTTAATTTAATTTAATTTAATTTAATTTAATTTAATTTTTAATTGAAGAATAGTTGATTTACAATGTTGTTTTAATATTCTTTTCCATATTCTTTTTCATTATAGGCCATTACAGCTATTGAATATAGTTTCCTGTGCTATTCAATAGGACATTGTTGTTTATCTATTTTATATATAGTAGTTAGAATCTGCAAATCCCAAACTCCTAATTTATCCCTCCCTGCCCTCTTCCCCCCTGGTAACGTATGTTTGTTTTCTATGTCTGTCAGTCTGTCTTTGTAAAAACAAGGATACAAAAGATCTTTTCTTTGAGCCAGTTTCCCTGAAATGTCACAATAGAGTCCATTGATGAATGCACATTTTCTCCCACTGTGCCTTCAAAGGGCCCTTTTAATCTGAAAATTTGTGTCCTTCAATTATAAGAAGTATTATTGAATCATATTTTTGATTATTTCATTTCCTACATTTATTCTGTTCTCTCTAGAGTGACTGTTTTTTGCATGTTGAAACAAGTTGTTTGATTCTCTTTTAAAAATCTTTTCAAAAATGCTTTTACTGAGACTTTTTCATTTCTGCTATCATGCTTTTGAGTTCCATAAGAGTATGTGGTATATATGAAATGAAAGAAAAAAAAAAAG
Organism: Vicugna pacos; assembly: GCF_048564905.1. Taxonomy (NCBI): domain Eukaryota; kingdom Metazoa; phylum Chordata; class Mammalia; order Artiodactyla; family Camelidae; genus Vicugna; species Vicugna pacos. The sequence goes on along the minus strand of NW_027328742.1, from coordinate 19,533,996 downwards.
AGTATGTGGTATATGGGTGTGTTTGTTCTAACTGTTCCTTTTTCATAGTATTCTGTTCTACTTTCATGGATGTCATTTCTTATTTCTGAGGATAATGTTGATTGATGATACATTTGTTGTTCTAGTCTCCCTGTATAATCTGTCACCTCTCATTTGCATTGTTCTGTTTGGGTTTTGTTTTGGTTTTTTGTTTGTTTGTTTTTGTTTTTGTTTTGTTTTTGGCCTTTATCTTGTGTGTTAGAGGCTGTATGTTAGGCAGTCGTTATTTTTTCATGATTATGCACAAGTGAGTAGTTGTTTAAATTGGAAACCCAGAGTAGCATTTTCTGGGCAAGCTATTTAGGGAGACCTCTCATGTGATTACTTTAATGTTTCTTCCCTTGGGCTGCTTACATACTCCAGGGAGTACTGTTACAATAACTTGTCTGCAAAATCTGGCTTCCTACATTCTAAATTGAAACACAGAATAAGCTTGGATGTTCTCACCACTGGTTATGTCATTAAGTACTCAATGCCATCCACCATGACTGTCTACTCCATCCATGCCTTTTGAAAAATCTTCTCTAGAGAGTAAACCTCCAAACTTTTGATGAGATGGGGAAGGGATAGTCACCCAGGAATGAGAAATAAGGAAAGGGAACTCCTACAAAAAAGTACCTTTGACAATTGTTTGATTTTACCTTTCCACCTCTGCACTCCTACTTCTAGAAATTATTTTGCTTACAGTTGCTGAGCCTTTTAAAGATTCTGCAGTACAACTTTGATTGGTTGTCAGATTTCCTCACTTCATCTTACAGTTGTATCACAACTGCTAGATTAGTTATCACTCATCTGCCTGCTCTTCTACCTTTCAAGTTTTGTAATGATTGTTTCTGCTTCTGTTTTCCCTTCCTTTTAGGTTTATATCTTTTAAAACAATCTATTTGCTTTGTTTTAGTGGATTTTAGGAGCAAGTTGAATTACCAGAGGTGCTCAAGTGTTTGCTTTTTAAGAATTGAACTGCATAAAGCTGCTATTTTTATAGGTTAAAAATGGTTGGAAATTGGCAGTTTCATATGATTCAACCTTGTGTATGCCTCTTTTTCCATATCACTTAAGGATGGTTTCATGGGATAGGAGAAATTATGGTGTACATATATTCCTAAGTCATGTTTCTCATGGAAGCATGAAATTACCCTGAAAATCAACCTGAGCATTTTTGACTGCATGATACCTGCCTACATATTCACTCCCCACATTAATTGCTCCTTTTGCCAGCAAAAGCATTTCAGTGTACCCTGCCAGGGTAAAGTAAGTCAAGCTTTGGTATATTGAAATGAGCAATGGTGTTGACATTAAAAGGCCCAATTTTTACCTTCAGTATTTACTCTCTGTATAATATTAGGGTTTCCCTGATCCTCAATATTTTCCTCAATAAATCCCTCTCTCTTTGGTGTTAGACAGCACTGGTTTTATAAATTTATTAGCTGAGTGACCTTGGAGATCTTCATCTCTAAATGAGAATGATAGCATCATGGAAGACTAAATGTGATCATGGAAATAAAGATTTTAGTGTGGTACCTGGCCTGCAACAAGGGTCTCAGTAAATATTAATATTATCATTATTAATTGTTAGCAACATTAACAACAGTAATACATACCTGACAAGTATTGAGTTATAAGAATCAAATACACATTCATTTCTTCTTTCGCCATCACTGCTCTGTAGATGGAAGAGTCAAATGAGACAACATATGTAAAATCTCCACGTAAATGCTATCTGTAGTTTGCCACATATTGCAGACCACTGATCAGTATCTCCCTTTGGATTGGTTACCCCAAAGGAAGCTGCACAATGTTGAAATTAACTGATTGATGCAGCCACCAGTCGACATATTTACTTTCTGTTGCTTTTGTGCCTTTCTGCAGTAACTCTCCAAACCACTGGGATCCCAACTGGCAGAAGACAAGTTAGGCACAAACCAAAGCCCTTGTAGATCCAAATGTATTTTATTTTTCAAAATTAAAGTTTTTGTCAAAGAATAATCCTTTCCTCTAAAGCTTTTATGAGATGTAATAATTAAGGGAAAAGTAAATATTAGGCTTTCTTTTCCAAATGTGGTCTTTCCTGCTTATTTTTCAGACGAGATATCAGTAGATGAGACTGACCAAAGCCTTGTGGGTCAGCATGGCTCTTAGTTACACTACTGTGAAACCTACTTTGATCTTACACAATATTGTGAGATGTAAGCATGTGAAGAACCTGTAGATAGAGCCAAGGACAGAAAAAAATTCCAAGGTTATCTTCCTTGATTGGTTTGAGACTATTTCCATGAGGAATTCCACAACAAGAATGTAAGTCTTACCAATTTGATAGAGTCCAGTAGGAAAAAGTCTTAAAAAGAGCTGTGCTGTTAGATACTATTGCTAGTAACTTGTTAGGAGGAAATGTGTTACAGATTAAGAGAATTATTTAAATTATCCAATAGTCTAGTTTTTGGAATTACAGAACACTATGGTTCAGAACAATCAAAGTGGAGGGGCAAATTTACAGTTATTGAACACCAACTTTTCTCAGCTCTCTGGAGAAAGGAAAGTGGGGATTATTATCTATTAAATAAACAAGTAAACAGACTCAGGAAGATTAAGTAATATGCCCAAGAGCCCCGAACTCTTTGTGTTGATGTGGAACTGGAACTCAGGACTGCCCAGTTCTAAAGTGTTAAGTTTCTTATTCTCTAATCTGACATCTGAGAAAACTAAGACTTAAAAAGGGGTTTCCCTGCTAGTTAGTAGTTAAACCAGAATCAGAATCCCAGTTTCTTGACTCCTAGTTCTGTTTACCATCCCCTACTCTGTATAACCTTTTCCGTAAGTCATCCCATAGCCTGTCTTTGTATAGATAATTCAGCCAAGTTCACAAGTGAGCCTGGATTTGCCCTGGTCTCAGGCTTTAACACAAGGTGAGTAGAGAGAATAGAGATGAGACTTGTTGTACCTCGTGGATGAGCCTGAGTCCCACCTTGGGAAGAAGTCACAGATGGCCAGGAGCTTACTCAGCAGAGATGCTTTGTTGTTTCTTGACTTGGTCAGAGAGTGGCTGTTGAGAGTCATCATCTTACTTCTCAGATGTCTGCGAAGTAATAGACAACTAGCAAAGCCCCTTTCCCACCATGATATTGGGACATTATCATGAGAACTTTTACATTGTTTGATTTTGCATAGAGAAATCTCATTTGTCTAAAGGAATAACCCTTTTGAACATGATGGTTCAGGGCATCATTCTCTAAGTCCACTCTAGTCATTACAGATTCCACCGGTTTGGCCGTAGCAGAAGGATTTTAAATGAAACTTCTGAAAATGTTTTAAAGGGACATCTTGATAGCTAATTGGTGTACTTAAGGCTAGGGTGCTAGAAAATTTTCTTTTAAGTCATAGAATGTTTTTTATGCTGTGAAAGAATTGCCTTACTAATGAGCTCCATGTTACAACATATTGAATACCAACTCTGTATGTATATGTATAAATGACAAGAGAAATTATCATCAGGAAAGTTATTAACTTTCTAGAACTTTATAAGGGTAAAGAATAAATTACAGAAAATACTGAATAGATCCATGGAGATTGCTAGCAAATGGGAAGAACATGCACTGAAATGAGGCTTGTTTTAATTTTCACTTTAATTTTAACCTTACTTATTGAGTTGTTAAAGTGTCAAACATAACATATGTGTTTGTATGTGTATTCTCTATAAAAAGTAACTGGAATGCAGGATAGTTGTTGAATTCTGATCTAATGGTGGAAATATTTTAGATTTGAAACCAGATGGACATAGGTTGAAATCCATGATTTGCCACTTAATGATTGTGTTATCGTTAGAGACAGATGTAAACATTTTGAGTCATCTGCAGAATCAAGGTGATAATTCCTACCCATGATCAAGTATCTAAGAGCCTGAAGCTCTTAGGTGAGTGCCTAGCATGTTGTATAGGTTGTGTTACTGCCCCCAATTCTTCCACCTTTCCTGAATCCACATTCTTCACTATATATCTTTATAGTGCTCTGCTGCTGTGAGCAGGACATACTCCCTTTCCTCTTGTCCTGGGTGTGGCCATATGATATGCTTTGGCCAATAATATAAGGCAGATTGTGACGTGTGCTGGCTCTCAGCTTAGGCCTCAGGAGGCCTTGTATCTTCCTGCTTGGCTCTTGCTCATTTGCCATCACTGTGAGAAAATGCTGGGCTAAGTTGCTAGTCTCAGGAGGGGGATAAGAGACATATGGAGTGGAGTTGCCCTAGAGCAGAAGCCACTACCACTCCCCTGCCACAGCCAACCCGGAGACATGAGTAAGTCCAGCCAGGATGAACAGAGTCACTTGGATAAGCCCAGCCTGTATTAGGCAACCCCCAGAAGCATTAGCTATAATGATAAATGTTACTTGTACATTTATGAAATAAATTGTTTTAAACCACTTGGAACTGAGGTGGTTTATTATATAGCAGTTGTGAACTGATACAGTCATGATAGGTACCCAATAAGATCTTTTCTAATGAAATCCAGAGCTTAAAAACCACAATGCATGGATATCTCAATCACATACCTATTTGTACCAATTTGGCCACCTTACTAACTCTGTGCATGCATAACTGAGGCTACAGGCATCCTACAAAAAGCACTTGGAGATTCCCTCCAGCAGAGAATCAAAAAGTTGGTATCCAGTCTCCTCCTCCTCTGATAAGGTATTCTCAGATTCCATTGTTCAGTACCTGGATTCTTCCTCTTGGCCCAGCTATGTTAACTTTCATCTTGGTCCTTCCAACAGCTTGACTTTTTATTTTGATAGCAGCTGAACACCCTGTCACATAGTGTTCAACTTTATGCCAGCAGCTCAGAGGGCCTGTCCCACCCCATCCCCATAGTTAACCCAGGTTCTGAGACATGAGTTCTGACTTTCCTTTTATCCAGAAAGAAAGACTGAGAAAGAATTACCCAGTATGATAATGACTTCAACAGCACTCTCATTGTAATTTTTGTTGGAATCACTTGGCTAAGTAATTCTTATTGTATTGTGAGAGCAAAATGAGACATTCAGCAGAGTCCTGACAACATCCTTCCCTCAGACAAGTGAGATCCAGGACACTGGAATCCCGGAAGCCTACATGGGGCAGAGGGTAAATTGAGCCCAATCTTCAGGTCTATAGAGAATAGAAATAAAGATCCAAGAGACAACAACGATGAATAAAATTCAACTCAAAAGCTAAGTAGGCAGTTCAACCAAAGTATCAACACAAAGGACTTAGGCCAAGAGGCGCAATCCAGGAGCGACGGGTTAGCTAGGAATCCCAGCCCAAGTTAGAGTGAGAAGATTTCTTCTATTGAAGGAAAAAGGTCCTGGAAAACATCTCTAAATTCTATATAGAGCTCTTGAGAGCTTAGCTATAGCTGGGGGAAAACTTCCCATGCCACATGACAATTCCAACTGCATTTTCAATGAACTATAAATCAACTAATTACTCACAGGAGACTTCTGATTGTTGTTAAGCTACTTAAATAATATGCATTCAAAAAGTTAGTGTCCCCCAACCACCTCTCCCCTAGTTCCTCCCGGTCATTCCACAGTAGAGCATAGAGACAGAACAACTGCCCTGGGTCGCCACGTCCTGGGAACAGCTCAGCTTTCTCAGTTCCCAGGGATCCCATGGGTAGAGGGAGATGTCATTGACAGTGAGGAGAACTGCTGTCTGTATATGAAGAAAATTGCTCATATCTGCCCATATGCAGTCATAGAATCTTAACACAAAAGTGTGTGCTGTGGGGGAGAAAGAAAACTGGCCAAGAAGGGATAAATCTTCCAGTCGATTGAATTAATAGAGATCCAGGTGTGGGTGTAATTTCAAATGTCTAGTAAATCCTTACAACTTTCAAAGATACCTTTCATCTCTGCTTGAAATTGTATCATTAGAGACTCATTTACTGGGTTAGAAAAATACCTTAAATATTTCTTGAAGAGTACTCTATTATAATAAAGTGGTCCTTGGGAGAGATAAGAATCCACTAGTCACTTAAACTTTAGCAGAAATCATTTTAATAGAATGAGGCTGGGAAAAGGTAGGCAGACTTGGTAGAATTTCATGGTGGGTATCGTAAGGCCCTGAGCACCTGGCTGTGAAAATGACAGTAGGGTAGGGACCAGGAGACAAAGAGAGGAGTGGACAAAATGAGCAGAAACAAGAAGCGAGAAGGTTTTCACATACTTAGTAACTAGAATGTTGGAAACACATAGAAAGAGAAAGGATAAACCAGGGTTCTAATGTTACCATCTTTGTCAGTGGACTGTCTGGAGGACCAACTAAAAATAATGTACATAAAGCATCTAGCACAATACTTAACACACATTGGCACATAATAAATGACAGCTATTGTGACTTTTATTGTAAGTAAGTTTCATTTCCCTAAGGAGATACCTATGTTTTGAAAACAAATGTCCAGACACCAGACTTTGAGGGTCAGGTCTGTAGTCCCTAAACCTCATTCAAGCCCACTTTTTAATCCTCCTACCCAGTTCTTCTGCTATCTTCCATTTGGATGTATCATCTGGTTCTGTGGTCCTTCCTTCTCATCTGTTTTACTTTCACTTCCAACAGCCTTCCTAGAATAAACCACCCTTCAGCTTCTCCTGTATACTGGTCCTCTTGTGCAGACCTTTCAAGTTTGTTCTGGATTTACAGGAACATCCTTAATGGAAAGAAACTTGCACTTTTAGTAAACCTGAACGTTGGACCTGGTGCTGCCCTTGGTAGCTGTGTGACCCTCAGGAACTCACTTATCATCTCTGAGCCTCAATTTTCTCATCTATAAAACTGGGCTAACACTTTCTACCCTGTCTATTCATTCAGCATTCAGTCCATATTTATCGAACAGTGAGCTGGGTAATAAGTGTACCGGGTATTAAGTATAGCAAGTGGAAAACAGGCATGCGTGGTCCTCCTCTCCATGGAGCTTACAGTGCAGGGTGGGAAGAAGCAATTCAGACATTATCAAATAATGTGAATAAATATAAAATAATACAAGTGATTTAAAATAAAGGTAAACTATCAATTGTGACAGATGCTATGAAGAAGGGGGGTCGGACATATAATAGAAGGCATATAAATTTTAGAGAGCTGTGGAATCAGGGATAATTAGCTTTTTCTGGGGAAGGGAAACTTGAACTGGAGTTTGCGGAACTGGTATGAGTGAACGGGACAAAAAAGACAGGAGAAAATAGACCGGAATTTTTAAAAGTCCTGTATTTACATGGAAAATTGATAAGACTTGGTGTTGAATTGTATAAAAAGGTAGAGGAGATGAAGTTTTGAGAATATCCTTGCTTTCTAGTGGATGAATGGCATTCCATGTACCGTATGGCTGTCAAAAAATAAGAAGGGTCTTAAGAGATCACCCTACATGGAAGCTAACAAGTTAGTCTGCTAACATTTGATGGATGCTGGCAGAGGACATGAGACTCCTGGGCCAGGGACAAAGGACTTTCTTACTCATGGCATAGCCAACAGTTTGAGTTTCATGTTTGCATTGGTTTCCCTTGCCCCAGATCCCATGGGAGTGCCCAGAGTGGCCCAGGTGGACGCTTTGCACACAGTGAGTTCTCACCACAACTGAGAACCTCCAAGCTTAGGAAGCGCAAATTCCTTATAATGGGCTGACACAAACCTGTCTTTTGTCCTGGAAGGAGACATAATCTTTATTTTACTGGACAACAAGCAGATTTGCTCTTTGTTCTAGAGGTTGGCACTCCCTATAGAAATATCCTTAGTAAGACAGTCCAGCAAATGGCCATGAGTGCCTCTGCTCATGAGATGTGCAGAGACGTGAGAGTGCTGGAGGGAACTGTCTCCCTGTGGTGGTAAATCCTGGCAAAGAATCATGAGATTTTATGGCTGCGATGGGGGTTGAGGATCAAACAACACAACAAATGCTAAACAGACTGCAAAACTCCAAAGAATGAAGCATTAGTGACGATGACGCCACCTTTTCATAGTGAAGTCATGCTCTGTGCTTCACTTAAAGCTCTGCAATCAACAAGACGGAAAAGAAAAGGAAAAGGGAAGTGACATTTGGTAGCAAGAGATTTATTGGGTATTTCCCATGTGCTAGTTTGCATGCTAAGGTAGACTATCTTATTTAGCTCTCACAGTCATATTATGAAATTAATTTTATCCTCATTTTATGTACGTGTAAGGAAATTGAGCTTCAGAGAAGTTTAAAAAAACTTCCTCAAGTCCCCTCTGTAGGTAAGTGGTGAGGCAGCCATTCAACCCCGGGTCCCTTTGACCCCGGAGCCCACGTTCTGGTATTACATTATGTACCACTGTGTTACATTGTGTACCATTTTGCTGCATTTAATCTTCACACACACTCCATTGGCTTGGATTATCATCCTCCACTTTCACAAAAGAAAACTGAGGCTGAGAGAAGTTGAGTAATTAGCTTGGTTTTACATTCTGTGAGAGGCAGAGCTCCGATGAGCCACCCTCCTTAGGCCCCACTGATTATAAAGTGACAGTCAGCAAACCAGAGAGGTCTTGGCAGTGGCTATCTGGCCTTGGCCAATAGGGGCAGAGTTATAATTGTCATAAGTGGGTCTAGGAGACATGATGCCTTTCCTCATATCTCCTGAAAAATGAACAAATAAGCCTTCTTTGAAAATCTGTTAAAAAAAAAAAACATTGCCAACACACCAAACAGCATCAACATGACGTTAACTAAATAAATTATGGAATGCCCAAGCTCTGAGACACTGTCTTAGTCATTAGAAAACATAGTAGATATATACGTACTGACATGAAAATAGCTCCAAGATATATTAGTATGTGAAAAAGGCAAGTAACGAAGCAGTGTTTACATTATTGTCTACATTTATGTAAGAAGCAAAAGCAAAACTAGAAGTCCATGTGTGACTGTATATAGGTAGATGAACAGGAAGAGGGTTAGAAGCACTAGTTAACTCACCTGGGAATATGTGTTGGGGGGACGGAGGGCCACGAGGAGGTCGTGACGTCGAGGGAGACCCTGACATCTCATTTTACAAGCTTTTATACTGTTTGGGTCTTTTACAACAAGACTGCCTTTTTATATGTCACTTAGGCAAGGAAATGTAAAGACAAAAAGAAAAATAGCTTCCCTGCCACTTATATTTGTCGCTTCCAAGTGTGTCCCACGTAGACAGTTTGGGCCACGGGACACATTTCCGTTTATTACTGCAGGATCTACATTTAAACCCGGTGCTTGAATTTTGCATGTGCCCAAGTAACATTGCCCATGGAAGGATTGTCATTTAAAATATGTTTTGTACTGCTTTTGAAACACATTTAATCTTTTCTCCATTAATCTGCTTTCCCTAAACCTTTCCCTAATTCTTCTCAAGGATTTCCCACCTGCTGTGCAGTATATACAACAGAGTGACTCTAATCATGTTTGGAATTATTTTTATCAATTTAATCCATATTTGGCGGTTATTTCCATTCCCAAGTCTTAGACATTTTAGGCCGTATGCTGATCAACTTCTCAGTGTTACATGACATTGGCAACAGATAAGATAATAAATGGATACTTATCTTTTGAAAACTAATGTTAGCTCTTTGCATAGGCTAAGCTCAGCTTAACTATCTACTGAATATGTTTTAGGCCTTCCCGTCGTGGAAGTTCTGTGCAACCAAAAATAATACCCCTTTACCAGGTGACATACAGAATGCATTTGTTCTAAGTCCTTTTCATGCAGGCTTACGGGTTTGTTGTTTTTTCCTGGCTTATGGGCTACTTTTTGATGCCTGATTCAGTTTGAGACTTTAGAGAGGGAAGGTCAGGCGACTCAGCGTGGGAGATTCTGCCTCCTTAGATGTGGCCGGGACTCCCTTTCTGTCCTTGAAGGAGCTGGTGGTCAGTTTCTCCTGGGGTGGTGGCCCGCCTCAGCTGCAGATACCGCGTCTGCCGTCTCATTTGGCTTTGTATACGTCGCATGCCCCTCTCTGTCCCTTCATTTCCACAAGACACAGCCATTGGGAGCGTGTGGGGAAGGCAGCCAGGCTGGCATCGGACGGCCCAGCCACTGGTACTGGGTGGGCGCAAGGCTGCCGGCAGACAAGGCAGGCACCGTGGGGTGTGTTGTCTGTGTTCGTTTATTTGTTTGTTTGTTGTTCTTATGTCACGAGAAGGAGCCATGACACGACACCTGGTGGTGCTGGTAGGAAGCTCTGTGTTTTGAGCCATAGGGTTTATTTCCAGTTTGACATACTGTGTGATTTGGATACTATCTTCATGGTCCCTGTGCACTGTGAATTCCAGCCTTTGCAACATGGAAATTATACCCAATCACCTTGTTGGAATGCTGTCATAAAACATTAGAAATCCTGTACATAAGTGAAACCTCGCCAGAGTGAAGTATTTCGTTACTTTCTATACCCAAAGCTTAAGGGTCCAACTCTGGCTCTGCCACTTACCAAGTTGTATGACTTTGGACAAGTAATTTCACCTCCCAAAGCCTCAATTTCTTCATGGCTAAAACATGAACTTCCCATGCAAGTGTCTTGAGAATGGAATGAAATAAAAGTAATCAACCTCGAATCCACTCTACCTCTGGACTTCTCATCATGTGGAATAATCAATGTCTTTATTCTTTAAAACACGTTACCCTGGGGATTCTTCTACTAGCAATCACGAGCGTCCTGCCTCGTGGACCACATTTGATTTTGCTGCTTCCAGCCCTGAGGGTTACCCTTAAACAGCTGCAGCCTGGTGCCTCAGGACTCACTCCTGGCACAGTGGCCATCCAGGGACCCTTGCTTCCTCTCCTACCTTCTGACAATAGACATGAGTATCTGGAACTTATTTTCCTAGTTCTTCAGTTCCTGAATTTTTGCCCTCTAGTCTATGTAATTGCTTTAAAGAGACAAACCCTTGATTCTTTTCTCTCAACTCTTCCACTTTGAGTCTAAATCCTGGGGCTGAGTGCCTACCCTGTGTTTGTCTTAGATATACCATTTGTCCTCAGATTTATGTCCCTTGGTTTCCTTCCCAGCCACTGCTGTGATTTTCCTGGTAAGGATCTCCTGTCTTTCTCTGCAGTCAGCTCTAAGCTTCTTGCCCGGAGCATCACAGTTTCTCCATAGTTCTACGTGGGGAAGATGCTGCTAGGGAAAAATTAAATGATTACACTTCCTTTCCAGTTTCTTTTTCCCTTATTCTTCTTCTTTTTCCACTTATATATTAATGCAATAATATCGATATATGTGAAATACCCAGAAATACCCAGACCTGAATTTTCTCAGATTTCTAAATGATTTTGTTGCATTTCTTCAAAGCTCCCCATTTTTTTCCAACAGTCCTACCTTCAACTGGACGTTGTGTGAAATAGTCTGTGTGACCCTGAGTGCATGCTCCAAAGCACTGTAATTGCTTAGAGCAGGGCTAAGTTTCCTGATTATTGAATAGATCAACAGATTTCTCTTGCCTAATATGATAACTACTAGCCACAGGTGATTTTTAAATTCAGTATAATTAAATAAAATTTAGAATTCAGTTCTTTAGTCACATTGGCCATTTTTCAAATGCTCGGTGGCCACAAGTGGCTAGTGGCTACCATATTGGATAACACAGATTACAGAACATTTCCATCAGCACAGAAAGTTCTATTATATAGTACCATTCTAGATCCAGTGTCAAATTTTAAAAGCTGAGTGTGAATTTTCCAGTTTTGGAAGGGGGATGAGCTTAAATATGGTGATAGCCTGTTGATCCTTAGGGTTACACCTTTACTTCGCAGCCTGACTAACCTTGTGACCTTCAGCAAACTACTTTTACTTCCTTGAACTTCCTTTATTCCTGATCTACAAAATAGTGATAGAACGTATTGCCTACTTCCCTGAGCTGTTGTATATGAAAATGCTTGTAACTAAAAAAGTCACGTTGAATCTGGTTGGGAATTGCAGGCAGGGGACTTAGCAGAAGTGACCACCATGTGTCTATCACCAGCTCTTAAAATGGGGAAAATAATTCCGGGGCTGGGCTCCCCAGTAGATGGGGGTTGAAATGTGGTATTGGCCACATCTCCACTAGCCACTGAGATTGGTTACATGCCGTTTTTGACAGACACATGATATTGTCAACCTCTCCTCTCCTCCCCACGAGGAGCGCACAGATTGCTTGACCATGTTTGACAATGTTTCATCCAGGGCTACAGCCTTAAGGGGCAATTCTTACTTACCTCTATTCTTACTATTGAGGATCTGAGTAGCACAGAGGGGCCCTCATTTCACTTGGTGGCTGACATTGACCTTCTCAAGACCAAATGCAAAGATTCCTTCCTGCCTTTTGATTCAGGTACAGAGGTCCACCACTCACTGTGGGATCATGTTCTTGCATAGCATCAGTGAGCTGATTCTTAAATAATCTCATCACAAACAACGTGTGAGCTGTGTGCAGAGTCCCACGATTTATGCCATTTTCCCATGGAGGAGGACATTAGAAACTCAGCTCCATTTCATTATCCATTTGAATAACTTTTTCAATTTTGAGCTCGCTGCTTAACCATGAGGGCTGAATTATGACTAAATTCCCTCTCTCTCCTGCTCTCTCTCCCTGCCTATTGGGAGCACTAAATAGATAAATAAAAATCACTGCAGAATAATTGTAGGTGCTGTGGGCTAGAAACCAAACTGGGCTGATCCACAGCCCCTGAGCCTTGTCTGTCTGGGTCTTTTTTTTTTTTTTTCTTCCTGGCCCATCATTATGGGGAATTCAATGATAATCTTTCTCCATAAACACAGTGGAAGTTTGCATACACCAGCCCTGGGGCATTATTCATCACAATGCATTTTGAGAGCGAAAGAAAAAGAGGAGGATGTCTCTGGTTTCCCCTGAAGCTGTATTTTTCAATTGGAGACTTGGTCAAATTTTAGCATTTTTAACCCTCCCCAGAGTCCCTTTCTCAAGCCTAAGCTATTTCCAGAATGTCCCCACGAACTGCTGGAGGATACTGGAGGACGCAGGCAGGGCTTGTTGGCATCTGCTGGGGAGGGTCCCTCACAAAAAGCCAAATAAGCAGGAAGAAATTTAAGCCTGGGAATTTGTCCCCCTTCCACATAGGCTTTTGGGACTGGGGACAATCTTAGGAAAGTTTCCACTGAAGAAGAGACGCCAGTGTGTAGGAGTCGGCTTCCTCCGGCGCTGCAGCCTGTCCTAATGACAGCTGCCACCAAGTGCTTCCTCCGGGCCTGGCACTATTCTAAGTGCTCTAAATGTATTAACCCATTTAAAATTCATAGAACTCCTTTGAGGAAGAGCATAATTATTCTCATTTTGCAGAGGCAAACCTGGAGAGGTTTTTTTTTTTCTTAAAACCTTAGTCCAGTTCACAGAACTAGTAAGTGGCAAAGCTGGGATTCACGATCTAAGTAGCAGGAACCTCTCCTTTACTCTTTATATATGCGCAGATAGTTTCCTATCAAAATAAGGAAGAAACACTCCAAACTACTGCAGTCCTCGTGTTTGCATCTTGTCATGTGCCAGTTGCTGCTATTTACAACTGTTTTTTCCCACTACCCATTCTCGGTTGTGTGCAGCAAGCATGTTGGTTGGTTGTGGTTCCTTGCCTGATGGACCCAAACCTTTGTTCCGACAGGGTCTTGACCATAAGCAGCCCTGCCTATATCGAGGTGTTGCAGTTTTTATTAGTTTAATCATAGGATAGGGGATTATTAAGAGGCTCCAGATGATTTCCGGCATTCCAGACATATTCTCCCTTTCCGTTGTGGTGGAGTAGCAAAGCCATTTCCCCGAGTTGCCAGGCTCAAATCATCCCAGTCAGTAGAGTAGCCCCCATTTTTGGCTGTTGATTCACTGGTTTGAGGATCCCAAAATGGCCAAGTGGCAGTTTAAGCTTCCACTTGGAGAGAACCATTGCTCTGTCCCATGGTGGGAGCATTCCTCCTTTGGAAAATGTGACCTGTCTCAGATCCCACACTCTGGGGGACAGGATGCAAAAATGTTCCTAATGGATCACTAAAGAGAGCAGTCTCTCTGCCATTTATACCCATGATCACAGCCCCATGAATCCTGTCTGTGGGAGAAGCAGTACCACATATTGGTTGCTGATTTAGAGCACGTACTGACTCCTGGAGAACATTGTTCCAGCCCTGCAAGATTTTGCTCCCCATTTGTCACTGTATCTGAGCTTTAAAAGCCATTCCACTGCTCTATCAGGCCAGTCACCTGAGAGGAGATTGGGAGATATGGTAAGACCATGGGCATGGGCTCATTCCTCTACTTCGTTTGCTGTAGAATGAGTTCCTTGATCAGAAGATAGGCTTGTAGAATATTATGATGGTAAAGAAGACATTCACAAGTCAGTGGTGGTTTTGGTAGAAATATTGCAGTTAGGGATGCCAAATGTATATTGAGGGTCTGTGTCTATTCTGCTGAGAATGCAGGCTCCTTCGATGGTGAAAGTGTTCCAGTAGAAACAACTTGCCACCAGGCAACTGAATTCCCTTGGGAATGATGCCATATCAGGGGCTCAGCAGGCTGCGGGCAGACTGGGCACTATTTAAAGGCAGAAGCCAGGCTGAACATCGTGATTGGAAGTGTATGTTACTAAGCCCGTGCATAACCCTCATCCATGCCCAGAACTGCTTTGTCTGTGAGCCCATCGGGCAAGGTGGCTGAGGGAGGAAACACACGGATGTCCTTAGGACAGGTTATCTTACCTACCTGATTAAGTTTATGATAATTCACAGGTGTTCTTCAAGATATATACGTCTTCTGCATTGCTGAATGGGGGTGTGGTAGGAATCACCATCCTTATAACCTTCACGTCCTTGATGGTGTCGCTAGTCTTCGTAATCCCTCCAGAAATGCGGTATTGGTTTTGGCTTACTGTGTGGTGGGTAGAGACAGTTTCAGTGGCTTCCACTCAGCCATTACTGCCATAATAACTCACTTAATGGGTAGAGGAGTCAATATGGAGGTTGTCCCAGTTGGTGGTATTTGTGTTCCAATTCTGCATTCTAGGCCTAGCTTAATGACTGCAGTTTTCACTATTATGAATGGCCTTTATAAGAACAACCAGCACAAATCTCTTTAAGGAGGCTGGAGCCCCCCTCACAAATACGTTGTTCACAGCCTTAGTAAAAAGAGTGTGTTTGTAACTCTTCAGGGGATGTGATGAGGAAGTGTGTGAGCAGGCCTTACATGATGAACCCATTCTAGCATTCCAGTCTCTCTAAGACTTTAGATAACTTCCTCAACAACGTACTAGGAAGTTCTGGCATTTTAACTTCATTCAGTATGGACCGCCTTTAGGTCCAGGTTTCAGTTAACCAAGCAAGCAAACTGTTAAAGCCATTCCCACCTCCTCAGCTGATACACTGAATCTGCAACCCCAACCCTGAACTTGCACAACCCTGAGAGATTTGCATCCTAGGTGCCTTGCTTACCTTACCCTACTTCTGGCTCCAGTAGAACTGAAGAGCGAAATAACCCCCCAGTAACATAAAAAGTTGCCTGTGGTGGGCTGTCAGGCAAGGAAATACTTCTTAGGAAGTTATTTGGAAAGCTGCAGGATATAAAGCAAAAAGATCTCGCCAGAAACCGTAAGCCTTCCTGAAAGAAAATTCCTGGTCCTGCTTTCAAAATATTTAAAGCCAGTGGTAAACTGAATCTAATGCTGCATCAAATTATAGAGCCATATAAAGTACAGAAGAGACTGAATAAGTTTCCTCACCTAGTGGCCTTACAGGAAGAGACTTGCTCTTTTCTGAGAGTAAATACTATTTAGGTCAATCTCTACTGTTTTTTTATATACAATGTTTGACTAATAATAATACCAAAGAAGCAACTAAAGGTGAGCCAGCATGAAAAGGGGAAATGGTCAATAGAATCATGGCTAGACATGGTCAAAATGTTGGAATTTTCAAACAGGGACTATAAAATAACTATAATAAATATGTAAAAGGGTCTAGTAGAAAAGATAAGCAACATATATTAACAGATGAGAAATATTTGAGGAGACATAAAAACTATAAAAAGGAACTAACTACAAATACAAGAAATGAAAAAAGTTACAATGGAAAAGAATTTTTTTTCAAAAATGTTTAAACCAACTAGAGAAGCAAAGGAAATAATCAGTAAATTTAAAGAAAGTTTAGTAGAAATGAACCAAACTGAAATGTAGAGGGGAAAAGATTGGAGGGGGGAATAGTAAATTAAAAAACGCAGCTAATGAGAACTGAGGGAAAATATCAAATGATCTAATGCATTTGTAACTGAGATTCCAGAAACAGAAGAAAGAGGGCTGTGGGTAGAAACAAATGTTTGAAGAGATAATGGCTGAAGAGTGAAACATTTCCAAAATTGATAGAAAATATCAAGCCACATATCCAAAATGCTTTGTAAACCACAATCAAGAGAGGTACAGATAAGCCAAATCTAAACGTATATCAATTGATATAAAGTAACATTAAAGAGAACATCTTCAAAGCAACCAAATCAGAAAAAAAGACACATTACATACCACAGAACAATGATAAGGATTATGGCTGACTTCCCATCTGAAATAATAGACGGCAAAAGACAATGGAAAGATATCTTTAAAGTGCAGAGGAGGTTGGCAGAAGCTATCAAACTAGAATCTCATATTCCATGAATATAACCTTCAGAACTGAAAGCAAAATAAAGACATTTCTAAATATTCCAAAGATGATCAAATTCATTCCAAAGTACCTACACCATAAGATTACTAAAAGAAGTTCAATGAGCTGAATGGGAGTTTATGCCATTTGGAAGCACAGATCTATAATAAGGAATGAAAACCATCAGAAAGAGTAAATGTAAAATATGTTATTTAATCATATTTATTATTTATATGTCTATTTTTATATCTTTAAAAGACTATTGACTTTTAATGCAAAAATAACAATGCTTTGTGACTTTCATAGGATATTTAAAAAAGTAAAATATATGAGAACATAAAGGATAGTAGTAAATGGTGAAATGATTATACTATATTAACATTTTTATATTTGGGGGAAGAAGTATAATATTTGAAGGTATGCTGTAATGAATTAAAGATGTATATTGAATCTCTAGAGCAACAACTTAAAAAAGAATACCATGAGACATATCTGAAAAGTGAATAAAGAAGACAGAATGGAATACTAAAAATTATTCAGCTTATCCAGAGAAGGCAGGAAAGCTGTAACAGAGAGAAAAAGGAACAAAGGAAGAGACAAATAGAAAACAAATACCAGTATGATTGTCTCTGCCTAACCCTATCAATAATTACAGTAAATGTAAAAGCACCAAATACTTCAATTAAACGGCAGAGATTGTCACACTAGATTAAAAGGTAAAACCCAAATATATGCCCTGTATAAGAAGCACACCTTAAAATTAAACACACCAACTGATCAAAAATAAACTAGAGAAATACTGAGTATCAAAAAGCATAGTATATACAGTAATGTTAAGCAAATAGAAGTCAAAATAAAGAGTAGTATTATAGATGAAGAGAGACATGATAAAATGATAAATTTATCATTTTAAGAAGATGTAGTAATAATAATAATAAATCTATTTCAAAATACATAAAACAAAAATTTTATAACTAAACAGAGAAATAGATGATTCCTCTGTTAAAGTCAGAAAATTAACATCTCTTTCTCAGTAACTGATAGAATAAGTAGTCAAATGATCAGAAAGCCTCTAAGATTTAACAATATTAACCATCCAGTTAACCTACTTGATATTTATAGAATTATATATCCAGTAACTGTATAATATACATTCTTTTCAAGGGTTGGTCCATAAAACAAGTTTTAATGTTTTTCATAGGATGCAAATCATAAAATATGTTTTTTAACCTTTAGGGCATCAAATTAAAAATCAATAAGATCTCTAAAGGTGTCCCAATATTTGGAAGTAAAACAACACTAAATACTATATAGGGTTAAAGAAGACAGCATAAGGGAAATTAGAGAGAATTACAAAATGAAGTGTAGTGAAAATACAGTGTATCAAAATGTATGGCATGCTGGTAAAGCAGTGCTTAGAGGGAAAATTATGGGATTTAAATGGATATACTAGAACTGAAGAAAAGTACAAAATCAATGATATAAATTTCTTCTTTAAGAAACTAGAGAAGAAAAAGCAAATTAAGCCAAAGTAATAGACGACAGTAAATAATAATTAGCAGAAGTAAATCAAATATAAAACAAATAACAGAGAAAATCAACAAAGTCATAGATATTCTCTAGACTTGCAAGTGAATGTTCATAGTATCTTTATTCATAGTAACCCAAAACTGGTAGCAACATGAACTTCCATCAATAGATGAACAGACACACACAGTGTGTTATAGTCACGCAGTGGAAGGGAACGAACTACTGATACATGCAAGAACATAGATGGATCTCAAAAAACCTTGTGCTGAGTGATAAAAGCCAAACACAAAGAGAAGAAACTAGAGGACTTCCTGTTTGTATGAAATTTAGAATAGGTGAAACTAATATATCAGTGTTTGCCTAAATTGGGAGCATGGGGACTGGCTCATGAGGAGTACAAGGGAACTTTGAAAAGTGATGGAAAGGGCCTGTATCATGAATAGAATGATGTATTTTTCATCTGTATACTTAAAATGGGTACATTCCTTTTCCTTAACAACTTTATTGAAGTCAAAATACCATACCGTTCTCCCTTTATAAATTTAGTTAGATGAGTTTTAGTAAATTAAACAGCTGAGCAACCATCATCACAATTCAGCTTTAGAATAATCCTATCACCCTGAAAGTTTCCCTGCTTCTGGCTCAACCCTGGAGATCAGTGGGGTGACAGATGTCTCAGCCAGATTGCCCTCACATCCAGTAGTGCCTGACTTTTTATTGCTGAATGGTATTCTATTATATGAACATGCCACATTTTGTTTATTCATTTAAAGTTGATTTTTGGATTGTTTCCAGGTTTTGGCTATTACAAATAAGCTGCTATTAGCATTTGTGTATAAGTCTCTGTGTGGACATATGCTTTCATTTCTTGTAGGAGTAGAATTGGTGAGTCATATCATAAGTGTACATTATTGAACTTTTTAAGAAATTGCTGTTTAAAAACTTTTAAAGAGACTTTTAAAGAACCTGCATTTTAAGAAGCATCATGATGGAAAGAGTATTGGCATTAGAAGCCAGCAGACCTGAGCTGACTTCCCATCCCTGCAGTTAAGCAGCTGAGTGATCCTGGAAAAATCATTTACTCCTTCAGTTCCCTCATTTGCAAATGAGTGTGAATAATTCCATATTTTCTCAACGTTGCATAAGATTATTAAGATAATGTTTATAAAGTGCCTAGTTCAATACAAAGATAAGAAACTCAGTAAGAGGTAACTAAGGATAATCATGATAGTAGTGGTATTAGTAATAATAATAACATCTCAAATAGTTTGTTATTTGGGGAGTAGAGTTAGCACAGGCAAAGGGGTCCACTTACCACCGCTAAACTCCCAGCAAGATCAAATAACAGGTATTCGCTGTTTGAAGTGTTTGCTGGTATTTATTTTCATTCTTCCTTCTTTTCCTGAGCTTCACTTGGCATATGGGTCAGTGAACTCCTCCAAGTTCGCCAAGGCCGCCAGATAAAGTTGTTGACAGGAGAGAAACCAGAAAACAAGAGAGAGCAAACCAGAAAAACAACAGTAGCCTTAAAGCTGTGCCTAATAAAACCTTCCTGACCAACTCAGAATCTCAGACCTTATCACACAGGAGAAAAGGAAGGAAAAAGCACATCTCCTTACGTAATCCATTTACTGTAACAGTTTGTCTCTGCACCTAATGTGTGCCTGGGAAGAGGTTGTTAGGGGCTCACGGCATTTGGAAGGACTGCACTTATTCTCTAGCTTTAAGGAATGTAACGTCTAGTTAACAAAACAGCCTTACACCCAGCAAGGAGTCAGCCATCTATCTACACAAGACAGTACGTAGTCAGTTGCTCAGTGATGTGGTCCAGATTCACTCTTTGTTGGGAGTCTGTGGGAGGGGGAAGAGACGTACGTGTATATGATGGAAACTTTTGTGAACACCATATGTCTTGAGATGGACACCAAATATTTCCCTTTTAAGATGGATAACTTCAATGAGGACTCAGAGAAAGAGGAAATGTAGAAATAACAGACAGGTGTTTGGAGGACAAGTGTAGAGATGGATGCAGTGTGAAATGATCACTCAATTTCTATGAACATGGTACTTTAAGACATGGACTGATACCAATATGGCCATTAAGACAGAGTTAATGTTCAGTTTAATGTTCATAAATCTAATAATGATGGCTTTTACATGCAATGATTTTGAGGTTAGATATCCAGGAAATAGCCACCTGGCAAGAGAGAAGGTGGCAAAATATCCTACAATTATGTACAATTTACTGTAGAGTTTGTACATCACCCTGATTGGCAAGTACAGCGTGTACTTTGGCAACCTTGAAAAACACAGGAACATACACATACTCAGACACAACGAGGAAACTCATTTGGCCATGATCGCACCATCCAGAGATTCTGCTTGTTAGCATGTTATCGTTACCTTTTCAAAACTGTTTCCATGTGTGGGTGACATGATTGCATTGAAGTAACGTATGAATCTCACACTGCACATGAAAACTCACTCATCCTCCAGAAAACCAGGTCACTTCGGATAATGAGAAGTCCTTCAGTCACGTTTGGTCACAAAGTAGTTTATTTCAGTAATTAACGTCCAGCCCAGAGTAACAATATAAACTTCAATCTTTACTTCACAACAAAGTCCCGCCTCCTTCCCTGCCCTCCAGTAGCCCCAGTAGGTCCACTGCCTGCCGTGGGAAGGGGGGCTTCTTTCTTCTTTTTATTCCCAGCGCTTCTACTTCTCTGACTTGCCCACTTGGTTTCTGATTCTGCGGAGCTGGAGCATGAGAAGGGAGACAAGGAAAGGACACAGAATTCTAACTTGACTGATCAGTATTATCTGGTCCCGACAAGTCTTTAGGCTCCTTCTGTTTCTCATAGAACATTTCTGTGGGTTTTTTTGGAAATCCCACACCGCACCCTATTGCTGGGAATTTCTGACTTGTAGTTCCCTTGATTTAAGTGAGTGCACTTCTTCCTGGCTGATCATCTTAAATGCCTTTCCAAGCCTCTGTGAGATCTCACAGCACATCTCCAGCCTGTCCTTCTGAGGTTCCTGTGTCCCTCCAGGTGGCCCCTCTTGGACTGGATCTGAGGCAACTGCTCACCAACTCTGTCTGGCGTGTGGCCCTCAGATCTGGCCCCCATGAAGCAAACCCTTTACCCATGACAGGAGTGAAGGTACTTCCCTAACTGCAGCCTCTGGTCCACTTCTGCCAGCTACCTACTCCAGCTACTCTGTCTTCAGACTTCCCAGGCATGAGTGAGACTGACCCCAGAGGACATACGGAGTTATCCAAGCTGTCTTACTGAAATCTCTCCTCTGGGCTTAAAAGTGGGGGAGAGAGAAGTGAGCCTCATAACATACCAGTAACTCTCTTTCTAAATAAATCCTCTTTGCATCTGTAACTTCTGATTCTTTTTAAACTCTTGAGGTGGATGAGAGGGTGAGCTGCAAGACTGTTTTGTGAACACCCTTGCAAGTCCTCCATGGTGCTCCCACGTCTGTTAGGGTCACAGCTTACACTGCGACTAACCTAGTTTTATGTGTTCACGTATAAGTGGCTATGTATGTAAACAACATTTGGCTCCTGTAAGGCACATGATCTGGCTGCAGCAGAGATTAGACAGTTGTTCGCCAACTTTTTCCTCTTCTTCCTACATATGCTGCTATACAGTATTTCCTACTGTCCTTGCGCTTAAGTGTTCTCATGTGAGCGCGACTCAGTTCTAGACAATAGAATATGAGTGGGTGTGACATGAGCCTCCTCCATCATCCCATCCATGAACCCTCTGGATTTTCCCTTTTCCACTGGTTTGTGCAGTAGAATGTAGCTGTTTTGGAAGTCATGTGTTGAAAATCATGGAGCCAAAAGTGGAAAAAGCTTGAATTTTTACAGGGAATAAAGCTTTCCACCGATGAGTTACACATATTTTTGTTAGACTTTATGAGAGTGAAAAAGAATTATAATAAGCCACTGAGATTTTGTGGTTGCAACTGTGGGCATTGCCCTAACTAATATGCCTTTTTTGATGTTAGGGTATTGGATTTTTCTTATTGATTTGCAAGAGCTTCGTATTTATTATTAAAAATACAATATGCAGTCTATCCCTTCCCACCCTCCACCCCTTGGCAACCACAAGTTTGTATTCTATGTCTGGGATTTCAAAATTGTAGAATAGATAAACAAGATTATACTGTATAGCACAGGGAAATACATACAAGATCTTATGGTAGCTCATGGAGAAAAAAATGTGACAGTGAATATATATATGTTCACGTATAACTGAAAAATTGTGCTCTACACTGGAATTTGACACAACATTGTAAAATGATTATAAATCAATAAAAAATGTTTAAAAAAATACAGTATGCAGTTTTGTCATAAATTTTTCAAAAATGAATTCCCAGCTTGTTTACATTTCAAATTGTCTTTATTTTGAAAACTTAACTTTTACACAGTGGGCTCTGGCAGTCATTAGTCATTGCTTTTAAGGCTTGAGTCTTTTGTCATTATCTTTAGATAGGTATTTTTGAATGTTGATAATTACAAATTCAGTTGCCAGCCTCTTTGCGGATACGCATAGATGTCTTCCCAGTGACTCTTAATTCCTGGTTTGGAGGTTCCTCATCTAGAGCAACAGTAAGATTTTGAAATGATCACTTGAAATTCACTTTGAAACACTGAGTGAAAGGATTCTCAGCTAAAAAGGGAAAAAAAATGTGCAGTTGGGCCTGGTGAATAAGATTAATCTTACACCATTACAGAAAAAAGTCCTGTCAAAATTTACTTAAGTAAAGTTCAAGTTCAGAATTTTGCTAGTCCGTATCTTCATTCCCATCTCCTGCCAGACACGCAGCACTCCCAAGATAATTCTTGGCTGTCTAGAAATCTTCAAGAAATTTCTTGTTTTTTTCTGGTTTTTGAGCCATGGTTCATGAACTCAAATTTCATGATGCCACCCTCTACCTTCTCTTGACCTATATCCTGTTTATTTAGATAACCACAGTGAAAAACAGGATCTAAATTAATATGAGCCCTGACACTTGCGTTACTTATCTCATAATCAAAGTGGCAAAGAATGGGAGAATTTGTGCAACTTCAGGGAAAGGACCCCTCAAATCATGCTCCCTCAAGCACTCCCATTTCATTTATGGGTTGGGCTGACCCTGAGTCAGACAGTGATTGATGTAATTATTCAGCATCTGATTTGATCTCTTACCAAAAACCCCAGTGTTTTCAATGGTCTGATTTCCATTATCAGCATACCCAGGATTTCAGTGAAATACAAGCTGTTATTTAAGAAAATGTTGCACGTTGAAGGCATCTGCCTTCCAAGTACTTGACACAGTACCTGGCATGTGAGACTTACTCAGCGTACATGTGTTGAATGATTGAAAACTTTTGCCATCCAGGGACACAGAAATGGCTTGGAGGTGTGATGTACAGTGTACCTGAGAAACTGGAGGAAAAAAATCATGCCTTGGCAATATTTGTCTATTGAACAGAGACACGAAAACTTGACAAGAACGAAGACTTAGGGTATCAAAACAGCAAGAAAAAGGCATGGCCAGGCTAATAAATCCAGGGTTGTGATCAGGAATTGGTATAGGTCCTAGGGGAGAAGGACTGTCCAAGAAAACAGCACCAGCTTGAAGAATTGTCATTTTTGAGAAACCAAGAAGGAGTTCCAAGGGAGAGAGAATCTTGGAAAGATGAACATGGCAGAGGGCCGCTTCCAAAGCCTCATGGGAGAGAAACAGAGAGGCCACGCCCCGCTGGTGGTGTATGTGCCCAGTTTTACCCACTGGAAGATCACACCCTTAGATCGTCATATGGCCAGACATTGTTTTCTTTTTATTCAGCCCCTAGCTGATAACACTATTCTGAACACTCTGAGAGGTAAAGCTGGGGCAGCAAGAGGAAGAATCTGAAATACTGGAAAGAGATGCAAAATATGGGGAAATTTGACACCCCCCCAAAGTGAAAGACATACCCAAAACACCTGGTATAAGAATTGCATTCCTAAATGGGGTGAGATCTATGCTCACAATGTGTTTCATATGAAAAAGCAAATAGTTTGTATGTATCTAAATGTGTCGCAAATACAGTTGGCATTTAGCAAGTACTGTACTATTATTTATTACTACTATCCCATGATTTATTAAGTCAGAAAAGTGTCTCAGATTAGTTTAGCAGTGAACAGGAGAGGACAGATAAGAGGTCTAGGGAAGCTTAGCTCTAGTAAGGAGCTGAAAGATTGGATGGTTAAGGTTTAGCACAGTGGTCCTCAAAGTATGGTCATCTGGACCAGAAGCATCAACACAACCTGCAAACTTGTTAGAAATGCAAATACTAAGTTTTGGACTTTTTCCTTAGGGTAATTTCTCCGAAGAACAGCTATGGTACCAAAAGACATAAATACCTTTCAGGCATGTCATATGTATTTTTAAATTGCTTTCTAGAACGATTATATCAATTTGTATTTCTTTCGGCCATGAGTAAGTATTCTAGTTTGACCACACATTTCGTAGAATAGGATTTCACAATTTTGGCTTAGTTTGGGGCAAATGTTATAGGACTATCATGGAACAAATAAAGGGGTGGTTTAATTCTCATTCCTGAACAGAAATTTCTATTATCTCTTCCTTCCTTGTACTTAAAAGTAGAACATGAGTTGACATTGTCCAATCCCCTCATTGACTTAGAACCAGAAACTGGAATTTTCTCATGACATTATTTGCTCAGGAGTCTGCATAAGCAGTCTGATTTGAATCATATCTAAGAAGAGTTTAGTTAATTTGGTTCTATAAAGAACTCTTAATAAAAACGGCACTTAGAAGGTGCTATCAAGGTATGATCCCTGAAGAGTTAAATTGAAGTTTCAATATGAAAAGAAGTAAAAAAATAAAAAAGATGGAGTAAGCCACATTCGGTCTTTATAATTCCTCATATTTATATAAACCTTTTTACTAAGCACTTTTACCTTAATTATTTCATTTGTGCCAGCACTGTAAGTCTGAAGAAGCTGAGTAAAACAAAGCTTGGAGAGTTTGAGTGACTTGCGTAAGGTTACAGGACTACTGATAACAGAGATTGACCAAAAACCTAGAATTTCTATTCATTCATCTACCCATCCACTCATCCATTCATTGATTAAGTGAATAATATATATTGCACATCTATTTCAGTGATAAGCCCTGAGACTAGAGCATTGAACAAAAATAGAAATGGTCCTTGCCCACATAAAGCTTTGTTAGACGATAGGAAACAGACAGGAAAGTACTCAATTACATAACATATAAGTTCATCATCTACATAAATTTTGGTAAATATTATAGAAGAAAGAAACAGAGAGAGCTATTTTATTTAGATAGAATGGTCATGGAAAGCCTCTCTGAAGAAGTGATGAATAAGCAAAGATCTAAAGAATAAGAAGGCTTCAGGCAAGAGAGAGAGTGTGTGTGTTTGGTAAAAGGTGCATTCCAGATTGATCCTGAGGTCCAAATCCCTGACATAGAAGAGCTTTTGAAAAGTTTCAGGAATAGAAAGACACCAGTCTGAGTGGTACAATCTACAATAAAGTATACCAACTGAAAAGCCCCACCAAGCTCCCAGCTTCCAAGCAGCTTATATTAACTCTGTTTTGAATACAAATAAACAAATAAGCAGAGCAGATATCTTAGGAACATCTCCAAAATGAACAAATAGACCAAAACAGTCCAAAAAAGGGAGAAGGCAGGGAAAAAAACCCTCAAAATCAAATGATAATTAATATTCTTAGAATGTACTATGTTATCCATAAAACAAGTATAGGATGCCGTGAATAAAGAACAGATAATTAAGAATAAATTCTTGAAGATTATAATCTGACAATCAGATTTTTTGTATATATATATTTTTTATTATTGAAATATAGTTAATTTACAATGTTGTGTCAATTTCTGGTGCATAATGTTTCAGTCATACATGAACATGCATATATTTGATTTTTATAGTCTTTTTCACCATAACATACTACAAGATACTGAATATAGTTCCCTGTGCTATAGAGTATAAACTTGTTGTTTATCTATTTTATGTATATTAGTTAGTATCTGCAAATCTCGAACTCCTAATTTATCCCCTTCAACCCCCTTCCCCAACTGGTAACCATAAGTTTATTTTCTATGTCTGTGAGTCTGTTTCTGTTTTGTAAATAAGTTCATTTGTCTTTTTTCTTTTTTGATTCCACATATAAGTGATATCATATGGTATTTTTCTTTCTCTTTCTGGCTTACTTCACTTAGAATGACAGTCTCCATGTCCATCCATGTTGCTGCAAATGGCATTACTTTATTACTTTTTATGGCTAAGTAATGTTCCGCTGTATAAAAACATCACAGCTTCTTTATCCAGTTAACCTATCAATGGACATTTAGGTGGTTTCCATGTTTTGGCTATTGTAAATAGTGCTATGAACATTGGTGTCCATGTATCTTTTTGAATTAAGGTTCTCTCTGAATATATGCTCAGGAGTAGGATTGCTGGATCATATGGTAAGTCTAATTTTAGTCTTTTGAGGACTCTCCATACTGTTCTCCATAACGGCTCAGATTTTTTAAATCATTAGGAAAATTGAAAGATAAATTAGAAGCAATCCCTTAGATCATAAAGAAGAGACAACAAAAAATTGATAATAAGCAAGAAAAGAGAAGATAATTAGATGATTAATGCAAGAAGCCTATCATTTAACTAATTTGATTCAATATAAATTATCAAGTTACAAGACACATCTCCCATTTTAAAAGGGACCATTAAGTGCCCAGCACAATGAAAAGGAAAAGACCTACCACATGGTACTTTCCATTGTGAAATTTAGCACCTAGAGGTAAACAATCCCAAAAGCTTCTAGACAAGAAGAAAATAACCACATACAAAGTAAGAGGGACCAGGATAAACTTGGATTTTTCAACAGCAACACAAAACCAAAAGAAAATGAAACACTGCTTCAAAATTCTGATTGGTTATGATTTTTAACATGGAATTATATTCCTAGCTAACCTATTAACCAAAAGGATGAAAATAAAATACACATATTTTCATAATTGCAAGAATTCAAATGGGTGTACTCATTCTTAAAAAAGCTACTGAAGAATTTTTTTTAGCAAAATAAGATTGTAAACCAAGGAATAGAAAGTGATACAGGGAAGGTTTTACTTAACACAGGAAAGTGGTGAAGGGGAGTCTTGAGATGTCAGCTGTACAGGGAAACAAGGGTGGATTGAAGCAAGAGGGCAAAAGGCTGTGGGAGTAAAGACCCCAGGAAAAGAAATGGGACTCTTAGATTATCTGATGTTTTTGCTTTGAGGAGAATATTTTCAAAAAGCCAAATGATACTGTTCTATGTCTATTAATTCTGTGCATATGCTTCTTTAATAAAAACAAAAACCAATTTACAAAGAAAAAACATAAGCCAGTGGACTGGTTGAGTTTGCTCAGGGTAAGGGAAAAGACTGAGTCCTGAGAATAGTCTAATTCAGAGGTCACGTAGAGGGAAGCGAGAGTGTCCTGGGAGTCAGTGGAAGAGAGAGTACAAAGAAAGAGTGGGTGACTACTGAGAAAGTGAACAAGATGAGACTCAAAAGCCATCCATTTGATTTGGCATCCCATCTTTGGGAACTTTGGCATACACATTTCCAGCAGAAACCATTTGCGAGGTGGAAGGGGGCAAAAATCCAGAATAACGTGGGATAAATTAATATGAAGCCAAAAAAAATGGGAAGATATCCCATGCTCTTGGATTGGGAGAATCAATATTGTTAAAATGGTCTCACTGCCCAAGGCAATCTACAGATTTAATGCAATCCCTGTCAAATTACCCAGGACATATTTCACAGAACTAGAACAAATCATACTCAAATTTACGTGGAACCACAAAAGACCTAGAATTCCCAAAGCATTACTGAAGAAAAAGAAAGGCTGGAGAAATAACTCTCCTAGACTTCAGACAATACTGTAGAGCTACAGTCATCAAGACAGCATGGTATTGGTACAAAAACTGACATATGGACCAATGGAACAGAATAAAGAGCCCAGAAATGAACCCACAAACTTTTGGTCAACAAATCTTCAACAAAGGAGGCAAGAATATACAATTGAATAAAGACAGCCTCTTCAGCAAATGGTGTTGGGAAAACTGGACAGCAGCATGTAAATCAGTAAGCTAGAACACTCCCTTACACCATACACAAAAATAAACTCAAAATGGATCAAAGACTTAAACATAAGACAAGATGCAATAAGCCTCCTAGAAGAAAATATAGGCAAAACATTATCTGACATACATCTCAAAAATGTTCTCCTAGAACAGTCTACTCAAGCAATAGAAATAAAGGCAAGAATAAACAAATGGGACCTAATTGAACTTACAAGCTTCTGCACAGCACAGGAAACCATAAGTAAAACAAAACGACAACCTACAGAAGGGGGAGAAAATTTTTGCAAACGATGAAACCGACAAAGGCTTGATCTCCAGAATATGTAAGCAGTTCATACGACATAATAAGAAAAAAAAACAAACAACCCAATCCAAAAATGGGCAGAAGACCTAAACAAGAATTTTCCAAGGAAGACATATAAATGATCAATTGGCACATGAAAAAAATGCTCAATATCACTAATTATCAGAGAAATGCAAATCAAAACTACAATGAGGTATCACCTCACACCAGCCAGAATGACCATCATTCAAAAGTCCACAAATGACAAATGCTAGAGAGGCTGTGGAGAAAAGGGGACCCTCCTACACTGCTGGTGGGAATGCAGTTTGGTACAGCCACTGTGGAAAACAGTATGGAGATTCCTCAAAAGACTAGGAATAGACTTACCATATGACCCAGGAATCCTGCTCCTGGGCATATATCCAGAAGGAACCCTACTTCAAAAAGATGCCTGCACCCCAATGTTCATAGCAGCACTATTTACAATAGCCAAGACATAGAAACAGCCTAAATGTCTGTTAAACAGATGACTGGATAAAGAAGAAGTGGTATATTTATACAATGGAGTACTATTCAGCCATAAAAAAGACAATATAACGCCATATGCAGCAACATGGATGTTCCTGGAGAATGTCATTCTAAGTGAAGTAAGCCAGAAAGAGAAAGAAAAATACCATAAGAGATCTCTCATATGTGGAATCTAAAAAAAAAAAAATTTAAATGAGCACAAATACAAAACAGAAACAGACTCATAGACATAGAATACAAACTTGTGGTTGCTTAAGGGGAGGGGGTTGGAAAGGGACAGACTGGGATTTCAAAATTTGTAGATACTGACAGGCATATGCAGAATAGATAAACAAGATTATACTGTAAAGCACAGGGAAATATATACAAGATCTTGTGGTAGCTCACAGTGAAAAAAAAAGTGACAATGAATATATGTATGTTCATGTATAATTGAAAAATTGTGCTCTACACTGGAATTTGACACAACATTGTAAAATGATTATAACTCAATTAAAAATGTTAAAAAAAAAATACAAAAAGTTAATATGAAGCCAGTGTGTGGTCAACTCTATTGGTGAGAACTTAGGCTACAAACTCACAAAATAATGGTACATGGAAATAGATTTGGGCTCAGGAGAGACTTTTTTTGTGTGTTTTGTTTTGTTTTTAATAAATGCAAGAGATAGTAGAGCATGTTTGTTTCCTGGTGGGACCGATCCAGTAACAGAGAGAAGGACTGATAATGTCGAAAGAGAAAACAACCAATGTAGGACAGTATTTGAAGGGATGGGAGCCTGGGTGCAGGTAGCGGGCCTGGACTTTGATTGGCTGAAGGGCATTGTTTCCATTTTAACCAGAGCAAAGAAGAAGAAAATGGGCCCCAGTGAAGATTGCAGGGTTGGTGAAGGGAAGATGATTTTTCAATTTTATCCATGAAATGAGAAGTCATCATCTGAGAATAGAGGAAGTGATGTAGGAGGTTTCAGGAGAGAAACAGAAGGTATGAAGTAGTCTTCTCAGGGAATGGGGAAATCAGTCAACAAGAGAAAACTAAAAGACCTGCTGGGCAGTTTTGAGTGCCCATTTGAAGCTGGAGCTCATGAATTTAAAGTGAGCATACAGCCCCATTGCGTTTTTCTGTCCACATCCAGCAGCCCGGGTGCAGGCTCAGAGAAGAAGGTAGCGCTCACCCAGTGCTGAGGTCGTGTCTGCTGAGTGAGATGGAGGGAGTGAGGGGCAGAGGTTTTTGTAGGGGAAAGATAATAGTAAGGGCATGCTGGGACCTACACTGCTGGCAGGAGGGAAAGGGCTGACCTAATGAAAAAGGGAGGGGGTATTGGTAGGCGGGATACCTTCCTGCCCCAGGGCCTTATAGTCCCCAGGGAGACTAGGCATTTGAATATTATCGCACAATGTGATCATTTTTGCTGGAGTGGTCATGGGCAGAATAGGGTTGCATGGGTATCAAGAGAACCTGTGGGGCTTTCCTTAAGGCTGGTGTCCAGCACAGAGCTGAAAAATGACTTCTGAGTTCCCACCATCCTCCTTCAGTGCCCCAAGGGAAATAATTCATTGAAATGAAGGTTGGCCTAACATTGACCCCAGGTCTCTTCCAGCTAGAATACCCCATGTGCTATAGACACAAGGCCTAGGAGATCAGAAAACTGGTGTTTCAAATCCTGGGCCTGCCGCTAAACAGGCTGTCAGGCTTCAGGGAAGCCACATAAGCCTGCCTGAACTTGAGAAATATTCCTTGTTCTTAATGTGTTTCTTAGAGATACTGGTATCCGTTTTAAATGAGCAGAATGCGTGTGTCCCACTATGGAGCATTACACACCATCGCACACATAAGTGGTAGGGTTTTATTATTATGTCAAACGAGGAGCGTCCAACTGGCCCTGCTGAATACTCATTGCAGAGAGGAAGAGCTATGGATCAATTACTCTGAAATCAATTACTTTGGTTGACATTTCCAGTCGTAATTGCATGGTAAATACTAATCCCACAAGATGTGACCATTTCATTGCTTTTTGCCTGTTCTTCTAACTAGCATGCTTCCTCCAGCTTCAGGGACTTTTCACCCAGGATACTCTTTCCCTGATCCATCCATATTTAGAGCTTCACATTCTTCAAGTTTCATATGAACAGCGCATCCTTGGAGACTCCCTCCAGAGCTGACCACCCCTTTGTGTACCATCCCCAGCCTGCTCCCCTTATTCTCTCTCACAGACACACTCTTATATCCCTCTAGCCCTTAGCTAGCACCTTCTATAATTATGTATTTATTTGTGTCGTTTATCATCGTATTTGTTGAAAGATATTAAATTTATATTGAATGGTTGAAAAAAATGAAGAATGTTAATCTCTTGGGCATAATGACTTTTTTGTGTGACTTTTTGGTGTGATTAAGTGGTTCTGTGATTATTGGGTTTCCCACACTGGTCTTCCACCTCTATTCAGGCAATGATCCTGTGTTTTGTTCTCAAGAATATGCCTAATACATGACAGAAGCCCCCGAATGTGCATTGGCTCAATAAGTGGATGGATGGACGGATGAATTGATGGACAGACAAATGTTTCACATAATTTTTCCAGAAGAAATAACATGGCCTGAAGATAAGTATTCTACAGATATTTTATTGAGATTTTTGTCTTAGCCCAGTGAAGATCAGTTACAATGACCTCAAAATTTTTTCAGGCCAAAACTATTTCATCCTTGCTATGTGAAATATTACTCAAGACTGAAATCATTCAACTATCTGGACTCAGAAGAGCACTTTTGGAGGAGAATCCTGTTCTGCTCAGAATATTCCCTGATGTTTACTCACCTCAGAGCAAGGCTGAGATGACTGTGGTTCAAGTTGTGTTCTTGCTAAGCAACTGTGTCCGTTTTCAGTTAATTCATTTGAGTCTCTATGAAAGCTCCCTGCTGTCTGAACAATCCCTAACTCACCGCCACTTAGCATCTTCCACAGCTGAGCTTAGGAAAATGCTACTTGGGGGAAGACAATGGAGAAAGAGGTTTCTTGAAGGATGCAGAACCCTTCCATTTTCTCCAGGTTTTCTAAGATGTATTTGTGAATCACACCAGAGTAGCCAAATGCTAGGTACTAAACCATGTCACATTTGCCCCAGAAGGACTGCATTTCTCAGTTATGCCTAGTTGTGATGCATTAGCCTCCACTGGGATCATTGTAAACATGACCCCACGAAAGCCATCCTAGGGTCTATTGTGAGTAACTGTTGCAAAACTCATACCATATCCACTGTAGGAAGGGCTATAGGAGATATGCTCACATGATCTGGGTGTGAAGAAAGGTTTGTTTTCATTGAGAATTTTTTTTTTTAATTACATGAGCACTGTGATTGTCCAGGTGATGACAGTCTGCTTTTCTTGTTGGCTTCTGGAAAGTGGAGAACCAGGAATGGCTCACGCCGTGCAGGCATGCCATCCTCGTGTGCTCTTTGAGAACCACATTCCTGGCTCTGCTTTGTTTGTGCCCAGATTTTTCTTCTTCTCCCCACATTTCACTTGTGCCCTCTTGTCCTGTGTTTGACATTCTTGCACATTGCTTCACGTTACTTTATCGGTATAAGTAGAATATGAATAACTGAAAATTCACAATAATCTCTATCTTGCCGAACGACTAGAAGAATTGCCCATAAAATAGATACACAACTTAAAATAGAAAAGGTATTTAATTAATGATCCTGCTGCAGCTACTCTTCCTGGTTCTGCCTGCCCTCCATGGTCTCACCTTCAGTTCGCTTCTCTGACGCATCAAGTAATGCCTGTAGCTTTAAGTAGACCCTGGTTACCTTACTGTGTTAGCCTCCACCCTCTGTTCTGCCACACAGTTACCCTCACAGCACACACTGGGTAACAGCTGGAGGGTGTTGGGGATGTCAGTCTGGTTTTAATTTCATTATGAACTACTTGAGACTGCTTCACAGATCTGCCCACTAATCTCTTCGAGAAGGGAAGGTACTAGGCTTTGAAAAGAGGTCCTTTTCAGAATCCAGCGAATAATTTGGAAGCATTAGGGGTCAGCTGGGTCTCTGCTCCCCAAAGTGTGCTCAGCGAGCCACCCGGGCAGTTGAATTCAGGCTTCCTCCAGACCTCCTGAATCCGCATCTACAATTTAACAAAAGCCCCAGGTGATTTGTATGCACTTTAATGTTTGAGAAGCACTGGACTAGGACAGACTGTGAGAGAGGCAGTCCAGGCAGCCTGCATTAGCTGATGGAGAAGTGCCATGCTGCCAGCCCACTTGGCAGAATTTCAGTGGGATTATTGGAAGCATGTGCACGCTGTGATCTGATGAGCGGTTCGGATCCTGGCTCTACCTCTGGTGTGGTGTGCGACCTCGGACGGTTTGCTTCACCTTCCAGAACTCTAGTTTCTTCATCTGTTAAATAGAAATAATCATGCAGAGCCCTATGAGGATGCAATGAAATCATGTGTGTTAAGATGGCCCACAAGGAAATTTAAAAGTGTGACAATTTCTAAACAATACCTTATGATGACCGGCTGCAGTCTTTGCCTAAGGGACACTGGGTGCTGTGGGACATCTGCAGACCACAGGACCCAGAAGGTGGCTATCTAAGGATCAGGTCCCAGAGTCACCACAGGCACTGTCTCAAAGAGTCTAGAACTCTCCAGCTTATGGCCTCTGCCCTTGGGGCTTTCCTCCAGGCAAAACTTAGGACCTTCTTGCTTGATTCCACCCTCAGGGGAGACCGACTGGGAAAGAGTAGTCCGTCCTAGAGTGGGAATGACCGTCCCATCTGACAGACAAAGAAAGAGGAATTGATGGGCCCACACCCCACAGCAATGTTCACAGATTCGATGTTTGGACACGGCCTTTTCAACCCTGCACTCTTCCCGTCTCCATCATGATTGTTGTGGCCACGTTGAGAAACCCACCGTTGTAACTGGGATCTAAATAATACTAAGCCTGCATTAGGGTGCCCGCCTCTTTAATGCACACTTTGTAAGGGTACAAAGTCCATTCACCAAAATAAGGAGTCTCTTACTTAAACACTTTTGTAAATACAAATGGTGTCTCTTTAATTACGACTCCTATCCTACTGGCCTTGGGACTCTAAATCGATTTTATGGTTCCGCTTATGGCAGTTAGGGTCTCATCTCACACTGAATGGTCGTTTTCCTTAAGGACAGTGACCAGCAGCTTCCTGGAATCTACTCTATGTGATTAACTTGGTAATATTTCTCCTGCATCTTCCTGAGCTAAAAAGCGCCAACATTTCACATCAGGACCTTGATTTACTAACCATCTGCTCAGAAGTCTGTCATTGACAGGGATGATTTCTTACTCCCTCCAGACTGTAAGACTTTGCCAAGGTTCTTGTGAGTCAAGGCCTGACCTTGAAGGCAAAAGGCATTCTGTTTTTCCCTCTTGAATTGGTTTAATTGTCTGCCTATAAACGTAGGCAGCAAGCCATGTCAGCGCTCCTTGCCACGTTTCCTACGTGTTGGCGATGTGACTTAAAGGCAGCCCTGTATAGGGATCTCTGAGGACTTTCTTCTTTATTGAGACTTTATTGTTAGGATCTTTGATACAGTAATCTTTTAGTTGGAAGGAGCAGATTTGCTCAGTGCCTCTGGGAGGAGAAAAGGAGAGATGAAATGAAAAGATACATGTGTATGCTAACCCAGCAAAAGTTGAAGTGGGTAATAGCAGAGCCACAAACCTGGCTGTCTGTGGGGAGCAGCTTTTGTGCCCTACCAGTTACTCTGTCACGCACCTGCCTGCTCTGCTTTTATCTCCACTACGTTTAGTTGGGATTCCCTGATAACTTGATCCCACATCCTACATCATGGCTGACAGGTCCTCTACTCCATGGCTGATCTTTTGCACTCGGGCCTTACTACCTGGCAACAGCCTCTCAGTCTCCACGTGGCAACATTCCTTAAAGAGAAATCAGATTGGCCTCATTTGTTTTTGTAGGTCAGACGTTCATTGCCTTTGCGTGTAGTGCCTGCCCCAGTCCAGTCTGATGATGGCCCCTTGTCTCCCTCTTTCAGTGGCGACCATGAGTGTAATAGATTCTCTGGGAGACGTCATGAGCGGAGTATGAACTTACTATTCCAGGCACATCCCTGTAATCCCAGTTCTCTGGTCCACGCTTTAGTCAGTGCACAGGAAGTGCACACAGAGTTGCCTTAGCCACCAGGTAGTACTGTTATACTGCCGCTCCCCAGTGACCTAAGGACCCCCCAGCACAGCAAGAAGGGTGGGCAGGAGGACAGACAGCAAATACCCTGGGAGGAAGGGTTTTGCCTTGGCCGGATCCCAGGCCCCTCTGTTTCCACCCTCGGGGTCTTGTGTCTTGCTGAACTCCTGGCTGTCAGGCTTCTCCTTCTTCTGCCTCTGCTTAGTCCCAACCTCTGACTCGGTAAAGCCAGCCCTGAATTCTTAGTGCCTGGATTTTGACCTGGCATTCCTGGCCTCCAGTGCTTGTCCTTTTACTGACCTTGTTTTCCTTTTCCTATCCTCACTTTGAAAATCCAACTTGAGGGTAAGATGCTATAGTGTCTGCCTCAATTATGGGCATCCAGCACAAGGATTTTTACTGGAACAGTGCCCGTAAAATAAATTGACTCTTTCCTCTAGAAATAATGTGGTTGGGCCATCAACTTTGTGGAATATCAAGTAGCCTTCAACGTTGAGAAAAAGTACATATGAAGAAAGATTCTACAATAGAATATTAAATTAAAAGGATGTAGCATTGTTCTTACACTTTGGATATTCTTTTGTAAAAATATGAGATGTGGATTAAGAAGATGGAAAATGTTGAAAGAGAAAACCTAGGGTGTTCACTTTGCACTTTTTCTAAAACTTCTTCAGAGTTTAGGTTGCTATATTGCTTTTATGTTTTGTTAAAAGGTGGGAGTGGGTGGGGAGTGGGATGAGAATGGTGTGAACCTACGGAACAGGTGATCAGAGGCAGAAGGGAGGTCTTCCTAATTAGCCGGCACAACCGAATGTGCGAAGTCAGCCTGTGGCTCCCTCCCTCTCCCCTGAACATAGCAGAAATGTTTCAAGGTGCTTCGCCAAAATTGATCGATAATTTTTCTTTCATGTCTGCTTTGTCAAATTAATGATTTAAAGGCTGGAGGGTGCTGACCTAACGCGTGGAGGTGGGGTTTTGTGTAGAATGAAAGAACGGAAGCATGCTGGGTAGGGAGCACCAACAGAGCGGAGTGGCCTCCCAAGTGATGTGTTTGGAGGCAGCTGAGGCAGCCAGTGAAGATCAGGCCTTGGTTGGTCTTGGGGAGTGCGAGGGACCCACATCACAAAGGCCTGCACGTTAAACAAGACTCCGAGGCCCTGGCGACCAAGTGGTAGAGGGCACTCCGGGCGGGGAAGTCAGTGCTTTGGAGCTCGTGTTGTCCAGCTACCAGTTACGAAAGCAGGATCACCCGGCTGTGTGCAGCACCAGGGATGGTCACCCCAGGCCTCATTACATCAGCATCCCTGCACATCAGATTCCAGCAGGGCATCATGGGCTCGCATGGTCTAGCTGCACTGCTCTGAACAGCAGTTAACGCAGGAGAGCGTGTGTTTGCATGCTGCCTACCAAACTGGTCTGTCTCATGTTTCAGTGACATTAGACTTCCCAGACAGGCAGCCCTTCTGTGGATGAATGTTATGTGTCAGAATCCCAGGGAGCATGTCTGTATCACCATGGACTTCAGGAGGAAGATTCTGGTTCTTGACTGTAACCCTGTTTCACTGGCAGCTTGACAGGAGATAGACCATGGCTCTCAGGGTGAGAATCCTAGTAAACATGAGTGCGTTCTGCTGCCCCATAAATGCCAAAGAAGCATGGGTGAAAAGTAAGGTGATAATGGTAGCCAGAATGCTGAACTGAAAGTCCAGGAACTGTGTTCTCTTAGCAGCTCTGCAGCTCACGTGTTGTGTGTCTTTGGCAAATCATTGAGCCTCTCAGCATCCGAGTTCCTCTTCTATGGGAATAGAACTATTTCAGATTGGGTTTAAGTTATGTTAATTATTACTTAATTCAGTCCCACTCCTTTAAACCTGTCAACCCATCCCAGGTTTCCCGGTCAGAACTCATAATAATGAGACCCTGAGTCCCTTATAGGAGTCACAGTCCACATCCTGAACTGTCTCGTCCTGTCCAGCCTTGCTTCCGAGCTGCTCACAGCTCAGGTCTTCTTGGCTCTTGCATCTCACTTCTCATCAGTGATGAATGTTGCTCAGGGAAGAAGCGTCTGAGTCCAGTCTGCCCCTTCCCCACACACTCACCTCTTGGACTTGGCATTCTTTGAGATCCTCCCATAGCAGGCTGACTCCTCGAACCCTCCCTGGCACCATTTTCACTGTTTTTCACCCTGGGCCCAATGTGAGAACTACACCATCATTACATAATGCTATATGATTTTGGTCAGATCCCTGCCCTGAAAGCATTTTGCTGTAAGAGAGGAGCTGAGCCTTGCTTCTTCCTCTCTTGCTGATTAAGAAATATTCCGTTTCATATTTCACATAACTGTCCTGACTTGGAGGCTGACTGTATTTTTAAAACAGGAGTGACAACAACAACCAAAAATAAACAAATAAAAACAAAAAATCCCGAGTGTACCTGAAAGCACTCTGTTGTAAAGTTCATTACATATAAAGTAAGCCCTGTAATCTTCATAAGAGATGTGAAAAGGTGTCCTATAAACAAAAGAATTTTAGGGACAGTAAGTTTGAAACATGCCATACCATGCATGAAAGCACATTAAAGTCTCTGAGAAGTACTTTATTAAAGAAACTTATTTAAGTTTGCCCAATCCAGCATTTGCCACATTAATTTGACCAAGAATCCTTTGTTTACACACACCTATTCATATATATCATGGCACTGGAGC
This sequence comes from Vicugna pacos, assembly GCF_048564905.1. Lineage (NCBI taxonomy): Eukaryota > Metazoa > Chordata > Mammalia > Artiodactyla > Camelidae > Vicugna > Vicugna pacos. The sequence goes on along the minus strand of NW_027328742.1, from coordinate 19,495,927 downwards.
TACGGGGATCACATTAAGGGAAACACGCCTTTAGAGAATCAAGACATCTGTGATCTTTATCTGCTTACTGTCTATCCTTACCTTGATCTATCTCTTTTCATCATCATGGTTGTTACTATTTAATAAACCTCCAGTTATGGGAAGGTTATAACATAGTGATCAGGAAAAAACTGATGCAGCTCTACACAAATACTGTGTTTATACACTGAGAATGGCTTGTGGTGATCTAGTGAATGTGTCATTTAGAAATAGCTTAATAGTTACCTGCAGGCATCGAGTCCTAGATACGTGAAGTGTATTTAGACACTCTGGGGAAATGATCAAAGAAACACAAGGGAAGACTTTAAGAGGCTTATAATCAAGTTGGAAGAAAGAACTATCATGTTACATACAAAATAATTAGAAAATAACTTTGAAGAAACCTATTAATACCTGAAAAAATAGTAAAATAAGGTCTATGGAGCTAGCTAAGAAAATAATGGTCAGAGTGAAGTAGAATTGACATCAGAAGTAACCTAGGATGGATAATCAGAGAGCAAGAGAATTCTGGAAGCTGGAAAACACATGGGCAAGGCATAAAAAATTTAGCAGACCTGAGAAAACTAATGTTAAACTTGCAAAGGAAATGCCCGTAATCCATCTGATTTCACAGAAGCTCCAAAAGACTCAGGAGATGATCCCATCAGTTACCTCAGAAAACACAGGGTCGGGGCTGGGGATGGAGAGGTTAAAATAAGCGTGGTGGGTTGGAAGTCCAAGGAGCATTTAGATCTCCAGATCCCCTCCCCTGCTCCTAACAGCCCAGAAAATGCCCTTCCTTTGCCTCCCACTCCCAATTAAAGGCTAAAAAGCATAAAACAGTATCTCTGGTTTCAGCACAGTTGAGGATGGGAGTACTGTGCTAAAACTGGGGCAATTAACAAAACATGGCTATATTAAATGATGAGAGCTCCAGTTCCCCCACCCCTACCCCAGTCTTTTTGCAAAACAATGTCAGGGAAGCCAGGTAGGTCTGATCCAGACATAGATTAGAAAGGTCAATTTGGGGGGATCTGAACTGCCCAAGAAGGGACATTGAAACAAAAAAACAAGGTGACAACAAAGATACAAGACTTCTAGGGAAAGACTCTAAAATGGAAATTGATGACCTAAATAAACAAATGAAACAGAAGGAAACTTTGAAAATATTATCATCAAGAGAGAGATTAGAAGGTCCTTCAACCATGAAATAAGAACAGTGTGTGCTATAAAAAGGATGATTCAAAGAACAGCCACCACCACCACTACCTCTTGGAAATTAAAATTAATTAGAAGAAACAGAACAACTGATAGGAGTTTTCAAAGATAAGTGAAGGAAAATTCTTCAAAAGATAGGCAAAAACAAAGAAGAGAGGAAAAGTAAGAAAATTAGACAACCAGTTCAGAAAGTCCAACATGTAAAAATTGTAGAAAGAAAGAATGGTAAAAATGCATGGGGGGAGAAAAACAATCGATAGAATAATACAAAAAAATTTCCCAGAGATGAAGAATCCAAATTTCCCATTCAAAGAAGCAAAGTGCCCAGGAAGGTGAATAGCAATAGACCCATACAAAGAAAATCATTCTGAAAAAGCTCCAAGAGAAAAATTGATACAAAGTTCCAGGAGGGAGAAAGCAGGTCACATAGGAAGGATGAGGAGTCAGAATGGCTTAAGACTTGTCGGATTAACATTGGAATGTGTTAGATAATTGAGCAATACCTTCCTTCAAAATTCTAAAGGAATATTGTTTCCAATCTAGAATTCCATCATAAGCCAAATTATCTTTCAAGGAGGGGTATAATAGACATTTTCACTGATGCAGTATATCAGAATATTTACTCACCCCAAGAAAGCAGTAAATATGTAATACAGGAAACAGTAGATCCATCAAGAGGAAAGGAGTGAAGGGAATCCTCAGGTGAAGGAAGCTCCAGGATGACAGCTGTCCGCTAGGTGTAGAGAACAGCCCGTCTACTTTGGAGCTGGTCTGAAGTCTCCCACAGAGCCTTCTTCAGAAGATAAATGTGATAGAATACCTATTGCATCTGAATGTCCTGAAATGGGTGAGGAGTTCAGGATTGAATTAGTGACAGAACATAGACACTGAGCAAAGAAACAAATAAAAGTACAATTATTATTTACTTCAGGCAAAACCAACAAGATGAAAGGAAGGAAAATACCTGTCTCAGTTTTCAACACTCTTACATTGTCTTTATAATAAAACACTGAAATTTAACCAAAATTACAACATGACTCTGTTGGGAGGTGGAGAGGTGAGAAGAGTGTATCTGTGTGTAGGAGCAGAGGAAGGAAAGAAAGATAAATCTTCATCCATTATAGTGAGAAAAAAATACTTACTACTAAAGCTGTAAAATCAAGAGGTAGCAATACAAGGGTATTTTCTGGAAACCTTGAGGTAAGTGTCAAAATAATCAGCTGAAAGTTTTTGCCCCCAGGGAGAAAAAAATAGTAGAGGTAGAGAGAAATGCTACAGATGAGGTGAGCTTTTTTTTTTCTTGGAGCAAATCTTAGAGAAACTATTTTACTCTTTAAAGTGTTTGCATTTATAGCAAACTATAAGGAAAAAATGAAGGAAGTTTTTACAACTTGTTTTATAAGGTTATTACAACCTTGGTATATATGAAAATAAATTTATAGACCAATCTTTGTTAGAAACATAGATGCAGAAATCTCATATAAAATAGTAACATATATAATTTAGCAGCATTTGAAAAATAATGTGCCAAATCCAAATATATTTAATCCCAGAAATCAAAGAGCAAAAAAAGCATTTAAAAATTAATCAGTATGACAGGCTGAATTTAACAAATGAAAAGGAAAAACGTGTGACCATTTAAATAAATTTTGGGAAGTCATTTGATAAAATTGAATCCTTATTCTGGAAATAGACCCTTAAATAAATTGTGGAGACAACATCCTTCATAGGATAATAGGTATCTATTTAAAATCTACATCATACATTATATTTAATGATAAACTTTAGAAGCAATTCCATTAAATTGAGAAACATAGCAAGAATATGTACTATCACTCCTTCTAGCCATTGCATTAAGATAAGAGAAAAGTCATAAGTATTGAAGAGAAAGAAATGTCTTTATGTATAGTGATTGTTTTTATAGGAAGTCCACCAAAATTTACCAAAACCTCCCATAATTAATAAGAAAACTCTGCATGATAGCTGGATATCACTTTACTATACAAAAATCAATATTTTATATATACCAAGAGTAAACTTTCAAAGTGAAATGAAAATTAAAATTTCATTCACAATAGTAACAGATCTCTGAGGCAATTAGTACTAAATCAATAAATATGTGTATTATAACTCTGGAAAAAATTTTCAAAACATTATTGAATTCCATGAAAGATTTTCTGATATAATAGAAATGTTCATTGATTGGGAAACTCAATATCACATATGTCAGTTCTCACCCAGTTTAATCTATAAATGCAAAGAATGTCAATTAAAACCCCAAGGAAGTTTTCAGAACTTGACAAGCTAATCCTTAAGTTCATGAGGAAGAGAAAAAGGCCCAAAGTAGCCAACACAATTTTGGAGAAAAGAAGAAGGCTAGGGTTGGTGGTGGTGCTTTCCTTGTCAGATACTAGGATGCTTTATAACAGAATTACTAAATGAGGTAATACAGTACCGACAGAAATACAGGAAAATAGACCAATAAAGCAAAAAGAGGCAAAACCAACAAAAAGGGTACATAGCTCAACAGTAGTGGACATGCTTAGCAAGCAGGACGTCCTGGGTTGAGTCCCCAGTAGCGCCACTTAATAAATTAATAAATAAATAAACTAATTACCTCCCCTCTGCAAAAAAAAAAAAAGGAAACTTAATATATAACAGATGGCTTTACAAATCAAGTGGCACAAATAGACTATTAAAACAATAAGTCAAAACAATTGGTTATCTATATGGAAAAATAAAATTGGATCCCTACCTCACACCATACACAAATACATACTAGGTGGATTAAAGACTTAATTATGGGGGAAAAATGTTTAAGTGTTCTCTAAAAAATGCAGAAGAACATATTATGACTTGGAGTAAGGAAGGATTATGTAAGCAAGACACAAAATGTGATTACATAAAAAATTTTAAATTCTTTTCAACAATAGACACAGAAAAATGAAGAAAATAAATCATAGGCTGGGTAACAGTGTTTGCAATGTACACAACTTACAAAGGCATCCTATCCAAAATCAATAAAGAACTAATGACAAGCAAATAATGACAAGCAAACAAATGGATAAATAGCACGCACACACACAAACAGTCCAGAAAAGAGGCAAGGCAGATGAAAAATAAACAAATGTAACCACATTGAGCCCTCCTAACAATCTGAGGAAATGCAAAATGAGGCGCTTAGAGACGAGTGCATACCAACCAGACTGGCAAACATTAAAGAACCTGACATCAAATGTTAGCAAAGTAGGGGGAAATGGGCACGCTCAAGACACTGGTAATAATGCAAACTGATACTGCCTCTTTAGCGGGCAATTTAAAAATATCTAGAAAAGTTGAAAATCTAGGTGCCATACATACACTCCAGCTTTTCCACTTTTAGGATCTACCCTAGAGAAACAAGAACAAACGCATACAAAGAGCCGTGCAGAAGAATGTACATCTCTGACAATGGTTTGTAATAATAGCAAAACACTGACACATGACCTTAGCTATCAATGGCTCTGACCCTCTGGACAGAAGCTTCAGTGCTGTGACATATCTGGTGTGGCTGCATTAAGTATCTCCAATATTTCAGGAATTTCACGGTCAGCCATTTCAGGTCCAATATCATGTGAGCTACACACACTCTAAAAACAAAAACATTCTCTTCCATGTTGCAGTTTTGTGCCTGTTATCAGAAGGGAAAAACCATGTCATCCGTTAGAACCCAAGCTCAGGAGCCTCAGGAGTGATGGGTTCAAAGTTCAGTTTTGCCAATTTAAGAGAAGACAAATGTAATCTTCTGGGATATGAACAAGCAAAGAGTGACAGCTATGTTGATCCAATATTTATTTGCCAGTTGTAAAAAAAAAAAGAGTCTTTTGATTTTGTGCATTTGCTCTCAGTGAGAGCCACAGGTTCTACGAGTGTAAATGTGGTTGGAAAGAATCGATACCAGCTGATTCCCTGATGATCAGTGGGCTCCTCTGAATGGTCCCTGGTGACACATTCTCCTTTGAACACTGAGTACTTTTGGCAAGAGGCGCCACTTGGACCAGGCAGCTGTGCTTTCCAGAGCTCTGAACATCTGTCCAAATTGCAGCACAAAACCTGCCTGTCCCGAATTGACCTCATTACTCATTTATAAACATACGAATAGATGATGGGGGAAAATCATCCTTGTGCTCCACCAGGGACTGCTCGTTACACTCCCCATCAACTCTGCTGCTGGCTTGCATTTCTGGGGAGACCTGGAGAGCTTTTCAAAGGCAGCCTTAACAAACAGCACATTACCACTTTGGATGCAGCGTGGACATAACAAGCCTGGAAAAGAGAACAGTCTTTGTCCCTCCTATTCAGAGATGAATCATACATGTTAACATGAATGCATCGTCCAGAGCGCTCGTTCTTTGATGCTTGTTTCCTGTTTCCTCTTTTAACAAGCTGCCCAGGTTTCCCTGTGTGCCGTGGGCTTTGTGAGCCCCTAAATGGTTTCTAGGGAGCTGCCAGTAGCATTAGCTGGTTTGGTAAAGCATTTGGACTCTTGCCCGGTTTCCACTTCACCTTCAGATGAGGAGGAGCCCAGCTGAAAGCCCTGGTCAGACTCTGTGCTTCCTGTAGTTTTTATAGAAGCCCAAGGGCAGCCTAAGAAGGATGAAATGCTTTGGTTCAATTTTCAGATCAAATCCAAGTAACAAGAAATGAGTAATACCGTTAAGCACAAGCTCCTTTTTTTTGTACAAAGGATGCTTCATTTTTGAATTAATTTTCATTCTTCTTCAGATAAAGTCAATAGATCCATTAACAGGTAATAAAGCATGTATTGATTACCTTGCACAGGCCATTTACAGTAAGTGGTCAGAGGTATGGACAGCATACATTTGAACCCTGCCTCTCATATTTCCTAGCTGTGTGGTCTTGGGCGATTAACTGAATTTCTCTAAGCCTCAGTTTCCTCATCTGTAAAATGAGAATAGTGCCAATAAATACCTCCCAGGGTCGTTGTGAGTTAACACATGCAAAGATCCTAGAACAGTGTCAAGCACATGGCAACTGTTCAGTAAATGTTGGCTACGGTGCAAACCTAGTGCTATGTTACACATTTGAGGATCAGAGAAATTATGCAGCACTGCTGCCTCCCTCCAAGGTATTTAATTGAAAGAGACAAGTACTATTCATATGAGATAATTAGTGCACAAAGCATTTTCTTTGTCAGCAGCATATGCTGAGGTAAACTCCTATGCAGAGCGAAGCAGACTGTTAGGAAAGAAGATTGCACGTGCTCTGCCATTTCCACCACGTGGTTCTCAAAGAGTTAACAGAGCGATTAGATCTGGGAGCAATGAAAACATGAAGTCAGCCTCACAGAGGAGGCAGAACTTGACCTGGGCCTTGAAGTTTCAGTGAAATATACACAGGTAGAAGAGAGATAGGGCAAGGCCATTTTAGAAGGAAGAACTAAGTGAGAGAAGAGACAGATGGAAGGAACTGGGCACGTGAGGAAATGGCGAGGCAACCTACAAAAATGGGACTTGGGCACCTGTCACTCTCTGCAGCACCAGTTCTGAACGGTGCACCTGCAGTGACTTTGTTCATTGCTTTTCCAACCAAACGCCCCTGTTTCTGTCTGTGCTTTCTCATCCCCCCTTTATCTCCCTTCCTTTACCCAACAGACTAGACGCTTCCCCCTTGTGAGTACAGTTGGAATCCTCCCCTAGCTGAACAGCCTCTGGGCACTGTTCTAAAAGGTCTCTTCTGCCTCAGCGTGGTCCCTGGTATCCATTCTCCAGGCTGGTGCTTTTGTCTGGTTTGAGCCAGATGAATGGACAGGAAAGAGACCTGTTAATCAGTGATGTTCGTTGTCAGCTGCTTCATGAAGGCACATTTTAGTATGAAACCTACCTAACATCTTTGCCAGAGATATGGCCCAGTGATGGCTTAGAATCAGTCTTAAACTCTCTTACTGGATTAACATTAATAGCTGTTGCTTTATAATCTCCTCACCAAATCCCCAGGTGAAAGATGAAGACACTATCTAGGAGAGAACACTCCCCCCCCCCTAAAAAATGAATATCTGAACAAAATTAGTGTGAGCTTCCTTCAAAGTGTCTTTCCTCCATGTTCCTTTAATTGAAAATTTCATGTTCATTATGTCTCTTGAGTGAAAACAAAATACAGCTAGGTACGTGCAGGGAGAAGAGATGGTATCACAAAGGAGAGGAAGACTCTGCTTTTTGATGCCCTAAAAAAAAAAAAAAAAAAAACCGAGCTGGAGGTTAGCAAACCCAGTAAGCCTGAGAGGGATTCTTTATCTCCAAGTGGGGCTCTTCAACACCTGCTCACCTCGTCGCGTAGCGATTTCCAGTAGAATTGCAAATCTTGGGCCCATCACCCTCACTAATAGTAAGGCCTCCAAGTAATGGGGACATTGGACTTGGTCTCCAGCTGGGTGAGGTGGACTGCATTCAACAACTTTTTCATCTTGAGTCTGATCCTTCCAGACTGGTCCTTCCAGACTGGTCCACAGCTTCCAAGCTCCAGGGTTGTGCTGTATAGGAGGGCTGATGCAGAGTGAGGAAACTCTCAAAGGGTCTATTTCCCTTTCAAAGCCTAGGCTCTTCTTCACCCTCGACAAGGGAATGTCCTAAACAGGACTCCTTCCCCCTGCTGAGTTGTCAGTATCTGGCGGAAGGCCTTTGAATCAGAACAAAATAATTCTGCACAAATGCATGGTGATTACTGGCCCACTCCTTGGGCATCCAGTGGTACATGATAAGCACTGGTATCTGGTGCAGAAGGGAAACACGGTCAAGACAACAATAAAAGGGAAGACACTTTTGCCTTTCTCTGTTATAAGCCAAAGGGTTTTGTAGACAAGGTGAAGCAAACCACAAACATGGCCTTCGGGCAGATACGCACAGCAAGCGGGCAGACTTTGCATGTAATTCTGAACTGGTCTGAACACCCCAGAAGTACTAGCTGGCGTCTCCTCCGTTGCATGAACCTTTTCTCAGTGTCTTACTACCTGCAGGGACTTGTTCAGTACCTGGCACAGGTGAATATTTAATAAGTTAATCAAACTTGTACATTAAGGGCTCAGAACATCTGAACACAATCAATCAGAAGAATGAGAGATCGGGGAATCCCGTGCGTTGATGGGGTTATGATTCTGTTTGTTTAGTCCACAGGGGAGAAAACATGCAGTGTTGATGATTTAACAGGTCAGCTTCATCCATGCAGGAGAGAGCTTAGGGGTCCATGGTGTGGGGAATTTTCATTTTACTCTGGCACTGATTGGAATGCACGTGGGTTAATGTGTGTGATCCCATCAAATGGCTACTGAGTGAGCCGGGCAGCGCTGGAATCTACAGGAGACACAGATATTGGTTCTCTGCTCATATCGATGTATGTGTTCCATGGGAGAAATTGTGTGGACAAATTGAAAGTTTCAAAGTTCCTGAGGGTCTTCTGTGATTAAAGTCTTGTCGCAAAGAATAGGAAGGAGGCACTGGATCTAATCAAGGGTTCTATTAGAACTAAAGGGCAATGTAGTGAAAGAGAATATGAGAAGAAAAACATTTATGTATAACTGAGTCACTATGCTGTACACCAGAAACTAACACAACATTGAAAACCAACTATACTGCAATTTAAATTAATTAATTAATAAACAAACAAAAGGGTGAAATATATAGGAAGGAAATTTCAACACTACAACAACGTTTCTTCCGGGGCAGCTTAATGATTTCAAGGAGGTCCTAGATAACCAAGTTTTTGAGGGTTCTGTGGTCAAGGGAACCCATGATTTTTGTCTTCATACCTCTAATACTCAGTGCAGTGGCTGGCACATAGAAGGTCCAAGAGAAATCATAAAATATTAGAGATACTAATGCTCTTATCCAATCACAACACTGACTCATGAGGGAAACAAACCCCAAAAAGGCTAACTGACTTCCACCACATCTCACACTACATCAGCACCAGAGCCCAGGTCTTTAAATGCCATTTCAGTGCTCCTCCTGGTAGAGAAACATTTCACATTTATATTCAGAAAAATACTCTTGAGTGTTAGGTAGGCTCACATATTAAATGGTTTCCCAAGCTATTTGTAGAACTTCTTAAAAGAAAGGGTTGTTTCAGGACATGGTGAATTGGACCATCGCACCACCATCTCCTCCACAGCAGAGACTGATATGAAAGGACATGAAAAAAAAAGGCACCCAGTGGATTTACTGCCTCCAAAGGGCTAAAACCCCCACTGAGAGAGCTGGAACTTCAATAACTGAGTTGGGTGTGGGGGCTGACTTCCCAGTTCACCCTCTTGATTGACATAGATTCATGGAGGAGTTTCAACCATGTACTCAACAAACATTGTTTATGTTCCAAGCACTGGGTCCTGCGGATGGTGCTGGAAGGATGCAGAGAGAAAGGTGATGTTGGATGTTGACCATTAGTCCAACTGCTTCTATGCACAGTACATGGGTTGAGGGACAGATGAAATGATGGAGAAGCTCCAAAGAGGGGAAGACCCCATCTCCTGGGAGGCAGTCAGGTCTTTGGAGGATGAATAGGATCTGCAGATGTGGTTTAAAGACCATCCCAGGCAGAGGGGACTGAGTGGGCTAGGGCGTAGAGGCTGGAGATCTCTGATCTGTGTGTAATACTAAATCATTTTCTCAGGATGTACTACGATTTATGGGTTTAAAAAAAGCCAGCAGTGATAAATGCTTGGTGCTCAATGATTGGGACTTTGATACAAAGAGCTTAGAGAGTTTAGGGAGCCACTGACAGTTCCCAAGCAGAGCAGTGACTGAGCAGTAGTGCAGAGGTTTGTGTAGTGGGTGCTGTCAATGTTCTGTCAAGTGCCCAGGTCCCCTAGATCCCTTTTGCTGTTTCTCTGTGCCCCATTTCCCGGCTTCTGTATGCATTGCTTCTAACGGTTCACACCTGTGATTTTATTCTGATGACTGTCTTTGGGTCACGGGAGGAACTTTGACTAAATAAGCACAGTGCTGCAGGGGGAGGGTACCGCTCAGCGGTAGAGCGCGTGCTTAGCATGCACAAGGTCCTGGGTTCAATCTCCAGCACCTCCATTAAAAATAAATAAATAAATATAATTAACCCTCCCCCCAAAAAAAGCACGTTGCTGATAGTGCTGGAGAATTGGCACTTGGGCAGCACTTGGCCAATGAGTGACAGTGGAGAGACGTGAGAGCTCCGCCGCCTTGCCCCGCTGGCACAAACTCTGAGGCGTAGCGCGCACTGCGGAGTTCCCTGAAGGGTCGGACGGGGCTGGGCTGTGTGTGAAAGCTCCTCTGTACCTAGATTCTTCCCCTCCTGTCTTGCTTCCTGCATCCCTTACCAGCTTCTCCCAGGAAGCGCTTCCTGGGTACGTGGCTTCTTCATGAATCCTCATCTCAAGGTCTGCTTCTAACAGGTTGGAATAAAAGGAGTGCTAAGCTCAGACCAGTTAAGAAGCTACTGAGAAACTCCAAGCAAAAGATTGCAGAGACCTGTGCTAGGATGGTGGCCATGTGATAAGGGCAGAGAAGGGAGGGGGGTATATTCCAGGAACAAGTAGACAAGACCCTTAGGTACATGAGGTGAGGGAAATAGGAGTCAAGAGAGAGCCTGTAATTTCGAGCCTATGTAACAGGATTCTGTTCAAAGAGCTGGAGAACCCTAAAAGGAAGAGCATATTTGGGAGAAAAGACTGGTTTAGTTTGGAGAGGTACCTGTGTAGTAATAGGAGGAGAATCCAGTATGAAGGCTGAGCAGTTAACAGAAGGGGCCATGGGTGGATGGAGATCTCAGTTTTGGCTGTTGTAAGCACTGAGCTATTCACTGAAACCATGATGAGGAGAAACTTCTGGAGAGAACCTAGCCATTGTGTCCATCTTTGGAAGTCCCCCAAAAAGGATGCAAAGCTCTTAGCCTTTGGAAAACCGAGTGCAACCCCAGCAGTGGGCATGACAAGGTCTGGGATGGATCTGAGCTGACTTCTTTACCAATCTGTCTGTTTATAAAAACACTCAGTGAGCGCCCTGCCTAGGAGGTGACCTCCACTCCTGCAGCCCCTTCTCTCAGAAATGTGTCTAGAAAGTGTTCGGGGGCCTGACACACACTGGAGAAGAAGCTGTGACAGTTTCGAGGACGTTGAACAAAAGGCAACACTGTCTTTAAAGAGCTCATTGGGGAACTGTGAATGAATCTGTTATTTTAGTCCAAAGATATTGTTACAGGATATTAAGACTAGAAGAGACCTGAGAAGTCATTTAATTCATATGGCAGATGAAGAAGCCAGCGGGAAACAATTGCGTGGTCAGTCGTGGCTGGATCGTGACCAGAGAACATATGCCTTCCAAGGCCTGTGCTAGGCTTTTTCCTCACTCAAAGCCGTGCCCACCCTGCTCCTGTGTTCTCCGTCCCTGTCCTGAACTGCCACTCACATCCTAGTCATGGGTGGGAGGCTCTCTGCAGGGAGTCATTTTCCAAATGAAGTGGTGTTATAGCAACTGGAGCATCTTAACATGTCCTAGGACTATTGCTAAGGATTTACTGGGATGAAGGATGTGAAAATGCAGAAGAATGCTATTCACATGCAGCAACAAGGCGAAATGTCTCTACCTTCTGGCTCTGTTCCTATGCAATAATTATGAAGTCAATTAAGATCATGAAATGAAGTGAAGCCATCAGACCCCTGCAGGACTAAGCTCTCTTCCCTCCTTTTCATTTACACGAGACTTCAAGCAACCAAAGACGCATCACTTGTATCTATTGAAGAGGAGTCATATTAGACCCAAGCTCCTAGTTAATTAAGTCAAGCGGGTGTCTCTGCCATGAAATAATCAAGCCCACAGACATACACTGATCAGCAAACTTGGGCCAGGCATGGTACAAGCTTCTGGAATTAGAGAAATGAAGTGCAGTCCATGGCCTCAGGGAGTCAGTCTAGCAGAGGCAGAAACTTGTAAAGAAATGATCAAAATACAAGGAAGTAAGTGCAATGATGGAGAGCAATGCAAGGCACAGTTTGGCAAAATAGGAGTGTAGGGTCTCTCTAGGGAAGGACTTGATTTACAGAGAAGTTGATGCTTGACATAGAACTTGGATGAGTTGGAGGTGAGCCAGATGAGAAAGCCAGGGGATGAAGAGCATCATGCCAGGAAAGTCAACAGCAACAGCAAAGTCAAGGAAGTAGGGAAGGCTTTGCTGCTTTCAAGAACTGTAAGGGATTTAAATAGCCGGCATGTATATGCTGACATGTGGCTAGATGAGAGCTTGAGTGGATGTTAGCCTGTGGTAGCAATGGAAGGCAAGGTTGGAATGAGAGGAAACGGCCAAATGAGTGAGGGTGTTGATGCCACTATGGTTGGCTGGCTTTATAAACTCCGGGCCAGTGGTTCTCCAAGTGTGGTTTCCAAACCAGCAGAGCATCACTTTTACCTGGGAAATTGTTCAGAATGCACATTGTCAGGCCCCAACCCATCCCTACTGAATCAGGAACTCAGGGGTTAGGACCCGGGAATCTGTGTTTTCAGAAGAACTTCAGGTGATAATGATGGATGCTGAAGAGAAAGAACCACTGCTCTAGGCGCTGGGGGAAAAAAGAAGATGTTGAAAGATTGTTTTCTGAAGACAAAGAACCACATTAATTTATTGAGGCCAAAATGGAGAAGGAAAGCATTGACTTCTTTCTACAAAAATGCTACCTCCATCCTCCAGCAGTGCTCAGCCAGAGCCATCTGGGGTCCTGCCTGGGTCTTTTCAATCGCGTCCTCCTGTCTCATCAGGTAAGTAATCTTGTAGAAACAGCACCTCATTACCCTCCATCAAATGAGCAGTGAGGAAGCACTTTTCATTTAAGAGTTAGATGACTGAAAAGATTTGTCTGGGGCAATCGCAGTAGATGGCAGTGATTTAAGCTAAATTCAGTTCTGCAAGACAGCTGAGCTATGGGACAACTTGTGTAAAGTTTAGGCAGAGGAATCAGCAGGAATGTTGAACAGGGCTCTCAAACCTGAAATAGCAGGAATTAAATGCATTCCTGGCTCCTCTTTCAAACCAATTTATAGATTGAATAAAATGGAAGTTTGCACCTGACCTCTCATCTGAAGGTGAGGTTAGATAGCTCGTGACTTGGTTGACTGAAAAAGCAAACAGTCAACCACCACTGTCACCCTCCCCCAAGGACACTAATGAAAAAAAATGGAAAAATCAGTAGAGAAGCCAAATGATTCATAAAAATCAATTTAAGCTGCATGAGATAAGCAGAAAGCTTACATTTAAAAAAATACAGTTAGGGCATCAGACAATTCCAAATGAAAATAAATGTCTTTAAACAAGACTCTGTATAAGCGTGGGTAATTGCATTGGGCAGGAATTGACCACAAAATCCATGGTTACAATCCAGAGATATCCTTGGCTAGGGACACATTGTAACGGACCCAGAAGAGGTAAAAGGAGCAATTTGTGGATCAGCACACTAAACAAAGCCTTGGGAATGATGGACCAAGAGGCTCAGAAGCTGGTTTGGTGTACGTGTCGGGAGCCTCCCCTTTTACCATGATACACACGGCCCACAGCTCCCTACTCTGACAGCTGGAGCTGGTGTGGAAGCCAGCAGGGCACATAGTCAATAGGCAATTACAGTAATCGAATCTTGGAGGAAGTGACACAAGTGTAAATCGCTGACTCCCAGTTGGCCTGTGATTAACGTGGCAACAACTTGGATGTGATTCCGTCCATGGAAGCAAAGACAGCCTAGTCACTTGGGGTAAAAATTAGTAAAAGAGTGTCCTACTCTATCCATTATGCCCAAACTCTCAGTTAGTACCAGCTGGAGAGGAAGTCTGGGATGAGAGGAATAGGTGAGTGCACCTAGAAATAAGAAAAGTGTGTGTTGGAAGTACCAAGTGTTTACAAACGCCCTCACATATGTATGAATTCGCTCAGTCCTTCATGGAGCAGATGTTAGCACGAGCCCTGTTTTATCCCTTTTTGACACGGATGCAGGCTTAGAGGGGTGAAACAGCCTTCTCAAACAAGCCAGGTGGCCGCACATCCGATTTGAACTCATGAGTTTTCTCAACTTAGATCCTAAATTCCTCCGACCACAAGAAGAAGAAGGTAGTTAACTGGGGCTGCAGGGGGAAGGCAAAGTGATGCATGGGTGTATAATCAAAGAAGGGTAATGAAAAGCTGGTTAGATCAAACCTTAGGCATTAATCGCAGCCCCAAACTGAATAGCATCTCAACTGTGGCTCATCTGGGTACTCAGGAGTAAGAAGACTCTCCAGACCTTGGCTGCAAATGGAACTGCAGAGGGGAAAAAAGACTTTTACCTTGACTTTGGGATTCAAGAGACAGTGGCAGCAAACTAAGAGACATGCAGATTTTAAGTGTGCTTTGCAAAGGGAGGCTTGGAGGAATAAGTTAGACAGAGCCATTCATGAGAAACATGGTGGGGCAGCGTCACAGCTCACTTCCCAGTGGGGTCGGGATTGGGAGTTCCCCAGCTCTTGTTCTCAGTGAAGCTGATTTTAAGTTACAGAGGGAAATGGAGGTGATAGTTACAGCCCTTGGAGGAGATCAAGTGTGTTGGAACCAGGACTTTGTGTCATAAGTAGAGGAGGAGATGGGAAAACAAGCTATCATGCTAAGGGGGAAAATGCCTTGGCAGACAGGGAACCTCATCTTCCTGACAGAGGCTGAGGCTGAGAAAGGGGACAGGCATCAGTCCAGCTGAGGGGGCAAGCAGCCCCGGGTTGGTCCTGGCTTTGCCGGTGAGGAATCATGAGGAAACCTCTGGCCATGGGTTCCACCCACCTGGGGACCGATGCTGCCCTGTAATGCCACTCTG
Organism: Vicugna pacos; assembly: GCF_048564905.1. NCBI lineage: Eukaryota > Metazoa > Chordata > Mammalia > Artiodactyla > Camelidae > Vicugna > Vicugna pacos. Next base: position 19,480,848 of record NW_027328742.1, on the reverse strand, counting down.
TTTGCACTCACACGCACAGCTCCTGCCGACACACCACTGGAGGTGTCATCCAGGAGGATGAGGACCACTCCTCAGCTATGAGCTATCAGATCTAGGGGAATTATTTCAGACTTGCTCTCAGAAGCAAGCACTTTCAGACCCCCTCAGGAGAAGGTGAGGGAGGCCTGAGTACCACCCATTGCTGTTTGTTTCACCTCTTCCCTAAACCATCACTCCCTTGGGAGAACAGTCATATAATAGCTCATAGAGACAGGGAAGACATCTTATTCTCTTTATTGGGAGGTGGCCAATGAACAGGAGGTGGGCAAGAGGGAGATGCTCTAATAAACTGCTCGTGATGGGGACTAGGAGGGCAAAAGCAAGCTCAAGTGATGAAGGACGGCCAGGCCCAGCCTTCAGGAGGTGACAGGCTCCTAACTAGAGGACCTTGGTTTGCAAACGTCATGGTGAGTTTGGGCATCCATGGGAGGGAAAAGGCTAGCAGAGTGTTAAACTGGCCTGCCTCCTAACTCAAGAGACGTTAACATTGGGAACAACTTAAAGAAGACATCCGGTGACGCTAAGGAGCTCCGTGATACCCAGGTCGTGGCCAAGAGACCAGAGAGGGATGCTGGTAGAACAGCAGGGTCCAAGGAGAGAGGTCAAGGTGTTGGCTGTGGGGTGGGATGTAACTTCCTTTTCTGTGTCCTCTACAAACCCTTTGTCAGACTCTACATGCTTATTGATGCTTTTCCACAAGTGAGTTTTTACTGGGGGTCAAGGTCATCTAGGAAACTAGAAAACAAACTTGAGTTCTGCTATCTGCAGGGACCCAGAAGCTAATGGTTAGGGAAACGGCCCTCTTGTCCATGGACCATCTTATTTACCGTTGTCAGCAACTTTGTGGAGTAGGTACCATTATCATCACTTGGAAGTGAGGAAGCCGGACCCCTCAGAGGTCTTGTAATTTGCCCCAAAGCTGAGGCACAGTACCCAAATCTTGGTGATGCTAACGCTCACTTGCTTCACTCTGTGTGAACGGTTCTCAGATGTGGCCCCCAGACCAGCAGCATCAGCCTCATCCTGGAACTGGTTAGAAATGCAAACCCTCAGGTTGCACCCCGGATCAACTGAACCAGATGCTCTGGGGGTGGGGCCAGCACCTGTGCTTTCACAGACCTTCCCGATGATTGTGACGCCTTGAGGACCATTGATCCGCACTTCAGCGCCTCTCAGAAAGCCCACGCAGAACTTCCGGTCTGACGGGTCTGTTACTCACTGCCGGGGACACGACGTGCCCCTTGACAGCTCGAGGTGCCTGAGCGAGCAAAACCTGCAGAGACAAAAAAAATCAGTTGCTCGGCTGTAAAATTAGATATAACTCAAAAATCTCAGAGGAACTGATGGGCTCCCCTGGGTGGGGAGTGTGCAGACATAATTACAGTTTGAAAGTCAAGGCAACGGTGTTAAAAAGAAACTTCACCAACAGCTCCGACGTCACCTGCCCCCAGGCCACCTTAGCAGTGTCTGTGTTTGGGCAGGGCCATCCTTCCTGGTTTGCCATGGCTACAGGCTGTCTGGGGAAACAGGGGCAGTGGCTCTTTCAGATTTTTATGAGTAATATAAACATGTGGCTCAGGAAAACGGAGCTCTGGACTGAGCCACAGAGAAGCAGAAAGTGTGATGTAATGGGAACGTCCCCTGGCTTTTGAGCTCTCATTTCAGGTCTTCGCTCTGCAGACCGTTCTCTGTGTGAGCTCAGGCAACTCACATAAGCTCTTTGTAAAGTCAGGAACATGACAGCATCTACTTCTCAGAGTTGGTCAGGAGAACGAGACGACGCGTAAGGCAGTGTTTTGTAAAATGCAGTCGGGTGCATTGTTGTTGTTTAGAGCGAGAGTGTCATCCACTCTCCTACCCCCTCAACCTTCAGACTTCACAGGTAGATGCCTCCTTCCTTCGAAGTCCCCCTCTCGCTAGAGCTGGTGATTGATAACAGGTGTTCATCTGCTAAGTGAATCCTTGCATCCTCTGATCCCTCGTGGATCACACGGTGCCGTAAGAACATGCCAGGGCGGGCGGGGACAGGCCAGCAGGAGGAGGGATGTGGGAGCCTTTTAGGAAGTTTTCCTGCAGAGGAGCCCCATTGTTTTTCAGTCAGACAGGGGCACTTGGAATCCATTCTCACCACCACCCACCCGCTCCACTTATAGATGAGGAAACAGAGCCCAGAACGGGAAGTGACCTGCTCAAATAGCCTGTTTCTTTATGGGCTCCATTCTGAGAGGATGTGCCCCTGGGAGGTGAGAGCACCTGACCTGGGGCAAAAACCCATCCTCAGGGGCCAACGCATACCATTTCTCTGGTGCATTTACACATGACCAAAACCCGCTCCCAGGCAGAACTTTTTCTAGTTACATTGCATAACCAAAGCGTCTGCTAGATTGCAAGTCAACACAGGGGCTAGGAAAAGTCCAGAAATTTTTGAATGCAGAGCAGTTAGAATGTACCTGTAATCTCTGAAAGGCAGCCTGGTGCTAGAAAGCGTGCTCGCCTTGGGAAAACAAAGACAGAGCAAATTTCAGTACTCTTCCTCATCAGCATCATATCAGTAACGTGTTGGGTTCTTATCTAGTGTCAGGTGTGGTGCCAAGTGCTTTGTTTGGATTATCTCATTTCATCCTTCTGAGTCCGTGGATTAGGTGTGAGTATTTCCCCCATTCTGAAGACGCAAGCACTGAAGCTTACTAACTCAGGGGTAAGTGATCTGTCCAAGGTCAAGTGGGCTGGCTGTTAACCCAGCCAGACTCCAGAGCTTGAACTCATGCTGCTCTGCTTTCTGAAAGGGCCACCCCTTCCAGGCAGGTGGCTTGGGCCCGATTAGTTCACCTCTCTGAATGTCACCTGCAAACATTCCAGTTAACAGTAATCCAGCAGACCTCACAGGGCCGTTGCAGGGATCAAAAAAGAAAATAAAAATCACTTTGTCCACCTACCACACACACAAAACTAGTTAATACTACTATTGCTAACTTACAAAAAGAATAAAGGACGCATTTATTGTAGGATGATTTAAGTGGGAATAAAGGAACAGGAGTAGGGCCAGAAAGCCTAGGGTAAAGCGGATTACTGCAACGGAGCCGTGAATAAATTGGCTTGGAATGTCCCATTAGTCAAGGCAAAAAAAGAAAATGATGCTTTTCACAGTCCTCACTAGCTTATCAAAGAAGAAACAGCATATTATCAAGAAATACCAACTTCTTGTACTACCTTCTTGGGATGATGTATTCCCTCGGTCCTTGTTCTATAAAGGATAATAAGCAACATCGTAGAGGCTGCTTATGGTAATGATTGTATAGAAATTTCAGGAAAGTTTTTTGAGTGACCTTCCTTACAAAAACCGAGGGCTTAATTGTCATTCTAGGAAGGTGCTTCAATGAGTTAAAATAATGCAGTCAGTGCATGTGTAGCCTTCTGCTGCCTTCATAGAGAAACAGAATCTATCTGAAAAAGAGTTGAAATTTGATCTCGGTAACATGGAAGGATTTTAAATATAGAGGCTTTTCCTTGGAGGAGCTGGGTCCAAGATTTCTCTAAAACGATTCCATCTTCTGCCTCCCCGTATGCAAACAGAGGACTTCTCCAAGAGGACTGCTCTCAGCCTTCTTTAAGAGGGGTGCACATGGGGCTGCATGCAGAGGAGGGGGGCGCATCCAGTGAAGGCAAACCAAGCATCAGCAGAGGGGTGTGAGGATTGGTGAGACAGATGAGACCAGGAGGAGGCAGGGTGGCTGCCCTTGGGCACCCAAGGACCTGTCAGGTGGGAGAGGGCATAGAAATAAGAGCAACAGGTAGAAACTACCCATAGACCCGTTGATTTTATCACAAGCTCAGGTAGTAATTACTCTGCCTTAGATGGACCTTTTGGATGACCCTCCTTCTGAGAAGGTAACTTACTTGTATTCCGATTTTCATGGCCATGACATCTGTGGGGGATTGGATGTTGAAAGGTAGCTAACTTGTAGGAAACAGTATCATCCCCCCCCCCCCGCCTTCTCCCTCCAATGTGAGCTTTTGGAAAACAGTGTAGCACAGTGTCAAAGGCACGAGTTCTCCCACTAAGTTCCCTGGGTTCAAACCCATCTGCTGTGTTTCCTGGAAACAACAGTAAACTTGCCTCTTGGAGTTAGACTAGGTGATCAGCTCCCTTCTCAGATCCACTCCCACGCCTTCCACCGCGGTGCTCAGTACCCAAGAGGCCGCCCTCTGTGGACTGTACCACCCAGCTCAGGGCCCTGTGACTTCCTCTGTGGCTCAGCCGATGGACGGTGGGATGAGGAGGGTCAGGGAACTTCTTACCTTCCAGGACCTCCACACAGTCCGCTCTCACTGAGCGCCCCCTCACTGGGGCAGTGGATGCTGCCCCCTCCACCACAGCTCTTGCCTCTAGATCCTAAAACACCATGACCTTCCTTGCCCTTTTCCATTGTTGCACGAGCGGTTGTGATTCCCACTGTCCATCGTCTGTGGCTGCTGCCCCATCCCTGATCGTTCTCTTCATCCAGACTGCATACCTGTAAGAGTAAGTGTCTCCTTTCCTAAACTCTCTTCATTTATACCCTTTTTTTGATATTATAAGCTGCTTTATTTTTCCAAGATTCATAATATCTTTGCAAAGCATATGGCTGAAAATCCCCTACTGATAGAGCACTCTAGTATGGACCAAATCTTGTTGATAACAAGAGTGACACCTGACACAAAAGTATTTGCAAAACATTAAAGCACACAGCCCGGCAAGTGCCTGCCAGGGGCACTACGCAAAAGGAATGTCTTCCTAGCCCCTTTGTGGGGTCCTGCAGCCACCCCTGAGTTCCCTTGGGCTCCTTGGGTAGAAGGCGTCCTGTAAGCTTTTTTTACATCCGCATAGCACCCCCGCCCCATAATTTTTGTATGGTTTTCTTCATCTTTTCCTCCACCCTAGCCATCTCGTCATACTCTTATCATCTCGTTGCTCAAATGCACATCCTGTATGGCCTCCTTATGTTCCTTGAGACACTGAGCCGGCCCCTATTGGTCTTTCTTTTGGCTTTCCTGGGCACATCAGCCCAGCTGGGTGCTTTCCTCCAGCCCTTGGTTTGCTGGCTGGCTTTCCCTCTTTTGGCTTTGCATCACACTCAGGCTTTTCCTTATCCTTTAGTACTTCCTCATCTTCTGTCCTTCCCTTGTCTCCTGACTTCCCCTTGTCTTCCCCAGTACCAGCTCCTCCTCGCTTTCCCGCATCCGGTGGCTGTCCTTTGTTTTGCATCTCTCCTCGGTTCTCTTGCATTCTTTCCTTTTCTCTGCAAGGTTTTTCCATGTTAAGAAGCTCCTCCTTTTGCTGTCCTGCAGGGATTCTGGACGGGTTCCTCCTCTTCTCCTAGCCCAGCAGAGTGCTGGGAACAGCAATCTCACACTTAGTGCCTAGACAGGATGCGACACCTGTAAGTGCACAGTAAACGCTGGGGATTACTATGAGCAGCAGCAGCGGGGTGGTGGCAGCAGTGGAAGTACAGCCCAGCCCCTCCTTAGCTTCAAGGGACATACGTAAGCTTTTTCTTATTTCTACGGTCTGAGCCATCCCAGAACGGGAAGCTCTACCTGATGAACCACTGGGTCCTCTGGCTGGAGCAGATTAGCTGAAAACCCTCATTTGATTTGGAGACACTAAGTAGAGAGGGGTTTCATCCTGAATGGAAAAAAGGACAGCTCAGGGTGGGACACCTATCAGACATGAACCCCGACCGCAGGTGCTGCAGCCCGAGGATGGGGAGGAGGCCCCCGGGAGGGAACCCCCGGGAGCAGTGGCTGGCTGAGAGGAGCCATCCTGGACCCAGGCAGGGACAGGCTCTCTGGGCAGCTGCCCCTGCGTTTGGGATGGGAGTTGCCCACCGTCGGTTCAATGGCAGGGTGACTCCTTCCCGCAGCACCCTAGGCCACTTGGAAGGAGACCCTTATTGGGAAAGAGATGAGCTCAGATATCTGTGCTTTGGAAGCAGAACGGGTACAAGTTGGGGACGCAGGGGTGAGGACACTCCTGTGGCTTGTAGAAGAACTTGTAGCTGTCTAAGTTGGCCCCAGAGGGACTCTGCTTCCATGAAGAGGATTCCCTGTCCCTGGAAGGTCCACTGTTTCAGAGCGAGGTTGTGCCAGTCACGGGCTGGGAGGGAGCAGACAGTGCGGTCTAAGCGGGTAATCAGTGCGGAGCTTGGATGCGGAGGTGCCTTCCGAGGGCGGGCGGGCTGGGGAGAAGCGGCCGTGCGCTGCGGCCACTCCGAGTGGCCCACCGCGGCCGACAGCGTGTGCTCCTGGTACAGGGAAATGTGGGGCGAGAGGCTGGCCGTGCCCCACGTCTCAGTCAGGTCCCTGGGGTGCACCCCATCAAGTGATGGTCCTTGGCTTCACGCAGGAAAGAATTCAAGAGTGAGCCATTGAGGACTGAAGGCAGATTTATTCAGAGAGATGCACAGTCCATAGACAGTGCAGGCTGTCTCAGAAGCAAGGGAGGCCATGGCCCAGGAGACAACACATTCCACAGGCAGAGTGTGGGCTGTCTTACTCAGCAGGGAGAGCGGCCCTGCGGTGTTAGTTTTTATGGGTTCAGTAACTTCATATGCTAACAAGTGGGAGGATTATTCCAACTACTCTGGGGAAGGGGCTGGGAGCCCCAGGAATGGGCCACCACCCACTTTTTGACCTCTGATGGTCAGCCTTTATGGCGCCTGTGGGAGGACCATTTAGCAGCTATTGTATTTCAATGAGCGTATAATGATGCTCAAGGTCCACTGGGAGTTGAATCTTCTGCCATCTTGGTGCTAATTGCTGGGTCATTCTTTTCATGGCTGTGCCCTGCCCCCCTCCCCCCTGCCTCACTCAGACTTCATGTTGGTAGTTTGACATCAGCCATTGATGGAGCATTGACGTCAAACACCACAAATCAGGCTTTTGAGTTTATTTTTGTTTTTGCTTTTTGTTTTCGGAGAGCTGATTTACCAGCACGTCACTATAAGAAGCATTGCAGGGTTGTTAACAGCTAGGATCTGTTACCACTTCTAGGCTTGAAAGAACTCGGGGAGGTAGCATTTCCCAGAAACTCCAGGCAAAGCACTGTGCAGGCAAGGCCTCTGGACAGGCACTGAGGTTTTTGATAGAGAGACAGATAAAACCCATGGTTACCCCACAGGGAAGGAGCCAGGAAAGTATTTACCTAAGTATGCTTTCCTTACAGCACTGCTCCCATTGGCCAAACCCAATGAGAACCAGAAGGCCAGGAAGCCGGCGGCTAGAAATCAGGCAGGCCAGTCTCCTGGGACTGGAGGGTGAGCGTTGGCGAGCAGATCTGGAGCAAAACCAGCAACCCTGCAGCTCCCCTGCTGGGGGGTTCCAGCACTGTGCTGAGTGGACATAGGGGCTGGCCCTGGGGAGTTTGAGCCTCTTGCAACCCAAGAGTCTATGATAACAGGGCAGGTCTTCCCAAGATCCAGGGTTTCAGGCAGGTGTTTAGATGCTCGAGGTGAAGGACAGGGTGCCAAGGAAGGCACAGGAAAAACTGCAACTGTATGGAAACCAGCTTGCCTGCCTCAGTCTGGCCCTGCACAGCCTAGCATCCACTTCAGACTTTGACTAAGGACCGCCCGTCTCCAGAAACACGGCCCTTGAGTCCTTTGGAATTCATAATGAATCCCTTTTCTTTGGCTTCCGCTGTTTAGCACATTTCAGACTAGAAAGGAAACATAAACATTTCCATGCCACATCTAATACAATTATAAGGCCATTACACATTCCGAAGCGCGAAACAGCTGTTTCGAAGATTCTTATTAGAATTTAACAAAGTTTTATTTGTTTGGGGGAAAAAAAGCCAATCTTTGAAATTATGATTTAATGAGACTATTAAATGTTCATCACCAAGGGGTTACTTACTAAAGTGGCGTGGAACTTGGCTATTTGGGTTCAGAAGAGGTTAACTGAACTTTTCTTCCCCACCCCAGTGCCACACACACACACTCACACGTGACGTGCACAGAAGAATAAATCCACACGTTTTGATCTAAACCTTCTTTTCTCCCGAGTTATGACCTTTTCTTTCAAGGACAAACTTTATAAAGCTAAATAGACCTAAACCCCAAATTTCTGTGGCTGAGTTGGCTTTTAAGTCAAATTCATGAGTCTATGTAAAAATACCTTGGCTTCTAAAAATTTATCTTCCCAGCACCTTTGAAGAGGGAACTGCTTGCCCTGCAGTTCCCCAAACGATGAAATGTCTGTGGCCAGCCCCAGTATTTGGGGGTCTAAATATGTAGGTTCTCATAGGTTTTATATTATTCCTTGTGAGATTGAGAAACTTTACACACCACCCTCTTTTCTGGGGTGGGATTGGGGGTTAAGGGGAAAGAAGGATTTTCGCCTGATGACCCACCAGTGATCTAATACAGATGTGTCATTTTGTCAGGCTGCAATGCTCTGGCAGTTAATCCACCAGCATTTATAATAATTGCTGTATCCTGCAGAAGCTGTACTGTGCCACAGTGTATCCCTGGAATTCATAAGTAGGTTGTTTAAATGCAAAATAATTATTAAGCACTCATTCTTGGAATTCATCCTGAGATAAGTAGCCCTTAAGAAAATGTCTAATACAAAATGACATTTGGGTTTTAGAATATGTAACCTTTTGTATTAATGGTATCCCAAGGTGTTTTACATAGTAATTGGATGGTAGTGTGGTAAGTATTTCAGTAAATGAAATGGTTCTTGGGACTGAAGTGGAGGTTTAGCTATTCTTGGATTTCAAGTTGGATTTCATTGACTACGGGGAGGTGAGGTGGAATGCCAGGCTGTTTAAAAGTAGCCCAAGGCCTTCTTGAAACTTCATGAAAAACAGCAGGAAGCAGAAGGGGTCTCGGAGGTAGAGAGGCCGAACCCTTCTGAGCCAGATAAGGCACTTGCGCACAAAGGTGAGCTTAGTGGCTCACACAGGGCTGGGGACCAGGTGTCCTAAATAAGAGGACCTGAGGCCTAATGTTTGTTCAGGGCTCCCATCTCAGCTCTACCAGGTCCTAGCATTAACTCAGAGGAAATGCCTTAATATTGGTGGGCCTCCATTTTGTCATCCACAATAAAAATAAGTCAATCTGCTAGAGTCAAGGGAGAGATAAATATATAGATATAAAACATATATATGTATATATCCACATATATATTACGTATATATGTAACAAATTCAGTTCCAGGCACATAGTAGGTGCTTCATGAATGGCGATGATTATTATAAATCCGTGTTGCCGTAAATCTTTCCTGCTCGAACATTTTCAGTATCAATTTGCATCACTTAGCATATTAATGCTGTTATGCTTTACAATTACAAGTTATAATTAGGCAAATATGACTCATCCGACTTGCCATGTCCAAGTCTCAGCACTCCACCCGCACATCAAGAAACAAATCAGAATGCAATCAGATGCTGACTGGATACTAGATAGGAAGTTTATAATTTACTGTCTCACGGAAGATTACATTGTGCAAGTGAATTGATCTCGTGTCAGTCACGGATGTGTCGAGGCTGGATCTACGTCAAGCAGGGAGAAGATGAATGTGGGTACTAACTTGACATGTTTGGTGGGGGAATGTCTTAAATTGCAATGGGTGGGTGTTAAAAAGTGCAGCCACACAGCAACAGGCTGGGAGAGAGAGAGACGGCCGGGCAGATTTGAACAGATAACACTCTGCATTTTTTGTACATTAGAATATACATTTATATATATATATATATATATATATATACACACACATACATACACATACATATTCTTATATATTGACCACTACCACCCCCACTTAGATATATGGAAGTTCACATTTAATCCCTCAAAAATTAAGGATAATTATTAATTTTACCCAAGGAGTCACAACCAGAGAGTTCTTTGAAATGCCTCATCTCCCTAGTGTGAGTAAAGTATGATTTGACTCATTTTAAAATCAATTTACAAGTAAAATTTTCAGGAACACATCTGCTAGGTAAAGCAAGTTCTGCCAGTATCCTGTAATGAAAGTGACAGTGATATGTTCAGTTTTTATAATGGATAAAATTATGTGAGCAGAGAACATAATTATATCTTTTAGAAAGAGCATAGAAATACTTATAAACCTGGGCCTTAAAAATTACATTTTAAATTTCTAAATCAATATGTGAAACTATCCAGCATTTACCTGTTTCTCCAGATTGGCCACTGTTGAGACACCGGGTGGGTCATCCCAGAAATATTTGGGGAAACCTACTAACGGCCGCATCCAGGGGGCTGTTAGAGAGATTGCAAACCCTCTGCATGCTGGTGACATAATTTAATCCTTCAACAGCTTTGTGAATAGAATGTCATTACCCCCATTCTACTGATGAAGAAATTAAGGCTGGGAGAAGTGAAGCAATTTATATAAGCTCACGAGCCTGGCGTCCTGGGCTGGCCTCCTACATGTTTCCTAAAACACACCACTGCCTGCTCTCCTCCCACTGGCCGGGTTCAGAGCAGCGCTACCTCTCACCCCAGCTAGCACAACATCTCCGCCTCCAGCTTTGTCCCAGTCTGGTCTGGCCTGTACATCGCAGTTCTGACCCTTCCACTCTCCGCTCAAAACTGCAAGTGGCTCCTTGTTACTCATGGACAAAGTCCAAACTCTAACGTGTATTCGAGATTCTCCAGCATCTGTTCCCCATACATGTTGCTGCCCTTATTTTCACTGCTCCCTGCTTTGCATGTTTCCAGCCCAGCCGCGCAGTCTGATCATCGGTCTCTGTGAACGCCATGTATGTCACCTCACTGCTTGTTCCTGTGTCTCTTCTCCCTGAAATACCTTCCTTCCCTCTTCGTCTGGCTCCTGCTCACCCTGGGTTTCACCACCCAGGACCGTTCTCTGCCTTCCCCTGTCTCCCTCGGTGGGCTTTGGGATGCCTCCTCAGGGCTTTCATAATCCTCTGTTATCACCCTTGATGCATGATTTTGTGGGCGTGTGGTTGACTGGATGTGTCGTTCAACATCAGAGACTCTGTGATCATCTATTTCCCCCCAGGGCCTAGCTCAGGGCCTAGCTCAGGGCCTGGTCCACATTAGGGACTCAATAAATATTTGCTGAATGGTTAAATGCATAACATGAGTGAATAATAAAACAGTCCAGGGCTCTTAAATTTAAGCCCAATTCTCTTCAATATGTCAAAGCTAAGTAGCAAAAGACAGTGACCCTCCCCCGGCCCCTGGACCCCAGCATCATACTTAAGAAGCTCACAGACCCAACGGGTGTGGGACACACAGACCCAGGACTAGAGAGAAATGGTGGCAATAGGGGTGGGCGTCACGGGCGCATGGATTTCTGCAGCAGGTTCCCTCAGGAAGCGCCAGGGAGGAATCCTTCCTGCCGCTCCCTGACTTCTGCTGGTTCCCAGCAGTCCTTGGCGTTCTTGGTTTGTGGCTGCTGAGTCATGCCAGTCTCTGCTTCCGCGATCCCATGGTCTTCCTTCCGGTGTCCCTCATATGGCCTTCTTCTTGTAAGGATGCCAGTTGTTGCATTTAGGACCGCCCTAATCCAGCATGACTCGTCTCAGCTTAGCCAATGACATCTGCAGAGACCTCCTTTTTAAATAAGGTAACATACTGTTTCACATTCTGAGGTTCCGGTGGACATGAATGAGGCGGACCTCATTCAACCCCATAGAGGAGGTGTCTGTCAGTCCTTCCTACAAATGGTACAGTTTCCAGAGAGGTTACCAAGACCCTTCTTTACCCCAACCCCAAGCTCAGGTTGGAGTGTCTGCAGAACTTAGCTGGACTGGATGTCTGTCCCTCGCACCCCTAGTTTTCCCATAACTGGGATCCCAGTAACCAACGGCAGGCTTTCTCAGTATCAATCTCTTGTCTGGACTCCAGCCAACTTCGTACCTCATCCTTCTGTTTGGACAATACTCTGAACTTCGGTCTAGTGGTACTTAGCATCTTCCTGCTGTTCCTCTCACAGACTGGCCTCCACATTTAGAGCAGCTGCAGACTCACCTCTGCATGTCTGTGCTCCCAGCCCTGCCCCGGCCCCCCTGCCGTGACACCTGGCCTTGCCTCGGCTGCAGCCCTGATGGCATCCCAGACCTGGCATTCTCTGCACTAGTCCCTCTCACCTCTCACAAAGCCCAGATCCTAACAAAGAAATCTCTTTTCCCTGAAATCATTTTCCCCTCCCCGAAGTTCCCTATGACTGTTGCAGATCTCATTTATAAATTGAAAAAGTCCTGATGACAAGTTCCAAATGTACGAACCCTTAAGCATCATAACCGGTTAGAAGGGAAAATCTTCTTGGTCGTCTTCCTCTCTTTAATACGTTTTCTGTGAGTCAATCTGCATGCTTCCCCCCAGGGCACCTCTTTAAAATAGTTGGAGTGGCAAAGGCAGGGTACTCAGCCATGTTGGTACAGTGGCTGCTGGCATGCTATACGGGAGACATGTGGATTTCATCTTCATTAGCACAGTACATACAGTCTTTTAAACACTGACCTGCTTATGAATGTGTGGTATGAAATCCATCTGAATATACTCTTCACCTAGAAAAAAAAAAACCAGCAAATTTCACACCAGTAACTTCTTCCTGTACCAGGCAATGGGGTGAGATGAGGTTCTGACAAAAATGGTAGGTATTACATAACACTCCGGTCTTCTAACAGATGCGTGCGCAGCTCTAAAATAGAAACGGGAAAGCGGTGCATTGTCTGCAGAGGCAAACTATTTGAGGGAGGATAGCAACATTCCTGTTGCCCACAATAGGAAAGTAACAAATAAGAAGAGGACGGAAAAGCTCCCCGCTGGGCATCTCAGCGTGATCTCAGAGAAAGGATGCTGGTTAGACATGATTTGGGGGCGTTTCAGTGGTCACGGGAGGAGCCTCCATCACCTTGAGGGGCCAGCTGCCTTTGGGTCAGGAGAGTCTGTCTCTGTGTCCAGAAGCAGGATCTTGATAGGCATGTTGTAAAGTGCACCATTCATGGAAAGGCTGTACTAGGTTGAATGGTGTCCCCCTGAGAATTCATGTCCACCTGGAACCTCAGAATATGGTCTTATTTGGGAATGGGGTCTTGGCAGATGTAATTAGTTTAAATGGGGTCATACTGGGTTAGAGGAGGTCCTAAATCCAGTCAGTGGCTGGTGTCCTGCTAAGAAGAAGGCCATGTGAGGACACACAGGGAAGACCATGAGATGACAGAGATGGAGACTGGAGTGGTGCAGCTACAAATCAAAGATCTCCAAGGATCGCCGGGAGCCAGCAATGTGGTCATTTGTTACCGCAGTGCTGGGAAACTGATCCACCACCCAACCCATTTTTACAACTGGGTAAAAACAGGCTCTCTTGCCACTGCCCCCCATGAACATGCTGCCCCAAGCCACACAAGAGCCCTCTCTGTTCACCTGTCTGCCTTGCTCATTCCTGCCCCCAGACTCCTGGTAACACTCTCGACATCACCCTGTCCCCTTACCCACCACCAAGTTTAGTTCCTTCAAGACCTCACTCAAGGCCTCAGTCCTCATCAGGTCTGAACTGAATATTTTAGGGTGTCCTGCTTCTCCATGAATTGTTCAGACCAATTATTTGGTCTACCTCTGCTGTCGACTTTGACCCCTGTCCAAATTCCCACTGTTCCTCCAGACACCCCCTACTCCCGCAACCCAGGGAAGGCTTTGCACATACAAGGGACACTCATGAATTTGTGCTGAGTGTGTGTCACATGACATACATGATGGGTCAAAAAGCCAACAAAAATTTGTGCAGCTTTTCACATAGCCTTGTGGGGCATGCTCCAGCAGTGGAATGCAGTTCCCCAGCCCTTGGAGAGATAATTTTCCTAATAGACTCTATTTTTTAGAGCAGTTTGAGGTTCACAGCAAAAAGGTACAGAGATTTCTCATATATCCCCTGCCCCCACACTTACATAGCCTCTTCCATTTTCAGCATCCCCCATCAGAACAGTACATTTGCTACAATCGATGAACCTATATTAACACATCACTATCCCCCAAAGTCCATATTTTACATTAGTGCTCACTCTTGGTGTTGTACATTCTGTAGGTTTTGACAAATATATAATGACATGCACCTATTATGATACCAGACAGAGTAGTTTTAGTGCCCTAAAAACCCTCTGTGTGCCACCTATTCAGCCTTCCTTCCCACTGTCCCTTGGCAACCACTGATCTTTTTACAGTCTCCTTACTTTTGCCTTTTCCATAATGTCTTATAGTTGAAAACACCAGCATGTAGGCTTTTCAGATAGGCTTCTTTCACTTAGTCATATGCATTAACGTTTCCTCCATGTCTTTTGTGGCTTGAGAGCTCATTTCTTTTTAGCATGGAATAATATTCCATCATTTAGATAGAGCACAGTTCATTTCTCCATTCACCGGCTGAAGGACATCTTGGTTGCTTCCAAATTTTGATGATGATAAATTAAGCTGCTATCAACATCCACTGGTGTGCAGGTTTTTGTATGGACATAAGTTTTCAACTCCTTTGGGTAAATACCAGATGACCGCAATTGCTAGAGTATATTTGGTTTTACAAGAACAGCCGAGTTCTCCTCCAAAGTAGCTGTACCATTTTGCATTCCTACCAGGAACCAATGAGAGTCCCTATTGGTCTACGTTCTTGCCAGCGTTTGGTGGTGTCAGTGTTCTGGGTTTTGGCCGTTCTAATTGGCAGGTGATGGTATTTCATTATTGTTTTCATTTGCATTTCCCTAATGACGTATCACACGGAGTACCATGGCAGCTAACATTTTAGGGCTGGCCACTCAGTCTCTCCTCTTCCCAGAGCCCTGAGCTCTCCAGAAGCTCCATGCATCCCTGTTACCTTTGCTGTCTCCTGCAGGCTGGCAGGCTTCGGAGCAGACCCATCAACTTTCATTTTCTTATTCCCCAGAGCACTCGGCACATGGGAGGTGCTCAATAATTGTATGTGAGGTCCCTGCATGTTGAATGAATGTTGAAAGTTTGAGCAGTACTCTGGGTTAGAGGATTCATGGCAATGGGCAAGAATAAAAAGACACGTAGCAGTGTCTGTGATGTTATAAGCAACAGGCATGTTATGTCAGTGCCCAGATCGAGTGCTACTTGCAAAAGCTGCAAGCTGACTTCTGGCCAGAGCCCACTTGGAAGTTTCCTTATTCTGCAAATGCAGCTCTTTTCCTCTGCTTGACAGGGGAATGTATTGAGCACTCCCAGGTGGGCCTTTCCCCAAACAGAGCCCAGTGGGGCCCAAATGAATCAAGCTGAAGGAGGGTGAGCAGAGTCAGCAGCAAGAGAAAGACTCAGCGGCAAGGTCAAACCTCATCTGAAAGCAGGCACGATGGAAGACAGTTTTTCTTGCACCATTGTACAGGGAAAAGGGTGTTTCATTCCTTTGCTGGTGAATACCGTCTCACTATATGACTAATTAATATTATCATGATTGAGGCTGCACCTCCTACCTAGGAAGAGACCCAGGGGAACTATGGCGAAGCCGGGACTCCAGTGTCAGAAGACCCAGTTTCAGCCCTAGCACCACCATAGACAACTCAAATGACCTTGGACTTCTGACCTCTCTGTGCCTTGGTTTCCAGAGCAAATAAAATGGACGTGGTGGAAATTTCCTCCTGGTTCTGTGGTAACGGAGAAGCATGACAATTAACTTGACATGCTTTGGAAAACTGTAAAGCACACTACAAAAGTGAAGTGTTAATGTTTTCCTCTCAGAAGCACGTTCTTAAAGTGACCCCTTGCCTGTTCTGCATCCATTTCTTTTTTCTGTCTCTGCTGCAAGAAGCAGCACCTGAAAAACATGGAGAAAAGAGCAGAGATGTAGACTTGAGGGAACCAATGGCCTCTATGAAAGGAAAGGAGCAGAGAAGCCAGAAAAGTAAGGAGCCAACGGTGCAGCCACCAGGGCACCGAGGAGTACCTGCCCACGTTACAGTGTTTTGCATTTTTCAAGGCACATCCCCTACACTGGTTTATTCTCGTGAGAGCTGCTTGAGTCTGTCCAGGTCAGACACATTCTTGTCCATTTAAGTGATGAACAGACTGAGGCCTAAAGCACTTAAGTGACTTGTGTGAAGTTCATGAAAGTTCAGAGTGGAGCGGGAACTGGAATAAAAACTTCCTAAATCCCAGCCTGGAGCTTTTCCCAGTACAGCACGCCGCCCTGCAGGGGCAGCTAAGAGTGGATGCTCCTTGCTGCTTCATTCCCTCCTGAACTGAGAAGGATCCTAGGATATGGTCTTAGCTTCTGGAGTCTTAATAGACCATTTGGAGATTGTGATGAAGCTCTGTAAAACCAGTTTCCAGGAAGATGCATGCAGTTCACTCAAATTTTTAAATTTTTCATGTACAAGTTCAAGGTCTTGCTTGAGGCCGCTTTATGGATCTGGATTTGAGTCCCTCCTCTAGGGCACCCTTAGAGGCATGTTCTAAGCAAAGAGGTGACACATTACTGACTTCTTAGGGGATAACAGATAGGTAAGGGTGTCATTTTGGTCTTTTCTGCATGTAATATTTCAACTTAACACCTAAATTTCAGAAAGGAACTTATTTTAAAAACAGTAAAATAAAAAGTAGACTTCCAGTAGCCTGTTGCAAGAACTTCTGAAACTTTAGAGATGCAAATCCGATTTTTAAAAGCCTTCCAGGCAGGCCCAAAAGGTTATTAATTTCAGAAATTGCCACTGTCATTATTATTATTGCTTTCTAAAATTATTACAGTTTCTGTAATTCTAGTCACTTGCTCCAAATCTAAAATTTTACCTAAGTAATACTAAATAGGGAAGTTAAATATAAAATTCTGGAAATTTTCACAGCTCTGCTCGGGCAAGCATCTGCTGGTGATTCAAAAGGGCAGCAGCTGCTAACAAGAATGATTGTCTCCTGTTTGTAAATTGAAATCATGACAAGTTTAGGATGAGTGACCGTTGTGTTTTTTTCCCTACAACCCAGTGTGAATTCCCACTGCCATTCCTTTAAGCCTTGAATCCAAACATTTCTGTACCAAAGTAGCTCATCCACCTTCAGCCCCTCCAGACTTTTTCCAGGAGTTCAGTGCTTTACCTGAAAACTGGAGGTGCTTCTGGAATCCTTCATTTAAAACATCTGAAGCTGACTTCTCTTTTCCCCTTGAAACATATTCCTCCTCTTCCAGTTCCTGCAGAAGTCACTGCTGTCTGCCCCGGTGTGCAGGTGAGAAGCCCCTAAGGTACCGTGGGTGCCCATCCCTGTGCCCCACCCACTCTTGTTTGGTCCAGCCCGTCACCAGGTCCTGAGTTGTCCATCTTCACAGCATCTCTCAACTGCCCATCATCTTCATTCTCACAGATGCCCTCTAAGCTCCTGCCTGGACTGATGTTAACTGAGTTTCCCACATCTAAATTTATGTGCTTTTTCTTAATGCTATATTTTTGAATACAGCCAAAAATGAAACAAACAAAACAGCTTTCCTCAAGTCACTCCTGTGCTCAAAACCTTCACAAGCATTCCAAAACATGTCCAAATCACTTAGCATGGCATTCAAAGCTCTCCAGGGCCTGGTTCCTGCCTATCTTTGTGGG
The DNA here is from genome assembly GCF_048564905.1 of Vicugna pacos. Classification (NCBI taxonomy): domain Eukaryota; kingdom Metazoa; phylum Chordata; class Mammalia; order Artiodactyla; family Camelidae; genus Vicugna; species Vicugna pacos. Next base: position 19,463,240 of record NW_027328742.1, on the reverse strand, counting down.
CTTCTCTTCCTGCCCCTAGTTGCACACTCTAGACTGGAGTCACAGTTCCCTGTTTTCACCTCCCATGCTTCTTTCTTCTCCACTCTTACTCCATCAGAGGGAGAGATTCAGCCCATGACAAGCTGTTATGCTGGGCAGGGCACACAACTTCTCCATGCTTCTTGTTTGTAACAGGCAGGTAATAACCCAGATGCTGTGAGGATGGCTTGATTTCATTACGTAAAATGCTTAGTGGAGTGCCCAGCACACAGAAAGATGGAAATAACTGTCAGTTACTTTACTGTGATTATTTCCCGTTCCCTCCAATTTATTTTTATACTAATTCTTACCATTTTTCAATGCTAAACACACATCAGCAGTCTTTTGAAGCTTTCTCTGGTCCTCACAACTCAAAGGATAATCTTTCTCCCATGAACTGTCCCACTGTGCTACCTTCTTTGTGATATATATGCCATCTTCTAACTCTCATTTATTTGTGATTCTCATTTATTTATATGATCTCTGCCACCAAGTTGTAAATTCCTTTTAAAAGCAAGATTGATTCAGCCAGTTAATAGCCGTCGAGGGCCTGCTATGTTCTGGGCTCGGGGCTAAACACAAGATCAATATCTCGTTCCTCTTTCCACGCTCACCAGCGTCCGGCACAGTGAGATGTCGCTGGCACTTACCACATATTTCTGTCCTAAATGAGTAATTATGCCCATTCTGTTTACAATTTGGTAAGAACATAAATGATCTCTTTTCCCCCAAATTAGGAGAGTATGTAAGCCCCAATACAGTGAAATTAGTGACCTCAGACTATTTTAAAGTAAAACTTCTAAGATCTTATAATCCTAAGAGCTTCCACCTGTTTAAATATTTTAAAAATTAATATTTTATTTATGAAATTACTGGATTTTTTAGAACTTGGAAACATGCACAGATTTGTGGAATAATACTGAGCAATAAAAAAGAATAAACTAATAACACATGCAACAAAGTTGGATGGGTCTTGAGGGTGTTCTGTAGGTGAAAAAGCCAGATCTCAAAAGGTAACATTCTGCATGATTCCAGGTGTATAACATTCTCAAAAAGACACAAGTGTTGAGACGGAGAGCAGATGAGTGGTTGTCAGGGGTTAAAGAAGGGTAGGGGAGGAGGGTGGGTGTGACTGTAAAGGGAAGCACAGGTAGATCTTCCTGATGACGAGATAGGTCTGTATCTTGATTGGGGTGATGAATACAAGAATCTACACATGTGATAAAAAGACAGAGCTCGTCACACACATTGCAGCAAGGTCAGTTTCCTGGTTTCAGTGTTGTGCTGTAGTTACATAAAACGTGACCTCTGGGGAAACTGTGATGGGTACACTCTACCTCTCTATACTGTCTTTGCAGCCTACTGTGAATCTGTAATTATTTTGAAATTAAAATTTTAAATGTTCAGGTTTAACCTAAGGGAAGTGGTCTGGGCTCTTCTGTGAAATTAAAAGGAATCACCAAGTTTACCAGAGACTCATAGGGCTGGGAGCTCACTGGAAGAATAGGCAACAGCATGGGAGACTCTCTTGTTGGTCCTGATGTCATCAGAGACTCATCAGAGGCACCCCTGTCCCTGTCACTGCTTTCTTTTGATGCACATGTGCCACTTTATGGATTCTCTTGATTCCTTAATTTTCAATCTTCATTATGTTTTATATATCTTTCTCATAAAAAGCATTTTATTTGTTCTTAATGCAATTTGCAAATCTGTGCATGCAGAGATGTGAGTTTAATCCATTTACATAATGTTTGGGTCAGCCTTCAACTAGAGAAACAGAACCAGTAGGAGACATATATTAGGAGAGTTATTGCAAGGGGTTAGATCACACAATTATGGGGGCTAGCTAGCAAGTCTGGAAATTGTAGGGAAGGCTGTCAGAAAGGGCAGTCTAAAACTTCCAGGCATGAACTCAAGCTGCTGCCCACAGGCTTCGGGAAAGCCTTAGCTCTGCTTTTGAGACCTTCCTACTGATTGAATCAGACCCTCACAGATTATCTAGGATATTCTCCAGTACTTAAAGTCAGCTGATTATGGACTTTAATCACATCTATCAAGTGCTTTCACAGCAACATCTGCATTAGTGCTTGAGTAACTGAGGACTGTAGCTTCGTCAAGTTGATAAATAAAGCCAACTCTTACAAATGGTGTATTGTTATCATTAATGTATTTGGGTTAATTCCTACCATCTTCTAGATTTTTCTTTTGATTGAGTTTTTTAGTTGTTTCTGCTGCTTCTCCTCCTCTCCTTCCTTCTCTTCTTCCAAATCTGCTCTCCTTTCCCTCCTCCCCTCCTTCTTTCTTAATTTCCTGCCTTCTACTCACCTGTGAGTTTCTCAGTTACCTTTTAGCTATTTCTAGGTTGCAATTTGTAATTTTTATTCTTCACGTGATTGCCCTTAAATTTTTTTAAGACTCATATCTTACTATATTTTTCTAACAACGTGCAAAGTTAATCATTTTTATTCACCCAAAAGACAGTGAGGAAAATAGAATATTCTAATTCTTTCTAAACTACTCCCCCCTTAACAAAATAATTCATATTTCATAAAACCTTATTTTTTAACTCTCACCTTAGTTATATTTTTCACTGCTCAGTGTAATTTTTAATTGTGAAAATGCTTATTAATGTTTTTCTCATCATTATCACTTTGGTTGTTTCTTCCTTCTAGATGCTATTTCCCTTATCAGAAAGTTCTTCCAATAAGTAATAAACTCTGCTTGTATTTCTTAAAATATCTTAATTCACTCTCATTCTTGAGTGATAATTTAGTTGAGTGTAAGATTCTGGATTGGCTGTTACATTTTTCCCTTGACACTTTGAAGGCATTATTCTTTTTTCTTCCAGATTACCTTCTGACTGATGAGAAATCCGATGTCAATTTGATCATTTTTCCTCATAGGTTTCCTACCTTATCTCTTCTGGTGGTCTCAAAATTTTTATCTTTATATTTGATGTACTACAGTCTCTCTCTCTCTCTCTTTCTCTCTGTTTCTCTTGCCCACCCCCACCTCAGTTTTCTTCAATTTGAGATTTTGTGTGTGACTTTTCAGTCTGAAAGCTAATGTCTTCCTACAAAATTCTCCACCAACATATTAGCATGTTACTCCTCTTGCATTCCTCCCTCTCCCCTTCTGGGACTCTTGTAGATACATCCTGGAGTTTCTCACTCTTCACATCCTTCATTGCCTCTCTCTTATCATACATCTTTTGAGGTCTTCACATTGCATTCTGAAATTCACCTTCCAGTTTATTAATTCTTGCTTTGGTCTGCTTTGACATGTTTTGTTGAATTTTATAATCATGATGGCAATATTTTTCATTTCTACGATATCTGCTTATTTTTAAGTCTGCTTACTCTGTTTTCATAATTTCTTCTAACATGATGAGTTCAGTTGATTTATTTAGCTCTTTGAACATTTTTGAATGTAATTATTTTTGCAGTCCTTTGGAAAATGCTCTGTTTTCTTCAGTTTCTCAACTGGACATTCTCTCATTTATTGTGTCTGTTGCCTCTCTCTTAGGAGAATGGATTTCCTGATATGCTTCATATCTTTCTACTGTTAGCTTATTTGCAACAGCTGTCGTCCACGGTAGTTTCTCAGTGGCGCCCTGGATGGCAGAGGTGATCTCATCCAGCATCAAGCATTTGCCCCTAGCAGTGTCATCCAGACTAACCAAGTCTGGAAGATTTAAAAATTGTTCTAGAGTAAAATATTTCAGACATACAAAAAGGTGTAAGAAATAGTATAATGAATACCTGTGCAACCATTATCCAGCTTAAGAACTAGAATATTATGGATACATTTGAGGCCTCCATGTATCTCCTTTCAGTTCCAATTTCCTTCCCACTCCCCCTCTCAGAGAGAAACACTGTGCTGAATTTGGTGTGTTTAGGTCCTTCACACACTCATACATTTCTCCAAATAATATGCAGGGTCGCTTCATATATTTCTTAGCTTTATAAAATGGTATCGCACAGTATCATTTTGCTACTTTCATTTTCAACTATATTTTTATTTCACCATTTTAATAATACATAAATCTCTAATGTACTTACTTTCAGTTCTGTATTGTATTCTATGGCACAAATATACTATAATTTAATTATTAATTCTACCTTTTATACATATTTAGGTTTTTTGTAAATTTTGCAATTACCAAAAATGCTGCTGTCACCTTTCCTGTACATGCTCACTTGTACACACTTGCAAGAATTTTTCCTGAGAAAATCCCCAGAAAAGGAGTTGTTGGATAATAGGGGATTTGTATTGTCCACTTAATAGATTTTGTCAAACTGCTCTCCAAAGTTACAACTAAATCACCCTCCCACCAGTTGTAAATGTCATTTCACCTGGATCTTCATGTTCATCAATTCCTAGAATTATCAGCATGTTAGTATCTGCCACTCTTGCGGGCTTGAGATCGGATCCTCTAGTGACCCTCACTTGTGTTTTATTTCTCTCGTCCCCAGTAAGAGGGACCATCTTTGCACACTTGTACCTTTGCCATTTGTGTTTCTCCCTCTTACTTCAGTTTTCTTTCAAATTTCTTTTCTTCTTGATCTTGGGATGCTTTAGAATTCGAAGGATACGAATTCCCAGTAGTTTGCTTTGAAAGTGTCTCCTCCCTGTCTCACCTCATTTCACTTTTTATAATGGCAACTTTTGGTTTACAGAAGTTTTCATCTTAATATAGTTAAAGCTCTTAATTAGTTTAACATTTGCACTTACTTGCCTTGTTAAAAAATCCTTCCTTCCACACTTCGAGTCATAAAAAATATTTTCCTACTTTTTTTTTAATTTTAAAGTTTTGCTATCTAAATGTAACATTTAAACCCACCTAGAATTTAGTTTAAGTATGGTATAAGGTAAGATTCAATTTTATTTTTGTATACTAATAACTAATTGTGCCAGTAACTTTGATAAAATTTTTTTTCTAATTGCTCTATATTTCTACTTGTATCACAGATCAACTTTGCATTCATGTGTAGGTCTGCTTCTTGCCTTTTATTCTCTTCCATTGGTTTATCTGTCTTCTCTGTGTCAATTCCACACTATTTTATTTATTATAGCTTTATAAAAACATTTTGTATTTGACAGGGTAAACCCTGTTCAACCTTACTCTTCAAAGTTGCCTTAGCTATTTGTGGCACATTGCTTTTCCATATAAATTTTAGAGCCTGATTATCAAGGTGTACCAAAGAACTGTCCTTTTTTTTTTTTCGAATCACATGGACATATTAGGGTAAATCGTACATTTTACACTAATTATACTATTTAATTATGTACATCATTATAAATTGTGATTTCAAGTCTTCTAAATTTTTGATACTCGAAGTGTGGTTTGTAGATTAGCAGCATGGGCATCACCTAGGAACTTGCTGGAAATGCAGAATCTCGAGCCTCACCCCAGATCTGCTGAATTGGGGTCTGCGGTCGAACAAGATCCCAGGTGTTTCATATGCATATTAAAGTTTGGGAAGCCCTGTTGTAATCCATGAACAAGGAAGCCCTCTCCAATTATGTAGATCTTTATAAATTTGTCCATAAAAGTCTTATATTCTTTTGTTAGATTTACTGCTAGATACTTGTTTTACCATTAATGACATACTCTATATTCTATAGCTATTACAGATGTATAGAAATAGTTATGTTTGTGTATTGAACTTCAGTGAGTTTTGTTTCACTGACTTACAATTCACGAATCCTTTCCTCTACTGTGTCTCATCCACTATTAAACCAATCTATGAAATTATTATTCTTAGTCTTTATTATAGACTTTCAAGTCTAAAATTTCTATTCGATTCCTTTTTTACAGATTCTCTGATGCATTCTCTAATGAAAGGCTCCATTTCCCCCTCTATTTTTGTGAGTATACAATCATACTGTGATCATTTGAGGGACTGTTTCCGCTTTATTTTTAACTTTGCTTTTGGTCATTTGAGCCTCTTTCTAGCTTCCTATTTTTATTGAATGTTGGACATTGTACATAACAATAAAAAAAAAACTTTTAAGGCTCTGGGTGATGTTCTCTTCCTACCAGGTGTTCAGAGTACCAGCGGATCACTCTGATGAGTTGATGGTGGGCTTCAGTCTTTGTTGGGGAGAAAGGACTATAGTTTGAATTTGCTTTTGCTCCTAGGGCACAGCTCTGACTTCTAGCGCATACTCTTCAGGTGTCTCCATGGAAAGCCAGGTGTGTCAACCAGGGCCCTTCTACTTTCATAGGTCCCAGCTGCAACCTCTTTCTCTCCAGTCAAGCTCTTCAGTCTCACAGAAGCTGCTTTCCCCCTGGCTTCTCGGCTCCTTGCCTGGTGCACACGCAGCTTAGAGAGTGAAAAAGAGCTCTGAAGGAAAGTACATGTGGAATTTGAGGCTCACTTCTGTGCACCTCCCACTTAATTGAGATCTAGACTTCTCAAGTCCTGGCCACCTGCATCATCCAAACTCTAACTGCTATCTCTCCAGTTCAGTGAGACTATCAGAAACCACAAGCTGCTGCTTTCTACTGCTTTTCCTTTTTCCACAAATTAGCAAATCCCCTTGGGGAAAGAAATGGAAGCTAATGTGATGTTGCCCTCAATGGGCTTATCTTCCCTTTAAGATCTTGGATGCTCACATCCTGTCTACCTTAGCTGATCTCTGATGACTTCAAGCAGTTTTTTTTTTAATTTTTACCCAGTATAATTATTCTTGAATAATTATTATCAGTAGTAGGATTAATGTTATATAATCTTTCCATCATAGACAAGAATAGAAGTCACTTTATATATAATTTTATTTCACTCTCTCTTCTAATTTTTTGAATAAATGCTTAACTCATTGGTTTTCAGGGTTTTTTTTTCTTCTTCTTTTTCTAATGGAAGAATTTGAGGCATAATATTCTTGGATATAAATCATTGTAACTGTACCCCACAAGTTTGTATATTATCATTCCAGTAGTATTTGGTTCTAAATAATTTTAACTTCCCACTATGATTTATTCCTTGACCTGTGAGTTATTTACAAGTGGAGTTTTAATTTCCCAAATATTTGGGATTGTTTAGTTTTCTTTTTCTTACTGATTTCCAAGTTATTTGCACTTTGTTCAGAACTGTGATCTCTATGATGTTATTTCTTTTGAGTTTATTGGGACTTGCTTATGGCTTTGCTTTGAGAGACATGATCCATGGTCAGTTTTCATAGAAGATCTACAGATGTTTCCAAAGAATGTTTATTCTCAAACTGTTGCATATAAGGTTCTATTTCCATCCATTATGTCAAGCATGATGATTGTGTTGTCAAATAATCTGTATTCTTACTAATATCTAATTACTAGAGTTAGCATTTATAGTGAATTACATAATAAAACCTCTAAGATTATGGATAAGTCCATTTTTCCATGTAATAATGTCAATTTTTGCTTTTCTATATTTTTGATATTCAAATTTAGAGTTGTTACAGCTTTCTGGTGAATTACAGTTTTATCATTAGATTGACAACATCTTTATCTCTAATAATGCTTTTGGTCTTAAATCCCTCTGTCTACTTTTAATAAAGCTATCCAGCTTTTGTTTGGTATTTTTGAGAGTTGGATAGATAAATAATATATTTATATGTTTATATTTATTTATTCTTTTATTTTCAACCTTTCAGATGTATGTACTCAATTCTAATTTTTTAAACTGATCTGACTATCTCTGTGTTTAACCACTGAATTTAGATCATTTATAGTTATAACATATATTTGGACATATTTATACTGTATTATTTTTATTTATCTTTTTTCCTATACTTTTTGTCTCTTCCATGGTTTTTCTTTTTTAATTGGTTAAGGTTTTGGAGGGGATTGTTCTCCCCCATTTTTCACCTCTACTGGTTGGGAAATTAAATGTTTTTTATTCTTCTAATTATTTCTTTAAAATTTTAGCAATGAAATATTTTGTTTGGTTTCTGGCAAGAGATATCCTTGAACGATTTTTAACCTAGGCCCGTGTTCATCTCCAGTAATACAAATTTGGCTCACACAAGCATATAGCACATAGTACCTAGTGAGGGTTCAGTTTCCTCCTTGGGCAAATGCTTTATCATTCATAGCCCAGGATGAGTTGTATGCTACCTTCCACTTCTCGGGCAGCCGATTTGAATTGTTCAGCACTGTAGCCAGTTGCCCAGGACCAGCCACCTGCTTTCCAGACTCCTTCCTCATCAGGCAGTCCCTCCCCCATGGCATCTAGCAGGTCCTGACAGTCATCAAGTTGTTGTTTTCGTTTTGGGTGACCTCCTCATTAATGGCATCTTGATGTTTTCACTTCTTGCTTTCATACTTAGTTACTTTTTTAAAGTCTTTTCAACATTCTATCAATAATTCATCATGTTTGGAGTGGGACAGTGGCATCCACGGTTAGCTCAGTACGCTTACCTAAATTCACTCTTTAAAGCCGGAAAACTTGCACAATTTAGAACATTTTCTCTTCTAGTTTGGAAGACCCTTACATCTAAATCCCCTTACCATTACAGAGCAGTTCTACTACAGTGTAGGGGAGATGGTAGTGTAATAGAACTGAAAATTCAATTAGTGGGTAGACAGAGTACTTCATTCTGGATCAGGAAATTCATGTCAGTTCTGGTTCCTTCACTAACTTTGTGACTTTGTTAGGTTATTGAATCTCTCTGAAATAAACTTTTGCCCTCATATAATGTGGCTAGTGACGCTTCCACCTACCTCCTATTTTAAAGAATTCCCATAAACATTAAATGGAAGATTAAAAAGATTAAATTACATAAATGAAAGTTCTTAAATTATTTAGAAATATCCACAGACAGACAATTGCTACTGTTATTGTCATTACCAAGGCCAGTTAGATATCATAGAAGGCTCGCTGAAACTCCTGGAAGGCGATAAGGATAATTCAACTACCTTATAGCTTCAAGCATACTGCCCTGAACAGAACAGATGCTTAAAAATTATGATGGATCGATGCACAGCAGAGAATCTATAGCAAAATTTACAGATTAGTTTTTTATTTGTGTTTGAAAATTAATACATTTGAGGCATCAGGTCAGGAAATATTGTCAGGGTCTTGCTCCCTAGAGTAGAATTCGAGCAAACCCAAACATATTTTCAGTTACTGGTAGACACTTAAGCTTTTACTAATGGGTAAAAAAAAACTCTCTCAGAATGAATGATTGTCCTTGATAGCTCAAGTGTAATAAGGCCTTAAATAATACATTAAATAATTGCTTGTTCTCTGATGTTTGCTCTTAATGGTTTTTAATTGTAACGTATGAATTTTAATTCATTTGCCCCCAGAAACCAGAAATAAGGGACAGTAAACTTGGTGTCTGCTACCAACTCCAGGAGTGAGTGAGGTACACGTCACGTTTCACCTATTTGGATGATATAAATTGAATTCTCTGCGTGAGACCTTCAGACAAGTTCTTTACGATAGAAACCCAAAGCGAGAAAGCTGATTGCAGTAGCTACCCTGGGCAGAGTCTTTCTGAACGAGCTATTGCCCAGCATTGTTAAAAATGTACTTGCGGAATCTCAGGGTGGCTTTTGGTCCCAGTGGGATATTGTAGGCACAAACTTTGCCAGCAGGACAAGGGGGCAGTATTAAGATCTCTCTATTGTATTTATAGATCTGACCAAAATGTGGGAAGCCGTCAGGGACCCTGAGGCTCTAGCCATGATTAGTCTGTGTTCAGCAGTGCCCATAACTTACTTCTTGATGGGGGTGTCAGAGTCCCCATTACCTGGGGCACGAAGGAGGATTATTCACCTCCCGCCTCGCTCCGCTTGTTGAACTCCACCCTGATGAACGTAGCCAATGCTCTTTTCAATCCAGCCAGCCTTCCCTTCTGGTCATCCTCTGCCTTGGTATTAAAGCACCATCTATTTCATACCGATCTCCTACTCAACGGCAAGCAATGCCTCCCCATTGTTTAGTGTCTAAACTCATTCTGCATTCATAGCCACCCACTGTATTTTTCTGGCTCGGTTCTGATTCTGGTTCATCTCTCCCACATCAGCCCCCACTGCAGACCTGTGCTCTGATAGCCCAGTTCACATAGGGCTTCAATGTGCTCTGCTCATTTCCACTAGTGTGCCTGGGCCTCCTCTAACAAAAGCCCTCAGCTTTTGAAGGGCTCCGCTCAGAACAGTGTGGGATGAAGGACATCCTTCAGCCATCCAGGTGAACCAGATCAGTCTAGAGTCACTTGGGTGGGGGCGTGGCTGTCAGATGTCCCTCACACTCTGCATTCTACGTCTCTTTCAAAGCTAGTCCAAATCCCACCTTTCTCAGCCATCTCAATGCATTCTCTTTTTCCTCTTAGTGGTTTTAAATCTTACAGATTTAAGATAAAACAGATAAAAGATGAAAACTAACATATTGGGAATCACTATTTTCCAAACCTGAAAAAATAATATCAACCCTTCCAGTGGGGGAAAAAAAAGTCCCTCGTATCCCCAATGTTAAATTATTTTTGTGATGATACTTAAAATATACAACCATAAAATGAGGTACAAGCCCTTTACAAGCTTAAATCATATAAAAAGTTATAAATTAAATAAAACAAAACTTCATAGCCAAAGTCAAGCTTGCAACATGTCACAGATAGTGTCATTTTGCTGAATTAATTATGACGCAGGATATCGTTTTGCTAAAACTAAATGAGCAGCAATGTGAATGCGGTTCTAAGTGTCACAGTGCAAGTTCTTCCGGGTTCCGCCAATAATCTATCACTTCTTAGCTGTGTCATCATGGGCAGATCAGTTCTCTCAGCCTGTTTCCCCTGCTGTTAACATCGATCAGTGGCTATATCATAAACTTATTATGAGATCAGATACGTCTGGAGAGTGCTTAACTGGAGGGCATTTGGTTTTTTTCTGTTTGCAGATGATTTCATTCCAGTTTTATTCCAATTAAGATAAATTCAAGGCTTAGTGACAACCTGTAAAGACACAGATTCAGAAACTAAGAGACATTATTATTATTGTTATTATTAGAGTTAGGCCACTATTCTCATTTTATAATTAAAAAAAAAATAACTGAGTCTTCGTTGATTAAGTAACTGTCCTTAGGCAACGCAGGGTTCTTTACGTCAGAGTGCTCTGGTGAGAGCCTGCACTGCAGAGAGGAAACATTACAAATTTAGGCTTCTTTATGGTCATAGATTGACTCCATTTGAATAGTAATCCAAACAGCGCAGAGCATCATGTTAGTGTTACAAGAATATTTCACTTCATTCATTCATTTATTTATTCCCAACCTTGTTCCCAAAAGGACTTGAGGCAGCTTGCGTACGTGTAATGCACGAACATGGTAAAAAAAAAATAAATGGAAGAGGAAAATAAAATAAAGAGGAATGGAGAAGCTGGTAAGAAAGTCAATATCAGCTAGGCACACTCTACATTTCAATAAAGTCACTAAAGGTAATGCAAAAATTTCCACCTTTTCAAGGAACTGAAACATGAGGGATTTTTCTCCAAGAAGTCCTCAAATAGGAGTGCTGTTTGAAGGGGTGACCTTGACTTCAGCAACACTCTTGCTTCAACTCAATTGTGAGTTTCATGCAAATGATTACTGGCTTGTTCCCCAGGGCAAGTGAGTAGAATAATGCCAAAGGTGAAGTCAGTAAAGAGGCCCCTTCTACAGTAGGATGACCCAGCCCGGTCCAGTGCTCGTGTGGGGGGGCGGCCACCCCTCGTGAACACCTCGAGGGACAGTATTTCTTTCAACTGTTCCTTTGATAAATACTGAATAACAGATTTTTTTTTTTTTTGGCTAATAAAGATAGTAAAAGTAACTGCATTTTGAGTGATTCCTATGGTCAAATCATCAAATGCTTTGTATTCCTTTTCTCTGATACTAAAAATTACCATTTATTTGATGCTTTCTATGTGGCAAGTATAGAACCTATAAGTAGTTATTGCATTTTATAAATATCCTCTTTTACCATGAGGAAACAAAGGCTCAGAGTAGTTATTTAATGTGTCTGGGGTCCTAGACCTAACAAGTAGCAAAGCTGGGATCCCAACCCAGGCTCGTCTGACCACAAAGCCACTGTTTTTAACCACCATCTCATGGCTACAGAGCACCAGCTCTTCTCAGGGATGCTGGGGGAAGACAGAAGAAGCGTGGGACCAGGCAGCTCAGTCTTGGTTTTGCATGTGTCTGATGGAGTTTATTATCATCATGATTACAAACATTTACTGAGCCTATTATGCACCAGACACTGCGCTGAGCACTTTAATTTCAATATTTCTTTAGAATCTAGTATTACCCAATAAGGCAGGTCCCAATATTATTGTCCCCATTTTATAAGTGAAGAAATTGTGGATTAGATAGATTAATTAAGTTAACTCAGAGTCTCAGAGGTAGTGGTGCCAGAATTTAAACCCAGGTCTATGCATTTTCAGAGCTAGTCCTATTATGTGGCATTACTGCTTGGAAGTATACAGAGGGAAGAGGGAAGGTATTAACATTACACATCTTCATATCTTCATATGACTCTGCAACTGTGGGTATTCAGAAACTGTTCGTTGGCTGAACTGCCAGGAACATCATCACCTGTAAGTTGCATGTTGGTGGCTCTACTAACGGTGCATAAAAAAGGAGGTAAAAGGCTATGTGTGCAATGATGACAGTTGATAGGTGGATGGATGGATGGATGGATGGACAGATAGATGAGAGAGGGAGAGAGACAGAGAGATTTTCCAGTATGTCTTGACTCAGATATCCTGTCTTCAGGTGTGTCATATTCAGAAAATTTGACCATCATAATTATTGGCCAGTTTGCCAAAACAGCCTGCTCTTGTGATAAGGCTAAAGAATACAGGTTTTATATCAGTAACTTTGCGTTGGGAACTTGTTCTTTTCCGGGCACAATCTAGGTTTTAAACAATAAAGTCATGTGGTAAAAAAATTACACTTGGTATTCATTTTATCAGGAAATTAGTCCCAGTTCTCCACTTCTCTGAGTAGGTATAGACCTGGCCAAGTTGTCCTCAAACATCCTCTCCTGCCCCTGAATGCCAGCTAAGCTCCAGGGCAGAAGGTAACAGATTTCCAGAATGAAACCTTTCAGCTCCGGCAGCCAATCACGTGGGAGTGAAGGAGGCTCTCTCCTACAACTGAAACCACAAGGGAGCTAGAACAGGAGGCAAGATAATTACCTTCCTGGGCCACAGCCAGGGGAGAAGCCTGGCCTCTTGTGAAAATGCCATGGGAAATGTAATGACCACATGTGGTCAGGAGGACCTCGCTCTCCTACCTGATCTGATAAGCAAGGTCAAGGCAGGACGCTGATCCCAGGGACAGAAGGGACTGGTATTTATTATTTATCCAACACTAGGCAGCCAGGCGGGTTCTGCATGATGCAAGGATAGGTCTCAGCACCTACCTTAGGGCTTAAAGTTTTTTCTCTGGGGACCTAAATTTCTTGAGTCTTAGTGTACCCCATTTCCTTAAGCTGAACCCTAAAGTCCAGGAGTCTTTAGTGACCTGCATGGGAGACGAGGACAAGGCTTCACAGATACTGGAAGTTCACTCTATATCCTCACTCATTAATTCACTGAGGCTTCTCTTCCTCTGTCCTCCCATCTCCCTGTTGCTCATCTGTCAGTGCTTAGCTTAAACGTCTCTTCCCTGATCTCCCTCGAGTAGGTGGGGCCCTCCCTTTGGGAGTGCATAGCACTTTGTAACATCTTCTGCCACAGCACATGCTTCAGGGAACTGTGGACTCCTGTTTCCCTCACTAGACTGGAAGCTTCTTGCTCTCAGGGACTGTTCAGTGTTTTATCCAAAGGCGGTGTCCCAGTACAATCTGTTCTTCTATAACACATGGTCTGTGTGATGCAGAGGAGCTCACACACAAGCCACAGAGAGGGATATGGTGTCTGCATAATGTGGACATCTCACTGTTTTGTAGACTGTTTGTTCTAAGACCTCACCTTTTTGTTCCACCAAATAGCAGCCAATGCAAATGAACACAGTGACTCTATTAAGACAAAGGAACTCGGTACTGAACCCAGTGTCCATTCAACTCTGTGTGTACAGTCTCCATTCGTCCACTCGCAGACCCCGTAGGTTTCCTGCCTGGGTCCTCTCAGCCTCCCCTCTTCTGCCGGGGTCATGCAGAAGATTTCAGGACCTGTCAGTCACATTCCGCCTCTCCCTAAGGGTATTCTCTAAGCTCCAGGAAGGGGTTGCTTGGCTTGTGTATAAAGCAAGATGTGCCAAGGAATTCATGCCCCAGGGGTGATCTGCAACCTGACAGCATCCCTCTTGGGGTTCAGTCCCAGTTGCCAGTGGTAGCTCTGCTCTTTGATGCCACTTAATGTAGTGGAGCGACATTCCTCCCTTCTGTCTCCCTGCTCTGCTCCCTCCTGGTGTGTCCCAGGAGCACCTCTCAACATACTTTCTGCACCAATATCCTGATCTCCAGGTCCATTCTCGGGGGAAGCTAATGGATACAGTTCACTCTTCCTCTTGACTCCATCTTCTTGATGTCTTGCAAGTTCCTCCACGGCCTTGGCCCTGCTTCTGTAACTCAACAGCCTCTCTTCTCCTTTACAGCTCACACCCACTCCTACCAAGTCACATCACCTTCTGAAAACTATTTATTTAATAAATATCTACTCTAGTTTTGATCTTTTAGAAATTTAATGACTTTTGAACTACACTTTATCTTTTTAGAACACCTATTTTTTTTGTTACTCAAGTTAATTAATGCTCCGGTTCCATAACTGCCTAGGTTTTGAGCAGTCTAGCCAAACCTCACTTTACCTCCAAGTTCTGCTATTTTTAAAACAGAATACTAGCTTTCTTGGTGGGGGGGGATACATGTATTGTGTTCAGCCCATGTTTAACAAGTTGCCTGGCATTTATAAGTTGATCAATAAACAGTTAGTGAATAAATAAATAGAAGAATGGCTGCGTGAGCATTCTAGTTGTTCTACTGAACTTTGTGGAAGCTGCAGTTTTCGATGTGACAAGACCTCCCATTTATAAGACGCCAATTCGTACGTCCATCAGAATTTTCAGCAATGTTTTCGTTACAATGATTACCTGTCCTATTGGATTTAATTATGTATCATTAAGGCATTGGAAGAAACACTTTAAAATGCTTAAGGAAAGTGAATATCCAAATGAAAAGGCTCTCTCAGAATGTAAATGTGGATAATTCATTATCTCTAGCAACATATTTATTTCTACAGAAGCACCACAACCTGTAACTTGGATGGCGGCTCTTTTGCTGTCTGCCTGTAGGTTGTCCTTATTCCTGCTATTTCTAAGTTTTAAAAACATTTTTCACTGACAACATGCTATTATAAAAGGTACAGTCAATTTATACAATTTAAATAAGTATATTTCAGGCAACAGGATTAAAATGATCCACTTAACTCCATAGAGCAGTCAATTAATCAGCATGTATGGAATTGATTAAACCTATTTTACTTGGAAGGGACTCAGCTATGAATCATGGGAAGAGACACAAAAGTCTAAAATGATCATAATTTAAGTTTTTCATGGTCAGACTTCAAATAGTCTTCCTTCTTTTGCCTGGAAGTACACGAGCCCCATTTATGGGTTTGAGTGACGTGGTACCCATACTAATCAATATCCTCCATCTTCAAGGGGCTTTCATTTACTTGGGAAGACAGACACGCGTGGGAAGGAAAACAAATTGAGGCAACAGCGCAAGTGGCACAGATCCGTTCCCTCCAAAAATGTGTTCTCCATGTGTCCCAAGGGTTCTTTGAGAGATGGGAGGAGAGCTGAGTGCAGGGGGTCTGGGACATCTCAGAGCTCCACTTCATTTTTCAAATTGGCCTAATGCATAGTATTTCTTTCTTTCTTTAAGATTCCACTGCTGGGGGGAAAAGTAGAGATCACAGGCAGAATCAGTAAGAACAACGAACCAGGAGAAGGGGCTGGAGCTGGAGGGTCCCTGCCAGGTCTCAGTGTATAGGAAAGCCTTTTGAGGGAGCACAAGGTGGAGGGGTCTTAGGGGAGCCTTGGAGGAGGGATGAAATGAAGTAAGCAAAGAGAAGGGAAAATCGTGGCCGGTCATGGGGCCAATCAATATATACATACAATATATATTACAATTAACAGGTTAATGCTGCCCTCTCCCAAAATCCCAAACCAAACCAAGCAAAAAACCCTGCCACCTGAAATATCTAGCTTTCCAAGGCGAAGTGTGCTTAACCTGAATTTTCCAAGTTTTCAAAAAAATTTTTTTAAAAATTCACTTTGTTTATAATCACCACATACTAGAAGACCATGGCAAAAAGCACAGGTTTGGGGAGTCACGTGTTCCTGAGTTGGAATCCTGCCTTTGATACTTACAAGTCATTCAACTTCTTAAGATACTAGTTTCCTCATTTGTAAAATGCAGAAATAGAGGGGAGAGTATAGCTCAAGTGGTAGAGTGCATGCATGCACGAGGTCCTGGGTTCAATCCCCAGTACCTCCTCTAAAAATAAATAAATAAACCTGATTATCTCCCTCCTTACCTGAAAAAAAAAATTGTGGAAAAAAATGCAGAAATACCACCTAACGGGTGGTACAGTTATGCACACAAAGGGTGTAACACACTGCACACTACACACTAGCTTTCTGTGTACTTTTTCAACAGGAGTGAGAATAATTTATATGTTATAACTAATTTGTATGTCTATAAATCTTTCACCATTCATCACTTGCTCAATAAAAGTGATGTGGGCCCTCCTGCTTTCTGTAATGGAGAGGAGAAGAAAAATATCTCTGAAGAAAGAGTGAAGTGTAGGACGGCATGAAGGCTGTGTGCAGCAGAGGATCAAACAAGTGACCGAGTTTCCATGTGGAGACTCCCACGCTCTTTTGGGTGTCTGTGCATTTGCACAAGCCATTTCTTTTATTTAGTCCCTGCTCTTTTCCTCCTAGACCAGGACTTCTCAAACGCTGATGTGTTACTGGGGATCTAGTTAGACTGCAGATTCTGATTCCCTGGGTCTGGGGGAGGCCCTGCTGCTGCTCTACAGAGCACACTTTGAATAGCTAGGACCTGGGTACTCATTTTCAGGCTTTAAAACCCTCCCCCTGGGTCAGGTCTCCTTTGAGGAAGCCTTTCTAACTTGACATTATCTCAGTCTTTGGTGAAATGCTAAGCAATCAAAGCTTCAAGATGAGTCCTGTACCACTAAGTTTGCCAGATAATATCCAAGATTCCTAGTTAAATTTGAATTTCAGATAAATAACCAAAAAATTTTAGTTTATTGCATGGGGCATACTTATGCTAAAAAAAAAAGTGTTCGTTGTTTATCTGAAATTCAGATTTACCTTGGTATTCTGTATTTTTGTTGGCTAAATCTGGCAACCATGACCACCTGCAGCTTCTCCTGCCCTCCTCCCAGCGCCTGCAGTTAGATTGCTAGGCCCTAGGCTCTTTTAAACAGAAATTTCAGAGCAGACACTGCTCTCTAGTCTTCTGTCCACGCCACCACAGTGATCCTGGGTACTTCTGATTTTTCACTTAGTGCAGAAGATGAGCTCACTGTTCACTATGCATCTGTCTTCCTGTGCGCTCCTTAAGGATAAGGACAACATCGTCCCCTGGGTCTCCTCAGTTTCTAGCAGAGTGAAAGATGCACAATAAATGCCGTTTAAATTGAAATGAGCTGAATGAACTCAGTTTCCAACTTGGCGGTATTTGTTGATAGTAGAAATTGGCTTTGGGCAGAGGTTAGAGGGCTCTGAAAGGCTGGGGTCAGAGGCAGGGTCAGGGTCTAAAAGGAACAAATGAATCCTTTTAGCAAAAATCTTTGTTCTGAAAATATATCTATATTGTGTGTGTGTGTGTGTGTGTGTGTGTATCTCAATTAATGCAAATCAAAGATTATCTGTCTACATATTAGAACCAAGTTTTCTCTGAATTCCAACTAGACTAAGTATATACTCTACCACACCCAGAATAAATTGTCCCCACCTCTCCACTCAACATTTTTGCTAAAGGCCCCTCTGCTCATCACCTCTCCCTCTTTACTTGCCCAAGGACTAAAATCACGTTCACCTCGGTTAATATTATGTGACACTTATTTTTTGCCCCTATAGTGATCTGCAGTGGAGATTGTCTGGATCTTCTTGAGTTGAACCAAATTTGAGGGTGTGGGGACTTAAAATATCTTCTGAATGATATTGGATAAAGTGGCTTTTACCAATCCCATCCCACATGCCTGTTTGAAAGCTAAATAGTAAAAAGCCTTGAGCGTGTCCTAGGAGACAGAACCATTTCCGACATTCAGTAGTTGTATGTCATAGGTCTGAGAGCAGCTTCGAGGACCCTGTCCTCTTGAGGGTTTCTGGTACCCAAGTACCAAGATTTGGCCAGTTTGCATTTGTAGGAGGGGGGACTCATAAAGAAATAGCTCCTGCTTATCTCTAGATCTGTCTCCGTCTTTCGGCCAAATGGCGCTCTGAGGAGGTTGTTGCCAAGTGACAACTCCGATGTTCATGGAGTCTGACATAGGGGCTGCTGCCTCCAAAACCACACAAAGTCATGGAAGTCCTGTCACAAGCAGCAATTTCATTTTAATTCATTCTTCAACATTTACACAAGCTTAGGTTCATTTGGTATATGTAACAGCTAGCAAGCCAAGTTTCTTGTATGAAAACCGAGAATCCAAACACAAAGTAATTACTCTGCGGAGGGAAAAACCACTGTCGGTCAGATAGTGCCACTCTAAATATTGACACTGTATAATTTCTGCTCTGGGTTAACCATGTGGATCCCACGGGCCTCCGCGTGTCAATGCCGTCTCTGCATACCGAAGAGGAAGGTAGCAGATACGGGGAAATGATACAGGAAAGGTCGAACGTCTGAGCACAGCCCAGGAGGCAGGAATGAAACAGTCAATGCAGGAAGAGGGAAACAAGAAGAACTGTAGATTGCATTTACAAGTTACGACGGTCCCAGCCACCATCGTGCCCTCTAGGTATCAGCCCCTGTTAACTAAGTGCTAAGTGCTCTGTATATGTTAGCTTGTTTGGTGCTCACACACACAAAAAAGTCTTCTGGGAAGTTGTACAACCCCCAGTTTACCCCGCCATCCCCGAGGTCTACCCGAGCAAACGGTGTACACCCACTGATGACAGAACAAGGTCTTCAGATCCCAGGAAGTCAGCTTTCAACATCACCTTGCCCTGGATATCTCTGTCATCCCATCTCCCGGAGTGAATCTCTATTAACATTTGCTTTTTTTTTTTTTCCCTCATGACAATTTACGTTGAGCATCTTTTCCTATGAAGAATGTTTATGTGAGAATTCCAGACCTCTGGCTGAGCTCGGGGTGGAAGTGCAGAATTCCAGGTCCCCAAGGCAGGATGCCTTTCTGATTTTAGGCAGTGACTTTGGATGAAACAGTCACAGGTCTTCAAAACCAATCAGTTCTGCCTTTTTTGTTTTTAGAAGTCAGACTGCAAGGGGATATCACAGTGGGAAGAGAATCCCAAAATGTTTATTATCACAAGAAAAAGCTTGGCCATCACATACTCCAGTCCCCTCCTTTTACCAGTGAAGAAATAGGCTCAAAGATGTGAAAAGCATGCTCAAATCCACATAACCAGTTATCTTTAAATCTGACCAGTCTGCTACCCGGCTTCTCTCATGAAGCCAGTAGTTAACTAGAGTCAAACTACTTTGAGTCTCAAAACCACCCTGAGCAAGAACCTAAAACTATGACTACCCAGCACTCACTTTTATACAGATGTGAAAAGTCAACTAGCAGACTCAAAGCCTGAGCACTGTTTGCTCACTGCTGAACCAGAGGCTCTGTCTTTCCCTCAACACTGACTTCCCAGGCCATCAGCAACAATGCTTCTCTAGTCTGTAAAGATAGGGACTCCCCCATTTCCAGGCACGTGGGGCTGCTGAAATGTGTGACATTGATAAGGAAAGTGTCTTCTAGTATTTTCTTCTAGGAGCATAAACATTTATGTAGAAATGATACATGGTTATGTAATTAAGAAGATAAGGTAATGAAATAAAATGTAAGGACATCTGAAACCTCATCCCCTAAAGATAAAGACTGTCAATATTTTGTCTGTCTTCCTAGGTGTTTGGCTGTGACTGTATGTGTGTATATGGGTTTCTCTGTACTTAAATGTATTTCTCTTACAAAAAGAAGCTGGTCTTATTCTTACTGCTTAATAATTTTTCAATTAACAGTAGTGGCAAATTTCTCCTCATGTCAATAGATGCATTTCTTAACCTATCTTGATAGATACAGAGCATTTTATCGTTAAGTATTTATAGAGCAAACATTTACCAAACACCTGCTTTGCCCCACGTACTACGCTTGTACCAAGGATGCAGTCAGCACCCTGGTCCTCAGGGAGTTACGTCCCATACACGACACACCCAGTCTGCTTCCCAGCACCAGTTGAGGTTCTGAAGATTGAACTCTTGGGCCTGTGTAGCAGGAGCAATGGCTGGCACCCAAGGTGCTGGGACAGCAGCCTGAGGATGCGGTTACCAAAGGCCAGGAGATCTTTAGAATGGGCATCTGGAGAATACGACTTTCTCCCATCTCTTCTCCTCTTACCTTTGGATCCTGTTCTTACTATCGAGTCTGATCGAGTATTCAGTACCCAATAAATTCTTGTAGAACTTATTGAATGCAAATTATTGCTGTGTGATATATGAATGTGCTCTCTGCTTTTAAAATGTGCATTTTAAAATAATTTACTCCCCCGCAGTGTGACGTTAGCAAGCAGAGAACACTGCACAGAAATTACCTTGTGGCTCCTTATACTACGTTGCACTGGAACTCGGCGCTCTGCTGTGCGAGTCTGTTCCATACTCTGCTATGCTTCACTATATAATTACTACCATGTGTACAGCTTGTCACATAATGGCTGTACTTTTGTCCTAGTGATGCGTCCACAAAAATGCCTTTTCATTCACTATCCTAGGTGGGAAGGATAGTGTTAACTCCGTTTAAATGTGGGATAGTGAAGCCCAGAAATGCGGCATCACCTCCTGAATACCCGAAGCTAGTAGGTGTTGGAGCCTGAGCCAGAATACAGGCTACTGCTTTTACAGTAGCTTTTTTTTTTTTCAACTGCTTCTTACTTTAGCTACAGAGCATCAATCACGAAGCAATTAAGTTCAAATAAAAGCAAAACAAACATGCTCAAGTGCAGGAATGAATGGCAGCAGAACCTCTTCCGTCTATGGTGTGGCAGAGAGTAAGAGTTTTAGAATTCCAGGGAAGTGGGTTCAGATCCCAGCTCCACCACTTCGCAGCTCTGTCACCGTAACAAATTTCTCACCTTCTGGGACTGAGTTTTGCCATCTTTAAGTAGGAACTTGCAGAGTTACGGTGAGGATTAAAGATAACGTACATGGAAGTGTTTTACATGGGGCTCGTACACAATAATGCTCCATAGGAAGGTGCTATTGTTCACAGCATCAGAAGCACTGTTACTATTATTAGTATTATTAACTTCTGGAAGAGGGAAGATGTTCCCTTCCCCAGTCCTTTATTAGAATTTTCAGACGCTGAAGAAGTTTGGTACTGCTCATCTGCCATGGGGCTCTGTTTACATCTTGAATGACTCAAATGAAATGTAAAAACAGCTTCGCTGCATCTTAAAGTGCTCATTACTTTAATTCAAACAGCACAGAGTTCCCCTCAAAATAAATGACTCTGTCCATCTGTTTATTTCCCTCTGCTAAACTGATTTCCTGCTTTTCCTGGGCTGGTGAGAAACACTTCAAAGACAGCTGATGAAAACTAAGTAGGGAAGTCCGCAGCCCACGTCACTGGGCTCCGGAGGGCCTCGGACAGCCAGGGAGGAGAAGCCACAGCACACTGTCCAGTCTACACGTGTCCTAATGTCCACAGTCCACAGGCACTGTCACTCTTGAAGTCCCCTGTAGGGAAGGATTTGTTGAGATGCCAGTTTTGCCATCAATTTCATTTTGCCTGATCGGAAATAATGTTATTTCATTTCTGTAATCCTTTAGATCACTTTCATAGGACACAATTTAAATCAAAATCTTGATGGTAACACATAATTAAATGATTGTGTGTAAAGACCAGAAAAATTATGAAATTGATACATAATTTATTAAATGTGAATCAGGATTTTATTACTCTTCCAAGCATTGAAAACTCATCTAAAGCTCACTCAGACATGTGCCATCATTAAACTAAGTTGTCTTCAATAGTTTTCTTATTGTCAGTCATACAAAACCATACATTTTCACATATTTTTTAATTCTGTCATTATTTTTTAAACCATACTTGATTAAACTGTTTGTTAAACAACTGATTGATCCCTTTAAATATCTAGACTTGTTAGATGTGGGCCTCCATTTATATTCTTGCCCCAAGCCCAGCAAATGTTGGGCGCAGGCCTCTTCCTGGAGCCTGGTGACCAGAATGATTATGTAAAGACACATGTCTGGTGGTGAAGCGTTGGACTGACCAGGAAAACCCAGTGGCTTTGATGGAGTAATTGCTTCTTTTATGATTTTTACAGAGAATTGACCCTTCTATTCTTTTTTTTAATTGAGGTATAATTATTAACAATATTATATTAACTTCAGGTGTACAACATAATGATTCAAAATGTTTATAGATTAAACTCCATTTAAAGTAACTATAAAGCATTGGCTATATTCCCTGTGCTCTATAATATATTCATGAAGCTTATTTATTTTAATACATACTAGTTGGTACCTTTTAATCCCCTACCCCTATCTTGCCCCCCCCCACTGGTAACCACTAGTTTGTTCTCTTTATCTGTGAGTCTCTTTCTTTTTTGTTAAATTTATTTTTTTGTTTTGTTCTTTTAGATTCTGCACATAAATGATAGCATACACTATTTGTCTTTCTTTATCTGACTTACTCTACTGAGTATAATGCTCCCCAGGTTCATCCACCTTGTTGCAAATGGCAACATTTCATTCTTTTTTATGCCTGAGTAGCATTCCATTGTGTGTGTGTGTGTGTGTGTGTGTGTGTGTGTGTGTGTTTGTGTATACCACATCTTCTTTATTCATTGTGTTAATGGATATTTAAGTTGCTTCTGTATCTTGGCTAATGTAATTAATGCCGCTGTGAACATTGGGGTACATGCAAACATTGCAGTCCTTTTGAATGAGTGTTTTCATTTTTTTGGATATATGCCAAGGAGTGGAATTGTATCCTATGATAATTCTAACTTTTGTTTTTTTGAGGAACCTCCAAACTGTTTTCCATAGTGGCCGTGCCAGTTTACATTCCCACCAACAGGGCACAAGGGTTTGATTTTCTCCACACCCTCACCAACATTTGTTATCTGTATTTTTTTTGATGATAGCCATTCTAACAAGTGAAAGGTGATATCTCATTGTAGTTTTGTTTTGTGTTTCTCTGATAATTAGCGATGTTGAGCATCTTTTCATGTGTCTGTTAGCCATCTATGTGTCTTCTTTGGGAAAATGTCTATTCAGGTCTTCTGCTCATTTTTTAATCAAGTTTTTGTTTATGTGACATTGCATTATATGCACCATTTCTCTGTTTTGGATACTAACCTCTTATTGGCTATAACATTTGAAGATATTTCTTTTATTCAGTAGGTTGTCTTTTCATTTTGCTGATGGCTTCCTTTGCTTTGCAAAATCTTTTAAGTTTAATTTAAATAGCAGAATTTATGTTTAATAAACTCATAGAAAACATTAATAAAACTAAGAGCTGGTCCTTTGAAAAGATAAACAAAATTGATAAATTTTTAGCCAGGCTCATAAGAGAAAAAGAAAGGGGGCTCAATTAAAATGAGAAATGAAAAAGAAAAAGTTACCACCTACAATGCAGAAATAAAAGGATCATATGAGATTACTAGAAATAACTATACACCAATAAAATTGGACAACCTAGAAGAAATGGCCAAATTCCTAAAAATGTACAATCTGCCTCTGAATGAGGAATAAATAGAAAATATGAACCAACCAATTACCAGAAGTGAAATTGAATCAGTATTAAAAAAAAAAAAAACTTGCAACAAACAAAAGCCCAGGACATTTGGACTTTTCTACCAAATATTTAGAGAAGAGTTAACACCTATCCTTCCAAACTATTCCGAAAAGTTGCAGAGGAGGGAATGCTTCCAGACTCATTCTTTGAGGTCAGCAACACCCTGATAACAAAACCACACAAAGGCATCACACAAAAAAAGAAAACTGTGGAGGATTTTTGCATCTAGGTTAATCAGTGATATTAACCTAGATGCAAAAATCTTCCACAAAATATTTGCAAACCAAATCCAACAATACATTGAAAGGATCATACACCATGGTCAAGGGTGATTTATCCCAGGGATGCAAGGATGGTTTAATATCTGCAAATCAATCAATGTGATACACCACATTAACAAACTGAAAAAAATAAAAATCATGTAATTATTTCCATAGATGCAGAAACAGCTTTTGATAAAATTCCCCATCCATTTATGATAAAAATGCTCCACAAAGTGGGTGTAGAAGGAACATACCTCAACATGATAAAGGACATATATAATAAGCCCATAGCTAACATCATACTTGATGGTGAAAAGCTGAAAGCCTTTCATCTATGATCAGCAAAAAGACAAGGACATTCAGTCTCACAACTTTTATTCAACATTAGTATTGAAAGTCCTACCCACAGCAATCAGACAAGGAAAATAAATAAAAGGCATCCAAACTGGGAAGGAAGAAGTAAAACTGTCACTATTTGCAGATGACATGATACTATACATAGAAAATCCTAAAGATGCCACTAAAAACTAGAGCTCATCAATGAATTCAGTAAAGTTGCAAGATAAAAAAATAATATACAGAAATCTGTTGCATTTCTATATCTAATAAGAAACTATCAGAAAGAGAAATTAAGTAAACAGTCTCATTTATAAGCACATCAAAAAAATACCTAAGAATAAATCTAAGGAGGCAAAGGACCTGTACTCAGAAAACTGTAAGACACTGATGAACAAAACTGAAGGTTACACAAACAGCTGGAAAGATACACTATGTTCATGGATTGAAAGAATTAATATTGCTAAAAGGACCATACTAGGCAAAGCAATCTACAGATTTAGTGCAATCTGTATCAAAATACCAATGACATTTTTCACAGAACTAGAACAAATAATTCTAAAATTTGTGTAGAAACACAAAAGACCCTGAATAGCTAAAACAATCTTGAGAAAGAAGACAGAACTGGAGGTATCACGCTCCCTGACCTCAGACTACACTACAAAGCTAGTCATCAAAACAGTATGGTACTGGCACAAAAACAGTCACATAGATCAGTGGAATAGTGTACAGAGCCCAGAAATAAACCAACGCATTTATGGTCAATTAATCTATGACAAGGAAGGCAAGAATATACAATGGGGAAAAGAGAGTCTCTTCAATAAGTGGTGCTCAGAAAATTGAAAAGCTATATGTAAAAGGATGAAATTAGAACATTTTCTGACATCATCTACAAAAATAAACTCAAAATGGATTAAAGACCTAAATGTAAGATTAGAAACCATAAAACTCCTAGAAGAAAAGATAGGCAGAACACCCTTTGACATAAATCATAGCAATAATTTTTGGATCTGTCACATAAGACAAAGGAAACAAAAGCAAAAATAAACAAATTACCCTTTTATTCATGATTGTAAATCTTAATCAAATGTGCAGGTTTCACAGACTGCTGAATTCTTAATCACTACAACGCTCCTTTTGATTTTCAGGCAACCTTGAATTCAGTGTCATGCTGGATAATTCCTAAACAGTTTAATAGCATGCAGATTTTCCTATTTAAATTAGGAAAATAACTACCTAAAATTTTACCATTTCCACAAGTCACTTGTTTTTATTTTGTATTTGTCACTTTAGTACGTATCGTTTGCATTACTAAAAATAGTTGTGCATTTTTAATTCTGACCTAATTAGAATTGTTGTTATACCTTATTTTTTCCTGCTTAACATTATAAGTATTTTTCCTCTGTTGTTACAGAATCATCACAAAAGACTACAGAAATTTTATCAATTTGGTAGACTGTATTTTATGCACTCATTTCCCTATTGTAAGTTGTTGTTGTTTCCAATTCTTTGCTATTAAAAATGTTGCAATACATTATTCTCCCTTTCTTTGACTGGCCTTATTTGGGAGATTATGTAGCAGAACTAGTAGTAATGATAATGGTAAAAGCAGCAGCATTGTACAGTCCATTATGGAGAGCCCTTGGGAAAATTATGTTTTGGAATTCAGAACCATTGAGATTTCAGAAAGGTCATATGGTGAGTGTGCTGTGTATCATACAAACCCCAAGCAGTGTCTGAAAGCAACACACCATAATCAATCCCATTGATGTTTCAATAGTGAGATGTATGAGTATTCACTCTATGAGGTAGAAATAAAGACTATAAATAGACTGTCATTAGTTTAGGTTAAGTTTTGTTATCAAATGAGTTCAAATCAGGTCAGTTACTGCTGCCAGATGGGTTATGGAAACCTTTTCAGAGTTGTTTAGAATTGAAAATGAGAGATTGAAGACTAATATTACCCAGCCATAAAAAAAGAATAAAATAATGCCATTTGTGGCAACATGGATGGACCTAGAAATAATCATATTAAATGAAGTAAGTCAGACAGAGAAAGACATATATATCACTTGTATGTGGAATCTAAAAAAAAATGATAGAAATGAACTTATTTGCACACCAGAAATAGACTCACAGAGATAGAAAACAGACTGATAGCTACCAAAAAAAAGATATTGAAGACTAATAGAAACTGTAATTAACACTAGCTACCATGAATTTAGAATTTATTATTAAGTCCTAGTACTATATGAATATAATCTTCAGTACTTCCATAACATCTTACTTGTAATTATTGGATGTATTAAAGTGTATTTACCAAGTTTCTTTCTCTGTTTGAGGTACCCTATTTGCTTTTTAAAAAATATTATTCTAGTATTTCAGTAGGTCTATATTTTTATTCCAATGGCTATATTCATATTAATACTTTTTATAGTATCCTTAATTCTCTTTACTTACTTAACCTCTTCCTCAGTTAAAATATTATCTTTTAACTCTCCTCTATTACCTACATAACAGTCAATGATCTAACTTACTCACCCTTTTTTTCCTTTTCTCACTATGTAGTCACATTCTTTCTACTGTATCAGGATGTATGATGATTACATATAATTCTTCAGCCCACAATGCCACTCTCATTATAGTCTTAGATCTACAGCTAAATATATAAAATACTCACCATCAGTCCTTCTGCAAAGTTTTGTCATTTACTCTTTGGTTCAATGATATGCATCCTATAAATCAGAGGTTGGTTAACATTTTCTGTAAATTAGGGACAGAAAGTAAATAGTATTTGAGGCTTTGCAAGTTATGCGGTCTTCATCATGAGTACTCAACTCTGCCTTTGTGTCACAAAAGCAACCATAGATAATAGGTAGACAAAATGGGTGTGGCTGTCCCCCAGTAAAACTTTAAAAATTGACCTGTGAGCTATAGTTTTACCCCTGCTCTAAATCCACAGGAATGGACTGTGTGTCTAGTACTCTCTGAGGTCTAGCACTTTCCAAGCTATTTTCATACAGCCTTGATAATCGAAGGAGCATACAGCTGGTTATAATAGCCTTCGTTTGCACTTTCTTCCTCCAGCTCACTCAAGATGCTGGTTTGCTGTTGCCTTGCCTTGTGTGTAGTTCTGTGGAATGTGATGCCATTCTGATCCTCTTGCCTTTGTAATGTATTTTATCTTTTTGCCTATAGGCCTTAATGGGCTTTCTTTATCTTTAAAGTCTAGTGGTTTTACCAGAATATTTCTCAGATACCTAACTCATTCTCCTCAGTTCTCAGTGAGCCCTGATTCATGTCTCCTTTTATTTATGGACAGCTTTTTATTAGATTTCAGTATTAAATATTACACTTGCTCTATTGTTTCAAAATTCTTCAGATCACAATTATACTTAGGCTCAATCCCCTTCGCCTGACGTCCATTTCAACCACTCTCTCTCTCTCTCTCTCTCTGACCTGTTTCGCTTTTGTCATCATCTGACATTCATTCTCTTGGTTGCTTATCTGCTTGCTTCAGAGCCCTCTATTAAGTTTTTATTTCTGTTATAACTTTGTCTCTGCCTTCTATTTCTGTCCTGAGTTCCATCAGCTCATGTTCAGTTCTTCCTTTTTTCTGGCCAATTGTGTTCTTACCTTTTGTATTTCTGATTCAAGGTGTTTTTCCCTCCTTTTGATTGAGGACACTTAATTCCATTTAGAATGCTGTGTTAAAGTTTTCTTCAGATTTACGGTTCACTTGTTAGGGGTGGAGATTTTTCAGCAGCAGGAGAGTTTTATGCACATCATTTGACTTTTTGCAGTAACTTTGTGTAGATATGGTACACTTTTTTATTAGTCCTATTCATTTCTGATTTCCTAGTTTGGGAGCAGCTTTTTCTGTCACTTCTGTCCTCTTTGGGGCAGGTTATTTTAATGATGATTTTGCTGGTGGGCAGAGGAGGAGAAAGAATTTTACATTTCCTTTCCCTTTCATTTCTTAAGAATCCTTAATTTTTCTCTTATTTCCTTCTTTCTCTTCACCGTGTCATCACCAAGGGATACCATCTTTTCTATATTTACCTGATTCTCCTCCAGAAGCACTACTTCTCCCAGGCTGACATTTCTGGTCCTGCACACTCGTAAGTCCCTTCCCTATAGCCTGGGCTGTGAACAACCAGATCTTTATCTGTGTTCATATTTTGGCATTTACTGTTGTATTTTTTCTTTTTGAAGGTGATTTAATTACCTTTCTCTCCTCTCCTCTGCTCTTTTATCACTGAGCCTTTTAAGCTTCTCCTCACCCACTCTTTGCATCTAAAAATTAGCAGCGGATGGACAGCAGTATCTCTATGGAATTTCTTTATTTTTCTACTCACAGTTAATTTAAAGGTGGTAGAATTTTCTTTCTCCTAGCAGTGCAGAAGCTGTGTTTTTTGTGTAGTTTCATTTGTTCTTTTGTTACTTTTATGTGTTAGAGAGAAAGAGGACAAGAAGACTTATAATCAGGTGTTTCCCATTGTTCTACAAAGCTGGAAGTCCCACCTATTCATTATGACAATTTTAAAAGGCTACTGAAGCATCGTATGCTTTTGAAGGATACAGCTTCACATCTCCTGGGTTCATAGCTACATCATGGAGATTGTCTTAAATAATCACTCACAAGGATAGAAAACCCCTACTAACCAACCCTGTTTCCCTTTACATAATAGTTCCTGGCATGATTGAACATTAATTATTTCGTAACACAGTGAGATATTATACAATATAGTTATTATTTGCTTTTGTTATTCAGTAACAACGCATTTTTATTTCTAACTTAGTAATCTTATAGGGACTTGTCAGCTTTGGTACTTGAATACTTTTGTGCAACTCACGAAATCTCAGAATGGTATCCCATCCATTCTTCCTCAGCCCGGGAAACGCAAACAATCTGAACAGGTTTCCTCAAGTCTCATAAGCTCCAAATTTCTCTCCTCCTGCCCTTCATGAAGAATTAATGGTATTAATGATTAATGTTCTTAAGTTTTTAATTAATGATATTAAATATTCCTGTTATAAATATATTACTAGGAGAAGAAGCGTATTCATTTATTACCATCAATTAACAGTTCATCCCCCAAGCAAAGCCCTGAGAAAATGAGACTCAGGATCAGTAAGGCTGTTAAAAGGGAAGCATGGATGGGGCTACAAACAATAGCAAAAACAACAGCAAAAGTAATAGTAGCAGCAACAGCAGTAGGACTAACCTGACACTGTACTAACCACATCACAGAATTCTATCCTTCTGACAATCCTATGAGGTAGTTAGTGTACTTATTCCTATTTTACATAGAAAGAAACAAAATTGTAAAGAAGTTAAGTCATTTCTCCAAGATACAAAAGAAATGCAAACTTGTTGGGTATAAATTATCTCACTTAATCCTCATCATAATGTTTTGAAGAATTTATTGTGATTTTTTCCTATTTGACAGATAAGAAAATGGAAACTCGGATAATGAAGTGTCCAACTTGATTTTGATCTTTAATTTGAGAAACTTTAGAGTTAGTCAAAAACAAAAGAAAATAAATAACACATAGGCAAGGTAAAAAAGAAAAATTTTAAATAACTCATATTTCTACCATCTTTTGGTTACTATTGTCAATATTTTGCTATATTCCCCTTTAATAAATACACAAATACACACATGGGATCCTACTAAATGAACTGTTTGTAAACTGTTTTAATAACTATGTGAATATATTCCCCATATATTGTTCCTGCAATTGTCTTTTGTTGATCATTTAGGTTGTTTCTTTTTTCTTTGTTTGTTAGTTTATAAGTGATGCTGTGATGAGTATCACAGAGGACAAAATTTTTGCACGTGCCTAACTACTTCCTCTAAATTTAACCCTAAAAGTTCATTTCGTACGCAGAATATTGCATCTTTAACAGATTTAATACTTAATACTTAAATCACATTTCTAATAAACAAAATGTTCCAGATCAGAACAATGCCACTTTATATCACAGTTTTGAACTCCACTCAATAGATTGAGATGTTTGATCACAGAACCCTACACATACCTGCACATTCATAGTCCAGGTGAGTAACAGTGGCTAATAATGTATTTCCATTGAAATAATTTTAAAAGTCTTATCACTGACAAATCAGATATTAGCTAACCACTTCTGTAGATCAGAAACACGCAAAAGCAAATGGGCTCTGAAACCTTGATCTTACTGGACTTCCAGAATAGAAACAGGGAAAGGCAATCTAGGGTTTGCCCCAGGAGAAAGAAATCAGACACAGCTATTCATGGTGACAGATCATATTTAGACACACTTTGTGAAAAAGATTCTAGGGTCGGGCTCGCCCAGGGAACTGAGGTTGAAAAGGCTTAAACTCCTACCTGGGCCTGCTGAATTGCTAGGTCATTTAAGATACAGTCCCATGGGACAAGGACTAAGGGGCTCCAAATATGAAACCTGTTTCTGAGCAAAGGACTCTACATTGAGGGTCTCTATGAAGGCAACCGAAAAAACACCCAGGAGAGAAGACTGAGTGCAGAGAGAAAAACATAATGAAACCTTCACACAAAATGAACTTGCATACAAAGCGTCAAAGCTAACGTGGAAAACTAAAGTGTGAAAGATACCTCATCAACTAAATGAATTTGACATTGAGGAAGTGGATACGCTAAAGGATTCTGAAAGCAATTTCAAAATAAATGTGTTTATAAATACAAGATGTATAAAGAGATTAAAGAAGCGACACCAATCATAAATACAGTAAAAAAAAAAAATGTTACCGAGGACTCTTCTTCTGGAAAGGAAGAACTCACAAGACAGAATAAATACCACACTGACTGATACGGTTGAAAAGAGAATTAATGATTAGAAATACTGAGGAATTTATCCGGATTACAGAATGGAGAGGTAAAGAAAACAAAAAATATGAAAGAGAATTTAGAAATCACAGATAATGAAAGGGAAACTGTAAAATATATCAGAAGTTCAAGGAATAAAGGACAGAACTGCAGAAAGGCAGTGTTGAAGAGATGTTAGCTGAAACTCTGCAGAATTAAATACTTCAATTATCAGACAGACAAAAACAACACTGAACTACACTCAGGAAAAAATTAAAATGTGAGTGAAACTGATGAACTCCATGTGTTTTATTATGGAGTATTTTTATTATTACAAGGTTACATATTTTATTTTAGTATTTTGGCCACTATTACTAGCTTTGTTCCTCTTGAAATAATTATGAAGTATACAGCTAAATGACTGCAAAAATGCTTTGTGTTACTCACAATACAGTGAGCTACGTGACATGAATTTTTCCACATGAAACATCAAGGACTTCAGTAATAGCTCATTCTCCAATATGTGGCCACCAAGTACTACTAAAAGGCTATTATTTATATTTACATAAAGACAACCAATTTTAGGTTAATTTTTAAAAGATTTAACATACATTTTATACTAAAACATTAACATTTTAAAACAAAAACGTTAACGATATTTTTATGTCAGCCCATTTTATGTCGTGTGTATTGTCTGCAGTCTATCACCACCTTTCTGTGAACTTCCCCAGACTTACCCAGTCCCACTTACAGTGGCTACTTGCCTTATCTCCTGGCCAAAGCTGCTCTAGCCACAGCTCACTCCATTCCCAAGATTCTAAAGCCTGCTTCTGCCACCAAGTGTGTGATGAAGGTATGCTGTCAGCTGACAAGGACAGGACTCCACACCTCTGCACTGGTTGGACTGGACTCAGGGGGACTTAGGCCAAAGGAGAGTTGCTACCTTTTAGATGGACCTCAAACACTGGAAGAGGAAAGACAAAAGGGAACCAGGAGATAAGTAAATAAAACTGTTAACCTTTCCCCCCACTCCACCCACACTTACCTTCCTGCCGCGGGTTGTTCTGAAACATGTATGTTTCCTATGGCCTCAATGATGAAACCTCTCTAAGAATGAACAACTGAGCTGTATTAAGGAATGTAGCCGTGTCAATAATGCACTCCCTTGTATTTAATCTCATCCCTTCCCTTAACTGACTCCCCTTTTCCCTCACTCTTAATTCCCTGGAATTGTACTTCCCAGTGAAGTGTTAGCAGATAATCTTTTGCCTTAGGCTCTGCTTTCTATGGAACCTGGGCTAAGACAGTATTAATATCTGCCAGATAACTTGAGCCATAGGCCACGTTCTGTATCCAGTCAGTTTCTCTCTTTGCTCTTTCTATTCACTATATTAGAAAATCCAAATTTACAGTCACAGGTTGTCAGGCATGGCAGCAAGTTTTTGGTGGCTCTGACAAATGGTTCTGGATTGAATATGGACATGGAAATTATGAAGAGATTTCCTACTGAAGACTACTTTCATCATTCAGTCAGATGCTAAATCAATGAGCATATCACATTCAAAAGCCAGAAGGTTGAATATTTCAACTTGAGAGATGGCAGCAAGTGGATTCCCAATTTTGCTCTCATTGCATTTGATTTTGGAGAGTATGTCTGCATGTCCTTATGGTTCGCATTCTCTGATGAGTGTAGAAATTCAAGTGACAGAAAACGTAAAGTTCTGGATTATGTTATTTGCACCACACTCTGGTCTTTGTAAGATATTCTAAGTTTTATCCTTGACATTAAAAAGCATTTTTTAACCCTGAAATAATAGGTTTACTTTATTCAAAAAGCTTAAATTATTGCTAAGAAACATCACATGATGAAACACCTAAATTCATAGAAATGGGCTTTATGAGAATTATGTGATTCAGGGTTTTATGTCCTTTTAGTAGACACATTTTTAATATGTTATTTTGAAACTTTTCAAACAAATAGAAAAGTCGGAAGAATTATACTGTGAATGTTACCTAGACTCTCCAGTTTACCTTTTGTGCCATCCTGTGTCTCTCTCCATCCGTACTTCTGTTTGTTCATTAATTCATCTCTTTTTTGAATATATTTCAAAATAAACTGCAGCATGCATATCGTTAACTAGAGTTCAGTTTTTTTAATAGTTCCTTACAAAAATAAAATCCATTACATATAATGTATTCATAAATTTTCAGTGTACTATTCTATAAGTTTTCATAAATCTAAACACCTATGTTATCCAAACCTCTGTTGATGCACAGAAAAGTACCATCACCCCAGGAAGTTCCTCATGCCTCTTCCAAGGTAATTCCCAACCCTATCTTCCAGAGACAATCACATCCTGATTTTTTTCATAGTAGATTAATTTTATATGTTCTAGAGCTTCATGTAAGTGGAATCATAGAGTAGACATTATGAACTGTTTTTCCTAAGAATTCATCCAAGCCATTGGGTGTATCAGTAGTCCATTATTTTATATTGCTGTGCTCTGTTACATTGTACAAATATACCACAATTTATTTAACCATTCTCCTGTTGATGGACACCTGAGCCATTTCCAGTTTGGGCGTCTTATGACTAAAGCTGCTATGAATATTCTTATATAAGTCTTTTTTCATAGATACATATTCATGTTTTAATTTTTCCTGGGTAAATTCCTAGGAGTAGAATGTCTGGGACATAAAGTCAATGTATCTTTATTTTTATAAGAAACTTCCAGATCATTTTCCTAAAATGACTGAAGCACTTTACAGGCCACCAAAAATACATGAAGTTTTCTGTTGCTTCACAGTCTTGCCAGCAACTGGTCACTCTTTTTAGTTTCAGGCATGTAAGTGAGTATGTAGTGGTGGTATCTCATTACGGCTTTAATTTGCACTTTCCCGATGATGTTAGCACATTCTCATGTGCTCACAGCCATTGGTATATCTTCCTGTGTAGAATATTTGTTCAAATATTTTGCTCATCTTGTATTTGGTGAATTTTTAAAAAAATTATTGGGTTGTGGAGGTTCTTTTTGTATCCTGAATACCAGTTTTCTGTCAGACGCATATATTTTGTGAATATTTTATCCTAGTCTTTGCCTTGTCTGTTCATTTTCTTACCTATATCTATTGATGAACAGAAATTTTTTTATTGCAGTGAAGTCTAATATATCATTTTTTTCTTTTATGATTGTGTTCTGTGACTTGTCTAAGAAAATTCTGCCTACCTCCAAGTCGCAAAAGATGTTATTTTATATTTTCTACTATAAGTTTTAAGGTTTTAGCTTTTACATTAAGCTTGTAATATATCTTGAGTTAATTTTTGTATGTTGTGTAAGGGAAGAGTAGAGACTCTTTTTTTTTTTTGGTATAGACATTCAGTTTTTCCTTGACCATTTGCTGAAGAGACTTTGCTGTCTCTAGTGGATTGCTTTGATGCCTTTGTGAAAACTCAGTTGACCCTCTATAGAACATTCTTCCCAAGAACAGCAAAAGACACATCTTTCTCCAGTGCACATGGAATATTTTGCAGAGTAGACTGTATGTTGCCAGGCCACAAAACTAGTCTCAATAAATTTTAAAATGTTGAAATCATACAAAATTATGTCCTCAGACCACAGTGGAATGAAATTGTAAGTGAATTTGAAAAAGGAATTTGGAGAATTCACAAATATGTGAAAATTAAACAACACAATTTCGAATAACCAATGGGTTAGAGAGAAGAAACTACAAGAAAAATTAGAAAATACTTTGAGATAAATCAAAACAGAGACATAGCACTCCAGAATGTGTAAGATACAGTGAAAGCAGTAATCAAAGGAAAATTTATATCTATAAATGCCTACATTAAAATAAGAGAAATCTCAAAGCAATTATCTGACTTTCCAGTTAAAGGAACAAGAAAATGAAGAGCAAGATAAGCTCAAAGCAAGAAAAAATAATAATAAAAGTTAGAGTAGAAGTCAACAAAACAGTGAATACAAAAACAATTCAGAAAGTTAAAAAAAGTCAAAAGTTGGTTCTTTGAAAAGATCAACAAGATTGGCAAATCTTCAGCTAGGCTGAACAAGAAAGAAAGAAATTCCTAAAATCAGAAATGAAAAGGGGTCTCTTACTACTGAATTTACAAAAATAAAAAGGATTCAAAGAAATTACTATGAATAATTATATGCCAACAAATTATGTGGCAACAAATTAGGTAAATAAAATGAACAAATTACTAGAAATACACAAACTACTCAAACTGACTCAAACAGAAAGTCTGAAAAGACCAACAACAAATAAAAGGATTGATTTAGTAATCAAAAAATTTCCAACATAGAGAAGCCTATTACTAGATGATTTCACTGGTGAATTCAACCAAACCTTTAAAGAACTAACAATAATCCTTGTCATAGTCTTCTAAAAAAGTAGAATACTTCTTAACTCATATTGTGAGGCCAGTACTATCCTAATACCAAAGCCAGTCTAACCCATCATATGAAAAGAAAATTGAATATCATTATCTCCTGTGAATACAGATGGAAAAATTCTCAACAAAATACTAGCAAACTAAATTCAGCAGCATATTAAAAAGACTGTACACCATGACTATGTGGGGTTTACCCCAGGAATGCAAAGTTGATTTAACATAAAAAAGTGAATCAATGTAATGCATCACATTAAGAAATTAGAGGAAAAAAAGATCACCTCATTAGATGCAGTATTTGAGAAAATCTAACACCCTTTCACGATAAAACACTAACAAACTTGGAATATAAGGGAACTTCCTCAACCTAATAAAAGGTGTCTATGAAAAAACCCCAGCTAACATCATGTTTAATAAAGAAAGACTGAAAGTTTTCCCTCTAATACCATAAATAGGTCAAGAATGTCAACTCTTAACACATCTACCCAAAATTATACTGGAAGTCCTAGCCAAGGCAATTAGGCAAGAAAAAGATATAAAAGCATACCTGTTGGAAAGGAAGAAGTAAAAACAATCTCTATTTGCAGATGGCATGGTCTTATATATACAGAAAATCCCAAGGAATCTAGAAAAAAAAATATTCTCACTAATTCATAAGTTCAGCCAAGTTGCAGGATATAAGATCCATGTAAAAAATCAATTGTATTTCTATATACCAGCAGTAAACAATAAAAAATGAAGTTAAGGAATCCCATTTACAGTGCCATCAAAAAAATAACATACTTAGGAATAAGTTTAACCTGTACAATGTACACTACAAAAAATTACTCAAAGAAGTTATAGAAGACTTAAATAAATGGAACAACATCCTATATTCATGAACTGGAAGACATAATGTTGTTAAGATGAAAATAGTCCCCAAATTGATCTACAAATTCAATGCAATCCCTATCAAAATTTCAACTGCATTTTTTTTGGCATAAGTGGACAGGCTGATTTTAAAATTTATATGGAAATGCAAAGAACCCCAAATAGCCAAAATTGTCTTGAAAAGGAAGATTAGCAAATTCATTGGAGGATTCATATTTTCTGATTTTGAAATTTACTATAAAAGTACAATAATAAAGACAGTGCAGTACTGGCAGAGGAATAGACACACAGACAAGTGGAACAGAAGTGAGAGTCCAGGAATAAACCCAGACATCTATGGCCAATTGATTTCTGACAAGGGTGCCAAAATCATTCAGTGGAAGAAAAAAGATAGACTTTCAACAAATGGTGTTCAGGCAACTGGGTATCCACACACAAAGGATGAATTTTGAACCCCAAGCTCACATGATATGTAAACATTATCTTGAAATATCAAAGAAAAACTAAAATTATAAAATGCTCAGAAGGAAACATAGATGTAGCTCTTCATGATGTTAAATTTGGCAATGATTTCTTAGTTCTGATACTCACAGCACAATCAACCAAAGAAAAAATAGGTAAGTTGGACCTCACCAAAATTTAAAACTTTGTGTATCAAGAAAAAAAAAAAAGCCAACCTACAGAATAGGAGAAAATATTTGCAAATCATGTATCTGTTAATGGTCCAATATCCAGAATATTAAAAATAACTTCAATCAGTCAATAAATTCAACAATAAAAAAAAACAAGTAACTCAGTTTAAAAATGGGCAAAGAATTTAAATAGACATTTCTTCAGAGGAAATATACAAATGACCAATAGGCACACAAAAATATACATTAGCCACTAGGGAAATGCGTATCAACGCTATAATGAGATACCACTTCATTCCCACTAGGATGGCTATAATCAAAGTCATTTTGTAATGGAAAAATGAGAAGTAGCAGCAAGGATTTGTTGAAACTGGAACCTTCATAAACTGCTGCTGGAAATATAAAATGGTACAGCCACTGTGGAAAACAGTTTTGTACTTTCTCTGAAAGTTAATCTTAGAGTTCCCATATGATCCAGGAACTCCTCTCCTTAGTTATACACCCAAGAGAATTGAAAGTATGTGTTCATATAAAAACAAATGTTCACCGCACCATTATTCATAGTGGCCAAACAATAGAAACAACCCAAAGGTCCATCACCAGGTGACTGGATTAACGAAATCTGTGTGGTGGAATATTATCAGCCATAAAAAAGGAGTGAAGTACTTTATATATGCTACAACATGGATGAACCTGGAGGATATTATGCTAATTGAAAGAAGCCAGACGCTGAAGTTCACAGGTCATATGATTACTTTTATATGAAATACAGAGTAGGCAACTCCACAGAGACAGAAACTAGATTAGTGGTTTCCAGGGATGAGGGAGAAGGGAACAAGGAGTGACTGCTAACAGGCACAGGTTCTGTTTTGGAATGATGGAAATGTTCTGGAGTTAAGTAATGGTGAATTTGCACAACATTGAAAATATACTTTAAAAACACACACACTTGAAAACTGCGTACTTTAAAATAGTGAATTTTATAGTACCTGAATTTTACCTCAATACAAAAACTTTCTAGTCTGTCCCACTGATCTGTCTGTTCCTTATACCATCACCACCCTGTCTTGACTACCGTAACTTTATTGTAAGCTTAGAAGTCAGGGTAAGTTTTCTAACTTTATTCTTCTTTCTCCAGATCGCACTGGCTAGTTTGTTATACTCCTTGCTTTTAGAAATCTGAATGCATGCCTTTCCCTTTCACAGCAAGCATACATCAGTAGAGGAGAGCATTCTCGTACCTGCCGCCCATTTCTTAGCATTGCAAATTGAAAATAATGTGTGCTAGGTGGCTATGATTTGCTTATATTCACAGAGGTCAATATTTCCTTCAGTATTTAATCAAGAGCCAAAGGAACAGTGTTCTCTCCCAACTGCCTTTTTTGAATAAATCAGCCTGTGGATTGGTGTTCGGTTAAAACATCTTTGTGCGTCTGTGGTAATACCTTTTCTTGTTGCATGCTGGCTGGGTGCTCTATCAGTATTTATTGCAGTGTACCTTTTCCAGTTTTATCTTAGCTCACAAAATGCCATTCCCTGAGTTCCCATCCATGAATTTTTCAGTGATTCACAAACGGAGACTCATCAAGCACTTCTCCCTCCTACATACACCATAATATGTCAGGACCTGATTTGTACGCTACATACTGCTTTTTCCCCCCAATTGTGAGCCTGTACTGTGTGAAAGAAAAATTGCTCTTTTACATTAGATACTACTGTTGTTACGCCATGTCCATCTTTATCCTTTGATAAAGGAATTTTACCAATGATTTGTTCTTCTTTCTAAGTATAATATTTGTTATAGTGGGGATCCCTTTATAAGCCTGTCAGGAGTGACACTTGCTCTTTTTATGCTGTAAGGAACGTGACTTTGAAGGATGCTTCTGTAGCTTTGGTCTCTTCTTTGCCTTTAGCAACAATGTGCATCAGTATTTTGCTGGAAAACATTATTTTGTGCTTATTGTGGAAAATTTAAATGTATTCAGTAGAGAAGTCACTATGTTTAGAGAGATTTTTTTAATGTGGTTTCATACCGCTAGTTGACAATTTCATATCAGACAAAACATTCAGAACCGAGAGTGAATGGCTGGCTGGCTCAGTGAAATCTAATTTTAAGATTCATCATGATTCTATTACCTTTTTAGTTTTTTGAATATGTGTAACAATCATTACACTTGTAACTACGTATGTCCCAGCACACAGAATTTTGCACTGGGGCTCCGTTTGCACTGGGGCTGTTCAGTATTCATATTTTAGACATTATTTTGA
The DNA here is from genome assembly GCF_048564905.1 of Vicugna pacos. Lineage (NCBI taxonomy): Eukaryota > Metazoa > Chordata > Mammalia > Artiodactyla > Camelidae > Vicugna > Vicugna pacos. The sequence continues at coordinate 19,423,622 of NW_027328742.1, read as the reverse complement.
GTTGTGTTTGTTGTTTTACCACCACTCATGTGCTTCAGTCAGTGACTTCTGAATCAGTGACCCTTTCAACGTATTGAGATTATAATACAGTAATAGAGTGACAACGTAAATGTACGTTCACAAAAATGGTAACATACAAAAGACGTAAAAAATGTCTTAGCCAATATTAACCACACCGGTTGACTGAAACCAGCCAAAATAGAATAACTAATGTAATTCTAGTAGGCCTAAGCAACATCTATGAATATAATGCTTCAGACTGTAACTCAATACTAGAAAATCATAGTTAAGCTCACATTTCAAATATATATAAGCAGAATTATTTAAAGCCTCTTCCTCTGAAACTGTGAAAAGACCTGGAGAACATTTGGCAGACTACCAGAGAGCACCAAGCTGCCCAGGACCCACCTGGAAAACACTGGTTTATAGTCTTACATCTCTTTGGAGACACATAACTGAAGTGTTTAAATATGGCCAACCAGCAAGCCTGTCTTCTGGAAATGCTTCACTAATCTGTTGCTCAACTTTGCTGACAATCTGTCCCCTTGTTCGTTGAATGAACCACAGTTCTTAAACACCTCCCAGGCTGCCAAGGTTCACGCATTGCCAAATTCCCACCAGAAAAGTTTCTGTCAACTTATATTTTCCACCAGCTGTGTGCGAGAAAGTCTATTTCTCCAGCTCTTCACCAACTCTGGGTAAAGAGAAGTTGCAATTCATATGATGCTTATATTTTAAAGACAGCACTTAAGGCAAAAAAACAAATCTAGTCCAAGTGACTCTTGCAGATCTCTTGTGCATGAAGTATAGAGAGATTGGGCCACGCCTCTTGTCTCAAGTGCAATGGTCAGTTCAAGTTCACTGAGTGGAATGTGGGCCAAACAGCCCCAATAGTTTTCACTATGGTTTTGCTCTCCCTTTGTATTTGTTTGTTTTTGACTGTATTATGTTTGCATTCATGTAAATCAATGTTTTGTGAATTGCCTTTGTCATGTTTTAATTTGGAGCATTCATCCTTTTCTTACACTAAGAGTATTTTATTTATACCATTTTATTTTATACCATTTTATTATGTACATTTTTTGTCATGTTTCCTACTATGCCATTTCTGAGCATGGTGTGACATCTGTGTGTTTGTATGTATGTAGGTATGTGTTCTGTTCATGGCCCTCCTCGCACTAGACTAAGTATGTAATATCCTAAATTTAATTGTAGAATACTTCCATTTTTTCATATTTTAATTTTTAATTTTTATTTTTTTAATTTTTATTGAAGTGTAGTTGATTTACAATGTTAGTTTCAGGTGCACAGCAAAGTGATTCATTTATACATATAAATCTTTGTGAAATTCCTTTTTACATCTACAGCATGAGGTAAACACCTAAGTTCATTTTTCCTCAAGAGCTTAAACAATTATCCCCTGAGGGGACATCCTTAACAATTCTCTGATATTTTTTATATTTTCCTGTTCTGGTTTCACACAAGACTTTCAGCCATTAGTAATCTGAAAGACAGGGAAAAAATTAAGATATATTTTTCCTGTAACCCACTTGTGCCCAGGGCTTTCTCTTCGTCTTAGAGGAGAGTCATGCTACTTCGATGATTTGATTATAAATAAGACAATGGAGGGGAAAAAAAGCAAGCAAGTTCTTAATCCTGTGGCAAAAGCTGGTTATTTATCCCTCAAAATCAGTTCTTGCCTTCCTCCTTTGTAACAGAACTCCCAATTCTTAGCTGGGTACATGTGTAGCCTGAATAAAGACTACATAATTACTAACTTAACCTGAAGCTGGGAAGTATCTGGTTTTTATGAAATGTCCTTAAATGTAGGAGGCATGACCTTCCTTGCCTCTGCTTCTTTATTACTGGCTAGGATATGGACGTGATGGCTGGAACTAAAGCAGCCTTGTTAGACTGTATGGCATCATATTAAAGAGCCCAGAGCAATGACACAGGAGTGGCCTGGGACCCTGAATTTATGGAGCTGGCATTTTAGTGCTGGAATGCCTGCTCCTTCTCTTCCTTGTACCAAAGAAGCAGAATTGACTTCTAACTGGTATAAAATATTGTTGTTTTGGATTGGATTTCTATTATATGTAACCAAACATAATCTTGAATGATATAGAAATACAGAAGGCACATGTTTTATTCAGCATTATATTCACAGGACTTGACACTGGACCTAGAATATAGTAAATGCTCAATAAATGTTTGTAGGAGACAAATTTCCATTTCTAGGCAAGGTAGTAGTGATTCTGAGAATTTCAGGTTGGTTGATGTACATATGTTTCACATCTCATCTTTTATACTTGCGCCTATGACTGAAACTTTAAAGAAAACATTATATCCTCTCAGCCATATTTTGCATAAGAATCATCATTTTTAGACAACTCTTTAGAAGGCCCTCTTTTGTTTGACTTTTATTTTTTAAGAACGGGCAAATCTGGGAGTGCTCACCACCATTCTGATACATTTCCCCCTGGAGCACACGATGAGCGGGGACTGGCGAGTTATCTAGAACAGAGCCCAGCCAAGCTCTGGCACTGCGGTGACAGCTCTCTGCAAGGTTCATGCGCCTATTTAATTGCAGTTACACCCTTCTCCTTTCCCTGGGGACCCATCTTTATGGAGAAATAGGCAGTTGGCCGAGGATGTTGGAAGTGAACATTCCTCGCTAATTATTTAATTTTCGTCTGGCACAAACTAGAGCCTCTTAAGTTTAGTGGGAACTGTAAGTCAATTACCTTCCTTTGGTACCAAAGAGCCTACCACTTAGAACTAAAAACAAACACACAGCTCTGTTCTTGCCCTTGTCCTCAACCCTGGCCAGTAAGACTGCTTTTGTCTTCCACCTGCTGTTCATGGAATAATGGCAGCGAGCATCTCCTGTTTTCTGTTGTGGCACTGAGGCATTATTGGTAAAAGTGGAGATTGGACAAAAGCACTGGGGTCTCACACCTCCATTCCTTGCATGTGCTCAAACCTGCCTTTATTTCATCAAAAATTTATTAAGTGCCGGCTCGGAATGGGATACCCATAATAACCTAACGAGGAAGATGTCAGAAGACTAGGGCTTAGAGAGGGGAAGCCACTCACCTCAGGCCACACAGCCAACAAGTAGCAAAGCAAGGGACTGCGCCCAGCGCTGCCCTGGTTCTGATTTAGGCCCCAGACTACACATCTGTTACTTTTACTGTTAAGAAGGTCTTTACCTTCCTTTTCATAACGAACTCCTATTCACTTTTCAAAACACAGCACACATGCTGCTTTCTCAGTAAGGATTCCTAGATGCCACAGTGCCACACACTGAGGCCCCTCGGTGCTCCTGGAACAAACTGCATCTTTATTCCAGTACAATGTTCACTTTGAGCATTGCATTTATTATGTGTCATAAACGTTTTACATGGGTTGCCTACTTTAGCTCTCACAAGGCTTCTCATGCTGTGATTATGGACAGTCTCGGAGAGGACACTTGAATAAACAGAATGAGGGATGCAAACTCAGGTCTTTCTGGTTCTGAAGCCAGTGCACTCACCCATTATGGTACGATGCATTGCAGTGAATTTATTTATTTACTTAGCGATGTCCCTCATGGACTCCGAGTTCTTTAAGACCGGGGACAGTTTGTATTCACTTTGTACTTTCGGCAGTTCGTACAGGATGACTTGGAACAAGCACTAGCTCTTCTGGTTTAAGTTTTCCTCCCTCCCTGCTGGCCCTTGAATGCGTTACCACTCTATGACACGGGAATATTAACTTGGGGGAACAGACATATTTCCTAAAAACATACACACACCATCAAAAAGAGAAGTGGAGGTTCGCCTTCCTGCAGCATGCACACACTCACAACGTGGCTGATCTTTCTCCAGGTGCTTCCAGGTGTGTGATGAACATATCTTTCAAGGAAGTTCCTGCATAAGAATGTCCCCTATGGTCTGGTCATCATTAGCACTGATTTACAAAATATTTCCCACGCTCCCTTCTGGGAATGTCTTAAGATTTCCCTTTCCTGCCACCTCGAGTAAGGTAAGCCTGTGTCATTTGCTTTGGCCCATGCAGTGTGGACAGAGTAACATGTGTTACCTCCACGTGGAAGCTTTAAGAGCCCTTCCATGATTTCCCACTGGTCCAGTGACCAGCAGTATTTGAAATAGTATCTACAGATACTAACTAGTACGTATAAAATGGATATACAGCAAGGTCCTACTGTATAGCACAGAAAACGATAATCAGTATCTTGTATTAACCTACAATGGAAAAGAATATGAAATGAATATTTAAGAAAATGAAATGTGACTATGAAGAGCAGAGCCCCCCACCTCTGCCCTGCAGTGAGCATCGGGGTGAGTGAGACACAGTCCTTGGTTGTTACAAGCTGTGAAGTCTGGGCGGTTGTTAGCATCCACGTGTAGCAGTCTGCCGTGACTCAGACACTCTTGAAAGTCACCAGCGGGGGGATTCTTGGCATTTTTACTTTGCCTGGAGGAATTAGAAGGAGAGTCATTAAGCTCAGGCTGAACCCCAAAAGCTTTAGACCTTCTGGATGCTTAATGACTATCATCCAGCTTCTGAAAGTTCTGATTCAGAGAGTGCTGCCAATCATCTGTCCGCCATCTCCACTGGAGGCAGAGAGGGTTGAAATGAGCCCAAGCTGAAGGGGTTGAAGTTAGCTGAGCAGAATATTCCGAAGGTCAATAAGTGGAAGGATACTCTGGAATCTCCTTCCTCATGCTCTTCTGAAATCAGGAGAGATGTCAGCCTTGCCTGAGACTGGGCGCTAGGAGTGTGCCGGAGGGTAGGGAGAGGCTGCTGCTTTTAAGGAGTGCCTTCTGGCTTTATGATTTCATATCTTCAATCTTGGCTGGTTAGAAGATGCATTTATACGTTTAACCAGATTTTTCCTAGGGTGTAAATTCCCCCCAGAGATAAATTAAACACTTTTAGGGATACAATCAGTCTGGGAGGCCACCAGGGTACCATTCACTGCTTTGCAGCAGCAATTTACCAAATGGTACCCTGGTGACTTGGGGAGTGAATGCGCATCTGTAACAGGGCTTCCTTCACATCCAGGGATGCGCTCTCAGAATTCTCCCTGAGATGCATGCACAGCCAAGGGTGGAAAATGGGAAGAGCAAGGCCCCCTGCGTACTCTCCTGTTCCCGTCACACTCTCACGCTGGGCTGCAGTGTCAGTGGAAGGTAAGCCAAGGTGGCTTCATGAAGGAGGGGACTCAGCTCATGAACATGTGCCATTTCCCCTTGGCTAGAGACATCTCCCCAGGGCATCATCCCTCCCTGAGGGGCCTGCTCTGGTGCCCAGGACCCCAGATGTCAAGGGTTTTTCCTGGACCACAGTCCCAGGGAGATAGCCATGATTTCGTCCTGCCTTCTCTCTCTTGCCTCGTCAACATGTAATTGTTATTTTTCCTTCTTTGAGGATATTAAATTCATTCATTCTTTCATTCATTCATTCAACAAACAATTAGCAAACTACTTACATTATTCAGGATAAAATCGTACTCACATAGACTCTTGATTTAGATGGATCTGAGTTTCAATCTTGGCTGCACTGTTTATTGGCCTCCTGTCTCTATGCCTCACTTTACCCATCTGTAAAATAAGGGTAATAAAAGTACCTTGTCCGTGGCATTATGGTAGGGATTAAATGAAACAATGTATGTAAAAGGTTTACTAGTGTTGAGCACAGAATAAATGTTAACTATTATTCTTACTTACGATCTGCTGTATGTGCCAGGCACTGAAGTACTAGAGATATATATAAATAAAAATGGGATTTGGTTCTTACACTCAAGACACTCATAGTCCAGAGCTGTGATTATCAAAGTATGGTCTGGATTGCCATCAGCAGCATCACCTGGGAACTTGTTAGATCGATGAATTCTTAGGCTCCACCCAGAATTACTGAATCAGAATAGGAGGTAGCAGCATGTTGGGAATTTTGGGGAGGGAGGCTGCCATGACTCTGTCTACCCTCCTCCCCCTCCTCCTCCCCCTCCTCCCCCCTCCTCCCCCCCTTCCCCTTCCTCCTCCTCTTCCTCTTCCCCTTCCTCCTCCCCTTCTTCCTCTAGGTTCTTTGTCACCACGTGGGTTTTTTTCAGTCTTCCTTTCTTACATAGAATCAGCAAATTTTAGGTTTGGAAAGGACCCTACAAATCATGTAGTCTAGACTCCTTGTTTGGTTGCTGAGGAAGCGGATGTCTGGGGAGAGGCAGATGATTTGCCCAGGAAATCTGAACAGTTCCAGAGGCTACATTGGGCAGGTCTGGTGTCACCTGGAATTGGGAAGGGGCGCAGAGGGAGACAGCATTGTCACACGTCAGCTCTGCCACCCATGAGTTGTATGATCTTGGTCGTGGTCCTTATCGTCTCTCTGTGCTTCAGGTCCCTCGCCTGCAACAGGGGGATAACAGCACTAGCTGTTCATTGCATTGTTTTCTGGGAAATACGTGTCAAGTGCAGGGGTTACACGCAAACAACTCGAAGGGTGAGGGCTCGGGAGCTGTTAATTGTGTACTAATGTCTAACACGTGCTGTTGAGGAGGATGGGCCGATGATCGAGAAGAAAGAGCTGAGATTTGGACCCAGGTTTCTTAATCCTTGTTTATTTCCACTGACCCACCCGTCTTCCCCTGTCTTTGTTCTCTTCCCTAGCGTGAGTTTAAGCTTCATGTTTGTGTTTCATTTTATTACTGTCTGCATCAGAAAGAAAATGTGTCGTGGAAAGAGCAGGGGCATTGGAATTAAGCAGCCCTAGGTTCAGAGCCTGTATTTGCTGAATGTTAACTGTGGCTCTCTGGTCAAACCGCTTAAGAAGTGGGGCAACATTTCTTTGTCAAGCAGGGATTCCATCACCCAGTCCCTAGCACCGCAGTTACATAACTCACACTTTACGTATGGTTCAGAACACGTTGACTTTTCCCCGAAGCCACAGCCCAGCAAGCCTGCAGGTGAGGGTTCCATCATAACTGTATCTTCTCTGGGGCACCCCCAAGACTGAAGCGCTGTGCTGTTTGCCCAAATGGGCCAAATCCAAATTAGCTCAGATCCAGCCTGGTGGTTTGGTTAAGACTGAGGCTGACTGCTGATCTTGTAGGGTCATATGGTTAAGGTATGGCTGACCATGAACATAGAACATTGACCCCATTTGGGGCCACACTCATTGGATCATGTTGTCTCCCATCTTAAAGGCTCTGTCTGTCCTCAGACGTCCCTTTTCTCACAGTAAAATAAATGGTGTTCTCAAGTGACCTTTCGGTCAGCCAAATGACCAGTAAAGTTTGGTTTGCTAAGCCTGGGCCCAGGAAGCAGCCTGGGGAAGAGGGAGAGGTGCTGAATGGGGAGATGGGAGTCCCCCCATCCTTTCACTCGGCCACCAACTCTGTGAGTGCCTTTGGCCAAGTCCTCACTGACCTCTCTAGTTTCCTTGCTCACGCTTAAGAACCCTGTCTATTGCTTGGGTCCACAGTGTTATTTCTCCATTCAGTGAACCTCCTCAGCACCAAAACTTTCCACCCATAACCTGTTCCATATTGAACATCTGCTTTATTCCATCTCTTGTAACACTGTGTCTTTTATAGTGCCAAGACTTCTTTATGCAATTAAACAGAATTGCAGAGGAGCCTTGGAAATCATCTGCTTCATCAGATGAGAAAACTGAAACCCAGAGATGTTTAGCAACTTCTCCAAAGCCACACAGCTTTTTGGCGGCACTTCTAAGACTCCTGCCTTCAGCCTCCTACCGTGACAGTGGTTGGTGCATGATAATGTCTCCTTTTTGGTCATATCATCATGGAGTCAGTGTGAAGGGTGACAGCTGTAGAGACCCAAGGCTTTATTTTCTTTATTATGACACTATGTCCCCAGGAAGAAAATATTTGTGGATCAAACTTTTGGATGTGAAGTTAGTGTCAAACTGAAATGTTATTGACTCTGTAGTGCTTCCTACTCTGATAAATGTATTCAATATGTTCCCCCGTGACTCATCTGCAGGGTGAATGTTACCTTTTTTTTTTTTTCCTTCTTCTTTGGCACTGACATTTTTGTAGTTCTGCGCAGAGCTCCCCCCAGATCTGCATGTGCATCCATAATTAGCCACAGCATTATGGAATTTCATCCAAAAATTAATAATTTGATTGGTTATTCAAAATCTCAAGCATCTTGACAGCCAGCAGTCAGTTGAGAGGGGAAATATGCAAACTGATGATTTATCTTCTTCTTTTTCCAACAGATGAGCCCGACTATAAGCCAGACAACATATTGGGGAATGATGGGAGGATGCTTGGCTTGATCGCTATATCTAGACAACCTCTGAAAGATATGAAGGGTTTTCTAAAACTTAGGTTGGTCCTTGAAATATTAGCTTTCTTACACATGGTAAAAACAAATCAGAAAGGGGAGTACAATGCAATATTTTTATTTTCATAGTGTCATAAAGAGATTTCAAAAGATCCCACACTGAAAACTGTGAAATAAAATTAGTGACAAAATAAATGACATGAGAGCTTTTAAGACTAAATTTACGCTGAGACCATTAAGTGGCAAAAACGCTGCTGGGAAGAAGCAGAGTTTACAGAAGACTAAAGCTGCCAATTTTAATTAGCCCCAGGTATCCCTTTTCCAACAGGTATGGCAGAAAACAACTCCCTTAGAACTGATCTTTGTAAGAACAGTCCTTAATAACTTCTTTGCATTTATGGAACTTTGAATGCCAGAAGGCACCAAAAAAAAAAAAAGAAAGAAAAGAAAAAATTTCAATGTACATACATACAGAAAGTATGAAAAGAAATGAAAAGGAAATAGATGGTACTTATCTATGCAAACATGCTATCCTTTGAAACTGCAGATCCCAACTTCTACTAAGAGCAGGATTCTATACTCCTGTACACACCAGTTGTCCCAGAAATACAGACATCTAGCAATTAGCACCCACAACAGTGTTTTCACTTTAACGACAGATAAGTAACAAACAGACTCACCAGCAATTCATTAGAATTCAATGCTAAGAAAATTTCTGATGGTACCTTTTTATGAATTTGACCTGAGGCTGCTCACCAGAGGGAACAGAAATTGCATCTGGCACAATAATGTGCTTTATCTGTAAAGGATCTTAAATGATAAGGAGTTCCCAAAATGAATAGGAAAGGGACCTCCCCAAAGCAGTGGTCAACAGTTTTTCGTTTGTTTAATTGATAGCATTTGGTTTAACACCAGTGATTCTCAGACTTGGCTGAGCAGACTCGGCTGTTCATTAGAATCACCCAGGGAGCTTTTACCACTCCCAGCCTGGGCTGCACCCCAAACCAATTAAACCAGAAGCTCTGGGGGTGGGGCCCAGGCATCAGTACTTTTTAAAACTCCTAGGTGATTACAATGTGCAGCCAAGCTTGAGAACCTCTGGTCTACAGATAAGCCATCTCAGATGGTTGAATTATTGGCCCCAGTTGTTCAGTCTCCAGTAGTAAGCATGCTACACAGTCACACCCTTACCCTGGTCTCTTGGTGGGCAGAGGGTGCTTCCCCACCCCTTGACTTTTGGTTTGGCCGTGTGACTTATTTTGACCAATGGGGTGTTAGCTCATGTGATGCATGCAAAGACTTGACCTGTGCTCGGTCAATGTGCTTGCTCTCTTGTGCACCTGCCTTTGGCCACAAACAGAATCGGCCTCGGTCAACCACTGTCCCAAGAGCAATGAAAGGTGCATAGACCAGACCTAAACCCAGTCAGCCACCTGGAGCCAAGCCCGCTGAACCCTAGCCTGCCAGCAGACATAAGAATGGGAAATAAATGCTTGTTTCTGTAAGCCACTGAGTTTGGGGACAGTTTGTTATGGAGCATTGCCATAAAGGTAACTGACCTATGTAGAATAGAAAAAAGTTATTTAGTGAGATGGCCAACTACATTTCTTCTGACATGAGAGAGAGGGACAACTCAGAACTATTTCTAAAGGAAAGTTTGGCCCATAATATCTACTATGCTGTAGCTTTTTGGAACAGTGCTGCCGTCTTTGTCACCCTTCTGATCTGTTAAGCAGAAAATATTTCCTGCTGATTTCTTGCTTAGTTTCACACAGGCCCTCCATCTAAACATCTATCTTCACCAGGGCAGCACTGGCATTCTGAATCATCAGTGCCCCAGGCTAGCTTAACAACTTTTTTTTTCCCCCTTTTTCCTTTTCCTTTTTTTTTTTAAATTTTAAAATTTAAGCTCTATCCAAGTTTTTGTGGAAAAAACAAAACAAAACAAAACCCTCTCCATGTAACTACCACCAAAATAATGAGCCTGGTGAAGACTCAGTTATGGCAGGGTGCCTTACGGTGGGGTGGGGATCTGTGGTTGTGCTGCAGACATCAGCCAAGTACACAGAGACACGGGTCTTTTCTTTCATAAGAAGACCCTCCTTTAAGATTCATAGTTGCTCTTTTATGTATACTTGTAATTCACGTGGTCTTGAATTTCGGACAGTGGTCTTCATCCTTGAGCATGGGCATCAGAAACACAAGGATGGCTTGTTACGACACAGATTGCTGGACCCCACGGCCCGGGGTTTCTGACTAAGTAAGTCTGATGCGAGACCAGAAAATTTGTATTTCTAACAAGTTCCCAGGTGATGCTGATGCTGCTGGTCTGGGGACCACCCTTTGAGAATCACTGACCGGAGTGGAAAGTATGTGTGTTCGAGATACATTCTCTCTGGGACATCACCTTGCACAGGGAAGGCTTGTGTGGATATTCTCAATGGAAAATGCCTGTATATAATATGAAGAATAGATCCATCTGGGGGACAGAAATGGAGTCAGTGGCCTCAACTCTCTTTGCAAAAAGCTCTTCTTATTCCCATAACCACTTCCCAAATGTGTATTTTTAGTTCAGGAAAAACAACTGATGAAATGCTTCTTTTTCAAGGAAGCCTTTCTTAATTTTGCCAACAGGGAATGTTGGCTCCTTCTTCTGAAGGCCCAGCGCTTTATCTGAACCTGTCCTATGGCATTTAACACTAAATATCTTAAAGTACGGGTGCTGATGGACTTGCTTTGGCTCCTCATGGAGGATGTAGAAGCTCCCTGATTCATCTCAGAATCCCTCACAGCATCTTTCCATAGTGGGTGCAAAACAAATATTTATAGAATCTAAAATGTATTAGTGAATATCCATGTGAAGGTGGCTCAGAAGTTCAAAAGACTAAAACTTGAAAAGCCTGCAGCATCTACTACAGTGACCACAAGCTACACGTGGCTCTTTAAATTTAACTGAAGTTAAATAAAATAAAAAATCTAGATCCAAGCTACAGTAAGCAGGACAGCGTGTTATTGGTGAAAGAATACACAAACAGATCAATGGAACATAATACAGAGCCCAGAATATATATATAAAATATATATTATATAATCAACTGATTATATAATATACATATAATCAACTGATCTTTAACAAAGGAGCAAAGGCAATACAATGGAGAAAAGCTAGTCTTTTTAATAAATAGTGCTGAAACAATTGGACATTTACATGCCAAAAAATGAACCCAAACACAGACCTTCCAACCTTTCATAGAAATTAACTCACAATGAATCATCTACCTAAATGTACAACACAAAACTATAAAACTCTTAGAAGATAACATAGAAGAAAATCCAGATGACCTTGGACACGGTGATGACTTTTTTAGATACAACATCACAGGCATGATCCACGAAAGAAAGAACTGATAAGCTGGACTTCATTAAAATTAGTCATTTCTGCTCTGTGAAAGACAGTCTCAAGAGAATGAGAAGAAAAGCCATAGACCAAGAGAAAATATTTGCAAAAGACATATCTGATGAAGGAATGGTATCTAAAATATACAAATAACTTAAAAATCGACAATAAGAAAACAAACAGCCTACTTAAAAAATGGATAAAAGATCTGAACACCAAAGAAGGTATGCTGATGGCAAATAAACATTTGGAAAGGTGCTCCACATCACATGTGATTAGGGAAATGCAAATCAAAACAACAAGGAGATACTACTACAAGCCTCTTAGAATGGCCAAACTCCAGGATAGCAACACCACCAAATGCTGCGGAGGATGCAGAGAAACAGAAACTCTCATTCATGGCTGCTGGGAATGCAAAATGGCACAGCCACTTTGGGAGACAGTCTTGTAGTCTCTTACAAAACTCATATACTCTTACCATATGATCCAGCAATTGGGCTCCTTGGTATTTATCCAAAGGAACTGAAAAATTATGTCAAAAAAAAAAAAAACCTTGCACATGGAAGTTTACAGCAGCTTTATTCATAATGGCCATAACTTGGAAGCAACCAAGATGTGCTTCAATTGGTAGGTGGATAAACAAACTGTGGTATATGGAGACATGGAATATTATTTGGCACTAAAATGAAATCAGCTATTAAGCCATGAAATGAGATGGAGGGACCTTACATGCAAATTACTGAGTGAAAGAAGCCTGTCTGAAAAGGCTACATACTACAAGACATTCTAGAAAAGGCAAAACTATGGAGACAGTAAAAAGATCAGTGGTTGCCAAGGGTTAGTGGGAGGAAGGGATGAACAGGTGGAGCACAGAGGATTTTTTAGGGCAGTGAAACTACTCTTTCTGATACTGTAATGGTAGATTCATGTCATTACACATTTGTCAAAACCCACAGAATGTACAACACTAAGAGTGAGCCCTCATGCAAACTGTAGACTTTAAGTGATAATAATTTGTCAGTGTAGGTTCATCGATTGTAACAAATGTCTCTCTTGGGTGGGGGATGTTACTGTGGGGAGGCAATGAGTGTGTGGGGGCAGGAGGTCTATGGGAAATCTCTGCACTTCTTGCTTAATTTTGCTGAAACTTTAACTGCTCAAAAAAATAAAGTCTATTTAAAAGGAAAAATTCAATCACAGTAACCATATCTCCAGTGCTCAACAGCCAACATGCGTGTGGCTAGTGACGATCATATTGGATAACACAAGCATGGTCCTATTGGAGAGACTCCCTTAAGAATTTCCAAGTCAGTTTCGTGTATGTTATCTGACCCTCACCAACTCTGCTGTGATGTAAGTTGTCAGAAAAAAGTGATCAAATCCATCTTACAGATGGAATGGTGGATCTGTAGAGAAGTTGAGTAAATTGTTTCATGGTGGAGTGGAGAAGCCTTATCCATAAATTAACTATGAGACAGGAGAGAGTATCTAGAATCTCATAGGTAACAATAAATTATACTTCTTTATTTGTTGATGTATTCATGGTTTCCTTTTTTTTTAAACCATATCTCATCCATCTATTTATTCAGTGAACAAATATTGCATTTATCAGTGTGTTGAATACAGAATGAGGCACCGGGGATGCACAGGTGAACAAGTGAGACATGGCCCCTGCCTTGAAGGAGCTTACAATCTAATTTTCTTTACCCTTGTGTATTCCAAGGTCAGCCAGGGATATTAGCGAGCTCATTACCAGTGGGCTCATGATGGTTCTTTGATGAACACTGAGCCCAGTACATCAGCTTGCCTCACCAAGGTGAAACTTAGACGTTTCAGGTTGGAAACACTGGGCTGCAGGACACCTGTTCCTTGGGTTCCCTGGCAATTCCATATGCTCAGATGCCCTCTTCCTTACTGAAGTCCACAGCCTCAGTTGCAGAAACTCACAAAGGGAACAACAGTTGCCCAGGGCAGAGCCTTTCCTGTTCCATTCCCTAAGGGAGATTTTTAGCTCGTTTTGTGGTGGTGTCCAGGGCAGTTGGAAACTCATCACTGAATGCCACTTGACTTTGGTGAGCCCACCTTGCTTTCTCTGTAAGACACAATAGTTTTGCTTCTATTTCTTTAGCACCCAGCTTAATGCCCTACAAATAGCACAATTAACATTTTGTAAAATGACAAGATGGATGTTAACTCTTGACCCAGCGGTGCCCCCCTAGCTGAACCCTAGCAATTACTCTAGTTAATTTCATTAGAATACCTACTATGCATCAGATATCTTCTATACCAGCACTGTCTAGTAGATGTGTCATATAAAGCACATAGTAATTTTATATTTTTAGTAGCTGAATTTTTAAATGTTAAAATAGATGAAATTATTTAAAATTTTATTTAACTCTTAATATAGCCAAACTATTGTCATTTCAACATGCAGTCAATATAAAATTATTAATGAGACCCTTGACATTTTTTGTACTGTGTTCGAAATCTAATGTGGATTTTTAAGATTTATCATATATTTTGATTTGATTAACCACATTTCAAGTACTCAGTAGCCACATACAGCTGGTGGTTACTGCACTGGATGGTGTGGCTTTAGACAGTATTTTCTTAAAGGTGCATAAGGATAATAGCAAAATGTTGAGTGCAAGCATTTTAGAAGGATCATCGTTTCTAAGCCTCCTAATAACCTCATCTATAGATGAGGAAACACAGGCATAGAAATGGTTTGTGACTTAGCGTTGGCCACCTAGTAGGTGGCAGAGCTGGGTCTTGAATTCAGGTAGTCTGAAGCTTCCACCTTGTGCCACGGATTAACTGGGTGGTCTTGAGCAAGTCATTTCCCTGCATTCTAGTTTCTCCTCTCCTATTTGGGAAGAGGGGTGGAGTGGATCATCCGGAGTGGATATTGCATGCCTTAATCTTCCTTTTTATTTAGAAACATCTGGCAAGCCTTGCCCACCTGTTCTGCCCCCTGCTCCCCATGAGGACTTTAGGTTTACACTGTTCCTTCTCTGATTTACATAGAAGGCTCTCCTTAACCTGGACTTTTTTTCTGGTTGGGGCTGTTCTGACCATAAATCTACACACCTTGCAGCAGGATGGAGAGCCCCTCCTGTGCCCAAGAACACTGCTGCATTTTCATCTGAGTTTCCTCTATTTTCAGCATATTGTCCAGCTTTAGTTTCTTGATGCTTTTTTGAAAGAAAGGAAACTTGTTGTCTGGGCACTCAGTTTTAATTTTCTAACTTCTTTGTTCTTAGGCATGTTGTAGAAAGCTCCCCTCTCCCAAAGAAATTCTACTATACATTTTCATAAATTTCCTTCTCTCCCTCTCCAAGAAACACAAAGGAAATAACTGTCAACTGTTTTTTGCATATATAAATTTTAACAACCCATACATGTCAACTAATCTTTTATCCAGGAAGGAAAGGCTTATTTCAAGTGATTGAAAGTTGAAACGCTTAGGTTTTCTTTCTTGTTGTGTGATGGAATCACTGCGTGGATATGCCACCTTATGATTAGGTCATCAATTCCATTCCCCAAGTCCACTAACTCTAGTTAAAGTGCCTACTGTGTGCAAGGGCAGAGCCCCTGTTTTCAAGGAATGAATCTTCCACCAGGGAAGGTAAGGCAAATGCTCACCCAACCACAGCACAAGGTGGACAGAGTATATCTGTGTATGACCAAGTGCCTTAGGAAGGATGCAAAGTGCTAAGACAACTCAGATATTTGGTTTGGGGTAAATCAAGGTTCCACAGAGGAGTCTGAGAATGGACCTTTAGAAAAAGGTAGGGTTTCAATCAACAGAGAAGGCAGAAAGGGCATGGAGGCATAGGCAACTGTCCCTGTATCCTGTACGACAAGCAGGAGGAGATGTAGGAAGCAGCACGTGGCCTGGTCTGAGGATTACGCGTGGATTGCAGGGATTATGTAAGGATGCAAGGCAGTTCATCAAACTCCTGGCATGAGTGTCCTGCTCCTAATCCTCCATCCATGGGAGACAGCATGAATCAATCTCAGCCTACACCTTTCCAACCAACCTCAGGAGCTCCTTCATGAGATGTGATCGATTTGCCATCCCTGGTGCAGGAGTGCAGGGATAAGTGAGGTAGAGTCTTGAATACCTTGTTGACTAGTTAGTAGTTAATTGGATAGGCGATGGGGAGCCATTAAAGTCTTGTAAGCAGGGGAGTGACATGGTGGGAAATGAGAGCTGTAGTTCAGGATAATTAACTTGGCAGTGCTATCTGGGATGGATTAGAATGGTTGTAAGACCACCGAAGGCCAGTTATTTGGAAGGTTACTGTAATGGTTTAGGCAAACAATAATGTCTGGAACTGGAGTGGGAGCCTCAGAAAGGAGGGGCAGATGTCACAGAGGTAGAGTTGAAAGCACTTGGCAAGTATGTTATTCCATGGAGAGCTAGGGGCAGGAGCCAGAGGGGGAAGTCAAAGCTAACTCTGAGCTTCCCAGTGATTACCTTGGGATAAGAAAAAAACTATTGTCACCATCAGGAAGGGAGCCTGCGATTGGTAGAAAGGTAGGGGAGTCCTGGTGAATTCCAGGAGGGCAAGACCAGTCTGCAAAAAATGGCCTTAGGCTTATGTCTTCTACAAAGCATAGGTTTTCTAAGCCAGTCTGTCTGAGAACTCAGTGCAAAGTAAAATAACCATTTTAAAGCAAACACTATTGCCCTTTCACAATGAACAGAGTCTAAAGAAGGCTCCCATCTTTCCAAATATTTGGGAAATTGGAAACCCTTAATTAATAATCAGGGAAGGGACATGAGGGAAAGAAAGAAATATAAACTTAATCACTGTGCTTTTCAGGTTTCAAATGCTCCCCCTATCCAGGTAATTTACACTTTAGTAACAATGATTGACAGTCAAGGAATGTTTCTAACTCGCTCTTATCTTTCCCTTGGGGAAAGCACTTGCGTTCCCAATTGTTTTAAATCGCAGAAGCAGTAAGTGTTTGAGAGAGGCAGGAGAGATGGCTTTTTGGAGCAGGAATTTACCGCTGAGGGGAATATGAAACCTATGTTAACTGACTAAGGTCACTAGGGCCATTTTCAGGGTGGTCTTTCTCCCATGAATAAATAGCAGTTTAGTCAAAGAAGAACAGCAAAGGAACCAATTGAAGGCCCAGGGGAATAGATTTCACCCCAAAATGTTAACAAGTTGTTACAGGTACCTAAAGAAGAGCCAGGGATCTTTTCTAAGCCACTTGTATCCCAAATAGAATTATTGGTGAAATTTAATATGAAAAGTTTTTTTTTCTTTCACATATTCTAAAATAAACATGGGGCAGTGGATATATTTTGAGATACTCGTGTCCCAGAGGACCTTCTTTATTAAACTGTGCACTCTGATATATTTGTTTACTTAGAAAAGTCAAGTGTGACAAGCTAGGTCAATTACATCAAGAACATTATTAACAGGCTAACCCACTGTAAATGGTGTGAAGGCTGCTCTGGAAATCTGTGCTTTGATGTATGGGGAAACCCACACATCTCATTTGGGAGGGAGGAGACAATCATGGCATTGTTTGTGGCGCCAACAGACAGGCAAAAGCCAGGGATCCTTGCAGAGACTGGATTAAGGTATCAGAACTGTTCACATCTCATTTTCATCACTCCGAAGAGTGGACCACAGGTTTTGCTGATGAACACACAGACCATGGCAAATAGCATTGTGTATTTGAAATCAGACCAAGATCAGTAACAGTAACACAAACCATGTGTGAAGTTTGGCATATGGAGGTCCCTCTTTAGCTATTATCTAACTAGGTTTTTTTCCCCCTTATTTTTGAAAAGCATTTTTCCAAACCAGGAAGTTAGCGAAAGCAAAATGTTCCTCCATTCCCTCCCCCACCCCACCCCCTAAATACACATATTTATGCCACCTTCTGGTATATAACAATATTTTTTGTTGTCAAAATTTGCAAGCCTTCTGAAAGGAAGGTGGGGGCGTGTGTTAAAAAATGTACTGATTTCATCAGTGTCTCTGTAGGCAAGAGGAAATGGTGGATTGAGTACTGAGGGAGAGAAATCAGGCTACTACCATCCGAATATTTTCCACTCATCCAATTTGTATTGTTCTTTCATATTGGAATTTGGGGTCAAAGTAACACAAAAGCAATCCTTCAATTTCTCGGGGTTTCAATAAGCACCTACTATGTGATGGGTGTGTTTCTGTGGAGGAGGGGCTGCAGAATGATGCCTACAAATATGTGACTTATTAAAAGCTGTTAATTATCTGAATTTTATCATCCAGATGTTATTAACGCCTCCAGTATATCTTTTATGGATGAGACTGTACATTTAATAGCGAAAGTACCAGTGGGAATTGACAATGAGCAGCCACGCATGAACTAGATGCAGTGTGGCATACATCATCCAGCTTAGATAGTCACCAACCTAACAGGCCAAAGTTTTCTTCAGTAGAAATTGCCCTGCCAAGCGGTTTCTGGATCCTTCTCGGAGGAAACAGTAAAGGAGCTGAAAGCGACCTCTCTCAGCTACATTAGAAATTGGCTGTCCATGGCGATTCTAGACTCATAAAATTGGTTTTACACACATGTATCAAACCAAGACTGCAAACCCACTGGTCGTCCCATCCCAAAGTAAGAAACGCCACGTCCTTCGTCTTCCCATCCTTTGCCTTCCTTGGGGTGTCAGCCCATTTCTAATTCCTTTCGAGTTTCTCCTCAGTCCTGGGCTGGGCTGGCAGGGAGCTGCCTGCGATTCCCTAACGTGGATAATCGGATCTGTCTCTTCCCAGGCTGGCTGCGGATAGGGACGAGTTCTGTTCCCGAGAGAGTCTCAGAAGTAGGTACAGAATCATCTCGCCGATCCTTATTTCTGTCCCTGAGCTGGGGACAGGGGAGGACTGGGGCACGGGAGGCTCTCCCCTCCTCCCCCACTCTTTTCCCCACCTCCCAAAATTGGCAGCCAGTCGGTGGCTCTGGGTCTGGGGTCCGGAGGGTGGGGAATGTGGGTGTGGGGGCCGGCTGGAGAAGCTCTCGCTAGCGCTGCCTGTGGCCAGACCCGCCTCCCATCCCCTCTCGGGCGCACACACACGTCCACCCAGACACACTCCGCGCGCTCCCTCGCGCTCTCGCTCGCCCGCCCGCCGCCGCCTGCTCTCTCCCTCCTGCTCTCCCCGGTCTCCTTCTCCCTTTTTTTTTTTTTTTTTTTTTGTACCATAGAGTTGCTCTGAAAACAGAAGATAGAGGGAGTCTCGGAGCTCGCCATCTCCAGCGATCTCTACATTGGGAAAAAACATGGAGTCAGCTCCGGCAGCCCCCGACCCCGCCGCCAGCGAGCCGGGCAGCAGTGGCGCGGACGCGGCCGCCGGCTCCAGGGAGACCCCGCTGAACCAGGAATCCGCCCGCAAGAGCGAGCCGCCCGCCCCGGTGCGCAGACAGAGCTATTCCAGCACCAGCAGAGGTAGGAGGCTGCGAGAGGGGCTGGGGAGGGGGCGGCGGGAGCCCCGACGAGGAGAGGGGGGCGGCCGGGAGCGGGCGCCCGGGGCGTCGGGTCGGGGGCCGAGCGCGAGCCTGCGGCGGCGCCCTGAGCCCGGAGCACCCCCTTCCCCTCCCCCCTCCGCCCCCCAGAAATGTTGCAAACTTTTGCAGCCCGTTCTCGGGTTGCGGGAGGAGAGGGGGGGCGGGGGAGGCGGCAGGAGGGTTGACAGCCGGCGGGCTCACCCCCTGGCTTTGATTTTTCTGCAAAGAGAGGAGGAAAGCCGCGTTGCCGAAATTAAATACGCTCCCCCAAAATACGGAGAACCGGAGAGTGGGGGCCCGGGAAAGAAACTTTTAAAGCGGCAGTGTCCTTTTAAGAAGGAAAAAAAAATCTGTTTATGGCCACCCTCCTCCCCCTTTACCTTTTCTCCTTTCGAATCTTGACAGTTCCGGCCCCGGCAGCCCGAGACAGGGTGGGTTTTCGGTCCCCCGCAGAGCTAAGGGGGACGTTAGGATTGAGTTACCAGGGCAGCCCCCAGAGGTGGAGAGGAGGCGTTCCCGGATTTGGGGGCGACCTGAACACCTTCTCTGGAGCACGGCGGTGGGCTTGGGATTTGGAGGAAGGGCTGAGGGAAGCGGGGTGCGGGCGCGCGAGGTGCTCTCCAAGTTGTCTGGCGGGCGCGGCGAGGGGAGATGCGCAAGTTTGCAGACCCGGGGTTCGCAGCCCGGCGCCTAGGCTGGCGGGGGGCGTGTGCACGCCAGCGCGCGGGGGGCGGCGGTCCTGTGGGGCGCCCCGCGCCCATTCGGAGTGAGCGCCTGCAAAAGCAAACAAGCAGAAAAAGAAAGATCGCAAGGCACCCAAACTTATTTCTGCCCTGGGAAATCCTTCCCTCTCCGAGGTTGCGAGCGTTTCTGCAAGAACCTGGGAATGGCCAATGCAAGTTGAATGCTGGTTGGATAGTGCGATCGATATTCCCCCCTCTCTGGGCGATTTTTACACACTTCATTTTGTAGAATTTGTGTGCTTAAGTGTGCGTGTGTGTGTGTTTGGGGGGCTCCATTGCCCCTTTCTTGCTTTTTTCTAGTTGAAGTGGAGTGTTGGGGAAAGCTCACTCTCTTTCCTCTTTCTTAAAGATATCAGAACCTGGTATGGGGGTTTTTCTTGGGGATAGGGAGTTATTTGTTTGAATGCTCCTGGAGTTTGCGAAGAACCGGAGGAAGCTACGGCTTTAATTACTGTTGTAAATAATGTAGAAATCACGCCTGTCACTCCAGAGGAAGCAGGCTGGCGCGAGACCGCCCAGGGCTAGGGGCAGAGAGGCTCTCCAGCCCTGGCTTGGGCACTGGCCCAGCGCGCCCCCTCCTCTGGACATTCGGCTTCTGGCGGCGACTAGGGAGGGCTGGGGAGAGGCGAGTCGGGGCCCCAGGGAGCCGCTCCCTTCCTCTCGATGTTATAGTTGGAGGTAGGAATATGGCTGATCATGTGCTGGCTGTTTTACAGTATTCCCCCCCTCTCCACCTTAGCCACACCCCCTGTCCAGGCGCTTTCCCATTCACGGAATTCGAGTACAGTGAAAGCCATCAGGATGACACACGCGAAAAACATTTAATTAAAGGCGATTTCGGAAGAGTGCACACATCGAACCGCGGTTTGAGCGGGAGGGAGGGGGCATCGAGGGTCTGGAGTAAAGGGAGAGGGGGATCACCGGGGCTGGGGGCCAGGACCTGCCGCTAGCTCGCTGGGTGAGTTTGTGTGTGGAGAGCTTTTGGCTGCAAAGAGTGTATTTAGACCTGAGACGGTGGATTTGGAATGCGAGCGGGTTATGTAACAGGGTTCATCTGAAACGCTGGAGAAAATCCCCTTCATGTGTTTCTGAGGCTTTTTTGTTTTTTGATTTTTGGAAAGAGGGGGGGACATAGTATATAGGGAAGCTGCCTTAATTTCTGGTTTGTGCTGCCGCCACCCTCTGTCTTAACCACCCCCCTCCCTCCTGTTATTAGCATCTTCAGGTGTCATTCTTGCCAGAAGGTGTTCTTGCAAGAGATCAGGGTGGCAGGCTGCAGAACTGACTAGCAAATCCGTAACTTGCTGTTCTTGCAAATTATATAATGCTGGGGCATTCAGTACCACCAGCCCCCTAGGCTCAGCAAAAAGGGAAGAGGGACAAAGTAGGGATAGGATGCATCTTGCACAGCTGACCTGCTGACCCACATCCCCTTCCCCCCTAGAGGGCCACCCCCCACTCACTCTTCTTTGAACCAACCTCTTGTCCATGCCTCCAAAGATTTAATGGGGGGAGGGAGAGGAGGTAAGGCCCAAACACTCAACTCACATCCTGCACGCAGGCACTAGGTTATATAACAGTCTGAATGGAAAAAGGAAGGTCAGAGATGGAGGCATCCTTTAGCTAACACAGCAGTAGTAATAGCTTCCAGAAATTATGTGCATTTGCAGACTTTAACCTCAGATGCAGCGTCTCTTCCTCAGGGGTACCAATCTTTGTGTGTGAGAGCTAGGGAAAAAAAGAATGTGTAAGTATGCTTGGTAGATGAGAGTGATTTGAAAATGGGAAATGTTTGGGTTTTCAGATGATGTAATGGAGTTGGCAGAATATGCAAGTCGGCTCCCAGAGTGTAAGCAGCAAGAAAATTGGAGCTGGCATCCAGTATTAATGTTGCATAAATTACAATATTGGAAAGAAATTAACCTACACACTAGGTGATGACGCTTTTTTAATACTTCAAACATAAAGGCACACAACTCAAAAGGAAAAGCAAACATCGTCCCTTTGAAATTGGCATTTTCAACCTCAAGGAGGGTTGAGTGGAGTTCTTGGCGTTGGGGGATTTGGGACGCTTTCTGATTTGGAGGATGCTTTCCAGAGAGGTAGCCGGGTTAGATTCCAGCCAGCCAGCGTGTGCAGTCCACAGAGACTGTGGTCTGGATTCTCATGACATTGAGGTGACCTCATGAGACATTACCTAGGTAGACTTGAAACTGGCTGAATTCCGAACTCCTGGGAATCTGTGGGCGAATGGGCCGTGCGCTGTTAGTGCCTGAGCTTCCAAAATCAGATGTGCGACTTGATGATCTGAAAGACGGCCTCCCCCTGTCCTTAAAACTGGGCAGGGAATGCTAGCAGTTTTAATGAAACTGTTCCGTTTTCTGCGTGGTATTAATGATAGCTGGTGTCATTCAGTCCCGTCTTTACAGCACAATGGAGGGGGAGAGAGAAAGGCAAGCAGCAACATGGGAAGAACGAGGCAGAAAAACCACAGTGAATCTTTAATTTAACAAGGTTTTCAGGGACTTCAGGGAGCCATGAACATTGTGACGTAACTGTTGTTAAAACCCCTTTTCCAGAATCTCATTATTATATGCATGCCAGGAGCTTACATATTCTGCCTCACTAAAGTTGTCCTCACCAAAGGGCTGTGTGCCACGCAGTTGGTTTGGAACCCCTGTGCCAAAGGTAGAAGGCTTTTAGGGCAGGCTGACCTCAGGGAAAAATTGAAGCCAAAAATTGGGATTAGCACTGAAAAGCTCAGCTGGGTTGAGATTGAACCCCTCTGGAAGCTCAGCTTAGATTGACTTAAAATCAGTTAACAAGTCCTGTAGTTTATCTGTAGCCCTGTGGACCCACATAAAAGTCTTCCCCTTTCAAAGTGCTTTACCTCCATTCCCCTCTTCAGTCTGGGCTGATTCACCTTCTGGTAGGTCTTCTTGCCTGGCGATTTAGAGCGCTTTCTAGAGATTGGTGCTCAAATCAACTTTTCTTCAGAGGACCTGGTTCTCCACAGTGAACAAATGAGAACCGCCAGTTTGAAAGAGCTACGGGCTGGGATAAAATGTTTTGCCAAGGGGATGAAATAATTATTTTTTAAACTAAGGGGCTTTAATTTTCTAGTAAATTGCTCATAACAACATTTATAATTATACCCTTTTAAAATGTAATAGAATAATTTTAGAAAATGCATTTGGTGATGATTATGCTAACCTTTTCTGTTGCTTTCCCCTTCCTACTTAAAAAGAATTGAATTATTAATCCAGAAGTCAAATCCTTAGTGGCTAAGAATATTTACGGCAGACTTTCTTTTATGTTAATCACCTGCTAGGATTTTCCAAAACCTACTGGCATTAAGAGCGGCCCTTGGCTTTAGAAAAGGTCTCTGAAACACGGAGCGTGCGTGGAAGCCCCCTCGCCAAGGCAGCCGAGGTGGGGGTACAGCACAAACTGTGTGTTCCACACCAGACTCCTAAGTGGGATGCAGGGAAATGTGAGAGAGTTCACTGCAATAGTCGTGCCTCCGGATGAAAGTGTTGGGAGGGTCTTTGGTGACGGCTGAATCGCTTTTGGAAGCAAACTGACACCTGTCCAGAGCGAACCTTAGGAATGTGCATGGGACAAGCCCATGGGTTCTTCCCTGTGGGCCATGCTCTGGTCCCTGCTGAGTTAAGATGCACTTTTTCTCTCCCGATTCTCCCACTTCCGCATTAAGGAGATTGTGGTGTGATGTTGGGAGGTCGCTGAGAATTCTGTCGGTGTGGTGTGGTCTCTGACAGTGCGGGCCGCTTTTTCTGAGGGTGTTCTTCCTTCACCCCATCTTCCTGGTCCCCTTGGTGAATGGTGCTTCTTAGCGTATCTGTGTACTTCTATGTCTGTGGAAGCAAAATACATAACTCCGTTTCAGGTGTCTGGGGAAAGGGTTGTGATGTGACTGCCCCACGTGCAAAAGCATTTTTTCTGAAAGATGCCGCTTTCCGCATATGACATGTCCTCTTGCTCTTACGCTTCGTCTTCTGTGAGCTGGTGTGCAGGGATGTTCAGGGAGGCATCATTCTTCCCTCAAGAAGATTCCTGAGCCATTCATCTCAGGTTAGTGATAGATTCTTCCAGAGCAAGAAGAGTCTGCTTTGAAAGGCCTTCAGGTGCCAGAGTGAACACTAGCCTAGAATGCGGAATACCTTTCGGGAAATTAAGATTGTCTTCCTTGCTGAGAATTCTGGAATAGTCACATTTCTCTCTCTCTCTCATGTTTTTTCTGCCATAATTAAAAAAAAATTTTTAATAAGGTTTTTTTTTTGGTATCTCATTCATAATGGGAAGGGTTGGTTTGAAATGAGCTGTTAAAATTTTCACCCATTTTATTAGGCTGTACGTTAAGAAAAATAAAATTGAGTTAACCCTTTGAAAAAACTGTCCAGGTAATCAGTGTTCATGTGTTGATCCATATACAATAAACCATGATTTTTCTGTAAGAGTACCAAGGAATTACTCATGAATTAGTTTTTCTGGCTAACAGAGATTAAACAGAAATATTTTTTGCCTTTTCCTTGTTGGATGTGTTTTTCAAATGTGCTGGTCCCTTCCCCTCCCCTGGAAAGAACACGGGGGATGTAATGGACTCTTTCTTGGAGGTTTGAGGATCTTGCGGTGCCACACGGTCACCGTTCTGAGGATGACTTCTGATTGTCCGTGATAGGAACCGTAAATGGAGACAGTGTCGGAGATGGGAGTAAATCGGTCCTGATCCAGCTTGGGGATTGTTTTTTTTCTTTTCTTTTCTTTCTTTCTTCCTTTCTTCCTTTCTTTCTTTTTGTTGTTGTTGTTAAATCCTCCATATCGGTATGTTTTGTTACTTGCCTCCCTTGTTGTCCCAGTTGCAAGTAGCCAAATAGAAACGCATTTGAATTAGCTGATTCTGGTTAATTGAGGTTTTTACTTTATAGGAAATTTTTCAACCTGAGTCTAGACTGTAATTCTTTCTCTAGAGGCATAGAGGATGTAAACTCATTCTCAAAAATTATAAAGGCTACTGTATTTACAAATAAATTATGGAGGGTGGGTATAATGTCAGTGGTAGAGCGCTTGCTTAGCATGCATGAGGTCCTGGGTTCAATCCCCAGTCCCTCTATTAAAACAAAACAACACAAAACAACCCAAATAAGTTATGTACTATTTTACCATAGCATTGTGTAACTTCTCCCCTGAATAATGTTGGATAGAAATGCCAGCTAATGTTGCCTCTTCCATAAATATATTAAAGGGGTGCCATCAATGCTGAAAGGTAGGAAATTCTAGGAGTTGGGAGGAAGACTTTCAAGAATGTCAATGAAGAACATTTAGATCTCCCCAGAGGAAACCGTCCTTCCAAGCTGAGGGCTTTGTTCACTGGACCAGTACGGAGAGCATCCTGAGGACCACACCATCAGAGAGAGGCTGATGTTCGCAGAGCCACCTGCCTGACTTCATGGTTGTCTGCAGTTACCCTGTGTTATCTTGGACGTCGAGTGTTGGAAATTCAGCTTGGGAGTCTGGGGGCTCTTTTGTGACTCTCTCATTATTTTTATCATTATCATTACTTTGTGTTTCGAGGAAAGACATCAAGGAGATAGTCTAAAGAAATCCTTAGAAGAGGGGAAGAGGGCATAAATGCACCACGGCCCGTGGATTAGGCAGCTTTCGCTTCGGCCCTGGCTTGTACATGCTAACGCTCAGAGAAATTACAGGTAGCAATTCCCTTGTGTCGGTGGAAGAACAGGGGTTTTTTTTTTCCCCTAACAGATGTTTATGGCCTCAGCTGACACGTCCGTATTACAAAGTGTCTTATCACATTATGTGCTGTGGGACGTTGACAACAGCCCGGCCCTGCAGTTCGCTGGTGACTGTCTTGTCCGCAGACAGCGGCACTGTCTGCAGGGCACACGGCAGTGGAGAGGACAGGTTTCCCGTGTCCTGGAAGGTGCTGGAGGCCTCCACGCTGTCCCAGGCGGTTTCTGCACCTGTGCTGTTTTCCCT
The DNA here is from genome assembly GCF_048564905.1 of Vicugna pacos. NCBI lineage: Eukaryota > Metazoa > Chordata > Mammalia > Artiodactyla > Camelidae > Vicugna > Vicugna pacos. The sequence goes on along the minus strand of NW_027328742.1, from coordinate 19,397,640 downwards.
GGCGCTCAGTCAGAGGCTGGAACCGAGGAGGAACAACCCTGGTGGAGAGGATTTAGAATCGCCCGGCCTCCGATCGTTTCTAACGGCGCGACTGGGCACTGGAGTTTTGATTATGAACTATCTTAAAGTTTTTTGGGAACAATTAGGAAGTTCCTCCATCCGTGAACAGACCGTCATAGATGGAAGTCTTGCAGGGTCACAAGGAAGGGTGCCACTTGGTAGAGGCTCCTCACGCCTGTGAAAGAGGCAGCGCACTGTTAAAAATACCTAGCTCCCTTCGGGGGAGGACTTGGCTGAATGCTGATGGAGTTTATGAAATATGAATGTTGTGAAGTTGCGGTACGTAAGTGGTGGGCGTGTGTGAAAGAAGTAAGAAGCAGTAAAATGGTGTATAAATGACACTCGGAAACTTGATGGACTTGTATACGTGACAAGCCTGGTGATGTTTGGGTCTGTGCCTAATGGGGGAAAATACACTGGCTTAAAATCTATCTGTCAGACTCGATGTGGGACTAAAAATTACCGCATATAAAGTCATCTGACATTTTATAAGCAAAGAATGCTCCCGAGGATAAACAGGCAGCTTGCAAGAATAGAGGTGAACCGGAATACAGGGAAAACAGGAGGGACCAACACTTGAATTTCTAATGAAGTATGGTAATCACTGTTTTAAATAATCCGGACTATTAACAACTGTGCCGCCAGGTAGAGAACTACTTGTGGCCAAACAAAAGGCATCAACGTGAATTCTAGGCTGTGTGGGAGAAACCCTCTTGATCCCCAAAGCATAAATGCATGTACCGAGAAGCAGAGCTGCACACGGTGTAATTTTTTCTGTCCTACCCTGATTAATTGACAGCCAACTATATGCCTCTTTCCTGAAGGTGACTTTACAATCTCCAGACACAGACATTTCTCTCAGAAGTGGAGTGAAGGAAGGAGAACCACATGCTAAAGTGTGTTTTCGCTGGGTTAAGTATTTGGGGGGAAAGATGAGAGTGCTGAAGTCGGGGAATGGGGCCGTGCACACGGAGATTAAGGATGCCGGTTTGGGGCTGGGGAGTGGGGGCTGTGAACGAAGGCAGGGAATCTCTAGAGGGAAGGAGACTTCTGTGCAAAAGAAAATGAAATTAGCATTGACTCTGAAATGGCTGGGAATGTGACTTTCTAATTTTAAATTATCTTTAACAAGGACGATGAAAAGAGGAAAAGTTGACACTTTGAGAAGTGATGACGAACTTGTCGAGAATGCCAACTGACAAAGGCAGGTAAGGGAATACACGGAGAAGCAGAGCCAGAGCAGGTCTGAAGGGCACATGATCTGCTTCCCAGAATGTGAAGGGAATTGGCGGGCGTGTTTATTGACTCTTCCGATTAGTTTTAAAGAAACCTGGAGAGGCGGACAGAGACGGAGAAAAGACAGCCGGATGCGATCCTGCCCTTCCAGAACCAAAGAGGCCTGTACCATCCCACACGATCGACGCCAGCCATGGGGCAGAGTGACTGCTTAGAAGTTAATGGATTTTCAACAGACAGATCACAGAAGAAACAAGGGTATATTTAGCAAGTCTAAAATCTCTTCAATAAACTGCATTGCTTTTCGTTTTCACTGTACAGTGATAAAGCCAGTGGATGGTAAGAAGGCCAGAGGATCAGTACAGCAAGTACTCCCGGGAACATTTGTGCGACAGGGGTATTAGATCTGCAAGGACAGGCACCTGGGAGGGTGAACTGCCCCGAAATCTCCAGTGTCCAGGTAATGAAGCTGTGGAGAAGCAAAGGCAAATGAAATACTCTGATAATCAAAAAAATGATGCTGCTTTTAGTGATCGTGTTAGTTGACCGACGATGACAAGGGTGACATTGCCGGAGTTATACGTTACCGTTTCTGGCATTCGTGACCCACTTCGGATGGGCCTGTTTCTGCCGAAAGTGCATGAGCTGCTAAAGGAGAACTGAGGCGACCCCTGAAAGGGCTCTAGAAAGTTCCAAAGCTAGCCTTGTAATCTTGAGCTTCAGACTGTACGTTGGCTATGTGACGCTAACTCATGAGGCTGCCGTGGGCCATGTTTTATTAGACTAAAGCCTGTTAGAGCTGGAAGGGGCCTTATGAGCCATCTAGCCGACACCCTCCCTGCACCCCACCTACCCTCTTCCCACTGAAACGGGCACCCATAGAGGTCTCAGAATGTGCCTGGGGTCCCACTCCTAGTAGGTAGCAAGGCTGTGACTAGGACACAGGTCTTCTCCTGTGTTCCCTCGCTAGTGATGCCACTTGTGTGCTGTGTCAGGATGCTCAGAAGTTCCAGTCGGGTGCAAAATCAAGTTCCCGCCTGCCAGGAGAGCCTCCTGAGGATATGACGATGCGTACACAAGTTGGCCAGCCTGAGGCAGCAGATATGTGTGAAAGGAAGCACACGGTGTTTTGGTTGCACATCAGTAGTGGAACATTAGCAGCATTACTATCTTTTAATTCTGCTGGGCACTTTTTATTATTAAGTAAAAATTAGCCGGTGAGCTTGTGGCTCTGCTCGTAGAGCCATCTGAAAGCATAGTGGAAATAGTGCCTGGGTCTCACCCTCTGATTTAGTAGATAATAAAATACAGGATATAGAGTTGGGCATCCTGCACTTGGAGCCGTTATGCTTCAGGAGTTAGACACAGCTAGCTTTTGCTGTGCCACAGGGAGGGCATCTCCTAGCAGCAGCCCTTTCTTCAAGGCAGGGGGTTTAAGGCTGTGACTTTTATAGAGATGCTCACGAACAAGTCTGTGGATGGAATACTATATAGCCAGTAAAAATCATGTTGTAGCAGAAAACGTTTGGGATCTATGGCTTAGTGAAAAGTCACAGCTTTCATAGTAGTGTGCATGGAATGAGATCATTTTTGTTAAAACTATATATTGTGTGTGTGTGTGTGTGTGTGTTTTAACATGGACCCACGTATACCTAAGTGATGACATCATACCGTGGTCATGACATGATACTCTGGATGGTGGGATTATTTATGAGCTTGTTTTTCTTTGTGCTCCTCTGTATTTTCTGAGTTTCTTGCATTACATGTGTATTGTTTCTGTAACTGGAAAATAATAAATCTTATTGTTTTTCAAAAAAGATTGTTTGCGTATTGTGGAACGGGGGATACTTTGACAGAACTGATTCTAATCTTAATAGGTTCCATAGGATTTCTTGATGTTTCGGGTTGGGCCAGGTTTCCTGGCCCAAAGAGCAGCACCTTTGACAGTCACATTCAGCCAGGAAAATAAGGGTCATTCAGCTTGGATATGAAAAGGAGTGTCCTAATATTGGACTTCCTTGTCCCTCTAGCCCAGTGTCTTTCAAGTGTTTATATGGTGACCTACAATGAGAAAAAACATACTATATTGTAAGCCAGTACACACACACACACACACACAACAAACTTTTCACATAAAATATCCTTTACCTGCGATACAGTTATTTTTGCTCTGTTAGTACAAGACAAAATACAAGTCACGAGCCACCAGATTAGTTTCATGATGATCTGATTCTGGGCTGCTCCTCAAAGTTGAAGAGCTCTGTCCTGGGCACAGGGTAGAAGCAGCCTTTCAGTGGGCCGTGGCCTGGCGGTGGGAGGGGCCGAGGGAGGGAGGGTTTCCATGGTAACCGATGTGGGATGCCAGGTGTTATTCATTATGATTTCAGGGAGGAGGGAAAATAAGGTGAATAATTATTTGTAATCATTCGGTATCTATGCCACTTTTAGCACATGCTCATTAATATCCTGTTCCATTTAGACCTGCATCTGCCTAGACTGGCTTAGCATGTAAATCCTGGGTGCCCTTCCTTTGCTTGGAGCTGTGGTTGCTGTGTAAAAGCCCGTGGGTGGCATTCTTTCAGTCCGCACGTATTTGCTGAGCACCTTCTCTATGCCAAGCAGTGTGCCAGGCTCGGGGATAAAGCCACCAACTGGAGAAGTCAGATTCCTGCTTTCCTGGATCTTACATTTTCCAAGTGGTGTCTCAGGGTAGCCCACTGGGCCACCTTTGGCCAGACGCTTCTGAGGGTTCTCCTCGGCATGTGCCTTGATTGGGCTTTTTTTTTTAACCCCTATTTCCTGGATGGGCCTTCCCCCTTCCCCTCCTTGTCTCCCCCACTCAGTCTCTTATCTTAAGTCCAATCTCTTTGCTTATTGAGATCCTACGATCATTTTAGCTCTGGGTAAGACTTGCCCTCTCCCTCTTGCGGTGACCTGGGTCTTTGACAGTGGCCAGTCATACGGGCCTGGCTCATTCAGTTGGCGTGCAGCCTCTTCCTTTGCCAGGTTCCTTTACATCGTCTTCTGGTGTTATTTCCTGGATGAGAGTTGTCTCCCTGAGAAGATGAGCACCACGGTTTACAGCAAGGAGTTAGTTGCGCTTCCCAGCTCCATCAGTGAGGCTCCTACTTGCTTCGGCTTCCAGGGGAGCCTTGGGCTTGGACCCAGCCACCCTCATGTGTCCCACTCCTGTCTCTTTCGGCTCCCCAAGCCCTCCCCTCCGTGGCAGGTCCAGGCCTGCTTCAGTCTTGAGCAACTCAGTCCAAGGCTGGACGGGTTGGGAAACAGCATAATGGTGGTTGCAGGCCTGCTGGGAGTGAGGCCCTGGTGTGCTGTGAGACCTTAGGTAAGTTCATTCACTGCTGAGTCTGTTTCTTACATCACCTGAGAACTGGGGATGTTTATGATGCTGGCTTCCCAAGGTGGTGGAGAGGATCACCTGCGAGGAGGCAGGTGCAGCACGTGGCGGGACACCTGGCACACGTTCAGCGTTGCCCGGTGATGGTGGTGATGGCGGAGTGTATCGGGGAGCAAGGGGCCCTCTGGCCACCCCTCCCCTGTCTCCTCCTCAGGTCTTCAGCTCCCTTTGCTTGCAGCACTCTCCACTGGTTCTGATGGGCTGCTCTGTAACATAAGCCAGAGTCCTAGGGCATCGGAGGCCTTTCCTTAAACTACCAGATCTTTCTCCTGTACTGGATCCCACCCCAGTCCCTCACCTCAGCTGCCACAGACTAGATCCTGGTGAGTGAGGACAGATCACGTAAGTTCAACCCATCAGTCACTGTTGGGCTTCCCTGAGGTTACTCTGCACACCTTCAGCGGAACCAGAGGAGGGCCTCGTGTCTGCTGGCTCCCTTCCTCCCAACCTCACTATTCCTGTAGTACTCTGGCTGCCCCCTCCAGCCACTGAGGCTGGGGGAGCTCCCTCCTCCCCACTGTGCTGGGTGCTCTCTCACACATCATTTCTCAGCAGCCCATCCTTCCTTGCCCTCCCTTCCCCCTTCCTCACTTTCTCCTCTGTGCCAAAAAAATCACCTTGGAGAGGCTTGTCTTCAAGGGTTCCATTCAGCTCGTTCTGCATTAATGCTCCACTGTGGTGACCCACTGCTGAGTCTTTCACTTGTAATGTAATCTAATAATTTACATGCACTTTGCAAGCAATACTCTCAGAGACTCACAACCTGCTTGAAATTGCTCTGCAGTTACAGTATTTGAGCTGATGAGAGAGCAGCGTGAGAAAGAGTAGTTATTGGTACCACAGTGGTATTGGGTAAATCCGGGAAAATACTGTTAGCGCAAGGTGAGGATGTGCTGATGGATTAGAATATCCTTTCTTAGAGAATCAATTAAACTTGCTAAGGGTCTTTTATTGATTTCTGGCTCGCAACTGGACTAGGCGAGGTCAGAGTGTGGTCGGGGTAAAAGCACAGCTCGCTAGAGGGAGTGAGCCAGGAGTGGAATCCTGTCTTCCTGGGATGCTGTGAAAATGTTTGCGTTCCGATCTACTGCGTGACTTCTACAGATTAATTGGCACTGTGATTACGTTGTTTTAGTTCTTCACTCAAACACGTTGGAAGCCGATTCTAATATGCAGTAGTAATGAAAATAGAGTAACGCTGTAATAATCAGTGCCATTGTAAAGTGAATTACACCATTAAGTATCTATTTTGTCTAATTTGTATTGTGATAGTGTGGGCGATACAGACACATGCAGACTTAGGGCTGCTGGTCTTTAAGAAACAGACTGTAGCTGAGAAGCCCCAGTCCTGTAATGTTGAACAGTCAATGAATGAAAATAAGCCGTTGTTCAGTGAAAAGTGAATTACTGTGTGTTTGGATATAAATGTGTACACACACATATACATGTACATACACGTACATGCACACAGGCGCACACACTCATGGTGTACTAGTCAGGCAGGTCAAGAAGAAGATAATGTGACTGGCATTGAAGGACTTGCCTGTGTTGCCTTTTTAACGAGTTGGCTGGCCTGGCTGGGGACAGGTACCAGTTCTAGTCGGCCAGGTCAGGAGTAGCATCAAGGCTAGGTTTTGACAACAAGACTTTGTGTAACTGTTCCAACCTTTTTATCATGTCTGAAAGCCTCTCTTAATTGACATTTCTCAATTTGGGAAGAAGCATTACGGGCCTAGGAACTGTGGTCATTTTATTTTGTCATATGTCTCCCAAGGAAGGACATTGGCCAAACAACCACGGCAGAAAGATAGACAGAGGCATATTTTTATGCCTGAAGTCATAAGCTAACCCTGGAGCAGAAACAGGATCTGAGAGGGCGGCGTCAGATGTGGCTGCTCCCAGTGGGGCATGTAAGTTAAAAAGTCCAAGAATGAATTATGCTTTGCTTCGGTTCCAGTGGTTTTATCCCTGAACTCCCAGGAGGATTGGCATCAGCGAGGTAGCTTGGCAGTAAATGTCCGTGGCTTTGCAGCCATTTCCAGGGAGGTCCCGAAGACTTAATTCTGTTCATCTCCGGACTGGATTGTTGCCTCCGAGACCTCCTCTCCGTGCTTTTGTTTGGGGGCCATCTGGAAGGGATTCCGTTGGTAGTCTCCGTCTCTCCCCTGCCCTTACTCCAGGATTTTTGCTTCTGCAGTATTCTTAGTACCCCACCTGGGAATCTGGAATCTCAGAAAGACCTTGTCCAAAGAGTTGAAATTTGAACACAAGTTGATTGACTGAGAATCTGATAAAGCAACAAAAGATTTGTCCCCCAACCAAAAAAAAAAAAAAAAAGAGTTGAGATTTTATGTAGTTTAGAATATATTTAACTTTCATGTATGTAATTCTTGCTCTGATGACCAGAATATTGAAAGCAACTTTGCTTCATAAAGAACTGTGTGCTTTTTGTATCTCAGATCAACAGTATTGATTTTTAAACCCTGTGAGCATTTGAGGAGAGAATATACAGCGTCAGTCTGAGGCATCTGGATTAAGAATATATTTATTCTTATATAAAATATATATCCTATATATTAGTGGAGAAATTTTATTGCAAGCCTCAATGAAAAAATGCTAACATCATGTTGCGCATAATAAAATGTTATAGTGAAACTTACCATGGTGTTTGACAACATCCCTGTATTAATTGGTCTTATCCATTATTATTTCTTAGTAGCAAACACACTCTGGTTTAATTGCTCATTAGTCACAGTCCTTACTGTATTCACATTTTGCTGCCTCAGCTGTGTTTATCTTCTCATTGGTCTCATTGGTCCTTGAAGGCAGTGTTGCAGATTGTCTTAAGTTTTCTGTCCTCTGTCTCTTATGTGGACATTCAGTGAATGCCCTCAGGATGCTAGTGACAGTGCTGTTTAGAATCGATATGTGAACAATGAGCCAGCAGAGGGAAAACTGGGAGGAGGCAAGAAAATCTAATATTCTTCAAAAGCTTCAGATGTTTAAAGGCGATGCAATATATCGCCTCCTTTCATTGGTACAGGAAGTATTAACTGAGCACTTGCTATGTGCCAGATCCCATGTTGGTCAGTGGAGGTACAGAGTTGAATTAGGGAGTTGATGAACAGGAAAGACATATTAACTAGTAATTTCAAAAAATGTAGAGAGTGCCAGGACAGAGATTTTTACAAAAGAGTGTGCAGAAGAGGGAGAAAACACTTCATGAGGCATCAGGGAGAGCTCACTGAGGTGGGTACATTTGCCTAATCATTGGGAAAAACGGGGAGTGATGTGCCTAGAGCGCAAAAAGTGAGAGGGCATTCTGGGCCAAAGACATGAAGTGCAAGTTCATGGCACATCCAGGTAGGACGAGTGAGGTGTAGCTTGGCCTCAGCAGAGAGTCTGTGGGCAAGGTCCAGGGGGTGCAGTTGAAGAAAGTAGACAGGGGGTCAGGCTAAGCATTTGGGACATTTTCCTGTGGCAGAATTTTGAGCACATGAAAAATATCTGATTTCTCTTCGTTAAGTCCTTAAGCATACGTATGTTGAGGGTGGGTGGAGAACTGACAGTGTTGAGAGGGAGGCAGGTCCAGAGATCTCCGTGTAATCCTGGAGAGACGTCCTGCAGGCTGGGAGTGGAATGGGGTGAGGAGGTGGGCTCTGCGGTAGGATTTCCCAGGGGGTGGAGTTGATGAAAGCGGTGACAGGAGTTAATCCCAGAGTTGAGTGGAATTATTGGCTGGGGCAGTTTGGGCTGTGATGGGAAGAGGGGAGAAGGCAGGGTTTCCACTTTGGGTGAGCTGAGTTAGAGGTGCCGGGAAAGTGCCTGATGGGAGCTGGAAACATGGGTCTGGCCCGTAGCCTGTGAATTAGGAAAAACAGTCTTTTAACAAAGATCTGAAGCTCAGGAGGGACAGCGGGGCTGGAGACGTTAAGAAGCAGTGTTTTGACAGAGGACTGGAGGTGAAATTTTTACACTAGGACATGTTCCCAGATTTTGGAGGTGAAATCAGGAGAAAATAAGCCTCAGGTTCAGGTGGGTGCGGCTGAGAAAGTGAAGAGGATGGACTGGTGCCGTGACAGAGAAACATATCTCACGAAACTTACTGGAGACCTGAGAATCCTACGTTTACGAAAGGCACACACACATAGACAAAAACAAACCCAGATTGTCTTTAAATTCACAGTGGGGTTTTAATACACGTTGCTGCTTCGGGTTGCATTTGAGTTTTAGCTGCTCTGGTGGTGTCTCCTTCCCAACCTGTCTAATTGGTGATTGTGGAGTTGTTGCCTTTTTTTTTTTTAAACTTTATACAGAGCCCAGCATTGATTTATCCTGTGTCTAAAGGGAATCTGCCTCACACTTGGCAGAACCTCAAGGCTGGGAGAAATGGAATGAATTGTAGCCGCGGTGAGGTTTCCACATGGCCCTGGGAGAAAGGCTTCGTGGGAGAGAAAGTTGAAAGAGGGTCTTGAGAAAGGGTGTGAGATCTTCAAAGAATGGGTCCAGCCATGGGAAACTAAATGGAAGATTTTTATTTTTTTTTAAGTTGACCAGGAAGAGAAAAAGAAATGCACTCGTGTTTGTTGGTGGGGCTGGGGGTGGGGTTTGATGTTGGTGCTGATGACAGTGAGAGGGTCGTTCTGCACCTGTTTGGTGCTTGGTGTTTCCAGGGGGCTTACACGCAGGCGGCAGCCTCTGGAGGTCCTGGAGAGGCAATAATGTCGCAGGCCACGGAGGGACTAAAGAATAAAGAAGTGTTGTGTGACTGGAGAGACCTGTTGACTTCAAACCACTCCGGGGAGTGTGACAGGAGGGGGCTTAGCCCTGGGGGAGGCGGTGGCCCAGCCCCTCTTGTTTTCAGGCCGCTCCCACCAAACACTTTCCCTGCAGATGTTCCACGAATATGTCACATGAATTATTTGTGTTATCTCTGTGCTGTGAAATTAGAGGCCTTTCCCCACCATGGGGTAAGTAGATTAAGAAGAAAGCCTGTTTTTTATGGTGTTGGGGAGACCCTGCACATATCAGGGAACTGTTTTGTGTGTGTTTGATCTGACGGTGGGGAGGCCTTGGGACGCCAGGGTCTCTGACGTCCTGAAAGCCACTCTCCGGCCGCAGTTTTCTTCAAACAGGTTTAGATCTTACCCGCTGGCGCCCCCGAGGGGGAAGGAGGGTTTGGAGCGGGCGACTCTGGGATGGCTCTTGCTGCTGTTCTCCTCTCTGCCTCTTGGACTTTGCAGAAAGCCCTTCCAGTTCTCCGGTCAGACCCCGCTCAGGACGCTGGTGGCCAAACAGTCCCCTTTTGTTAAGCGCGCGTCCTATTTTTGTTGCTCTTGAAAGGTGCCCTTCAGGACAGCAGAGGCTTTATTTGGGCTGTTCGGAATCAAGGCCTGAGGAAACCTAAACAGAAATCATTCTCAACCCAGGCCAAGTGCCTCGTTTGTTCTGAGCGAGGCAAAGCTGACCCACACAAGATGAAATCTAAGCAGCTGGTTACCTGAGAACCACCTTGGGGAGGCCTCCAGCTTTGACTTCTGGCCTTGGCCACCATCCCGAGAGCCAGTGAGAGCTGAGGGTCATGGCCTCAGTGTGCAGAGATGCAGGAAGAGAGTCATGGCTCTTGGGGGGAGAAACATGGGTTGGGTTTTGTCTTAAAGGGTCCAGTGTCAGTTTGCAGAACACTGAGGATCTATGAGGATCTATAAGGATCTTGCAAGGAAATGGCTCAGTGAAGACGTTTATGATCATAATCCTCCTCGTCTTAAGAGTGGTGCAGTTTTTCCTCTTTATTGTTCAAGCATTCAGTGAGCTCATTTTATTCCATTTCCTTACATACTTCTTTTCTCAAAGAGAAAGGCGTCCGTAGCCTTAGCCCACCTCACGTATTTCTGTCATTCCCAGTTCTGCCATTGTCCTTCAGCGAATTCAGTAAACAGGGTCATTTGGGCTAATGAGGGCATATCTAGGGTTTGGTCATTTAGAGGTTTGCAGTTTGAAGTTCTTTTCTTTTCTTCTGTTGTAATAGATATGGGGTTAAGCCCCGTGATTTGAAACAGCATCTCTGTTCCTTACCCAAAGGTCCTCTGGTTTAGGGCTCAGACAGACCTCGTTGCACAAGTCCCGCCTTCAGTTTTGGAATTTTTCTTTCCACTTTAAGTAGCACTTGGGTCATTCAGCTGCAATAGGGGAAGAGTGCTGGGTTTTGTTAGAGAAAGACCGGCCAGACAACTTCGATCCCTTGGGGCAGCGTGGAGCCTTCTTGAGCGTGAGGTCACTGGTATATTGAAATTCTGAGCTTCCACACGTACCGGGCAGCGAAGCTCTGCCCTTCCTCACCAATGGCATATTTCCCCCGTGTTTCTAGAGGAGGAGACACTTGCCTCTTGGGGGAACCCCCAGCATCCTGTGTGCATCCGTCCAACTGGCCCCTGTATATGTACAGACAACTGAAAAGTGAAGCGGTTTGGAGATGGGCACCATTTTTAAGGCTAAAGTCATACATTTTAGAAAGTTAAGGACTGGTTCTGTGACAGGGAAGTTGAGCTAAATATGCAGTTCTATTTTAATTTTCACTTTATGCCAAGGCGAAAGCATTGGGAGATGGGCTATAAATGTATAAGTAAGTCACTGCAAGAATAGCCCCTTGCAAAATGCAGATTTGGGAAGGCTAAATATTTTCTCACATACTTTAATGCACATATATAACCAACCCCTGATCATGTTCCTGAGAAAGGGATGTTGTATAACCACCTAGCCTTGATCACTGTAATGAATTGTGCACAGGTCTACACACCTGTAAACTATTTGGTTGTTTTAGCTCAGGCTGCAGTGACAAGATGCCATAGACTGGGTGGCTTAAACCATGTTTATTTTCTCATGGTTCTAGAGGCTGGGAAGTTCCGATTCAGAAGCTGGCAGACTTGCTTCTTGATGAGAGCCCTCTCCCTGGCCTACAGATGGGCATGTTTTTCCTGTATCCTCACATGATGGATGTGAGCAAGTTCTGGTATCTCCTCCTCCTCTTGTAAAGGCACTAATTCCACTGGGGACCCTATTCTCATGACCTCATCTAAACCTGACTCCCTCCCTAAGATCTCACCTCCTCATATCATCACTTGGGTGGGGTGGTGGTGGTTAGGGAGTCATCGTTTGAATTTGGTGTGGGAGGGACACATACAGATAGTCTGTAATATTGTTTGATACTGAAAGCTTGCTAATAATTTTCAGGGTGGTCGACTTGTCTCTAAAAAGTTGTTTAAGATTTTTAACTTGCTCCATTTGTTTGTTTAAACAGAATCCTATTTTCCTGTGTTAAGTTTTATCATAGGCAAGGCTGTGTTCCATCATATCCCTGTACTGTTTGAAAGCTCCTGTAGTAAAACCCGAGGTAATTAAGGTTGTGGTATCATCGTTTTAAATTAGTGTGGGTGATTTTTTTTAACATAATTCAACAACAAGTTCCTTCCTATTCTGCATAATTGGATCACATTTTAATTTTGTGGCAAATAAAGATCTATTTTACATTTCTATTAGAAAGACAAGCCCCTGTGGCTAGGTCTGAATCAGGATGTTTGCTGTTGGTTGTACTGAAGCAGCGAGACTTTTAGAGTTGGTTCAGTTTCTAAAAAAACACATCTGTGACTCTCTGGGGTGAGGAGGGAATCTTCAATCTGAAAGTCACACATAGGTGTCACATGAAAGCAAATATGGAGAAGACAAGAAAATGAAGTAAACAAGCCCCAATGGGAGCAGGGAATGGCTAACTCATGGTTATCCAGCATGCTCTCTAGCCCCCAAATGCTGACCTTTGACCCAGGCACATCTGTTTGTGAATGTATTTTATTATCTACTAAGGTTAATGCCCTGAGTGTTTGCATGAAGCAACGTAATGAAGATAAACTGCGAAGAGCGTATGAGACAAGTCATCAGGAGCCCTGGGTTCTCATCCCAGCTCGACCATTAATTATGTAGGCGGCTTTGAGCAGTTGGCTTTCACCACCCCGAGCCCCCAGCCCCACTGTCTTCAGGTGAGCACCAGGTGTAGCTCAGGGAGGCACCGAACTGCAAGTTCCCGCCAGTGCAGATGTTCTGTGACCTCGTGATGAAGACCCAACTTTTAAAGAAACTCAGCGACGAATATGCCTTCCTTATGTTTTTCTATCTTTTGTAAAAAATTGAGGCATACTTTACGTACCATAAATTCACCCTTTTTAAGTGTACAATTCTATGATTTTTTAGTAAATTTATGCAATTGTATAAGCACCACCACAATCGAATTGTGGGACACTTCTGTCACCCTAAAAAGATCCCTCCTGCTTATTCATTGTTACTGCCTCTTCCTATTCCCAGTCTAAGAGCCACTAATCTACTTTCTGTCTCTATAGAGATTTTCCTCTTCTGGATGTTTATTTAAATGTCATCATATAATATGTGGTCTTTTGCATCTGGCTTCCTTTACTTAGTGTCATGTTTTTGGAGTTCATGTACGTTGTAGCAGATACTGGCATCCGGATCCTTTTTCTTGCTGAATACTATTCCATTGCATGGATATACCCCAGTTTGTTTATCTGTTCATCAGCTGATGCACATCCCTTTTTCCTCCTTTTTCATCTTGTGGGGCACTTATTCTCACTGTAGCCTACTCCATATGGGGAAAGAACAGATCTGTCTTAGAGAAATGCTAGCTCTTTATCTCGCGTCTTCCTTTGTAGAAAAGGCCAAAGTTTTGCATTTTAAACCACTTAAACCCTTCCGAGTCAGTGTACTGAGCTGGCTGGGTCATTGAAAATGTAATTAAACAGCCACGTAGTAATGATCAGTAAATGGGAAAGCACTAACTGTAGATCTTTCTCTGTGATACATGATTAATAAACGTGAAGTTTCCCAATTCGGGAGCTTGGGTCAGAAGCTTTCCCGATGACAGTCTGCTTGTTGTGTTAAACATCGGGTGACAAAATACTTGGGAGCAAGAGTTAAGGACACCGGCCGTTATTCTGAGTTAATAATGTCACTTTCAGCATTTTCCTGTGGAAGTCACCAGCACTGTTATGAACAGCGCAAATCCAAGGAGGGACGTACTGGCAGGGAAACCCACGCTTTACTTTTCAGCTCTTAAATCACGAAGACCACTAAATGTAATTGCAAAGAAAAGGTAGCCAGAATGAGAAGACTTAAGTTTTCGGGCCGTTGATTTCTTGAAAGAGACGCCACAGGCTAGACAGCGCTAGGAATTTCGGTGCTGGGTGTTCTTTTTGTGCTGTGAGTGAAGAAGGGGTGTGGATTTCCGTTTGTAAGCTCCTGGCTCATGGAGAGTAGCTGCTCAGGGTTCTGGATGCTTCTCAAATGGCTCCTCCTGTTTGGAGTTTAGCGCTTGAAATGAGGCTGATCTGCAGTAGGTTTCCATCTTCTGGTGTTCTCAGGGCCATTCAGTTTCCCGGAGTCCATCCTCGGCTCGTGTGTCAGGGAGGATGAAGGAGTAAGGCTGCTCCCTTTGCCTTTCTCGTCTCCACGTGGTCCACGTGTTTTGTGGCCATGCTGTTGTCTAAATTTCAGAAACGTGGATCCACAAGTAATGTGTGTGTCTGTATATTCATATGTACACATACACACATAGGTTCACACACGTATATCCTTCCAACTGCGTAACAGGGCTAGGCCTCTGAAAGCCGGCAGCTTGACTCGGTTTTATTTAACAAGCTAATTGTAAACAGCATCAGTCATATCTTTTGGAATTTCGATGTTAGCCGGTTTCCTATTCCCAGTGGTGGAAGTGATGTTTGGAGCATCACACCCTGCCTCCTGGGTCCTGGGAAAGCTTTGCCTGGGTTGAATCCATCTGGTGGGTTGTTGTAGAGAAGATAAACCAGGACATTCTTTAGTAAACCTCAGACCCTCCCTTGTGCCAAGCTTGAGCTGCAGGCAGGGACGCTTTCCAGGGCTGGGTGCTTGCAGGCCTTCCCAGGGATGAGCGGGCTGCTTCCAGGCAAGGTCGTGTTCTTACCCTTCCCTCCTACAGCTTTAAGGAGAGAAAACTTTCCCTTCTCTCAGTCAGGAAGCAAGCAGTTAGGAAAACAGTGTCATGTTACTTTACGGATGGAACAGGGGAGGGAAGGCCAGCAGCCCCTCTTCTTTGGACCCATGTTCCAGGCTCCTGGTTGATAATCGCTAGGATGATTTAGGCGTGCGTCTCTGCCTCAGCTGTCAGATCCTCGAGGACAGGGGTGCAGTAGCATTACCTTTGTGTTTTCCAGTGATGCCAACACAGCACTTTGTGCGTAGGAGGCATTCAGCTATTGTTTTGTGAGTAAGTAGACGATGGATAGATACTTACTATACAACACACGGTATTGGTGACAATGTTAGCTTCCCAGTAGTGCCTGATGCTGTTGCTAGGAGCTGGAGACAGAGAAATAAAGGACCACGTCCCTGGCTCGTTCCCCCTTTCCCTCCCCTCCACCGTCCTCCTCCCGCCTTCCTTCCACAGCCACATCTTCAGCTCTTACGCTTGCCAGGCGCTGTCCAGGGCGGGGGGGGGTGTTCAGGTTACAAAGATAAAATAAAACATTAGCCATATCTTTAGTGAGTTTGCGAGAATCGTCATCCTGGAGTTTGATATGGGATTTGATATGAGTTCATAATAGTTTGGAGTACCTACTTTTTGGTCACTGACTTTGTTCCAGGCCCTGGGCACACTGAGCCCAGTCCTAAAATTCTCTCCACATCCCTAGGTGATGACACCCCCCCCATCGTGCAGATGAGAAGCCTGAGGCCTTTACGGGTGGGTTATTCAGAGCCCAGAACATGGTACCCCTCCCCTTCCCCCAACTGTGATAAGTGTGTCTGGACAACAGCCTTGGGGTCCTAGGGTCCCTTTCTGGGTATGTAGTCTTTTTTTTTTTTTTTTTGGCAGGGGAGGTAATCAGATCTGTTTGTTTTCTAATGGAGGCACTGGGGATTGAACCCAGGACCTTGTGCGTGCTAGGCATGCAGTCTACCACTGAGCTATACCCGCCTCCCGTCCCGGGGTCCCTTTCCGTCTCTGTTTCTGTGCCTCTCCATCTGCAGAGGCGGGGGCTTGCAGTGCAGGCGGATAGAGCTCCTTGGAGTTGTGTAGTGTTCAGCCCAGTCAGCTGACCATGGCCGCCCCTGGAGGTTGTCCTTCACTTTCTCTTGCCCTTTGGCTGCTCCTGTGGCAGCTTCTTCATCCTTCTAGTGGCAGGTTTTCCTTCCACTCCTTAGGTATCCTGTCCCCCTTCTCGGGGCCAAGACAGTCTCATGCCAGATAACTCCTTGAGATTGAACTATCTTCCTCACTGTCTTGGCCGACTTCCGGCCGACTTCCCATCTTGCTGGAGGAATTCCTGTGTGCAGTTCTGACAAGTAACTTTAACTGATTGGTGAGAGAGAGCAACCTGTGATTGTGGCTTGGCAGCTGTGTGTGCTGTGGGCTGTGAATCTTAAAGACGTGGAGGGTACAGATGCCAGGGCCCGTGAGCGCTGGGCCGAGGCATCCTCAGAGTCTCCCCAGCAACTTCAGGGCTTTGAAGCCCCAACAGGAGCTGCCAACAGAGAAGCTGCTGAACTTGGCACCGGCTGGGGCATGCTTTTGTTCAGCCAGATTCTGTGGGTTTGCCGCCCCTTGTACGGGAGCTGTCCATACAGGGATAGTCATAATTATTACCGTGGACCCTTCTCCGGTTCCCTGCTTTTGCAGGAAGAGGGGAACACTCAGACTTCATCGAGCCAGTAAGCCTTGCCAGGGCCCACATGTGACACGTTGATATTTCAGGGCAGGGTTTGGCCCAGTGCAGGGCAAACAACACGGGAAGGGCGACGGTGCCGACCAGCACATGGAAGTTTTTAGATTGAAAAGCCTGAACAGAATGTTCAGCTGGAGCTGGGGACATATTCCTTTCCTATTTTATCTCTACCATAAGCCTCGGGGCTGATTGGAAAACACACCCACTGTAGGATTTGGATGGCCGGGATTTTATGTTTATTTCTTAGACCTGCTCATGTACGTTTCCCTCCTCCCCTCCCTCCCCCAGCCCTCCCCTCTCCCCCTTCTTTTCTCCCCTTTCTCTCCCTCCCTCCCTTCTTGCTCAAGCTCTTTTGGGTGGAAATCTGAAAGCTGCTCCTCATATTACTAGTGAGGAAGTATTCTTTCTCCTTATAGAACAGCGCTCACTTTCTTGACATTGACACTAGGACTCAAGTGACTTTTGCAAATGCAAATCTAATATAGCTCTTCCTTGCTTAAAACTCTTCATGGAATGCCTATTGCTCTTAAAATCCAAACCCTTTAACAAAGCCTGAAAAGCTTTCGAGCCTCATCCTGCGCCCGTGTCCCCATCGCCCCGTCCTCCCCGTACTCACCCTGTGCTCTCTTCTCTAGCTGTACCGAACTTTGATGCTCAGACATGCGATGCTTCCTCACCTCCATGTGCTTTCCCTTGCCCCTGTGTTCCAGCCACTCCTCAATTTGCCCACTCATTCATTCATTCATTCAGTAAGCATTCAGAGAGCCCCTCCCTGGTGCCAGGTACTGTTCTGAATCCTAGAGATACAATAGTATGCAGACAAGCCCCTGCTCTTACAGAGTTTAAAGCCTTCCATCGCTACTCCTATTCCTCTGATGGATCTCAGCTTGGATTTGCTTCTTCCTAGAAGCCCTCCCAGATCTCTCCCCCCCTGAGTTAGTTATATTTCCTTGTCCTTGTGGAGCCTCTGTATTTCTGCCATCATAGCCCTTACCTCTCACCAGAATCCAGAGTTTTAATCTCTTGGAGAGCAGGGAAGTTCCTTGACCAAGCTGGCACAGAGTAGGTGCTCAATAAAAACCTGAATGAAGGAAGGCCTTGGTGTGAAAAATGTTCTCACTGCAATCATTTCCAACAAAATTCATTCTCCATGTTGTCAACAACTTGGCAGCGAGTGGCCTCTGACCAGTAGGAGGCACCGACCGTGCAGGTGACGTGTTTGCTGCCAGTCACATTGTTGCTCCTTTCTTTATAGGTAATTTGTCTTGCTGGTTGCTTTGAAGATTTTCTCTTTCTTTGCCACTCAGCAGGGTCGCTACGATATGTTTCGGCGTGGTTTGTGCCTTCATTCTGCTCAGGATTTGGTGGGCTTATTCATTCTGATAATGCTTTCCTTTCATTCTGGAAGATTCTCAGACATTGTCTCTTTCCTCCCTCTTTCTGAAACTCCTTTTCTGTGTCTGGGAGATTTCATTTTATCCTCTTTCTCTTCTCTTTCATATCTTTTCTCTCTCTCTCTCTCTCTGTGTAACATCCTGGGAGGTTTCCTTGCTTCTCTCTTCAAATTCACTAATCTATGTGTAATTTGCATCTAAGCTGCCCATTGAATTTTTAACATGGTTGTTTAACATGCATGCAGAGCAGTAATCATGGCCTTACCTGTAGAATACACTTCTGTACTCATCACCCGGATCAAGATGGTGGATGATGTCTGCTCCCTTGAAGAGCCTCTCCCAGGCAGTACCCTCCCAAAACTACATGCTATTCTGACTTCCATCATCATAGATTCATTTTGCTCATGGTGAATTTTGTATCAATGGAAACATACCAAACACATTCTTTTAGGTCACATTCTTTGAGTTTTTAATTTTAAGTGACTTATGTTTGTTCTTTCTAGAAATTTTTTTTCAACTTGGTCTATGTTTTGCCATAGTGTTCTGTTACTTCATTGTTTGTCCCATTTCTTCTCTTTTTAACCTTTTTAACAATTTCAGATTAGTTTCTTTTATAGACCCTTCCATAACTTTCTCTCACATCAAATTCTTATGGTGCTAATTTTTGTCATTTGTATCTTATGTAGAGTGGATCTTTTCCTTATGTGACTGGAATTTTTGATTGCAAACTCATCTTCAGTCAGAATTTTTCATCAGGGAGCCCTCTCTGTATTGAGCTGTGGAGGTGTCCCTACCGTACAGCACAAGGGTAGTATAAATTCCGAAGCTGGATACATTTGCATATTGCATTGGTTTAGGATTTCACCTTCTTAGAGACTTTTTTTTTAACACCCACCTGGAATTCTCAGTAGATGGCAAATTTCTTTTTTTACTTCCCTGGGTCAGGAGTAGGGTTTTTGGAGTGTTTCTTTCATGAAGTGGGAAGCTTTTTTTGGCTGTGTGTTTTATTAGAGATCTCAGCTCTAGCTTTTGGCCTAGCCAGGATACAAAGTCACATCTTCTGCCCCTGTGAGGGCTTTAGCACCATGGTCCCTATGCCCCTTCCCCCGGTATGTACGTATAGGGCTGTGTGCCTCCCCGCCCCCACCCACATTGTGGCATCATGAGGTCATTACTTCTGTGTCTTTGGCTTTGCTTCTGGCCTCTGTATTTTATTCTAAGTTTGGGCCTCTGGCAAGCGTATGTTTCAGAATAGATTACTGATACCCAGCCCAGACCTTCTGAATCTAAATTTCTAAAAGAAAGACGTAAAAAACGCTGTGTGTTTATGAAATGCTTCAAGTAGCTATTAAAACCAGGCACGTGTGAGAAATGTTACGTATGGCCATCTCTCAGGTTCTGTTTAGTCTGTGGTGTTAAGAGGACCTAATGGCTCTTCCTCTGTTTCTGTCCCTCTCCCTTTCTCTTACCTCTCACATCACATCCCTACAAAAGTGGGCATGGAAATGTCTAATCTGGATATTCAGGCAAAAATGAGTTGGTCTCATTCTATTTTGAGTTACATTAATCTTTCCTGGCCTGTGGCTAGAGGAGGCCCTGGGAGACAGTGGTTCGCTTACTCTCTGTCCCTGTCTCATCAGAAATGTAATGATAACCAAGTGGCATGCACACTTCTGAAGAACAATAGAAAGAATTGCTAAATACTTGAGTTAATTCAGAAATATTTCCTGGAAAAATTTGAGTTAATCTGCAGTATTTGAAAAAAACCTTGTGCAGTTAAGTACCCACAGGACTGAATCTGACTAGAGGCAAAGCACCCAATTACTGGCAGGGAATGAAATCATGTTTACAGAGAAACCTCCAGAATCCCACTCGCCTCTGTTTCGTATCTTCACCTCTTTTTGCTGCCGGCCTGATTGCATTGCTTTGGGGGCCTGGTTGCAGGTTTATCTCTGAGTGGATTGTTTTACCTGCCTCCCTCACCCCCAGCCTTTCCACCCACCCGTGGCTACTGAAGGATGGAAGAAACCGCCTGTAATTCTTTCCCTGTTTAGAATAAGCAGCAGGTTCATGGATGTACCAACAAATTCACAGACTTTCACATTCACAGCATCTCGTAAGATTGCGCAACCTGGTCTGACCTCGCTCCGGCACCTGGGTCTGAAAACAGTAGCTACCCATCCTTTGGGTTTGTGTGCGGTGCCTCCAGGAAATGCCTCAACTTCCAGAACAAAAACCCGAATGTAAATGATGAGGGTGGCATGGAAGATAATCATTGTTGTGAAGCCTGATTTAGAAGAATCATTTATTGTGCTGCTCTATCGCCGTGAAAAAATATGTAGTCTCTTGCATTTGTTAAAACAAGTCGGCTTCTGCTTTCTGGTCTCAGAACACACTTTGCAATTTTTTTCTTCTTTTTTTTCCCTGGGACCGTCAATTTAATTCAGGAATGATCTAATTATGAGGAAGTGAATCCAGCCCTCTGGATGGTAAGTGTTGACTACCCTGGGAGAAGCCCCGGCAGATGGTTAGTTCAGAGTGAATTTACCTTGGGATTGGGGCTTTAGCCTGACAGCTTTTTTCACTCAATTAAGTGCAACAACTGCCAACAGGACAGCCTTGAACTTGATGCAGATCACGGCTGTCGCAGGCGTTGATAAAGTTTAAGCCTGTGCCCTGAGTCAGCCGAACTTGTTAGGGTGTTTCAGGGCGCCCCATTGTGAACAGAAAACAAAACCCAGCGAGGCACAGAGAGATATGAGGCCCCTCCTTTAAAATGCAGGTATTTATTTCCCTTTCCAGGTCAGTTGCTTTATTTAGAGCCTCTATTTTGGTGTCCTGTCTGTCAGTGATTCATTAGGTATCTCGTGCAGTTTGCTTTTGCTCTGGGTCCCGCGGGCCTTGCAGTCACTCTGTGTTCCCCAGAGTTAATTGATGACTATTTTATTTGGGGTATACAGTGACCCCCACTCTGCGTGTCCTGCCTACCCTGGATGGCTCTCTAAACCCCTAGAAGCAGTGTCCCGAGAGGAGAGAGACCTTCCAAACGTGTAGGGTGCTTCCTACCTGGCTTTCTAGGCCATTCCTCAGAAAGCCAGTTTAGGCCGGAGACCATGCAAAGTGACTCTTTTCCCTGATGTCTGCCGGGTGGCGCTCGGCGGTCTCCAGTCCTCACCGCAATGGACAACTTTGACTTCCATCTGTCTCCTTCGGCTCCCCAAAGAGTCCCCCGGCTTAGTGCTGGGTTTCTGTGGCGTCCAAGGTCAGGACCCATGAAGATGTTTTTGAGGGGCATAATGAGACATCACTCTCTGCAAACCATGGTCTTCCAGGTGGGCCTTTCCCAGAGCCCATCCAAGCCCCCAGTACCAGGCCTTCCTCACCCTCCATCCTTCATCCCAGAGGCGCCCAGGTGCCCGGCAGTGCTGCTCAGCTTGTTCTGAATTGTTACTTCTGTTTTACAAGCCTGGGAGATCTGAGGCTGAAATTCCTCAGTCAGGTGTATGCCGTTGTAAGCCTGTTATCAGCTTCCTGATTCACTGTGTAAGCAGTTTTGATTATCCCTGTCATGTGTGGTTACACTGGCCCCCCTTCCCATAACATCTCAGTGTAATTGGTTTGATAAACTCGACCTCAGTCCAGTCATTTGCTGGGAAGATACTTTCACCTTCTATCTGTGTGACTAAGATGGTTTTGAATTGCTCTGCTCAGGGAAAAGCAGGCTTTGAGCACCAGGCCCTTAGCTGTGGAAGCAAATCACCGGGGGCAGGAGGCACAGGCCGGGGAGAGCCAGGGGGCTTCAGTTAAGCCTCACGAGTTGAAATGGAATTTTTCTTTCCTTCTCTGCTTGGGCCAAGAGTGGTGTGTGCTTCTGTGTGTGTGTGTGTGTGTGTGTGTGTGTGTGTGTATGGTTTTCAGGATCCAGAGAATATTCATCTTGTCTCTCTATCTGGGGCTACTGGACATACCTAGTTTCCATCCTTCATCTTTACTGGAAGTCGGATGTGTTTGTTGATTCATCTCTTGAACACCTCCTTTGTTCCAGGAGGAACCACTGAGGAAAGGGAGCTTTATTTTTTCCTTTTTCTTTTATCTCCCCACCAGTACTTCTCCCGAGAGCACAGAAGGAGGAATCAGTGTGCTTTGACAAAGAGGCGTTTTTGGTCAGCTCAGTGTTTTGGTTAATTTAGGGTTAAACTGAAATACAAAAGCTATTTGGAGCTATTTCTCACTAACATTAATTTGTCCTATAATTTAGCACCCAGCCGAGCTCCAAGGCTTCGTGGGGGAGACAGCTGTAAAATTGAGACTGAAAGAATGAATGAGATTTAGAGGAAGAGATGGTTGCGGAAAGTGAGAGAAGGGTGTTTCTGCTTCTCGGGGCAGGGCACAGCCTCAGCGACACAGGAAAGCTGGAAAGCCAGGCTGGGTGGGGGAAGGCACAGACCTGCTGGCATGTGGCCGGGGAAAAGGGGAAGAAAGCAGAATCATAGGACTTAGTGTAGAGAGTAAGGCTTTTGATTCCTTTGGACTTTAGAGTTTGAATTGAAGTCCGTAGGCAATTGGGAGCCATGTAAGGCTTTTGAGTGAGGGGTGACATAGTTAGAATTAAGCTTCCAGAATATAAACACAGCTGCATATAAAATTATCCTTTCTTTTTAGAGGAAAATAAAATGCAGGCCAGAGCTTTAGCAATACTTGACTGGTAATTATTTTAAAGAATTGTCATTTCTAGAATAAACCTTTTTTGGATACTGTCGCCTTCCAGGACACAAACTTTTCTTGAGTCATCCTTGAGAATTTCTGCACAGTCTAGTCTTAGCAGACAGAAGCCAGATACCCTATCTTTGGTCTATCCAACCAGCATGATTCTGCAGAATAGTCCTCCTTCCCGAATATCCGCGATCAGAATGTTCAGCAAATGCAGATGTGGATGTGACGAGGTTTACAACGTGGGTCGATCATCAGCAATAATTTCCCCTGGTTATTTTAAATTTAAAGTGGAATTGGAAGATGTTGTGATAGTTTATTTCATACAAAATAGACCTGCTCTTTTAGAAGAATCTGGCTGTCTGGTCATTGCTAGACTGCTCCTCTCTCTATTCAAGATTCTGATATTTTGCTCATCATGATTTTTTTTTCATGGATATTAACTTTTAAAGTATTGTGTTAAAATGTTGTTTATCTTGATGACTGAGTTGCTTGGCCCCCTTTAAACTTGGTGCCTGAGGTGAGCATCCTGCTTGCTTGCTGAATCTGGCCCTGTTGAGCTTACAAAACAGAGTAGAAAATCTTGCTCCCCTCTGCTGTGAGTTTTTTCAGCATCTCTCCCACTCCACTCTATCCTTGTAAAACATGCCCCTCACACCACACGAAGCACACAACACAAAAACCGACAGGGCTCTCGAGCCTCCCTTGAGCTCCCTGAGGGTCCCATGCCTTCCCGCGTGGCAGTGGGCTCTCGGTTTTGAGCCGTGCATGGGGAGCACGTCTCATCATTTGTTGAGATCGACTTCACCAAGGCTCTTTGGATCGGGTCCAGGACAAGCCCAGTTCATAATGAGTTCTGCTGGGGAGTGAAGAGGACTGGAAACATGGTCCAGTGGATTTATCTTTCTTGACATCTTGACAGCTCCCAGTGAATGTCCTTCTCTTGGCCTCACCTGACACAGCCCAGTTTAGAATGAGAGGTTCCCTGCAGAGTTATTCCTTGTCTGTAATTAATAAAGATCTGCCGATAAAACCCCAGGGAGAAATGGGAGACTTGGAAGGGCCTCCTGGAGAGTTAACCCTCGTTCCTATTTTGCAGTTGGCCAACCTGAGGCACAGGGAGGTGACAGGGCTGCTTCTGAGCCACACGGGGCGGAGCTGGGGGGATGTGGCAGTGCAGAGCCAGGCCTAGAGCCCAGGCCTCAGTGCTGCGGCCTTGGCCACACAATGGCCTTGGTGGCGCCCTCGCCTGGGGGAGGGAACCACTCTGTTCTTGCTGGAAAGCAACCTAACTCTGGACTCGGTGCCTTTCCCTCCGAACTCCATTAGGCCCCCTAAGTGCCTTTATTGCCATGGAGGGAGAGAGAAAATGCAGACGGCTTGGTAATTGAACAACCATGCTCTTGTCAGCCCTCATTGTTTTCAGAGCAGCTACCCAGGCGGGGCTAAGGCCCTGACCTGGGCCGGGCAGTCTGCGCTGGCCCTCCCCATCGGCTCCCTACCCCGCCTGGCCCTGCGGTCCGTGGGGCGATGTGTCTTTAAATTTTCCTCGTTTCCTAAGTTCTGCTCTGGCAAGAGCCCTTCCTTAAACCTGCAGAGTTAAATTTACCCAGACTGACAACTGTATATGCAGGGTTTAGTTACATAACAGCAGTTGCTGCCTTTCACATCGTGCTAATCCAAACACGGGGCTCAAAGAGACCATGAAAAAGCAGCCTTCCATTTGGTGCACTCCATGGGCGACTGGATTATGTGTCTTTAAATTTTTCTTAAGCACTGTATCAATTATCCCATTATCCTGACTTTGGTGCCATTAGGTGACTTTTTTAATGTCTTAATTATTAGGTTAGCAGATGCTGTGTGTGCGCACGTGCAATTTGTTAATTTATGCTGTTTGAAATGGAATCCAGTTGTTTGCAGCGGCTTTCATAATATTATGGCTAACCAAATTGTAGTGCTGCTGGAACTGGGGAGCTCCTAGCAGGGAAAACGTGCGTGCGAGCCTCTGTGCGCTCTTTGATAATTGCCTTGTGTGCTGTTGTGTCACTTCTCGGTGGCTCTCACCTGCCCGGCTTTCATCTGAGATCATTAGATTCCTTGAAACCTGTAGTGGGCGGGTGGGCCGGGCATAGTGCCTTCAGAGGCCGCGCTGGCAGGAGAAGGAGGCTCTCCCAGCTTTAAGCAGCCTCGGCTTGTTGGGGGACTACTGAGCTGCCTGGTTCATCACACAGAGACTCAGGGAGTCTGAGGACTAGTGTCACTTGTTACGACTTGGTTGATGGTTTACTAGTACCAGGTATGGGATGTTCGGCACAAGATGCTCCTTAGCTAGTCAAGCAGGCCCTAAATGTTTATTCAGGAGGTACCGCATGCAATGCTAAGTAGACGTGATTTAGTGGGGCAGAAATACTAGGCCTTCTGGGTCCAATCTGGCTGTGAATCCTGGCTTCTGGTTTACCTACAGTGTGGCCTTGGACAAGTAGTTTTGTGTCCTTAAGGCTCATTTTCTGCAAAGGTAACAGAAGTATCCATCTACTAGGCTTACCAATCAAGATTATGGAATGGCCAGCAATGTGCTTGGTGCATATAAGATGCTCCATAAGTGGTCAGACTTTCCTTTTGTTGCTCTTGGAGACTCTTGTGGAATAGAAAGACCCCTGTGGCCTCAGGAGATTACAGTCTCATCGGAGTGGCAAAGGATCAAGTGTGCACTGAGTTAAATCAAGGTACAAAGTAATCGTTTGAGATCCGTCACTAACAGTCTGGGACTCATCAGCAGTTGGGGGGATCGGTATAGACCTAAGTGCACTGAGTCCAAAGTGGGGGCTAGGTCCCCTAAGCTGAAGTGCAGGCAGTGCTTCGTAAAGAGGTGCCCCTTGATCAGTCTTTGAAGGATGAAGAGAATTTAGATGTAGAGAGCACTGGGGATTGCATGTGTGTGTGTGTGTGTGTCTGTGTGTGTAGGGGGTGTCAGTTGCTTATTGGCGGGGGCAAATAGTGTGTGTAAACACACAGAGATGGAAGAGGTCCAAATGGGGAACAGTGGAATATGCTTTGCCTGGGAGTAATGCTTTGTATGTGGTAAACAGTGGACTAGGAGGTTAGAAATGTAGGTCTGAACCCCACGGTGGAGAGCTCTGAATACCAGATTAAGGAGATCGTTGCAGTGTCTAACGCGGTTTGGTTTGTTTCAACATGGAACTCTGGAGAGACCCGTGACCTCTGGGAAGCCCGGCACCGCAGTGAGCCCGTGAGTGGGGGGTAGACCTCTAGTGGCTGAGAGAGTTACTGCAAAGCCTAATGGTATGAATCT
This sequence comes from Vicugna pacos, assembly GCF_048564905.1. Taxonomy (NCBI): domain Eukaryota; kingdom Metazoa; phylum Chordata; class Mammalia; order Artiodactyla; family Camelidae; genus Vicugna; species Vicugna pacos. The sequence continues at coordinate 19,371,747 of NW_027328742.1, read as the reverse complement.
GGTTTCATACGGAATTTTCACAAGCTTGGTTATATTGTACGCTGGAAGCAGAATGTAAATAACGTCCAGCCTGATAGCAGTAATGGCTCATGGCCTGAAATCTTACAGAGTCAAAAGAACTACAGAAAGTAGGGAAAAAAAAACCTATGAAACAGCCTGGGACCATTTAGGGATGTTGTAAACCCACCTACATACCTCTGTAGATCCTAAAGAAATCACTATTTTACAAAAAATAATAATTGATGACAGAAAGTAACAACATGAACAATGTTATTTCTCACAACAACTGAAAAAGGGCTAATATTTTTTTGACTGGCACAGTGCTAAGCGTTTTACTTACGTATTTAATTCTCACAGCCCTTAAATGAGAATGGTCCTGCTAGTATCCCTGTGTTACAGATGTGGAAAGTGTAGCTTAGAGAGGTTAATTAACTTGCCCAAGGTCACATCAGTTGGACAATTGCATAACTAGGAGACAAACCCAGGCAGTTCAACTCAACCTGTGCTTTTAACACTCTATGCTTCCAAATAACCTCCAGACCTTAGGTTGTGATAAAATCGTGTTCAGGAAACCTTTTTAATAGCACCCTGAAATGTCCAATGTTTCATTCAAAAGTGTGAACAGTGAAAAAATAAACAGTGAGTTTCCGTTATCTCTGAAATCACTTTGTTGCCTTCTTCAACGTGATGGGCTAAGTGAGGGATTATTGCACATGTTGAGTCAACGTAAGAACTACGTGTTGGTTGCTCCCCCCCACCCCCCACCAAGTGCGTTTTCCTTTCCTCTCCGGGAACTTGGAAGGGCACAGGGCCGTATGTCCCTGAAAGGCATTCAGCTTACTTTCTGCTCCAGCACTGGAAGCAGTTTCATCAGTGCTCTCACTGATTCACGCTGGACTTCAGTGTACTTCTCACTGGCCATTCATTAGGAGTCTGGCCTGGCTGCAAGGGTGAGCAGAGGGCGGTGGGAGGTGCGCTTGGTAACAGCCCACTCCTCACCCTAGGGGATTACTGTGGAGCCCCTCCCAGCAAAGTCAGTCCTTGAGAACGGGGCCTTGTAAGACCAGTAACCCTTCTTACACCTCCCAAAGCTGTCCGCTTAGGTTAGTGCCTCCAGTGGCATATGATGAGAATGGACTATTCATCTGGGAGTCTTGACAGTTGACACTGGCACTGCTGTGTGACCTTGGGAAAATTATCAAACCTCTCTGATTCTCAGCAGGTCTGCAATTGCGAAAGTAGAGAATGAGAAGATATCATATATATTAAGCAGCTCACATAATATTATTTGACCTTCATATGGAACTACCATTAATATTGGTATTGGTCACAGTTCTTTTGAGTTCAAATGAGAAAAACCAAACTCGAACTAGCCAAAAGAGGTAGTTAATGGGCTCATGTAATTAGAAAGTTTAAAGGAAAGATCAAGACAGCCTAAGAGTTTCTGAATTGCTCCTTCTCTGTTCTCAGGCAGCAAGAGATCCAAGGGAAACAGTACAGCCTTTTCTCTCCCAGGGCCTAGGTGAATCCTTAAAACCATGCTCCTTGGCTCAGGCTGAGTCATGCGACCCCACCGTGCAGCATTAGCCGTGTCCAGCGGGGGCTTATGACCCTCCAGCCTGGGTCTCGTGCCCAACCTTGTGGAGCACACAGTAGATTCTAAAAATACACCACTGCTTTATGAAAGGATGGAATTTAGGCAGCTGAGCTGAGAGGAAGCCGGGGTATTTCAGGAGGATATGAACAAAAGTAAAACCACGTGTTCAAGACATCACATGTTCAAGGATTAACAAAAAGATGTACGGTTGGAATGGCTGGCTCACACTGAGAGGAAGGGAGATAGATGTAAAGTAGGCGAGGAAATACGGGTTGTGATGGGTCTTGGCTGCTGGGTTTGCCTTTTATTGTCTCGGTGGTGGAGCGTTATTGAAGGTTTCGATGCTAAGGAGTTGTAATAGTAACTGCAACAACGAATCGTTGCAGACACGTCTCGGTTTGCCAGTCACGGCCATAGCTACCTTGTCTGACCTCGCAGCAGCCCTGGGAGGCAGGGGCTGGCTCTTTTTTGCATAAATACTCTCAGGTTTGAAGGGGCTTGGCTGCAGCGCCCTGAGAGCCAGAGACTCAGAGCATGGAGGTGCTCTGCTCAGCAAATGAGCGTAACCGTGGGTCTGGATGTGAACTGGCAGCTGCATACGTCAATCATTCACTTGTTCCCCAAATCACTGTTGAGAGCTAAGCAAGGAAAGGCAATAGATGAACTCACTGCCCACCTGGCTTTGGATCTCAGTGAAGTGAGGAGCCACCTGGGCTCATACGGGCACCTGTATGTAAGTTACGTTCAGGAGATGATCCTGGGCCCAGTGCTGAGCTGCAGACAAGGCCCAGTTACTGAGCACAGGTCCCCTCACTTTATAGCAGGTCTGCCTTTGGTGGTGAATGGACCTGCGGGCCTCAGGTAGGGATGGTAGATTTTGTCATCTTTGTTTACGTGGAGGGTAATTAGCTTTATTTATTTGTTTGTTTATTGGAGGTACTGGGGACTGAACCCAGGACCTTCTGCATGCTAAGCATGCAGTCTACCACTGAGCTATACCCTCCCGACTTTGTCATCTTTTGTCTCCCGTTTAGATTTTCTTCTGTCGCCTGGGTCGAGTGGGCTGGAACCCTCATAGCCTGGTTGGGAAACCGGCAATCCAGAGTAATTTGCCTTTAAGCACAGGCCAGTCCAACATGTCACTTTTAAAATAAAATGCATTTACAGAATGACGATTTTATGGTGAAGAGCAGCCTGTCTAAATGAGAGGAATTAAGGGCCAACGGTCGGTCAAGTCCCCCGCATTATTCACACCCCCCTCCTCAATAAATCACAATCGTGGAAACTGCAGGTGAGCCCTGGCTTCGATCGCCCTGAGCTGGTTAAGGACGACACGTGCGGATGTGACCCCGGCTCGCACACGACATGCTCCGTGGAGGGCTCCGCACAAATGCTGTGCGTCTCCCTGAGCTGTCACCCGAGTACCCGGTGCCGCGTCCAACGGGGCTTCGACTGAGCCTGGCCTGCGGCTGTCACTTTCGTTCCAGGCAGCCTTTCCTGAGAGAAGTGTGGCGTGAGTGGCAAGAGCAGTTGGCACTCAGACCGTGTGGCACTCTGCAGCCCTGAGTTTTAAATATTCCTGTTGCCACCAGGTTTTGAGAGCAGATGCCAGACAACAGAGCACGGGGCAGCAGAACTCACTCGTGGGCGAGCTTGGGCCTGGCTGGAGCTGCCTGGACGGACAGACTTGTACTGCAGGTCATGAGGGTGCGCGCCTGGGTTAGCGCGCGTGTGTGTCTGCCTGAGTGCCACTTCCTGGTGTTTATTGTTTTGAGAGAGAGACTAGATAAGCAGTCACTCTCCAATTCCACTGGAAGGAAGGGTGGAAGGGGACGATGAATATTTTAAAGGTTGACAGTGTGTTCATCCGCAGAGCACTGGTTTTGACTAAAGTGGTTTGGACACAGCCAAAGAAATCCAGTAGCCAGCCTTGTAGTGTTTGGGGACACGTCTTTGAGAACAAGAAAGGGGCTGCATGCTGGTGTCATCTTCCCTATTAGGTGCGCCCTTGATCAGAACTGGTTCTTTTTTTTTTTCTTTTGTGCAATGATGATGTCACAAATAGCAATTTCTGAAAGAATAATGCAGGTAACAATTATGGAGTGCGTGCTCTGCGCCGGCAGTCGGACCCAAGGCTTCACATCTAGTGTTTCCATCCTGCGTGATGACTGTGCAGAGGAGGTGCCACTCTGCCTATTTTTAGATGAGGAGACAGAGGTTCAGAGCTGTGCCCAAAGCCACTGCAGTGGAGCCAGCATTTCAGCAAAGTCTCTTCGGCTCTAAAGATTGTGTTCTTTCCGCTATGCAACACCGCTTCCCAAATGGAAATCCAAATATATAGGGTATCCCCCTGATGCATTTAGTCTTTGTTTATAGACCGTTAATTTCTCAGCTGAAAAGCTAAGGATCTGAAAACTGCACTATTACGAGCTATTGAAGATCAATCAGGTGTTTGTTTTTTTAAAGGAAGCCAGGAGGAAAATAGGATCCTTCTAGACAAACAAAAGTATGCTTTCTATGAGTGACATATGAAATTATACATAATCACACATACATATGTGCAAACATTCTTTAATATACCCGTTGGGTGCTGTATAGATTCTTCTTTGAATTCTTTATGTAACCTCTCTTTCCTGGCTTTATTATTTAGCAAAAGCATCTTCTGATTTTTAAAGGTGGACCTCACCTTAAGCAGAAAATGTCTCCACTGTAAAGTTCAGTCCATTTAGTTTTCATGAGCTATCATGGTTTCCAAGCACCCTATAAAATACTCAATTTTAGGGAACCCAGTGGAGTTTTGTCAATGGCCACCATTTGTAAAATGACGAGTTACAGCTTTTGTGTGTGTGTTTCCTAGTTTTAGGTCCGAGCACACTGATGACCTTAAAGCAGGACACACTGATTCTTTTTCTTTCTAGACCAATTACTAATTGATGGAGAAGGTAATTTTTATTGACATGCATGAGAATTTGCTTCAGTCGGCTTTTGCAGTGAGGAACCGATAAACTTCAAAGGTATCAAGTCAATATATATAAATCTAATTTATGCATTTTATTAAGAATTGCAAAATTTCCCATAGTATAGACACGTTAATTTATTCATCCCTGCTGATGAATATGTATATTTTTGCAGTGTTTTCTTTTTATTTTTTCATTGCAAACATTCTGTGATAATTACAGATATCAGTTCTATCTTTAGCATCTGGGGTCCCTTTTAGGCTGTAGATCTCCTTCTGGCTGGGATATTGATATGGCTCTGGCCTTGGATGGCTCCTTCTCCTGCCATCCTTTAAATCACCTGCTAGAGATGTGCTGCGAGCTGGGGGACCAGGTAAGAAGGCTAGAGTAGGTCCTTTCCAAACAAGAGCGCCAGGATGCTGAGTGGGAACCTGCAAATCCAGTGCCTGCGTATAGAAGCCGTGTATTATGTATGTCCCCTTCCTTTCACTTGTCCATTATCAGGCCATTAACCCTAGGAAGGCAAAGATCATCTCAGATTTAGTTCTGAATCTTTTATCACATCAAGCGTGGAGGTAAAAACTCATTCATTCAAGAGGCATGTAAGTACTGTGTTAACGCTGAGGAGTCAAAGATGACAAAGGTGTGGCTTTTCTCCTCATCACCCAGCGATCTGCAAGAGCAGAAGGGTCTCCTTACTCTTGTGTTTTCCCCCCCAGTGCTGTGTGTTTTTTCATTTTTCATTCAGTTCTAGAAAATCTGAGACTGGGCTGGTGGTGTGTTTGGTTCCGACAGGCTTACAAAATGTTCCCTTTGTCAGTGAGTACCCCGGATATTCCTTGTTAATGCTGACCATGGCGGTGAGGCTTTTTCACACTGACTTGTGTTACTCGCATGTTAGGAGATGGTGTCCTTCACTGAAAGTGTTTTGAGCTGCTTGAAGGAATCTCCTACAGAAACATGGGGCCTTAGATGCTTTTGAGACTCCCTGTTAGCATATGAAACAGTAAGGCCAGTTTTGTTACCTGCCCACCATGAACCTCATTTTTTTTTAATGTGAATAACACGTTTTAATGAATTAAAGTTGTATTAGCCACAATTGTGTACATTCAAAAGAGAGCAGTACAAATACACAAAGTATGTTATCTAAACAGTCAACAGTGAAGGCTCTTTGCCTAAGTAAGGTCATGAACTCCTTGAAATGAACACAATAGTTGGGCCTCATGTTTTGAAAGACATTGATCACCTAACTGTATTTAATGATCATTTCCCAATTTTTCTCATTCGGACAATGAGAGGCACGTATTGTCAAAGTTAAGCAGCTGATAACAGTTTCAGCCGGGAGATCTGGGTTCCCCTATGCTGTTACCGCAAACGCAAATGCAACTTTTCTGCCAGAATTTTTTAAATATTCCATCCAGTTTTCAGAACTAACTAGTGCCTGGGTCCCTGGATCTGTCGCTGATGTTCTGAAGGAGGAGTCAGCCGATTACAGCCCATAGGCCGAGCCCGGCCCACGCCCCGCCCACCTGAGGGACACGGCTTTCTCGGCGCACAGCCAGGCCCATTTATCTCTATATTGTCTACGTGTGCTTTCCAACTCCAAGGGCAGAGCTGAGTCGTTGCCACAGACACTGCAGGGCCTGCAGAAACAAATATTTACTAACTGGCCCTTGGCAGAGGAAGTCCTCCCTTCTCTGGTCTGGCCTGGAGGAAGGCCGCTACGGCGGGTGGCGTGGGAGAGCCTCCTCAGAGCACAGGCAGCTTGGGGTTGGGTCATAGGGCAGTTGAGGGCCCACAGGGGAGGTCCAGGCTGCTCAGAATAAAGGTGCTGGGGAAAAGGGCACCCACCAGGGCCTGTCAGGGGCCTCCCTCTCCTGGGGCGAAGGAGGAAGGTCTGGGCGGCCCTGAGGCAAAGAGCTGAGGGCTGTATCAGGTGAGCTTCACAGGAGAGGGGGCCTTCCTTTAAATTCTTGCCTTAGCACCAGCACAGAGAGAAGTCAAAACACTGACAAACCGAGACACGGGGGCAGTCCTGTCTTCCCCCTCACAGAATGTTCCCTGGAGCCCCCCAGGGGGCTTCTGGGGAAGCGACCAGGTAAACAGCAGCTCTTGCCAGCAGCGCAGGCTTGTAAACTTTTTTTTTTCCTTCCTTTTTATGGCTGTGGTGATAAACATATGCTTTGAAGCATGAGATTCGATTATCCTATCTTAGTGCTTATAAATACAAATGTGATTAATGGTCATAAAAGACAGGTTGACAGTGTAAGACTCATTCTCTGCAAAGTAGTCCCGCACTGTTCTCTGGAAATGCTCGTTTCTTGCCGGGGCCCGGGGAACGGGGTGGGGTCCCCGCCGTGTCCCCTCCTCCTGCCCTGGGTTCTCCCCTCCGACGCCCCCATTCCCCCTGATCGTTAAGCTCGGTGGATTTGCCCCTAGAGAGCTACCTGAGGTAAGGATCCGAGTCTCCTGGTCATGCCATTAATAGTCCGGGACTCTGCGGAAAGGCACTTGGCCGCGGCCGCCGTTCCCCACTCGGGCCAGGCCGGCCGCCTGTGCATGTCGGGGAGCAGCACAACCTAAATCCGGACGATTTGTCTTTTTGTCGTGACGGGGACCTGCGCTCCCTCCCTCTGTCATTCTGTATTAAAGACCTGCCGCTAATAAAACTAATTAATAACTGCTGGCTGGGTGTGGAAGAGTTGGACTTCTTCAACCTGGCAGGCTGCCACCGCTGCTTTTGAAAGAAGCACTTCATCTCTGTCATGGGCAGGATGAATATTTCTCCACACTTCTAATTGGACAAAGTGCCTTTCAAACTCGCTGGCATTTCGGAGAGAGCAGATAAGTAGTCTGTGTGCTCTCGAGATACCATCACCTCCGGGTGCCTCCGAGAGGGGAGGCCGGTTCCTGGGGAAGCCGGCACAGGCAGGGCCCCTCAACTTTCTTTTCTTTAGTGGTTCCTTCTGACGTCACCTCTGACCTCTGACCCCAGAGGGCGGGAGTTTGAAGGGCCAGCAGGGGAACGGAGCTCATCAAACCCACAGTGGGAAGCAACGGCTCCCGTATTTGGGGGGGCAGCACAGTTCACTAGCAGGAGTGGGGACCCGCTGGAAAATACAGATGTCTAGAACCTTGTCCAGTCAGAATCTTCAGGAGCCCTGCTGAAGTATTTGCATCTTTAACAAGCTTTCCGGCTGCTTCTGATGCACACAGGGGCTGTGAACCACAGGTGTAATCTCAATGCTTTCATCTCCTGGTCCAGGAGGGTCTCTCGGCCACCTACCGACACATCTTTTTAAATGACCCACGTATGCAGAACGCTGTGCTTGGAGATACGGGGGAGGGAGGAGCTTACAGTCTAGACACAACACACGTGCACATGGAAACTTCAGGGATGAGTGAAGGAATTCAATGCAACAGACAAATTGTGCTTCATAGACAATTTATGGATGTGTAATTCCCCACAGTGTAGTTGGGACCAGCCACAGAGAGAGCGTGCAGTGTGCTTGCTTTTTCTCTGGAGTGAAGGTTAACAGGTGCACTTTAGAGCTGGGCAGTGGAGGATGTATAGGAGCTTGTCGCTTCAAGAAAGAGAGTCGGGCATCCCAGGGTAGGCGAGTGGTAGTGGGCTGAGATTCCCGTCCTGCTGCGGGATGGAGGGGAGTGTTGGTTTAGGTTATTTCAGGGTTTGATCAATAATGTGACATTTTCACTTGGTCATGGGGGCTGAGGGAGAGAGACATCAATGAAGAATGGAAGGTTTCTAGCTTGAGGGGCCACCGAGATGTCCTGCAGCTGGCCCCAAATTCAGGAAACATTAGAAGGCATTTCTGAGAGGAGAAACAGAGGAAGACTGCTCACTCTGTACTGGGTTGGCCGAGATGAAGTTCTTGATGAGAACATTCTGGGCAGATTTCACTTCCTCTTTATACTAGAATGACCCTGGCATCACTGGACATCCTTCTGGTCTGGTTGCCTAGATCTATTTCCTGTCCCTCTTACTGAGCATGAATGCTCACAGGGGAATAAGAAAAGTTTGGATCAACAGGTCTGGAAGCTAAGTAGCACAGAGTTTGCTGCAGAGGCTTGGCGAGACTCGTGTCAGCACATAACCACTTCCTGTTTCATCCACGGGCCGAGGCCTCCCACCTGCCCGTTTGCTGCAACAGCCAAAAAGACCCTCAGAATGTCTTTGCAGCCCCTGCCCCCTTGCTCTGGGGGACATTTGAATGCCTGCGTATCTGCCACCTGAGTAAATTCCTGGGCAGGAGGAGCCAGAGAATGGGAATAACAGTCACACTGTGATTCAGCAAACATTTTTATATCACATGCCAAGTACTGTCCCAGGGGTTAAGGGTACACGAAAAGTAAAGCCAAGTTACTGCTCTCAAGGAGCTCCTTGAGACGGGAAGATGCGTGTGCAAATAGGTAATTAACGTAGGTTGTTACAAGTACTAAAGCAGAATCCTATACCGGGTACCTGAGTACTGCAGAGCAGAAAGTGATTAATTCTGCAAAAAGGGGTTCGTCTAAGGGGAGGGCTGAGGGGTGACCAGGGGAGGCTTCCTGGAGGAGGTGATGCAACACATGAAGTTTTGGAGGATGACTGGACATGTTTCCAGACTGAGAAGGAGGTAAAAGGCAGTCTAATCAAAGAGCACAGGGGGTTTCAAATAGCATTTGCTTCGTGTTTAGTGGGTGAGGGTGATGGGCTGTGTCAGATGCTGTGAAGAAAGAGATGTGGTTGTAAACATGGCTCGTACGTTTGAACTCATGGAATGGGGAAGATGCGCACAGTCACAGAGTGCAGCAGAACGCATATAACTTACCCGGGATAGCAGATGCATTCTAACCTCAGCTGCTCGGAGGTGTGTTTGTGAGTTCTGGGGACGTGACTCACAGCCCCAGGTAAGGAGAAGGTCCCTGTGTCAGGGCAGAGGGGTGTAGGAGTGCTGGGAACCCTTCCTTTCTCTGTGAATCCCAAGGATGGACCACTGGAGACAAGGCACGTGTGTCTGATGTGACAGCAGGGAGGAAGGTGTGAACAGGGGAGAGCGAGGCTACTGAATGTAGCTCCCTCATTCACATAGCCGACTTTTTAACTCAGAGGGAAAAGTGATTGATTCTGATAAGGGTTGAGAAGGAGGGACTGGAAAGTCTTTAGCTGTCTCCTACTCACAGTAAGCCACTTAAAAAAAAATTTTTTTTAAACTTGGGTAATTTTAGACTTGCAGAACTATTATGAAGGTAGTAGGAAGAGATCCTGCCCGCTCCTCAGCCAGCCCACCCAAAGTTAGCGTCCCCCACAGCATCGCTGTGGTACCATCATCAAAACTAAGAAATGAACGTTGGCGCAGTGCCACCATCTAAGCCACAGATGTCTGGATTTCACCTGTCTTTCCACCAGTGTCCCTCTTCTGTTCCAGACATCAGTCCAGGATCCCACACTGTGTTTAGTTGTCCTGTCTGCTTAGTCTCCTCCAACAAGGACAGTTCCTTGGTTTTCATAATCTTGACCCTTGTGAAGAGTACTAGTCAGGGGTACCTTCTAGAATGTCCCCAAGCTTGGGTGATCAGGTGTTTCCCATGGTTAAATAGAGGCAAGGGATGCTGGGGGAGGACACAGTAGTGCAATGCCTTTCCCACACATCAGACCAGGGGAACAAGACCTCACTTTCTCCCATTTTGGGGGGAGACGCTGACCACCTCCATCCCCTAGGGAAGGTGGTGTCTGCCAGACTTCACTATGAAGTCACTCGTTTCCCCTTTGAAACCCACAAGTGCTGTGAGGAGGCAGTCTGGGGCTGGGTGGGCGGGGCGAGCATCCCAGGTCTCCTGCAACACCCAGAAGTTTGGGCAGCCCTTCAAGCCTGCGCCTTGGCCCCCTCTCGCTGCCTCCTTGTGGCATCGGCCGTGCAGCCTCGCGGTGACAGTCTTCTGTCTTCCCGTAGTCAGCTCCAGGGGATAAACACACACGCTCTGGGTGATCCCCGGGAAGCAGTGGCAGGTGGAAAGCATTGCCTTTATTTATGGAGGGATGAAAGGGTTCTCAGGGTTAGTGGTTTGTCCAAATGCACATTTCCAAATGAGTATCTATACCTCTTTGCTTTGGGGTGATGGAAACGGTGCTATGCTGCAGGAAGGGAGACCTGAGGCCCTGTCCGTTTCTGACAGTCCTTAGATGTGTGACCCTAGGTAAGGAAACTGAGTTCTCTGGGCCTCAGCTTTCCTAAGAGGGTGAGATCAGTCCGTTCCTGGGGTGACTTTCAGCTCTAACATTCTGTGGTTCTGCAGTGAGATCTCCCCTGGGCTGACTCCAACTCTAATGAGGAAAACTGAGGTATAACAGAGTAAAGAAAACAGATATGGAGAGTGTCTGGGGGTTAGGTGACCTTGGGGTCTCTGATAATTGAGACATCCCATAAGGGTGGTTTGAACTCAGGCTAATGAATGAGCAATAAATTGCTGTTTCCAAAGTCTAACAAAAGGATGCACATCCCATTCATTGTGTTGGGTGGTTGGGAGGATGGACAAGTTCTTTATGCTTCAAGACCTTTACTCTATGTAGCTTTTCCTGAGATTGGATGACTTTTAGTTACCCAGTCTCACATTCCCACTCAAGTGCTATTGGTGTTACCCTCTCATTTTGGAGGCACGCAGACATCTCTTCCGTATTAGATTCTGGGCAACATCTTAATTCTTACCATCCGGCTACATTCTTAAAGCTAAACATGGAACGACCTACTTTACCCCTTTCTTTGCCAAAGCTGACCCTAGGCATACAAACGCTTCCTTTGCTGCGCTAATGAAAACGTGTGTCCTTTGCTGGTGGGCATGTCTCTTAACAGGTGCAACAAAGTCGGAGTGATTTTAGGGCATGACTTTCCAGCCTTCTTTGATGTCACATAAGCATTCCCGATAGTTCAATTTCCCTCTTTCTCCAGTCCTTTTCTGCTAATTGACTGTCTGTCACTTTAGTGCTGCTTTTTGCCTTGTGCGTTTTTACCTTGGTTTGATTTATCATTTGCAGCTATTGCCCGTGTACGGTTTGCAATCTGTGTCCTTTCACAACAATGAAAAGAGCTAAAGCTTCTTCCAGGAGGCAGGTTTTTAGAAGAGGGCTCTGAGTGGGCTGCTCTTCGTTCTCAGACACAGCAAGACCAACTCTCCATCACTGAGACACACATGCTGGGTTTCTAGCCAGGCTGGGGACAAGTGGAATTTCAAGTAGTAACTTCCTTATTGTTCTTCTATATTGTGCTTGCTTCTGGTAATTGACCTATGCATCTGTAAGGTGACTGGCTAGAGTTTGTGTGGGTTTTTAAAGTGTCTGCAATGTTTTGGCACTGATAGGTCCTGGAACATAAGGGTAGACCATGCAGGGACTCTGTCTTTGATGGCTCATGCCTAACAAGGGAGACTGAAATAAAGAATTTCAATAGCACGTGCTCCGTGCTGCCACAGACATACACACAAGGTCTAGAGGTTAGTCACAGGAAGGAATTTTTAACCTTTTCTGGGAAAGAAGAATTCAAGGAAAGCTTTCTGGAGGAGGTACTGTCCCAAGTGGACTTTACAATATAAAGAAGACATTTCCAGGAAGAAAAATTACAAGAAGCACATGAACACTTTGGTTTTGGAACCCGAGGAAGTTAGCTCATTGGTCTACACAGATGACCCGATGGCTTTGTGGGGTTCTGAGTGCTTGACACGCAGAATGTTACAGTTTAATTAGCCTGTATGTAGAATCCCCATAAACCCCTCTGGAAGGACATAGTGTATGAATTCATAGAAGATATTGTTTCTCTGAATTAAGAAATAAGTGGTGATAGGATGGATAAAGGAAGTCCGCTGATAAACAGAACCCATTTCCACCAATACCTACCACACTTCTCTTTACTGTTACTTGTCTGTAAGCCACACTTACCTGCATCTTTAATGCCATAATTGTTGTTCCATACTTTTGTGTGCTTACCATCTTTTGAAAAAGTCATGCTGTAAGCAGATGAAGAGGACCTGAAGATAGTCATCCCAGGGTCTTATCCACATGTCGAACTCTAGAGTCTCTTGCACATTTAAAAATCATCCTTAATGCCCTTTAGTCAGTCAATTCACCACATGTGCATGAATTGAACATTTCCTGTAAGTCAGGAATGGTGCTAATAAATCACTGGTTGTCAGACTTTTTGGTTTCAGGACCCCTTTACACTTTAAAAGATTTTTGAAAGTAAAACAAAAAGACAACCTACAGAATGGGAGAAAATATTTGCAAATGATGCAATTGACAGGGGCTTAATTTCCAAAATATACAAATAACTCCTACAGCTCAATTAAAAAAAAAAACAAAACCAAATAATCTAATTAAAAAATGGGCAGAAGACCTAGACATTTCTCCAAGGAAGACATACAGATGGCCAATAGGCACATGAAAAGATGCTCAGCATCACTAATTATTAGAGAAATGCAAATCAAAACTACAATGAGATATCTCCTCACACGTGTCAGAACTGCAATTGTCCAAAAGGCAGGAAATAACAGGTGTTGAAGAGGATGTGGAGAAAAAGGAACCCTCCTACAGTGTTAGTGGGAACGTTAAATTGGTGCAGCCACTATGGAGAACAGTATGGAGGTTCCTTTAAAAACTAAAAATAGAGTTACCCTATGATCCACAATCCCACTCCTGGATATATATCCAGCAAAGACAAAAGCTCTAATTCAGAAAGATACATGCACCCCAGTATTCATACCAGCACTTTACAGTAGCTAAGACATGGAAGCAACCTAAGTGTCCACTGACAGATGGCTGGATAAAGAAAATATGGTATACGCACGCGCGCACACACACACACACACTGGAATATTACTCAGCCATAAAAAAGAGTGAAACAGTGCCATTTGCAACAACATGGATGGACCTAGAGATTATCATACTAAGTGAAGCAGGTCAGACAGAGCAAGCCAGATATCATATGATATCACTTACATGTGGAATCTAAAAAAAATGTTATAAATGAACTTATTGATAAAACAGAAACAGACTCACAGACTTGAGAAACAAATTTATGATTACTAAAGGGGAAATGTGGGGGAAGGATAAATTAGGAGTTTAGGATTAACAGATACACACTACTATATATAAAATAGATACACAACAAGGTCCTATTGCATAGCATGATGAACTATATTCAATATTTTGTAATAACCTATAATGGAAAAGATCTGAAAAGGAATATATATAGAAAATTACTGAGGACCTTTAGGAGCCTTTGTGGGAATTATATTCATTAATATTTGCCATATAAGAATTGAAAATGGAGAAAGTTTTAAAAAATATATTTATGTTAAAATAATAACAATCCATTGCATCCTAGCATAAATAATATATTATAATGAAATAAAAAAACTATTTTCCAAACCCCAAACAGAAAAATGGCATGCTTTTTAATTTTTTTGTAAATAATCTCTTTTATATTTGACTTAATAAGAGACAGCTGGATTCTCAGCTGTACCTCTACGTTCATTCTGTTGCCACACCTTATATCATGTAGCCTGTGAAAAACTACTTGTGAAAAGTATTGTTATGAAAATAGTTTTGACCTCATGGGTTTCCTTGAAGGAGTCTTGGGGACGGACCCACAGGGGTCCACGGATTGTACTTGTGGGAACTGTCATGCACAGTGGTGCCCTTACTCTCCCTTGAGTGGAGATGCTGAAACACTGGAGATGGCTGGAAAGGAACCTGAGGGGGCAGCCTGCATGCTGGTGGCCCCCAGTCTATGCTACACTCTGAAAGATGAGGCCATAGGTATTTCAGGAGATTGTGTTTCTCAAGGTTTAGGTCTATGTAAGAAAAGAGACCTCATACATTTAGGGTTTTTGTGTGTGTGTCAAGGTAAATGGATGAGGGTGGGTCATGGAAAAACATTAAAAAATGGGTCAAGTATATGAAATGTCTTCATCCCATTAGAAGATATTTCCAAAGTCATATGTCTTCTATACAGTTAGCTATTCAAGGATGGCGCCGTATGATGTGATGTCTCTGTGATTCAGATGTCTCTTGGCAGTTTGCTGTTTGTCAGTTACATGTGGGCTTGTTTTCCATGTAAACGAATTCATAAACCATTTTTTCCTGTTTTGTTGTGTGTGTGTGTGTTGGTAAAAGGGGAAATCATCATTTGTAGTTTCTTCCTAGAGATTATCGTTTATCTGTAAGGAAGCATTTTGGGGTGATGGTTTCTTTTAGAGTTAAATTAATCAAAACATTAAACCGTTTTCCAATACGACTTGGGTAGCATTTTAATAGACACAGTACTTATCAGTATTTTTCAAACCCTGTGAAAGAAAAGGGTATGCGTATTCCAGATAAAAGTTGATATATTTTCTGTACTCTTCAACTCATAAGGTGGAATTTGATCACTTTCTGGATTGTACTTTGAAATATTTGGGGCAGGGTATTTAAAATGTTTTAAAAGTTAACTAGGGAGAAAAGATGAAAGACTTAATTTCCTTGGACCTGAATAATTCAAGTTGAAAGCTTCTGTATTCAATTTTCCTCGACTTCTGTTGGTTGGTTTGGGATTTTTCTTGGCCTGGGATTGAATATTTCGCGTCACTTTAGGAAAGTCAGGATGTATCGAGCTTTTGAAGTAATAACCCAGATTTATAGTTGAATGGATTTAAAATCAAAGGATTTTGAAAAACACACATTAGGTCCATTGCTTTTTTTTTTTTTTTTAATACCATTAACAGAGAATCAGAATATTCTAACACAGTTTCCAGTGGAGCGCTTGGAAGTTTTTCTTAGGGCTAAGAATTTTTAAAAAATGGAAGGAAGATATTTTTCCCTCCCTTGTTCCTTCACTCCTTTTCCTGTTTTCTTCACTTTCTCCTTTCTTCCTTGTTCTTGCTTTAACGGTTTTTTTTTTCTTTATGCTTTGCCCCTCAGATTTGCAACATTCAGAGGTCCATTAAATTGTAAAGGCAGGGGGAGGGGATAGCTCAGTGGTAGAGCGCATGCTCAGCATGCACGAGGTCCTGGGCTCAATCCCCAGTACCGCCATTTAAATAAATAAATAAATAAATAAATAAATAAATAAATAAATAAATAAATAAAATGCCCAGACTTAAAAAAAAGACAAGAAAAGAAATGTCAAAAAAAAAAAAATTGTAAAAGCAGCGATGTGATGGAAACTGGGCCCTGGCGCTGACAGCAGTTTTTCATATGGTTGTGAACATGTGTGCAACCACAAATGAGTCTTTGGTTCAATTATTTGTAGCAATCATGCAGTGATTTATATAGTTCCCCTTTCAGAACAAAGTGTGGAGTGTGCAGACCACACAGATTACAAACATATTCAAAGATGGGAAATGTCGAGGGTGAAAAACTCAAGCCCGTGAGTATTTTTCAAAAACAGATTCCTGGAAACACCAGTCCCCGCTCACCTGCTTTCCTGATTGCATTTTCCCCAAAGTCCCTTGTGTTTGCTTGGATTCTCTAACCTTAGCCAGGAGCGGCAGAGCCTCCTCCCTTCTGCTAGAGGTAGCGTTATTCATGGGCGCTGAGTGTTCTAGACGTAGACATCAGAGCTCCTTCTGTCATTTCACGGAAGGCCTGTTGCATACACTGAATGGCTGTGTGGGGCTCATCTCTTCAGTGTCTTTGAAATCTTCAACCCCAACATCCATCTGAAGCCGACCCACTCTGTTCCCTTTTTTTTCACCCCCATACCCCATCTATGGGAACACATATGGTGCAATATGTTAATAAGAGGTGAAGGCATAGAAAGCAAGGACATTTATATCCGAACCCTCTGTCCTTTTGATCATGTCTGAATGTCTGCCAGAGTTAACAACCATCAGAGCGGCAGCCACTGGTTAATTGCTTGTGTGCCAGGCATGGTGTTGGGCACTTTATGAGTATTACCTCATTTAATTTTGAACTGCACAGCTCTGTAAGGTAAGCACTATTCTTTTCCCAGTTTGCAGGTGAAGAAACATTGGCTCATCCAAGTTCAAGTCACTTAGGAAGCAGGTTTTAAGCAGTCAGTAAACACATCTTATTCTCATAGACTGGTTTCTTGAAAGGGCTGGCCATCTGATGGGCCAGGAAGTGGAACCTCTCGTCACTCCATTTAGGAGACCAGGTTTTCTTTTTGATCCACCTGAAACTAAATGAGTTATAGACTACCGCCCCCAAATATTGGCAGGACTCACTACTGCAGTCATGTGACCTGCAGAGGCACACCCCACCGTCGGACTGTCCCTCAGTAAGAGGCTGTTTGAATGCGCTGGGCCCCTCCTGGCTGTGCAGCCCTGAGTGAGGGACAGCTAGATCTCGCTGACCTGGCAATATGTGTACATATGTTAAGTGATACAAGTTTCAGAAATGAATATGGGTGTGTGTGTGTGTGTGTTTGTGTGTGAGTGAAGGAAACAGTGTGACAATGTATGACTTGTATACACCAAGCCGTGGACACTGGTGATCTCTGGAAGGCACGATCCTGGGCTTAAAAGTGAGACAGGAAGACACTTTTCTCCTTTATATCAACTCTTCCCGGTTTACTGCTACAATGATCTTAATTTCTTTTGTGATTAAAAAAAAGTTAAGGAAAAAAGACAAGTCTGCCTCACAGTAAGAAACATGGGTTTGAGTCTCAGCTTGGGGGCTTGTTAGCCGTGTCACTGGGGCAGGCACAACTTCTCTGGGCCTCAGTTTCCCCATCTTCACAATGAGAAAATGGAACTGGGGGTGTCCGGAGTCTCCCTGGTGTTCTGTGGGAGGTGGTGCCGGCAAGGCACCAGGTCCTCTTGAGCCCAGGGTTCCCTGGACTGAGGGCGTGGCCCGTGTGGCGGCTTTAGTTAGGAATGTCCCCGGGCAGGCTCGAACCTTTGCCGGCAAGCTCTGTGCTCCTGGCAGGTGAGCTCCCGTGATGAAGCTGTGTCTTCTGGGTGTCTTCCAGGCAGCTACAGCATGGACCCAGAGCCTTCCTTCTTCCACTGGTATTTTGATGTCATGGCTTATACTCTGGAAAATCACAAGGATCTTCTTATCTAAAAATTAGCAGAGTAGTTAAGAGCATGGGCTTTGCAGTCAGGCAGATTTGTGTTCGCCCTCCAGCGTTGCTAACTGTGCAGCTGTGGGCGAGTTATTGTACCTCCTGAGTTCAGTTTTCTCACCTAGAAAGTGGTGATCATAATACCTCAGAGGGCTGTTGTGTGGATTAGATATTATGCATATAAATAGAGGCTTCCGTTCCTGCGACACAGTAGGTGCTCAATGAGCATGAGTAAATCCTGTTCCCCCAGGGAACAAGTGCCAAGTGAAAATGTGGCACTGGGTGGCTGAGGCTTCCCGGCTCGGGGGACATTTTCTCTGTTTTGGGGGTGATTGAGGTGGTTGATAATGATGACAAACGCAAACATTAAAACTCTGTGTCAGGGTTTATTACAGGAAGTTTTGATCACAGTGAAATACCGGTTCAGTTCTGAGAACCATTGTGCATTATTCATTGGGGATCACATTCTTAAGGGATAAATGAACCATCGTTATTTTTCCTCTCTGTTTAATTCTTACATGAGCCCCTCTCCTTTCGCGTCCGTCCCCTTCCTGCTTCCTGCTGGCGAGGGGAGACGTCTGCTTCTAGTACAGTAGCTACTCCTGGTCTCCAGTGGCGAATTAGACCTGCTAATCCTTATTAAGAACCTTCTATGGCCCATGTAAGAGCAAACAAGGTTAGTGAGAACCAGTCGCCTGGGTCAGACTAGGGGACAGCTCCCCATGATAGAAGGCAGAATGTGTGCAGGGTGATGGTGGTAGGGTGGTGGCGGGGGGTGCACGGGACGTGGCAGATTCTAACAGGAGGCGGCAGGCAAGGGTCCCAGAAGAGGCCTGTGAGCTGGGCCTGGGAGAGAGGGTGAGACATGCAGCTCAGGCTGGGGAATGGTCCTGAGCAAAGCCCAAAGCAGGGAATAGGTAATGTGCCTAATTACACGGTGAGCGGCCCTCGGAGATTAGAGTTACCATGTCTGTGCGTAGTCACAATCTGGATGGAAATGTTGCCCAGTCTTACCTGCCTATGAAGCTCTCCTGGGAAGCTTGCTACAGAGTCACAGGCCTCTCACCTCTTCATCCAGACTCTGTGCATAACACAGTTATGAAAGGTGGATTTGGAAAAATAATCAGGGCCAGTTTAAGAAAAGCCTTGCATGTCATTCAAAGTTCAGACTTTGACCTCAGATCCCAGGGCGTGAGATAGTATTCTTAACTAGCTATTTTAATGCAGACCTAGAAGATTCACATTGCAAATGATATTCAGGTGGTTCTAGATCAGGGGTTCCCAATGCGGGGTTCCAGGGGGAGCTAAGTGTCCATGAAGACCTTAATGGGGCTCTTCAAGCTATGTTAGGCGTTTCGTAAAAGCTAATGCACGATGTGCATTTATCCTTCCTAAGTTTGTAACTAGTTCAGTCCTTTCTTGGGTCTGGAACTGTATTTTTTTTAAATTGAAGTATAGTCAGTAACAATGTGTCAATTTCCGGTGTACAGCATGATGTCCCAGTGATGCATACACATACATATATTCATGGAACTGTACTAACACAGTGTGGCAACTTGGGTAAGGGAAGGCAGCCCCATGCAGTGGTTAAAAGTATGCATTTTGGAGACAGATCTGAGTTTTAGACACGTTCCCCTGCCTTCCAGCTGCAAGATCTTAAGCAAGTTACTTCACCTGGGTGATCATAATTCCCGTGGGTAAAACAGGGATGGTTAGCACTCAGCTGGTAGAGCCGTGGAGAGGAGCCCACGAGAGAATGCATGTCCTGGCCTGACATAAAGAAAATGCTCAAAAACTGTTACTGGCATTAAGCCGTCTCGTGGAAAAATAATTCTATATGACTATGTATAATTTGCGTGGTAGCAGAACTCAGGGGAAATAAAATATATCAAAGGAACCTCAAAGGTGAAAAGCCTGGAAAGCTTTTCCAAGGGCTTGTTTGGACGCAGCCTCTAGAGTGGAGAGCAAAGACAGGCCTTTTCTTAGCTCCTCGGTCGAGGATGGATGCTCCTTAGAGGTCCCTCGCACTTAAGCTGTGCCTCTGGAGCGTGATTTATCCTGGAAACGGTTCTAACGGAAAATAATAGAAAATGACTTGCCAGGGAAGAATCAAGGGAGAGTGTGTATTTACTTTGGGCGATTTTCCCATTGCACCGGGTTAGACTGCCAGGAAGTTAAAAATAGTGGTGATAAGCAGTCTGTGAATTGGTCCCTCTTGGGGTGGCAAGGGTCAGCTGAAAGTGGAATTGTTCCTCCGGGCCCCGGAGAGCTCCACTTCATCCCCCTCGAAGTCTCTTTTGAGAGCCCTCTTGCAGCTTCTGTTGGCTGCTCTCCTGAGACCTGCACATCCTGCCCGAGTTTCCCTGCCCGTCCTGTCAGGTCCTCAGGCTTGTTCTCAGCAGCCTATGTTAAACCAGCCGGTCTGGGATGGCCTCATGCTTCACATGTGCTATTTATAACCCGTAATTTATATTTTCATGATACTTTATGTAGCAGCTGGTCTTTGTGCCACTATAATAAGGGAATAATGAAATACATGGATATTTATATGGGCGGCTGTAGTGTTTGTCGTTCTGTATGCGGATTGCTATTGTAGGAAACATGTCAAATTGCAAAGGTTTTTTTTCCTCTTAAAGATAAGCCCTAGCATATTAAATATTCATCTGCCCTGTAAGAACAGTATACCATCTTTTTGTTTTCCTTCATCCTTATTTTCTCATGGAAATATATTCAGATTTGTATGATATGTATTGTTCTCATAAAATACTCCTCATTGCAACTGGTCCCCTGAGCAAAGCGTAAAAAAAATCTTCATCAACAGCTATTCCAAAATATGCTAATATTCATGACTTTCAGCCTGGAGGGTCGTATCTAAATACCACCACTGAGCACACTGGAGAGCTTGGCTCCTGAATTCCTTGAACCCGGGTAAGCTCGTGACTTTGAGCTGTGGGTGAGGCGTCGAGGATCAGTGGCCCTCAGAACCTTCCCCCTTTTAAAGGAATTGCCCCTCCCCACCGCTGCCTCATTCCCAAAGGTGATGTCTGGTGTCTTAACATTGTATTTCATCTCTTGGCCGAGCTGCAGGGACTGGGTGGACCTGTGACCCAGGCCTCTCTTCTGAAGATGTTACAGAGCCAAGGCTTCCAATCGATGCCACCTGCTCTAGGTCCCATCCCCCCTGGTGGGTGTGTTAGTCAAGCCCTAGCAGCTCTGTGGAAATCAAAAAGTGTAAAGAGCAGGTGGGGACCTGAGAGCATGGGTCCCATGCATCTTTATCCTCCTCTCAGGAATCTACCTCCAGATCACCCCAGAACAGTGGTTCTCCAAGTGTGGGGCTGGACCAGAAGCAGGAGCAGCATCACCTGGGCTCTCATTTGCAATGCAAATTCAGACCTATGGCAGTCTGGGGGTGGGGCCTATGAGCTGCTTGCTCAGGCTTTCCAGGTGGTTGTGATGCCTGCTCCCAGTTGAGAGGCATTGATCCATCTCATTGGACTCACCTGATCCTTGAAAAATAACCTGGGCGTCACGGTCCACATTCCGGTGTGTCCATCCATGGGTGGAGGGCTGGGAGGACATGGGCAAAGCACAGACCTGCTTTCTGGCCTGAAAGAGTGTGCTGGCTGCTGTCAGGGAGAGTGCGGAGGGCTAGACAAGCATTCTCTTACATTTTCATGATCCTGTGAGGTAGGGGTGGGAGGTACAATAGTGACTCCCTAATGATGGCCCCACCCTAATCCCTGGAACCTGCTAATAGGTTACTTCGCAGATGTGATTAACTTAGGGCCTTGATGGGAGACCTCTCCTAGGTGATGTGAGTGGGGCCATTGTGAGCATGAGGACCTGATATGAGGGAGGTGGGAGGGTCAGAGTTAGAGGAGGAGATTGATGTTGGAAGCAGAAGAGAAGGGTGAGGAGAGAGCCAGCGTGTTTGCGCTCACAAAGGGAGAGGGAGGGAGAGAAGTTTGAAGATGCTACACTTTTGGCTTTGAAGATAGAAGGAGGGGCTGTTGAGCCCCACGCTGCCGGTGGCTTCTTAGAAGCTGGGAAAGGGAAGAAAACAAATTCTCCCCTAAACCTCCAGAAGGAACCCAGCCTGGCTACACCTTGATTTGAGGACTTCTGGCCTCCAGAACTGTAAGTAACACATTTATGTTATTGAAACCATAAAGTTTGTGGTCATGTGTTTCAGCAGCCGTAAGAAAACAGTGCACAGTCACCATTTGACAGAGGAGGAAACTGGGGATCAGAAAGACAAAGCAGCTGCCCCGAGGTCACACCGCGAGGAAGTGGCCCAACAGGCAACCGTGCCCAAATCCCGCACTGGGGGCTGACATGATACACACTCTCCTGCAGGAGGAGGTGTCTGGCGCAGCGTGACTGCCTTCTGGGCCTTCTTTCCTATTTCACTCGCCCAGTAGAGTCGGCAGGAAAGTCTCCATCAGACTCAGTTCTGGGGTGAAATCTGATGAATTTTTCCCCCAGATCTTCCGTGCATTTATGTGAGCGGTTTGGTTTCGCTTTTCTAAGGCGGCTCGTAAGGAAGGCAGTTTCTGGGGGTCGCGTTGAGAAGAAAACAGAAAGTGGCTTTAGCAAGCAGTGCAGATCCCCGCTAAAGTGCTTTTTCATGAAAATGGGCTGGGGAGGGGGAGGGGAGAGGAATGCAACAGCTGAGAAACATCGAGGCCTGGAGGCCGGGGGAGTCCGGAGAAGCCCGTGCGCATGCGCGGCCCAGCTCCGCGCTGGAGCGTGCGGTTAGTTTCCCGTGTGGAGAGAGGGGCGGAGGGGAGGCCCTGCCCTTCCTCTCACTTAGGAAGTTTATCCTCTAGGATCAAGGGGTCTAGGAGTCAGGAGCAGAGGCAGCAAAACCCAGGAGAGAAGCTTCAGAGGGGAGGATGCCAAGCACAGACGCATTGTTGGGACCCCAAAGAGCCAGGCTCCAGACTGACTGTTTTTCATAAAGAAGTCAAGCCAGGCCCCGAAAGAAGCCCAGACGCCGTGTCCAGGGATGCAAGAGGGAAAGGCCCGGAATGGCAGTGGTTCAGACAAAACCAGGCCCACCCAGTGCACTGAACACCTGTGAGGCTACTAGCCCTGTGCTGGGAGCTACAGGGGCTGGTGGGAGCAGTCAGGCCAGCTCCACCCTCAGGGTCTTTTTTATGCCCTGGCGGGAAGACTGCATTTTCACAAACTCCTCTAGGGTGAGAACCAGTAGGATAGAGCCACAGGGAGGCACAGGGAATAGCGAGGAACAGGAGGGAAAAGAGCTCATGATGACTGAGGTGGAAAGACATGAATAGTTACTGAGGGTCACTCAGGCAGAGTCCATGCTCGACACGCACACATAACCTCTCATTTCAGCATTCAGACTCTGGGGTGAATGTTACACTCCTTTGTAGAATGAGGCTCACAGAGGTTAAGTAACTCACCCCAACTCAGCGAGTAGAGGCCAGAACCAGGGGTGAAACTCACTTTTGATTTCGAGCCCAGTATATTTTCCACCACACTGCATTGACTCCTGAGGGGGAAATCATAAAATGCCTCATGAGTTATTTAATGATGTGGAAAGATGTTCAAGAGTTACGGCTAAGTGGGTAAAGCAGGTTGTGTGATCCAGCTCTTGTTAACACACATTTATGCTAAAAACACCAAGGTTAATATATAATGCACCCTAATGCCATCCAGTGACTACCTTGGAGTGTTGAAGCTGGGGGTGAGTTGTTAAAATCCTTCTTGCTAGTCTATATTTTACAAATTTTCTACAGGAAACAACACCTAATATATTGATAAAAACTAACAGAGCTCTGAGCTTCTAAACGCATTTGGAAGAGCTCTGTCTGAGCAAAGATTTCTAAGTGTCAGAGGCTCCTTGAAAGGATGAGTGGCCATCAGGGGAGTTCCAGACACATCAAAACAGCAAGAGCAGATGTATAGAAGCAGGAAACAATTTTATGTCCATGTGAATGTGCAGGATGCAAGGATTCAGGTGTGGCTGTAACATGAGGACTGTGTTGGGTGGTAGGGGAGGGGGGAGCGTGGGTTGTGGGATGAGTGCTACTGGAATGCCAGGTTTAGGAGTTGGCACAGGGTTCTGCATCTTACGAGGGACCCAATCCAGGGGTGGTGGTTGAAATGCTTTGCTAAAACGTGGTAGGGAATTAAGAGGGGGCTTTGTTCAGAGGTTGCTTTGCCGATACAGGAAGTGTGGAGAAAGTCCCCTAAGCTCCGCCCTGCTGGTTCTGGGTTGTGGCACGCTAGTGGTTACTCTGCCAAATTGTAGGACTCGTGGTCCTAAGAGTCCCGGGTTGTAGAAAAACTTCATTGAAGCCAAAAATCCTAGCCAAGTTATCTGCGTCTCCAAAGACTCCAAAAGGTTTATAAATACCCGGATAAGGAACTGAACGTTTTATTGTTAACCTGGATGTCTTTAACGAGGTGGACACAGCTTCTGTGAGTAATTCAATTGCCCAAACAGAGCAGATAGAGAAAGAACACTTTATATCCTCTGGAATTTACAAATACCTGGGTTCAGCTGGAAGGTGAGAGCACGCAATAGTTCTGAGCCTTGTAGCGAAGGAGAGAAACTGTAATTCCTATCAGGTTGGCATTTAAGAGACTTCACTGCTCTCTTGATACTCAGCAGTGATTTTTATGGAAGCCCTCATTTTAGCTGATTCCACTGCCTGATGAGATGTCATTACATGGACTGGATTTTGAACAGAAGAAGAGTTGGGGATGTGGCCGATTCTGTGAAGTTTGTGTCACTGTGACCAATCTGAGACATCTTCTGGCAACTCTGAGTTCTTTTTCATTCTCTGTTGTAATTCTAAGGAGGGCTGATCTTCACAAGTGAGCATAGCTGGGCTTAGATAATTGTTCCTTGGTAAGGATGTTGAGGAAGGTGGGTTGAGAGTGGAATTAATATGATCAAGGAGACGGAAGGAAAAAGAGGGTTTTGTTTCTTTGTTTTCTTACTGTGTTAGCTTTTAGCAGACAGGAGCTGTGGGTAAACCCATGTGGAATCTGTCTGCTTCACGTGGGGGCCTCTGTGTGCTGGGATGAGCACTTTACGAGGAGCCCGAGGTCTGGGTGCTAGCCCTGGCTCCCCCACTAATTAGCTCTGTGATTTGGGTAAGGTCACCTGAGGTCGCTTGTTCCTTAGCTGTAAAGCTTGGTTTTATATCTGCCTTTCCTATAATATAGTGGTGCTGTGAGGTTCAGTCAAACAGCTCTCAGGTGGTATAATAGTTATCAGTGCATGTGCAGTTTCTTTGAAAGGGCCAAAGTTGTAAAGTAACCTGTGTACGGCTCACCTGTAATTCTCCTTTCTGTTCCCCTCCCTTTCCTTTATTCTGCCTCGTATTCCTGCCCCCATGCTGTGTCTGTTCTGACTCCTGTCTCTGGCCCGGCCCTTTAGCTAGATTCAGGAAGTGGGCAGGAGGAGGTGATGCTGGCATTCCAAGTTGTCTGATTCATCTGTTTTCTGCCAGGGTTTGGCCATGTGGTAGGTGTTGAGTAGAAACCGGTCAGTTGAACAGGTTCTGGAAACTGTCAGTTTCACTTGTCTCTGGGCATCAAGGTCCTCAGTAACCTCTTATGGAAACAATTCTTAAAAAAAAAAAAAAGCAAGCAAGCTTCGGCCTTGAGGTTTGCTACATTTCTCCTCCACGTGTTAGAATATCCTCCCATTGGACTGATGGACCCACTCTTCCGTGACCTTCACACTGAGGAGCTGGAAAGCCTGTGTCTGGTGGCTGCCCGGCGTACATGAAGAGTGAAGGTTTCAGAGTCTGTCCCTGGGCTTGAGTCAAAGTTCTGCCATTTTGGAATTTGTGACCTTTACCAAGTTACTTAAGCTTTCTGGGCTTCACATTCTTCATCTTTAAGCTGAAAATATATAAGCGATGGAGAGTAGTTGTAGAGATGAAATGAGAAGTAAGAATGGGTTGCATTTCAGTTTCTCCTTTCATTTTCATGAAATCCCCTGTTCCCCCAAGTCTTGTTTATTTGTCTCTACCCTTTGAGATCTGCACCTCACGTCTGGCTCAGTGAGTCACAGCACCCTAGGGTTCTCCAGGGTGGGGCTTGGTGGGACCCCAGCCCCCACTGTGCTCTAATCAGGCAGCCTGCCTCAGTTCTGTTTTACATACTGGAGTTTGCTATGGAATTTCTTTGGGGTAAAGATTCTTTGGGGAAAAAGAGTTTGAGAATGCCAACACTGGCTTTAGTCTAGGATAAAGGCACTGTATCAAAAGAAAGAATTAGGTAAAGGACTAGGTTGGCTCTGGAGAGGTGGAACAGCTAAATAAAAAAAAAAATCACAGAACTGGTCTGGGAATAAATAGAGTGGACCCAGATGCACACAGATACTTGTGAACTGTTGAGAAGATGGGGCTATAGTTCCAGCAAGAAATAAACCCAACGGGTGACTGTTGGAGTTGCAGCTGTAATCAGTTTTTCATTTGACGGCTTTTTCCTCACCAGAAGCTGGTGGAAAACTGACTTCGGCCACTGGGTGCTTGGCGTGGTGTTGACATGGGGACGCTCCTCCCAAGGTGAAGCAGCAGGAAGGTGAAGAGAATGAAACAGCCTTCTCTCACAATACACAGGTGCTGTGTTCACGATGACAGCAGCTTTTTCTTTGGAGTTTGTGAGCAGGGTCTGGGAGGAGAAACGGGATGCTGTCAGTAGGACCTGCGGGACTGGGGTAGGTGGCACAGGGTGCAGGGGGACTAGGGACGGGGCTCCAGTTCTTTGAGAAGATTCTCTGATGTACAGTAAATAGCACAGTATTTGCTAGTTAGGGTTAGGGTTAGGCTTAGGTTAGGGTTAGGGTTAGACTCAGGGTTAGGGGTTAGACTCAGGGTTAGGGTTAGGGGTTAGGGTTAGGGTTAGGGTTAGGGTTAGACTCAGGGTTAGGGGTTAGGGTTAGGGTTAGACTCAGGGTTAGACTCAGGGTTAGGGTTAGGGTTAGACTCAGGGTTAGACTCAGGGTTAGGGTTAGGGTTAGACTCAGGGTTAGACTCAGGGTTATGGTTAGGGTTAGGGTTAGACTCAGGGTTAGACTCAGGGTTAGGG
Organism: Vicugna pacos; assembly: GCF_048564905.1. Classification (NCBI taxonomy): domain Eukaryota; kingdom Metazoa; phylum Chordata; class Mammalia; order Artiodactyla; family Camelidae; genus Vicugna; species Vicugna pacos. The sequence continues at coordinate 19,345,054 of NW_027328742.1, read as the reverse complement.
TTAGACTCAGGGTTAGACTCAGGGTTAGGGTTAGGGTTAGGGTTAGACTCAGGGTTAGACTCAGGGTTAGGGTTAGGCTTAGGGCTAGGGCTAGGGCTAGGGTTAGGGTTAGACTCAGGGTTAGGGTTAGACTCAGGGTTAGGGTTAGGGTTAGACTCAGGGTTAGGGTTAGGGTTAGACTCAGGGTTAGACTCAGGGTTAGGGTTAGGGTTAGGGTTAGACTCAGGGTTAGACTCAGGCTTAGGGGTTAGGGATTAGGGTTAGGGTTAGGGGTTAGACTCATGGTTAGACTCAGGGTTAGACTCAGGGTTAGGGTTAGGGTTAGGGTTAGGGGTTAGACTCAGGGTTAGACTCAGGGTTAGACTCAGGGTTAGGGTTAGGGTTAGGGGTTAGACTCAGGGTTAGACTCAGGGTTAGACTCAGGGTTAGGGTTAGGGTTAGGGGTTAGGGGTTAGGGGTTAGGGTTAGGGTTAGACTCAGGGTTAGGGTTAGGGTTAGGGGTTAGACTCAGGGTTAGACTCAGGGTTAGACTCAGGGTTAGACTCAGGGTTAGGGTTAGGGTTAGGGTTAGGGTTAGGGGTTAGACTCAGGGTTAGACTCAGGGTTAGACTCAGGGTTAGACTCAGGGTTAGGGTTAGGGTTAGGGTTAGGGGTTAGACTCAGGGTTAGACTCAGGGTTAGACTCAGGGTTAGACTCAGGGTTAGACTTAGGGTTAGGGTTAGGGTTAGGGTTAGGGTTAGGGTTAGGGTTAGACTCAGGGTTAGACTCAGGGTTAGACTTAGGGTTAGGGTTAGGGTTAGGGTTAGGGTTAGGGTTAGGGTTAGACTCAGGGTTAGACTCAGGGTTAGACTCAGGGTTAGACTCAGGGTTAGACTTAGGGTTAGGGTTAGGGTTAGGGTTAGGGTTAGACTCAGGGTTAGACTCAGGGTTAGACTCAGGGTTAGACTTAGGGTTAGGGGTTAGACTCAGGGTTAGACTCAGGGTTAGGGTTAGGGTTAGGGCTAGGGTTAGGGCTAGGGCTAGGGTTAGGGTTAGGGTTAGGGTTAGGGTTAGGGTTAGGGTTAGGGCTAGGGTTAGGGCTAGGGCTAGGGTTAGGGTTAGGGTTAGGGTTAGGGTTAGACTCAGGGTTAGACTCAGGGTTAGACTCAGGGTTAGACTCAGGGTTAGACTCAGGGTTAGACTCAGGGTTAGACTCAGGGTTAGACTTAGGGTTAGGGTTAGGGTTAGGGTTAGGGTTAGGGTTAGGGTTAGGGTTAGACTTAGGGTTAGACTCAGGGTTAGACTCAGGGTTAGACTTAGGGTTAGACTCAGGGTTAGACTCAGGGTTAGACTCAGGGTTAGACTTAGGGTTAGACTCAGGGTTAGGGTTAGGGTTAGACTTAGGGTTAGACTCAGGGTTATGGTTAGGGTTAGGGTTAGACTCAGGGTTAGACTCAGGGTTAGGGTTAGACTCAGGGTTAGACTCAGGGTTAGGGTTAGGGTTAGGGTTAGACTCAGGGTTAGGGTTAGGGTTAGACTCAGGGTTAGACTCAGGGTTAGGGTTAGGGTTAGGGTTAGACTCAGGGTTAGGGTTAGGGTTAGGGTTAGACTCAGGGTTAGGGTTAGGGTTAGGGTTAGGGTTAGGGTTAGGGTTAGGGTTAGGGTTAGGGTTAGGGTTAGGGTTAGGGTTAGGGTTAGGGTTAGGGTTAGGGTTAGGGTTAGGGTTAGGGTTAGGGTTAGGGTTAGGGTTAGGGTTAGGGTTAGGGTTAGGGTTAGGGTTAGGGTTAGGGTTAGGGTTAGGGTTAGGGTTAGGGTTAGGGTTAGGGTTAGGGTTAGGGTTAGGGTTAGGGTTAGGGTTAGGGTTAGGGTTAGGGTTAGGGTTAGGGTTAGGGTTAGGGTTAGGGTTAGGGTTAGGGTTAGGGTTAGGGTTAGGGTTAGGGTTAGGGTTAGGGTTAGGGTTAGGGTTAGGGTTAGGGTTAGGGTTAGGGTTAGGGTTAGGGTTAGGGTTAGGGTTAGGGTTAGGGTTAGGGTTAGGGTTAGGGTTAGGGTTAGGGTTAGGGTTAGGGTTAGGGTTAGGGTTAGGGTTAGGGTTAGGGTTAGGGTTAGGGTTAGGGTTAGGGTTAGGGTTAGGGTTAGGGTTAGGGTTAGGGTTAGGGTTAGGGTTAGGGTTAGGGTTAGGGTTAGGGTTAGGGTTAGGGTTAGGGTTAGGGTTAGGGTTAGGGTTAGGGTTAGGGTTAGGGTTAGGGTTAGGGTTAGGGTTAGGGTTAGGGTTAGGGTTAGGGTTAGGGTTAGGGTTAGGGTTAGGGTTAGGGTTAGGGTTAGGGTTAGGGTTAGGGTTAGGGTTAGGGTTAGGGTTAGGGTTAGGGTTAGGGTTAGGGTTAGGGTTAGGGTTAGGGTTAGGGTTAGGGTTAGGGTTAGGGTTAGGGTTAGGGTTAGGGTTAGGGTTAGGGTTAGGGTTAGGGTTAGGGTTAGGGTTAGGGTTAGGGTTAGGGTTAGGGTTAGGGTTAGGGTTAGGGTTAGGGTTAGGGTTAGGGTTAGGGTTAGGGTTAGGGTTAGGGTTAGGGTTAGGGTTAGGGTTAGGGTTAGGGTTAGGGTTAGGGTTAGGGTTAGGGTTAGGGTTAGGGTTAGGGTTAGGGTTAGGGTTAGGGTTAGGGTTAGGGTTAGGGTTAGGGTTAGGGTTAGGGTTAGGGTTAGGGTTAGGGTTAGGGTTAGGGTTAGGGTTAGGGTTAGGGTTAGGGTTAGGGTTAGGGTTAGGGTTAGGGTTAGGGTTAGGGTTAGGGTTAGGGTTAGGGTTAGGGTTAGGGTTAGGGTTAGGGTTAGGGTTAGGGTTAGGGTTAGGGTTAGGGTTAGGGTTAGGGTTAGGGTTAGGGTTAGGGTTAGGGTTAGGGTTAGGGTTAGGGTTAGGGTTAGGGTTAGGGTTAGGGTTAGGGTTAGGGTTAGGGTTAGGGTTAGGGTTAGGGTTAGGGTTAGGGTTAGGGTTAGGGTTAGGGTTAGGGTTAGGGTTAGGGTTAGGGTTAGGGTTAGGGTTAGGGTTAGGGTTAGGGTTAGGGTTAGGGTTAGGGTTAGGGTTAGGGTTAGGGTTAGGGTTAGGGTTAGGGTTAGGGTTAGGGTTAGGGTTAGGGTTAGGGTTAGGGTTAGGGTTAGGGTTAGGGTTAGGGTTAGGGTTAGGGTTAGGGTTAGGGTTAGGGTTAGGGTTAGGGTTAGGGTTAGGGTTAGGGTTAGGGTTAGGGTTAGGGTTAGGGTTAGGGTTAGGGTTAGGGTTAGGGTTAGGGTTAGGGTTAGGGTTAGGGTTAGGGTTAGGGTTAGGGTTAGGGTTAGGGTTAGGGTTAGGGTTAGGGTTAGGGTTAGGGTTAGGGTTAGGGTTAGGGTTAGGGTTAGGGTTAGGGTTAGGGTTAGGGTTAGGGTTAGGGTTAGGGTTAGGGTTAGGGTTAGGGTTAGGGTTAGGGTTAGGGTTAGGGTTAGGGTTAGGGTTAGGGTTAGGGTTAGGGTTAGGGTTAGGGTTAGGGTTAGGGTTAGGGTTAGGGTTAGGGTTAGGGTTAGGGTTAGGGTTAGGGTTAGGGTTAGGGTTAGGGTTAGGGTTAGGGTTAGGGTTAGGGTTAGGGTTAGGGTTAGGGTTAGGGTTAGGGTTAGGGTTAGGGTTAGGGTTAGGGTTAGGGTTAGGGTTAGGGTTAGGGTTAGGGTTAGGGTTAGGGTTAGGGTTAGGGTTAGGGTTAGGGTTAGGGTTAGGGTTAGGGTTAGGGTTAGGGTTAGGGTTAGGGTTAGGGTTAGGGTTAGGGTTAGGGTTAGGGTTAGGGTTAGGGTTAGGGTTAGGGTTAGGGTTAGGGTTAGGGTTAGGGTTAGGGTTAGGGTTAGGGTTAGGGTTAGGGTTAGGGTTAGGGTTAGGGTTAGGGTTAGGGTTAGGGTTAGGGTTAGGGTTAGGGTTAGGGTTAGGGTTAGGGTTAGGGTTAGGGTTAGGGTTAGGGTTAGGGTTAGGGTTAGGGTTAGGGTTAGGGTTAGGGTTAGGGTTAGGGTTAGGGTTAGGGTTAGGGTTAGGGTTAGGGTTAGGGTTAGGGTTAGGGTTAGGGTTAGGGTTAGGGTTAGGGTTAGGGTTAGGGTTAGGGTTAGGGTTAGGGTTAGGGTTAGGGTTAGGGTTAGGGTTAGGGTTAGGGTTAGGGTTAGGGTTAGGGTTAGGGTTAGGGTTAGGGTTAGGGTTAGGGTTAGGGTTAGGGTTAGGGTTAGGGTTAGGGTTAGGGTTAGGGTTAGGGTTAGGGTTAGGGTTAGGGTTAGGGTTAGGGTTAGGGTTAGGGTTAGGGTTAGGGTTAGGGTTAGGGTTAGGGTTAGGGTTAGGGTTAGGGTTAGGGTTAGGGTTAGGGTTAGGGTTAGGGTTAGGGTTAGGGTTAGGGTTAGGGTTAGGGTTAGGGTTAGGGTTAGGGTTAGGGTTAGGGTTAGGGTTAGGGTTAGGGTTAGGGTTAGGGTTAGGGTTAGGGTTAGGGTTAGGGTTAGGGTTAGGGTTAGGGTTAGGGTTAGGGTTAGGGTTAGGGTTAGGGTTAGGGTTAGGGTTAGGGTTAGGGTTAGGGTTAGGGTTAGGGTTAGGGTTAGGGTTAGGGTTAGGGTTAGGGTTAGGGTTAGGGTTAGGGTTAGGGTTAGGGTTAGGGTTAGGGTTAGGGTTAGGGTTAGGGTTAGGGTTAGGGTTAGGGTTAGGGTTAGGGTTAGGGTTAGGGTTAGGGTTAGGGTTAGGGTTAGGGTTAGGGTTAGGGTTAGGGTTAGGGTTAGGGTTAGGGTTAGGGTTAGGGTTAGGGTTAGGGTTAGGGTTAGGGTTAGGGTTAGGGTTAGGGTTAGGGTTAGGGTTAGGGTTAGGGTTAGGGTTAGGGTTAGGGTTAGGGTTAGGGTTAGGGTTAGGGTTAGGGTTAGGGTTAGGGTTAGGGTTAGGGTTAGGGTTAGGGTTAGGGTTAGGGTTAGGGTTAGGGTTAGGGTTAGGGTTAGGGTTAGGGTTAGGGTTAGGGTTAGGGTTAGGGTTAGGGTTAGGGTTAGGGTTAGGGTTAGGGTTAGGGTTAGGGTTAGGGTTAGGGTTAGGGTTAGGGTTAGGGTTAGGGTTAGGGTTAGGGTTAGGGTTAGGGTTAGGGTTAGGGTTAGGGTTAGGGTTAGGGTTAGGGTTAGGGTTAGGGTTAGGGTTAGGGTTAGGGTTAGGGTTAGGGTTAGGGTTAGGGTTAGGGTTAGGGTTAGGGTTAGGGTTAGGGTTAGGGTTAGGGTTAGGGTTAGGGTTAGGGTTAGGGTTAGGGTTAGGGTTAGGGTTAGGGTTAGGGTTAGGGTTAGGGTTAGGGTTAGGGTTAGGGTTAGGGTTAGGGTTAGGGTTAGGGTTAGGGTTAGGGTTAGGGTTAGGGTTAGGGTTAGGGTTAGGGTTAGGGTTAGGGTTAGGGTTAGGGTTAGGGTTAGGGTTAGGGTTAGGGTTAGGGTTAGGGTTAGGGTTAGGGTTAGGGTTAGGGTTAGGGTTAGGGTTAGGGTTAGGGTTAGGGTTAGGGTTAGGGTTAGGGTTAGGGTTAGGGTTAGGGTTAGGGTTAGGGTTAGGGTTAGGGTTAGGGTTAGGGTTAGGGTTAGGGTTAGGGTTAGGGTTAGGGTTAGGGTTAGGGTTAGGGTTAGGGTTAGGGTTAGGGTTAGGGTTAGGGTTAGGGTTAGGGTTAGGGTTAGGGTTAGGGTTAGGGTTAGGGTTAGGGTTAGGGTTAGGGTTAGGGTTAGGGTTAGGGTTAGGGTTAGGGTTAGGGTTAGGGTTAGGGTTAGGGTTAGGGTTAGGGTTAGGGTTAGGGTTAGGGTTAGGGTTAGGGTTAGGGTTAGGGTTAGGGTTAGGGTTAGGGTTAGGGTTAGGGTTAGGGTTAGGGTTAGGGTTAGGGTTAGGGTTAGGGTTAGGGTTAGGGTTAGGGTTAGGGTTAGGGTTAGGGTTAGGGTTAGGGTTAGGGTTAGGGTTAGGGTTAGGGTTAGGGTTAGGGTTAGGGTTAGGGTTAGGGTTAGGGTTAGGGTTAGGGTTAGGGTTAGGGTTAGGGTTAGGGTTAGGGTTAGGGTTAGGGTTAGGGTTAGGGTTAGGGTTAGGGTTAGGGTTAGGGTTAGGGTTAGGGTTAGGGTTAGGGTTAGGGTTAGGGTTAGGGTTAGGGTTAGGGTTAGGGTTAGGGTTAGGGTTAGGGTTAGGGTTAGGGTTAGGGTTAGGGTTAGGGTTAGGGTTAGGGTTAGGGTTAGGGTTAGGGTTAGGGTTAGGGTTAGGGTTAGGGTTAGGGTTAGGGTTAGGGTTAGGGTTAGGGTTAGGGTTAGGGTTAGGGTTAGGGTTAGGGTTAGGGTTAGGGTTAGGGTTAGGGTTAGGGTTAGGGTTAGGGTTAGGGTTAGGGTTAGGGTTAGGGTTAGGGTTAGGGTTAGGGTTAGGGTTAGGGTTAGGGTTAGGGTTAGGGTTAGGGTTAGGGTTAGGGTTAGGGTTAGGGTTAGGGTTAGGGTTAGGGTTAGGGTTAGGGTTAGGGTTAGGGTTAGGGTTAGGGTTAGGGTTAGGGTTAGGGTTAGGGTTAGGGTTAGGGTTAGGGTTAGGGTTAGGGTTAGGGTTAGGGTTAGGGTTAGGGTTAGGGTTAGGGTTAGGGTTAGGGTTAGGGTTAGGGTTAGGGTTAGGGTTAGGGTTAGGGTTAGGGTTAGGGTTAGGGTTAGGGTTAGGGTTAGGGTTAGGGTTAGGGTTAGGGTTAGGGTTAGGGTTAGGGTTAGGGTTAGGGTTAGGGTTAGGGTTAGGGTTAGGGTTAGGGTTAGGGTTAGGGTTAGGGTTAGGGTTAGGGTTAGGGTTAGGGTTAGGGTTAGGGTTAGGGTTAGGGTTAGGGTTAGGGTTAGGGTTAGGGTTAGGGTTAGGGTTAGGGTTAGGGTTAGGGTTAGGGTTAGGGTTAGGGTTAGGGTTAGGGTTAGGGTTAGGGTTAGGGTTAGGGTTAGGGTTAGGGTTAGGGTTAGGGTTAGGGTTAGGGTTAGGGTTAGGGTTAGGGTTAGGGTTAGGGTTAGGGTTAGGGTTAGGGTTAGGGTTAGGGTTAGGGTTAGGGTTAGGGTTAGGGTTAGGGTTAGGGTTAGGGTTAGGGTTAGGGTTAGGGTTAGGGTTAGGGTTAGGGTTAGGGTTAGGGTTAGGGTTAGGGTTAGGGTTAGGGTTAGGGTTAGGGTTAGGGTTAGGGTTAGGGTTAGGGTTAGGGTTAGGGTTAGGGTTAGGGTTAGGGTTAGGGTTAGGGTTAGGGTTAGGGTTAGGGTTAGGGTTAGGGTTAGGGTTAGGGTTAGGGTTAGGGTTAGGGTTAGGGTTAGGGTTAGGGTTAGGGTTAGGGTTAGGGTTAGGGTTAGGGTTAGGGTTAGGGTTAGGGTTAGGGTTAGGGTTAGGGTTAGGGTTAGGGTTAGGGTTAGGGTTAGGGTTAGGGTTAGGGTTAGGGTTAGGGTTAGGGTTAGGGTTAGGGTTAGGGTTAGGGTTAGGGTTAGGGTTAGGGTTAGGGTTAGGGTTAGGGTTAGGGTTAGGGTTAGGGTTAGGGTTAGGGTTAGGGTTAGGGTTAGGGTTAGGGTTAGGGTTAGGGTTAGGGTTAGGGTTAGGGTTAGGGTTAGGGTTAGGGTTAGGGTTAGGGTTAGGGTTAGGGTTAGGGTTAGGGTTAGGGTTAGGGTTAGGGTTAGGGTTAGGGTTAGGGTTAGGGTTAGGGTTAGGGTTAGGGTTAGGGTTAGGGTTAGGGTTAGGGTTAGGGTTAGGGTTAGGGTTAGGGTTAGGGTTAGGGTTAGGGTTAGGGTTAGGGTTAGGGTTAGGGTTAGGGTTAGGGTTAGGGTTAGGGTTAGGGTTAGGGTTAGGGTTAGGGTTAGGGTTAGGGTTAGGGTTAGGGTTAGGGTTAGGGTTAGGGTTAGGGTTAGGGTTAGGGTTAGGGTTAGGGTTAGGGTTAGGGTTAGGGTTAGGGTTAGGGTTAGGGTTAGGGTTAGGGTTAGGGTTAGGGTTAGGGTTAGGGTTAGGGTTAGGGTTAGGGTTAGGGTTAGGGTTAGGGTTAGGGTTAGGGTTAGGGTTAGGGTTAGGGTTAGGGTTAGGGTTAGGGTTAGGGTTAGGGTTAGGGTTAGGGTTAGGGTTAGGGTTAGGGTTAGGGTTAGGGTTAGGGTTAGGGTTAGGGTTAGGGTTAGGGTTAGGGTTAGGGTTAGGGTTAGGGTTAGGGTTAGGGTTAGGGTTAGGGTTAGGGTTAGGGTTAGGGTTAGGGTTAGGGTTAGGGTTAGGGTTAGGGTTAGGGTTAGGGTTAGGGTTAGGGTTAGGGTTAGGGTTAGGGTTAGGGTTAGGGTTAGGGTTAGGGTTAGGGTTAGGGTTAGGGTTAGGGTTAGGGTTAGGGTTAGGGTTAGGGTTAGGGTTAGGGTTAGGGTTAGGGTTAGGGTTAGGGTTAGGGTTAGGGTTAGGGTTAGGGTTAGGGTTAGGGTTAGGGTTAGGGTTAGGGTTAGGGTTAGGGTTAGGGTTAGGGTTAGGGTTAGGGTTAGGGTTAGGGTTAGGGTTAGGGTTAGGGTTAGGGTTAGGGTTAGGGTAGGGTTAGGGTTAGGGTTAGGGTTAGGGTTAGGGTTAGGGTTAGGGTTAGGGTTAGGGTTAGGGTTAGGGTTAGGGTTAGGGTTAGGGTTAGGGTTAGGGTTAGGGTTAGGGTTAGGGTTAGGGTTAGGGTTAGGGTTAGGGTTAGGGTTAGGGTTAGGGTTAGGGTTAGGGTTAGGGTTAGGGTTAGGGTTAGGGTTAGGGTTAGGGTTAGGGTTAGGGTTAGGGTTAGGGTTAGGGTTAGGGTTAGGGTTAGGGTTAGGGTTAGGGTTAGGGTTAGGGTTAGGGTTAGGGTTAGGGTTAGGGTTAGGGTTAGGGTTAGGGTTAGGGTTAGGGTTAGGGTTAGGGTTAGGGTTAGGGTTAGGGTTAGGGTTAGGGTTAGGGTAGGGTTAGGGTTAGGGTTAGGGTTAGGGTTAGGGTTAGGGTTAGGGTTAGGGTTAGGGTTAGGGTTAGGGTTAGGGTTAGGGTTAGGGTTAGGGTTAGGGTTAGGGTTAGGGTTAGGGTTAGGGTTAGGGTTAGGGTTAGGGTTAGGGTTAGGGTTAGGGTTAGGGTTAGGGTTAGGGTTAGGGTTAGGGTTAGGGTTAGGGTTAGGGTTAGGGTTAGGGTTAGGGTTAGGGTTAGGGTTAGGGTTAGGGTTAGGGTTAGGGTTAGGGTTAGGGTTAGGGTTAGGGTTAGGGTTAGGGTTAGGGTTAGGGTTAGGGTTAGGGTTAGGGTTAGGGTTAGGGTTAGGGTTAGGGTTAGGGTTAGGGTTAGGGTTAGGGTTAGGGTTAGGGTTAGGGTTAGGGTTAGGGTTAGGGTTAGGGTTAGGGTTAGGGTTAGGGTTAGGGTTAGGGTTAGGGTTAGGGTTAGGGTTAGGGTTAGGGTTAGGGTTAGGGTTAGGGTTAGGGTTAGGGTTAGGGTTAGGGTTAGGGTTAGGGTTAGGGTTAGGGTTAGGGTTAGGGTTAGGGTTAGGGTTAGGGTTAGGGTTAGGGTTAGGGTTAGGGTTAGGGTTAGGGTTAGGGTTAGGGTTAGGGTTAGGGTTAGGGTTAGGGTTAGGGTTAGGGTTAGGGTTAGGGTTAGGGTTAGGGTTAGGGTTAGGGTTAGGGTTAGGGTTAGGGTTAGGGTTAGGGTTAGGGTTAGGGTTAGGGTTAGGGTTAGGGTTAGGGTTAGGGTTAGGGTTAGGGTTAGGGTTAGGGTTAGGGTTAGGGTTAGGGTTAGGGTTAGGGTTAGGGTCTAGGGTTAGGGTTAGGGTTAGGGTTAGGGTTAGGGTTAGGGTTAGGGTTAGGGTTAGGGTTAGGGTTAGGGTTAGGGTTAGGGTTAGGGTTAGGGTTAGGGTTAGGGTT